>NW_020954567.1:12335128-12421118 GCF_900497805.2 Vombatus ursinus
AAGGAAGGAAGGAAGGAAGGAAGGAAGGAAGGAAGGAAGGAAGGAAGGAAGGAAGGAAGGAAGGAAGGAAGGAAGGAAGGAAGGAAGGAAGGAAGGAAGAAAAAAACAAGGACAGCATGTCCTATCTCTGACATTTACTAGCTGTCCCACAAAAAGGAAATCCCTCACCATCTTCCCACGGGACTGCTGCAATCGGCCTTTTTCCTTCAAATTTCTCCTTTGATAATTTATCCTCCACACAGCTGCCAAAATGTTTTTCCCTAAGACATAGGTCTGAACGTATCATTCCCCTGCTCAGTAAACGCTATTCCGTCTATTTTTAAGCTGGGGTTTGTGAACTTTTTTTAAAAAATATTTTGATAACTGCATTTCAGAGTAATTGGTTTCCTTCAAAAGACTACGTGTTTTATTTTATGCATTTACAAACATTATCCTGAGAAGAGTTTCATGAGTTTCCCCAGATTGCCCAAGAGATCCATGGTGCAGAAAAAGGTTAAGAGCTCCTGATCTAAACTTATAAAGTCATTATCCAAGCTAGAAATGGGTCTCAGTCAAAGATGAACATCAGAGAGGCCTAGAAATTATGAATCTCATTCTTTGATGTCAGAAATAAATATGTCAGAAATATGATGTCAGAAATATGACGTCAGAAACAGTCATAAATATAATGTCAGAAATAAATAAATTCTTTAGTAAATAATAATATATGCTAAGACTTCTATCCCTTACTTCTTCCAACCCTGTCATTAATCCAAGGGTTCTTCACTTGGAGTCTGTGGACTTCTTTGTTTCTAATATTTTGAAAATTGTAGTTCAGTTCAATGAATTTCCTTTGTAATAATATTTTTATTTTATTTTACATATTTGAAAACATTATTCTGAGGAGTCCATTGGCTTTATCAGACTGTGGAAGGGGTCCATGCAGGAATGTGCTAGTAAATGTTTAACTGGCTCTCAAAAAAAAAATTGTACCCAAGACACATTTTTAATTTAAATCTTTGTTATTAACAGTTTCTTAAATCTAGACTCTAGAGACCATGAGCAAAACAACATAGCCCTGTTTATAATATTGACCTATTTCTGAGGTATAAATGCTCACCCTGGAAATTTAACAATTGGCTCCTGAGAGGCTCCAGCATGTTTCTGAAGTCATGATGCTAATTAATTAATTAATTAAATTTTTTAAAACATTAAGACTCTTTGCTCTAATGACTCCCTATCACCTCTTGGATCAAATACAAATTCTCAAGTTTGGCCTTTAAAGCCAGTCATAACCAGGCCCCATCCTACCTTTCTGACCTTATTATACATCCCCCTCCTTCACTTACTCTTCCATCTAACCAGAACTTGTTTCTCTTCACATATAAGATTCCATCTCTGTGCCTTTGCATAGGCCATTCCTCATGCCTGGAATTCATTCCTTCCTCACTCCTGCCTCTTAGGACACCCAGCATCTTTAGTTTAAATACCTCCCCTTATATAAGGCCTTCCCTAGCGCTTGCCTCCCCCCTCCCACAAAAAAAAAATGTTACTATATATTAATTTTGCATATTGTTGTCTGTTGAGTCAGGTACTTATTCATTTTTGTCTTTGTATGGCTAGTGGCTGTCACATCATAGGTACTTAAAAATGCTTTTTAATTGATCGGTTGAAGCCATTTAATCTCTCAGTGCTCTCAGGCAACTCTCCATGATCATAAGTTACACACAGTAGACTGAGTTTTCACACCAGGCAGTTCCCCACACCATAAAAATCACTACATTTTAAGGAGAGGAAACTATTACGTCTGTCAGTGGCCCCCAAAATAATAGTTACCTCCTTCAACTGAAATCATGCTAATCACAGACAAAATCTTAAAACAAAGCTACACCCAGTTAAGCCCAGTAGCAAAAGATGGAGCAGTCTATCTCAGAAACTGATTTCTCCTCCAAACCAGGTTTGATGTTTCACTGAACATTGCCAAACTGACTGTCTCCCAATGTTTTCATTGCAGTTGTTTTCAGCTCAATTGAACAAACATTTTTTAAGCACCTTCTATGTTCAATGGTACTGTGCTAAGTGCTAAGGAAGTAAGATAAAAACAAAATAACACCTGCCCTCAAAGAGCTTACATTCTATTGGATGAAAGAAGTAAATGCTTTTTTCATCTATGTAGTCATAGCTCTCAAGAGAGACTGCCCAATAAGAACCTAGTCTTTCTGTTCTGCCTGATGCCAACCCATCCGGATTTATGGAGAGCCTCCTTTCTGGACATGCATGATGATACATAACAGCAGGGCTTCATCCCTGATTCAGAGCAAATATAGAAATTCTATGATTGTTTCCTGTCCAGTTCATGGCAAAGAAAAGCTTTTTGATTGTCTGCTGAGCTAGAACTGTGTGCCTACAAATGTCTCAAAAGGAGGAACTTGACCTCTCTCCCTCTTCCATGATGGTAAGAAAAACTTCACAGCTTCCAGGTGGGAGTAGGGGAGAGGGACCTATTCAGCTGCTTTATCTCCCCCACCTGGGCCACCATTCAGTCCATGAATGGTGAAGGCTATTTCTGCCAGTTCATCTATCCATGACACATTTATTCTTTCTGGATCGGAGGTAAAAAAGCATTGGAGAAACAACAACCTTGTGTACTTTGAATGGTCAAAAAAAATGCCAAAAGTCCCAGGATGACTTGGGGTCCATGGCAGGGACTGGCATAGCCACCACAACCATAAGAACCCTGAAGCCCTGAGGAGGGACCTGCTCAGCCAGTGAGAGTCAGCTAGATTGATCTCAGCAGTGGATGAGCCTAGCCGTCACGATATTGCATCCTGCAAGCAAAGGAACTGCTTAGAAATTACTGTGCCACATTTGGATGGATGAGCATATTTAACAATCACTTTAATTAATATTTAGCCCTTTATCAGTCAGTTAGCAAACATGCATTAAGCACATACTGTGTGCCACGAAAAAGGGCAGAGCACACCAGCAAGAGAAATGGAGGGGAACAGGTAGAGAAGAGGAGAGTCAGGAACCAGGCTTTTAGATCTTCAGACCATAGTGGTATAGTGTTGTCATGCATCAGGTGGGAAACTCTGGCCTTCTGCCTCCTGCCTCCTGCCTCCCTGCCTCTGGAGGGACCTTCACTGACTCCATAGCAGGACTACCTATTAGGCTGACCTCTCCAGCATACAATTGACTTAAAAATAAAGCTATAAGAAGTGCTAGGAGAAGAAAGGAGAGGAGAACGGTATGCTAAGCCAAGACCAAAGGCTAGGGCAAACTCCTACAGCTGTAATTTGGGAAGTCCATTCTGGACCCACTCTGACCTAACAGAATGTCCAGCTGTCTCTGGCAGGGAGACTAAGCTGACGCTGGGAGTATCCCAGGGAGAAGAGATTAAAAGTGAGATCAAAGCCACCACTACCAAAACAGGAGAGGGGGAAAAGAAGTGAGATTAAAAATGAATAGTGAATCTAAAAATTAACAGTGGATAGAGTGCCAGATCTGGAGTCAGGAAGTCAGGATCTTCTTGAGGTCAAATTTGGCCTCGGACACTTATTAGCTATGTGACCCTGAACAAGTCACTTAACCCTGTTTGTCTCAGTTTCCTCATCTGTAAAATGACCTGGAGAAGGAAATGGCAAACCATGCCATTATCTTTACCAAGAAAACCCCAAATGGAGTCACAAAGAATAGGACACAACTGAAATGACTCAACCACAACAACAAAAATGAACGCCTCCTCACTTTCTAGCTAAGCAAGTTGAGTCAATATGCTATCTCACGTATTATGGCCTAAACCCCTTCACTCAACAGGATTCCACAACACATGTTTCCTCTAAGACCTACCAATAGCCAGGTTGAGTTAGTTTTGTTCTGATAAACAGGTACAGTTGCTGACTTGATAGTGGATTGGGGGTAGGAAAAGCATAACAAGTCACAGTCATGGATTAAGAGTCAGAAGGACCTTAGAGAACATCTCAAAGGCTCGTAGGTTCGTGTTCTAACAGATTTAGAGATGGAAAAGACCTCAGAGGAAACGTGGTCCAACTCCATCTTTGACAGAAGAGGAAACTGAAGTATCTAAGATGTCCTTTCCTTCTTCACCTTCTTCACCCTTCCATTAAAAGGCAACTGTCCTGTGCCCCATTTCCTGAAGGCCTTTCTAGGTGACAGTAAGAGAATCTGCTTAGGTCTGTGCCAGGCTTATTAATTAATAAAAATGGTTCACATGAAAAGCCATTGTCTAATAATTTCATGATCAAAGGAGAGGAAAAAACAGCTATCAAAAAAACTGCAAATTCTTTTTTTTTTTTTTTAGTAGTTTACTGTTTATTAAAAGAAGTAAAAGGTGTGCATTTTAAATGGTGAGCTATTGTATTTGATCTCAGCTTTGTGGTCCTTTTTTTTCATTTTTTTTACTATTTTTTAATAAATTTATTTATTTTTAGTTTTCAACATTTACTTCCACAAGATTTTGAGTTCCAAATTTTCACCCCATCTCACCCCTTCTCCCACCCCAAGATGGCATGCATTCTGAATATCTTTTCCCCTAGTCTGCCCTCCCTTCTATCTCTCCCCCCACCTTCTCTTATCCCCTTCCCCTTCAATTTTCCTGTAGGGCAGGATAGATTTCTGTACCCCATTTCCTATATTTCTTATTTCCCAGTTGCATGTGAAAACATTTTTTAAGCATGTGTTTTTAAAACTTTGGGTTCCAAATTCTCTCCCTTCCCCCCTCCCCACCCACCCTCAGTGAAAAGGCAAGCAACTCAATATAGGTTAAACATGTGCAGTTATTGCAAAACACTTCCATAGTAGTCATGTTGTGAAAAACTGACACTATTTCCCTCAATCCTATCCTGCCCCCCCATTTATTCTATTCTTTCTTTTGACCCTGTCCCTCCTCAGAAGTATTTGCTTCTGATTACCCCCTTTCCCAATCTGCCCTCCTCTCTATCATCCCCCTACTCTCTTGTCTCCTTCTCCCCCTATTTTCCTGTAGGGTAAGACAGATTTCCATACCCAATTGAGAGTGTATGTTATTCCCTGCTTAAGCCAAATCCTATGAAAATAAGATTCACTCACTGCCTCTCACCTTCCCGTTTCCCCTCCACTGTAAGAGCCTTTTCCTTTCTGTTTTTTTGTGAGATAATTTACCCTGTTCTACTTGTCCCTTTCTCCTTCTCTCAGTATAACCCTCTCTCACCCCTTAATTTTATTCTCCAAATATGATCCCTTCATCTTCAACTCACCCTGTGCCCTCTATCTATCTATCTATCTATCTATCTATCTATCTAGATATATATGTACATGCATATCATTTTTCCCTCCAACTAACCTAATACTGACAAAGGTCTCATGAGTTATAAATATCATCTTTCCATGCAGGAATGTAAACACTTCAACCTTAATAAGTCTCTTATGATTTCTCTTTCCTGTTTACCTCTTCATGTTCCACTTGAGTCTTGTATTTGAAAGTCGAATTTTCTTTTTAGCTCTGGTCTTTTCATTGAGAATGCTTGAAAGTACTCTATTTCACTGAATGAACATTTTCTACCCTGAAGGATTATACTCAGTTTTGCTGGGTAGGTGATTCTTGGTTGTAATCCTATCTCCTTTGCCCTCCAGAATACCATATGCCATGCGCTATGGTCCCTTAATGTAGAAGCTGCTAAATCTTGTGTTATCCTGATAGTGTTTCCACAATACTTGAATTGTTTCTTTCTGGCTGCTTGTAATATTTTCTCCTTGACCTAGGAACTCTGGAATTTGGCTACCATATTCCTAGGATTTTTCCTTTGGGGATCTCTTTCAGGAAGAGATCAGTGGATTCTTTCAATTTCTATTTTGCCCTCTGGTTCTAAAATATCAGGGCAGTTTTCCTTAATAATTTCTTGAAAGATGATGTCTAGGCTCTTTTTTTGATCATGGCTTTCAGATAGTCCAATCATTTTTAAATTCTCTCCCCTGGATCTATTTTCCAGGTCAGTTGTTTTTCCAATGAGATATTTCACATTGTTATCTAATTTTTCATTCTTTTGGATTTGTTTTACAGTGTCTTGATTTCTCATAAAGTCACTAACTTCCAATTGCTCTATTCTAATTTGTAAGAAAGTATTTTCTTCAGTAATCTTTTGGATTTCCTTTTCCATTTGGCCAAATTTACTTTTTAGGGCATTCTTCTCTTCATTGGCTTTTTGACCTCTTTTGCCATTTGGGTTAGGCTATTTTTTAAGGTATTATTTTCTTCAGTATTTATTTGGGTCTCCTTTAGCAAGCTGTTGACTTGCTTTTCATGATTTTCTTGCATCACTCTCATTTCTCTTTCCAGTTTTTCCTCTACTTCTCTTACTTGCTTCTCAAAATCCTTTTTGAGCTCTTCCAAGGCCTGGGACTGATTCATATTTTTCTTGAAGGCTTTGGATATAGGAGCTTTGACTTTGTTGTCTTCTTCTGGTTGTATGTTTTGATCTTCTTCGTAACCAAAAAAAGATTCTATGGTCTGACACTTCTTTCGAGGTTTGCTCATGATCCCAACCAATTATTAGAGTTATAAACTCTTTATTAAGGTAGAGGTCTGCTTCTAATGTGGAGAATGTATTGTCCCAAGATTTGGGGGTTTGTACAGCTGTTTTCAGAGATACTTGTAGGGACCTGTAAATTTTCAGTTCTTTCAAGGTGGTATGATAAGGGGCAAGGTGTTTACTCCTTTCCTGGCCTGTGCTCTGTTCTATTAGTGACCACAAGCACTCTTTTCTGTCTTGAAATTGTGAGGAGGATTTCCTCTCCACCGCTACTACAAGCTCCACCACGCCAGCACTCCTCCTGGCTCCAGGACCGCCCTTCAGAACTGTGACCCACTTCCAAGCGTGGGCAAAGCAAAAGATTCCTGCTTCAGCCCTGGCAAAGAGATCCTTGCAACCCCCCTCTGATCAGCCACACCACTCCCCCTCAGTCTGTGGACCCAAAAGCTCAGGAGGCAGACGCCACCCCAGGGCCAAGCTCGGGAACTGGGGCTGAGACCTAGCTTCTCTCTCACCACAGAGACAGACTTTTCCCACTGACCTAACTTGTCTTTGGTGATCGTGGGTTGAGAAGTCTGGAAACCACCACAGCTGCCCGTGATTCAGTCCTCTGAGGCCAGCTCCAGGTTCGCTGCGACTTGCGCGCCTATGCTGCACTGCATTACTCTCCCAGCCCAGAGTGATATTCCTTTCCAATCAACCATACAGGTTGTCTTGGGCTGGAAATTTGTTTTACTCTGTTTTTTTGTGGGTTCTGCTGCTTTAGAATTTGTTTAGAGACATTTTTTATAGGTATTTGGAGGGGTTTGGGGGAGAGCTCTAGCAAGTCACTGCTTTTACTCCGCCATCTTTCAAGAACTGCAAATTCTTAACAACCATGTGGAAGAATACTCCAAATCTGGGGCAGGTAGTTGGCACAGTGGATAGAGCTCCGGCCTTGGAGTCAGGAGGACTTGAGTTCAAATCTGGCCTCAGACACTTGACACTTATTAATTGTGTGACCCTGGGCAAGTCACTTAACCCTGATTGCCTAACAAAGCAAAAACAAAACAAAAAACAAAAAACAAACAAAAAAAAAAAGAATGCTCCAAATCACTAATAATAAGAAAAATGTAAATCAAAAAAACACTGAGATTTTACATTAAATCCTGAAAATTAGCCAAGATGACAAAAGATAGGCAAAACCAATGTTGGAGGGGTAATGAGAAGATAGGTACACCACTATTGGGCTTAAACACTTCCATCTCTCTAGTTTCTATCTCTCAGCAGCTCTGCTTGCTTTAACAAACTCCATGGAACAAGACGCCCTTCCAAGATAAGCTGATCCCTTGAAATCCCATCATCAGACTATTTAACTAAGCCTTGGGTACTCAGCACCTTCCCAACTCCCTCAGCCTCCTCTCCACTCTGATTGGAGGTTGGGTACTAAACTCCTCCCAAAGCCTTCCTTTATATAGAGCAGAAATTCAACTTGGAGTTCACTCCACTCTCCATCTGTAGCTCTGTTTAGTTGGAACTCCACAGAACAAGATAGCCCTGTAGGGTCCCCAGCCCCCCCAGCTTCCTTCTGTGTATTGTCTTACCCCATTAGTTTGCAAGCTTCTTGAGGGCAAAGACTGTCTTTTTTTGTCTTATTTGTATACCCAAAGATCAGCACAGTGCCAAGCACATAGTAGGTGCTTAATAAAGTTGATTTAATTGAATTCTTAACCAAGGGGGACCTTGATAAGAAGAAAGTGCCCATATACAATAAAATATCTATAGCAGCACTTTTTGTGGTAACAAAGAATTGGAAGCAAAGTAGATGCCCATCAATTGGAGAATGGCTAAAAAAACTGTGGTTCATGAAGATAATGGAATATTATTGTGCTGTAAGAAGCCACAAATATGTTGAATAAAGAGAAGCATGGAAAGATTTACATAATCAGACACAGAATGAAGTAAGCAGAGCCTAATACACATACATATATACACATATATACATACATATATGTACATATGTATATGTGTATATATATATATATATATATATATACACATACAATATAAATGGAAAGAATCACAATATAATAAAAAGTGAACATTGTAAAATTACCAAATAAAAACAAAAACATAAACCATGGCTCCTAAGAAGAGATGAGAACCTCTACTCCACTCCTTTGCATGGTTGAGAAATCCATGGCTATGGTACATCACATATATTTTTAGACTGTTTTGACATATTAATCAATTTTGCTATTTTTTGTTGATTCTAATTTTTCTTTTTTATTCAAAAATATTATTCACTCAGCAATATTATTCAATATTGATTTAGAGTATTTAAAATAAACTAGACAATATAAAATACCTGAGCATATGCCTGCCAAAACAGACACAGGAATTATATGAACATAAACATAAAATGTTTTTATACAAATAAAGTCAGATCTAAATGATTGAAGTAAAATGTATTGTTCATTGGTAGGTAAAGCCAATATAAATTTTTAAATGACAATTTTACCTAACTAATCTATTTACGTAATGCCATCCCAATTAAATTACTAAAAAGTTATATCACTGAGTTAGAAAAAATAACAACAAATTTCATTTGTAAGAACAAAAGGTAAGGAACGTCAAAGAAATCAGGGGAAAAAGATGTAAAGGAACCAGGTTGAGTAGTACCAGACCTTAAACCATATTAGAAGGCGAGAGCATTGTTGAAGTATAAAATGGATAATTTCAATTATTTTAAATTAAAGTTTTCTTGTATAAATAAAACCTATGTAGCCAAGAAGGAATGCAGAAAATTGGGGGGGGGGGAACTTTCATAAACAATCTCTCAGATAGGATGAGATTGGGTTACGGCTGAGGTATAGGAAATGATACACTGGTTGATTTAGAAAAATATGGCAAGACTTGGACTTGTGAAGGATGAGGTTATCCACCTTCAGAGAAACAGATGAAAAGTAGAAATAAGCATAGTACAGTCTTACATACATATGTATAAGTGTATATGTGTATATATGTGTATGTTTATAGATATCTACATATAATGTACATATACATACATATATATACATATCCATGCTTAATTGGAGCCCTCTTTAGGGTGGGGGGAAGGGAATGGAGAAAATAAAGTAGAAACTGCCCAGTAGAGAACAAAAGAAAACCTACAAGGAAGCACAGAGGAGAGCTTTGAAAACAATGTGTAGTATTTATTATAAGGCTTTCTTGAAATGGAAATTTATTGTTTTATATTGAATCCTTTCTTGTGTTCTGCTGTGTACATGACAATTTTTTTTTGCTTTTCTCATCTTGTACTCATTTAAAATACATTTTAAAATTTACCAAAAAAAAGCCAGATAGAAATATAAAAAAAATGTTTAATATCTTTCATTCTATTGGATACCTCTCTAGAAGTGAGATGGGAAAGAATGCTGGGATAAATTGTGATGATGTAAAAAAAATATATCAACTATTTTTAAAAGAGGGAAAGTCTCTGAGAAAGTGGTGCTCATTAGAAGGAGAGAGATGGACTGTCTAAAAACCCATGGAAAAGGGTGGAGGTCTACTGTCAACCCTAGGGTAGTATTATAAATGTTGAAGACTGTATAGGTCCCTAAAGTACATAGAGTCCTACTGGAGAGGATAACAGAGTTATCTTGACTGTTTGTAGATTCTAGTGTGAATGTTTCAAATCCAGCTTATCTTGGAAGGGCATCTTGTTCCATGGAGGTTAAAACAAGAAAAGCTTCTGATAGAAAGTACAGAGATGGAAACTGGTAGGGGATATACTCTATCTCATCATTACCCTTTCAATTTTGACTACGCCCGTCTTTTGTCATCTATGCCAATTTTCAAGATGTGATGTGAAATCTCGGGGTTGTTTTGATTTCTATTTCTCTTATTATTAATGATTTGGAATATTCCTTTGCATTTGAAATAAAACCTGGCCTCTAGTATATTCTATAACTCATTAGACTGTGAACTAGCTGGGAAGCTGTAGACCCCTTTCTTATTATCATGGAGCTTGACATCTAAGCCAAATGCTAGTTGCTGGGAATACAAAGACGAAAAAATGAAACAAAACCCTCAAAGAGTTACATTTGATTGAGCACATATAACATATATACAAACAAGTAAATAAAATACATAGACAAACATTCAAAATAATTTCAAGAAAGGAAAGAGCATGAACAGCAGAGATTTTTTTCCCTTTCTTTATATTCCCAGCACTTAGCACAGTGACACATAATAGGTACTTGATGAATGCTAGTTGACTGACTGACTAAGTCCTGGGGTACCAGGAAAGACTTTATGTAAGAGGTTGCACCTGAGATGAGTTTTAAAGTAAATCAGGGATTCGAAAATACAGAGGTAAGAAGGGAGGCCATTCCAGGAGAGGAGATCACCTGGAGAAAAGTGGGATAAATGAACAGAATAGGGAGTGCATGAAGGGGAGTAAGATAAAACAATCCTGGAAAGGCAGGCAAATGACATATTATGAAGGGCTAAAAATTCCAAGCTGGGAGATTTTGCATTTTATCCTAGTAACAACAAGGAAGCACTGAACATTTTTGAGTGGAGGAATGATATCATCATATTTGTATTCTAGGAATATTTGGCAGATGGGATGGTTGGATTGAAGGGAAGAAAAACTGGAAATAGAAGGAGCATTTAGGAGGCAATTGTAATAGTCTTTGTGAGAAAGCAGGAGAGGCTAAAGTAGGGCAGAAACTGTATGAGTGGCAACAAGAGGATGGGTACAAGAAAGGATTTTAAAGGTGTGACAAGACAACAACTAAAAGGACATAGATGGTGAAGGATGAGTCACAGATGACTATGATATCAAACCTGGAAAAATCAAAATATGCGTCTGTCTCTACATAAATAGAGAAGAGATGAAATCAGAAGGAAGTTTGAGTTTCATTTTGGAAATACTGAGTTTGATATTACTATAGGACATCCAGATGGCAACTGGTAATGTAGGACTGGTATTCAAAAGAAAGATTAGAAAAAAAGATTAGAGATGGATATATAATTCAGGAAATCATCTACATGGAGATGATCATTGAATCTATGGGAGCTGATGAGCTCACCAAAGGGTCTAAAATGAGAAGAGAAGAGAGGTCAGGACAGAAAATTGTGGGATATTCATATTTACAGGAAGCAGTATGATAATGCAGCAGTGGAGAATGAGAAGGAATGGTTAAACAGATAGGAGAGAGTGGTGTTATGGAAGTGAAGGGAGGAGATTACAGACTTTGACAACAAGTAAAACTGCAGAGAGGTCACACACAATGAGGACTCCATCGAATTTAGCAATTAAGAGATCATTGGTAACACTGGAGAGATTAGAGTTAGAGTGAGTGGTGAAAGTAGAAGACAGATCATCAGAGAAGAGGGTGGGAGCTAGAAAAGGGAGGAGAGGGGTCAAGAAAAGTAGATGAGCCTTTTCAGGTGTTTGTATCTGAAAGAAAGAGAAGATATCAGACTGTAGCTTGAGGGCCTAAGTGAAGAGTTTTGTTTTGTTTTGTTTTGTTTTTTCAAAGATAGCAGAGTGCTGGGTATATTTGTAGACAGCAGGGAAAAAAACGGTAGATAACAATAGTTTGAAGATGAGAGCGACAGAATGATACACAGGGCAAGTTCCCACTGAATTAATTCCAGGAAAAAAAGGGGGAGGGTTCAAAAAAAAAAAAAAAAACAAGGAAGGGGGGAATCTATTCATCAGAAAGAGGAAGAAAGATCATGATCTTTTGCAGGAAATCATTTCAATTCTGCCTCCCATCAACCTTGACACTGGCTACTAATGCCTAGGTCTCTAAAATAACCTTGTACTTTCTGTATATCTTATATTTAACTATATATAGTACATACCGTGTCCCCCATTAGAATGTAAGTAGGTACTGTTTTGCTTTTTCTTTGTTTCCCTAGCACTTAGCACAGTGCCTGGCCCAGAATAAATGCATAATAAATGCTTGTTGATTGATTGATCCCCCTACTTCCTTTTTCAATATCTCAAAACCCCTCTACATCATCTCCTATTCTCTCCTTCACTTGATGAAGAGGTGGCTCTTAGCAACATCTCTTAGCAATATCAACAAATCTAAATATGCCCTTTAAACCATCCTTCGCGATCTCTTCCAGGAGTTTGCCTTTTCAATCACCTCCTGGTTCCCTTCTTCAAGCTCTCCTTATCTACTGGCTGCCAGTAAATATTCCCAGATTTCAGATATTTTAAGATTTGGAAGGAATCTCAGTGAACAGTGTGTCTAACAAATATCTAAAAAAGAATCTCTACTCTACTGTACTCAACAAATGGTCATACAGTGATTGGGAGCCCATTACATCCTGAGGCAGCCCATTCCACTTTATATAGCTCTTTCAGAATTTTTTTCCTGATGTCAAAACCAAATTTGCTTCTTGGCAAGTTCTACCATTTTCCTCTAGTTTTGTCCTCTGGGACCAAACAGAACAAATGAATTTTTCTTCCATATAACAGCCCTTCAAACTCCTGAATGCAACTTTCACACACTCTCCTGCCCCACTACCCAAGGTCTTTTCGCCCTCCAACCTGAGGTCCTCCAACCAGTCTTTATATGGCATGAGCTCAGGGCCCTTTACTATCTCTTGGGTACTATCTCTAGGTACTTTTCAGCTTATAAATGTCTTTCCTAAACTGTGGTCCCTAGATGTGGTCTGACCAGGGCAAAGAAAGGAGGAACCATTGCCTTCTTATTCCTGGAAATTATGCTTTTCTTAATGCAACCCCAAATTGCTGCAGCTGTTTTGGCTGACATCACATTGTTGACTCACTTAAAGCTTCCAATCAACAAAAGTCCTCAGGTCTTTTGCATTTAATGGTTAGGGGCCAAATAGATGGCATAATCATAATGGTGCATTAGGAAGATTATTTGGGTAGTGGTTTGATTATGTATTGGTAAGAGGATAGATATGGTTTGGTTATGGTTGGTAAGAGGATAGACAGGGCAACAAGGTAGTGCAGTGGATAAAGCAACTGGCTTGGAGTCAGGAAGACCTGAGTTCAAATGTGACCTCAGATACTCACTCGCTATGTGTCTCTGAGCAAGTCACTTCACTCTGCCTCAGTTTCCTCATCTGTAAAATGAACTGGAGAAGGAAATAGCAAACCACTCCAGTATTTTTGCCAAGAAAACCCCAAATGGGAGTCACAAAGAGTTGGACACAACTGAACCATAACAAGTGGATAGACTGGAGGAAAAATGTTGGTTGGGAGGCTATTATATCACTCTAGGCAATAAGAGAGGAAAATTAGGACACTCATTGTTGATGGAATTGTGAACTGATCCAACCATTTCAGAGAGCAATCCGGAATTATGCCCAAAGAGTTATTAAACTGTCTATGCCCCTTGACTGAGCAATACTACTATTAGGTCTATTTCCAAACATGATTAGAGAAAAAAGAAAAGAACCTATATGTTCCAAAACACGTATAGCAGCTCTCTTTGTGATGCCAAAGAACTGGAGATTAGGGGGATGCCCATCAATTGCGGAGTGGCTGAACAAGTTGTGGTATATGATTGTGATGGAATACTACTATGCTATAAGAAATGATGAGCTCGATGCTCTGAGAAAAACATGGATAGACTTGCATGAAATAGTGAAGAGTGAAATTAATAGAGCCAAGAGAACATTACATACAGTAACAGCAATATTATTTAAGAACAACTTTGAGCGACTAAGTCATTTTGACTATTATAAATACCCAAATTAACCACAAAGGACATTTGAAGGAAGACATTATCTGTATCCAGAGAAATAAACTGATAAATAGAAGTATGTATAGAATGATTTTACATACATTATATATATGTATATATATATATATACACATATATATATATACACAAACATATATGTGTGTGTTTAATGGTAGCCATCTCTAGGGTGGGGGGAGGGGGGAAAGAAATTAACATAATTTTATTATATATTTAAAAGAATAGCAAGTTAGATTTGCAGCATAATAGATTTACAGTTTAGAGTGCAGTCCTTTTTTAATTATACCACATTATGGAAATGCTTGTTTTATTCCATAAGTTAAAAATAAAATAAATACAATTTTAAAAAAAGAAAAGAGGAGAAAAACAGAATAAATAGAATGAGTACAACAAGGTTAGAGAAGAGGGGGTAGATATAAGTGATATAGCATAATAGAGTGAAAAGAGCACTATGGAGTCAGAGAAACTGGGTTCAAATCAAAACTTTTCTTCACTCATAAAAATGAGGGGAATTCACTAGATGGTCCCCTTCCAGATCTGTATTTTATAATCCTACAATATTCCAAGGTAGAAACATTAAGACTTGGCAACTGATTAGATGTGTGGGGTGAAGCAGAGGACAAATTAAAAAATGACTCTAACCTTATATTCCTGGGATAAAGAGAAGATGATGGTTCCATTAACAGATATCAAGATCTAGGAGGGGGGAGGGGAAAGAGACACAATCATCAAATCCTCCCCATATTGAGCATCCTTGGTCACTGGTCCAGCTGGGGAAAGGCAGAGCAGGGCCCGAGGCTCCTGGAGACTCAAGACCCTAGAAATTCTTTGCTTCACACTTCAACATACAGTTAAGTCATCAAAAGTAGGACAAAGTATGTCAGTGTTCCTGGCCATACAAACAGAATCCAAAGTCTAAGAGGTCAACAAAGTTAGAGACAAGCAAGCAGATCAACCAAACAAAGTGAACAGGAGAAGTCCCACAGGACGGTGAAAAGAACTCTGAACCTGGACTCAAGAGAGACATACCACGTGATCACACCCAAGTCATTTTTCCTCTCTGCCTCTGTTTTCTCCTCTGGGAAGTGGAAGTAACAATTTCTTTAGTACCTACCTCAGAGAGGTTTCATGATAATCAAATAAACTACAAAAAGTACAGATTTTTCAAGCCTTTTATTAAATGAGCTGTTAAAATGTCTCTTCCCCACCATGTTCTCTAAAATACAGTGATTCTGACCTCTTTGCAGCGCCTCACACAAGACACTCCATTTGCTCCCTCTGTGCTTTTTTACCAGCTGTCCTGTACCTGGAATTCTCTCCTTCATCCCTGTCTCTTGGCTTCCTTGGCTTTCTTCAAGTATCAATTAAAATTCCACCTTCTACAAGAAGCATTTCCCAGAGGTCCTCTCTGTGGTAGTGACTTCTCCCTGGGATTACCATCAATTTATCCTGTTTTTAATCTTGCATGTCCATAACTGTTTGCA
Source organism: Vombatus ursinus (assembly GCF_900497805.2). Lineage (NCBI taxonomy): Eukaryota > Metazoa > Chordata > Mammalia > Diprotodontia > Vombatidae > Vombatus > Vombatus ursinus. Next base: position 12,350,861 of record NW_020954567.1, read on the forward strand.
TGTTGTCTCTTCTGTTAGAATGAAAGCTCCTTCCTTGAAGGCAGGAACTGTTTTGGGGATGCTTTGTATCCTCAATGCTTAGCACAGTGCCTAGTACATAATGGCCACTTCATAAGTGCTTGTTGATGACTCTTATTAACAAGCTTATGGCTTTCTAAGACAAAAGTCATCTATCTATTCTCTGCCTTAGTGCTAGGTTCCCCACTGGGTATTCCAGAGTTTAAAGAAGTATTTGTTCTGAAGGTAGAGCCTGATGATAGCTGTGGCAGAAAATTAAGATTCTCAGGGAGTGCTTATAAAAATAATAATTATTATTATTCCTATTTTTAATCTATCTACTTTCTAAAGAAGGAGAAGCAGCTACTCTTTCTCAGACCAACTATGTGTGAACCCAGGCAAGTCACTTAACCTCTGCCTCAGTTTCCTCTTCTGTGAAATGGGGACACCAATAGCACTTACCTCCCAGATTTATTTTGAGGATCAAATGAGATAATCTAGGTAAAGGACAAAGCTTATATAGCTATGTAAGTACTAGTTGTTATTATTGTTGTTGTTGTTGTTAGGCAAAATGAAACTCCAAATGGTATAAAAATTATTACCATCCTGCATATGGTAATTTTCACTTCATAGTAAGGCTCGTCAGCACTCCTTCTAGCCTGTGATAAAGCAGCCATTAATGGGGCTGGATGATCTGATCTCCAACAAAGCAGCTGCTAAGGAAGAAGGAAGACCAGGTTTGGAATCGGGCAAGACATTGCAGAGCCTCCAGGAAAAGATGCAGAATTGCTCAAGAGATTTTAGCCCTTTCATCCAAAGGGGCTGTTCCCTCACATGTAAAATGGGGGTGTTGTGTAGCTTGAATGGAGACAGAACATACATCTCTAGACTGTTTTCCCCAATCCTTCTCCAAAGGAGACTTTAATTACTGCCAAAAAGGGAAGCAGATTACAGCTGGAGGCCACTGTGCTCTCCTCAGAGAGAGGAAAGTACTAGGGTAGAATTATATTTATCAGCTCCCCTAAATATTGTTAGTCTATGGGATATTGTTTTCAGACTTGAGCTAACTTCTGATTGCTGTTTCATTAATTGAGAAAGCTGGATGCCAAGCTTTATATCTGAGTGAGATGGATGAAGTTTCCTCAGTATTAAAACTCATAAATTCCCTTGGTACTCCCAAAGAAGCAAGAGCTGCTGACTTGTGTTCCATCTCCTCTAGCAAGATTAACATTGTAAAAGACTGCTAGCCTGACCTCCAGAGGCTTCCTGCTTATCTGTCTCTAGGCAGAACTTCTAAATGGTTATCAAAAGTCCTCCTGATTCTTTGTCTCTAGGCAGATATTTCCAAATAAGGGTCTTAGAAAGCCACATTTAGATTGCGCAGCCTGAAACCCAGCCAATGGGAAGAAGGGTTGAGGAACAGGGAGGGGGTATCGAGTTAGGACTATAAAACTTTGTTCCCCACTAACAGACTTTGCACTCCCTGGCTGTCGCAAGCAGCGACGAGGGCTGTGTCCTTTCTCATGAGAAAGAATAAAACCTTTTCTGATCTCTGACTCAGCCTCCAAACTTTTAATTCTAGTGTGGCCATTGTCCCACACATATTGACTCCTTTCCCACCTAATGCCAGTTCCTCAATGAATACACATAGCAGGTAACACACAAACTCATTTATCCAAATCATAGCAAAACAGAGGCAGCTTGGTGGGGTGCATTGGATAAAGCACCAGCCCTGGAGTCAGGAGAACCTGAGTTCAAATATGGCCTCAGATACATAACACTTACTAGCTGTGTGACTCTGGGCAAATCACTTAACCCCAATTGCCTCACACAAAAAAAAAAATCATAGCAAAACAGAAAGGGCCATCTCCAGTCATCCTGAGCTATATCTTGCCACTGGACCCAGATGACTCCAAAGGAGAAAGTAAAACTGGTGACCTTGCACAGCCCTCCCTCACTTAAATTCAATTCACTTGCAAGTCACAGCATCATCTTCCTAATGTCATTGTCCTCTTTGTGAATAAAGGACAAACAACAGCAAAACAGAAATCAGAGAATGTATATGTAGGGAAATATACACCAGATGATAAAGAGTGAAGGAGCTCTCCCATTGGAAATAAGGTAACAGCTCAACTGAGAGATACCTAAATATCGACCACGAGAAAGTTTCCCAAACTGTCTAGTGTATCAGTCTGGGGTGGGAGATATAATAGAGACTACCAGCTCCTCTCATGTTGGATTCTTCTTGGTATCTTTTCCTTCAGCAATCTAAAGTGGGGTTGGCAATGTCATCTTCTCTCTTGAAGTTGGAAGCCTGAAAAGTGTGACATGACTGTAGAACCAGAGACTGAAAAGACCTTGAAAATACTAGTGCTCTCCTCTCTTCTGCTCTCACTACCTCTGCCCCACCACTCACCCAGGGGAGGGACATCGATCTCCACCAAAAAGGGAAGAATCTCATACCAGCGGGCATTGGGACTGGGGTAACATTATATTGATTTTTCTATAAATATTCCACCTTTCTATTCCCCCACAAGAAGAATATAATCCTTGAGGGCAGTGTCTGGCACTTAGTAGGTGCTTAATAAATGATGGTGACTTGTTGATTTGACTATTTCATCTTTATCTTTGCATATCCAATGCTTTGCACATAGTAAGTCTTTAATGTAGAATAACAAGTTCAAGTTTACCCAGCATCCTTGGTTAGAAGGTCTCCTAATTCCAAGTCCTGTGCCTTTTCCACTCTACCACACACAAATACTGAATAAAGTTGCTAAGGAAACACCTATTTGACTTAGAAGACAATTGGTTTGACATGGGAAACAGAACTGATAGCCCATTCACTATTTCATGGAGTCATGAGGCTTTTCACTAAAGACATTTTTTCCTATTTTTGTATTTTTTACTTCAATGCCTCAGTGAATCTACGTGGGTCTTCTCTCCAACAGTACAGATGACAACCCAGCCATACCACTTCATCCTGTGTGAGTCTTCTATGTTCTTCTATATATCCACCACAAAGGTTCCACCTAATGAGCTCAAGGCCTTCATCTAGGTATTTTTGTTTTTCCAAGATACCAGTAGAGCACTCAAGTTCCCTCACTCTCACCATATGAATGACCCACTTCCTTTTTTTTTCAATCATACATTTCCCCTATTATGTCACTTATACCACTTTTTTAAGCACAGCTCATCACTGAAAATACAGGATTCCCCCCAAAAAAAAGTCTTAGTGTAGTTTTAAGCTACCTAACGCTATTAAATTGTTATGTGGGATATTCCTCAAGAATAGTCTAAGGAATAATAAGCTATGACAGATCAAAACTGCACTAAGACTTTTTGGGACATCCTGTATGTCACAATCGTGTCTCTCTCCATCGCCTTTTGGATCACTTTGTTGTCTCAGCAATCGTGTTTCTCCAAGATTTGTAAACACATTGCACTGATGAGAGAACATTAATGACGGGAAAAACAAGTTCTTGTGTCAGCAAGTCACATGGAATTGTTCAAAGCATTGTACAATTTCCCAAACATAATCCAGGCCACTCTCTTTCTTCTATTCAATTCCAGCTCTAATTGTCTTCAGTTCTTGTCCTGAATACATGCACGAATGCATGGTATGCCATCATCTAGACAATGGACATTTTTATCTGTTTTTTTCTGTATTTTGATTGTTAGAGTGAGCTCTTTTGAATAATCGTATACCTCATTGAGGAAGCCCTGTAATATGTTGGCTGTTTCCAGCTGTCAATTTCTTGTTATCTTTCAGGGAGAGAGCAGTTCAATATCTATGAGAAAGGAGTCTCATGGATTATGTGTGTCAGAAGTCTTCTAACGTCAGGCAAAGGATACTAATAGCACTAGCTGCTGCAATAATAAAAGTACCCTCAGACAAGAAATCATACTACTACTGCTTCTGCTACTTCTATAGTACTAGTAGAGTCATTTGTGATAATAATAATGAATAGCAATAACAATAATAACCACCATTTACAGTTATCTCTTCCACATCACAAGGGTTAGGGGTACAGTGGCCCCCCACAATCTGGAAAATCCACATAAAAGTTTTTGGCCCTCCCTTTATACCAGAGAAGAAGTTTAATTTTTTTCTTTTTCTTTTATAGGGTGTTTACAGTACTTTATTGTAAAATTCTGGGTTGGATATTTGGTCATAGGCTCTGTATCATCTGTTAGCCTTTGTGTGTTGTCTGCAACTTCTGCAAAACTCCACAAAAATTCCCATTTAATTTCTTATGTCAACCTGTGATTTATCAAAACCATGATGGAAACAGTCACAATGTGGAAGGATAACTGTATATAGAGCTTTAAGTTTTGCAAAGTTCTTTACATACACCATCTCATTTGAAATCCATATACATGCTATGCTTTTACAAATCATTTCCTTATTAAGAGTTCAAAAAGTCTGTCTAGGGCAGCGAGGTGGCACAGTGGATAGAGGACCTGAGTTCAAATCTGACCTCAGACACATAACGCTTACTAACTGTGTGACCCTGAGCAAGTCACTTAATCCCATTGCCTAGCTCCCCCCCCAAAAAAAAAAGTCTGTCTAGTGAGATAGGAAGGAAGGAAGGAAGGAAGGAAGGAAGGAAGGAAGGAAGGAAGAAAGAAAGAAAGGAAGAAAGAAAGAAAGAAAGAAAGAAAGAAAGAAAGAAAGAAAGAAAGAAAGAAAGAAAGAAAGAAACAAGTATAATTGTGGACCCATGCCCCTCTCTTCTCTCTGGGTCAGCTAATTCATCCAATCTACACTCATGCTGGCCATTCTGAGATTCCACTGCTACAACTACCTCTCTCACTCAGAGTTCTGGGCATAACTCTAGTAGAAGGATGACTCTCCTACTAACATACTCCATAGCTCCTGTGCCCATTTCCCAGGAAACAAATCAGTCAACTGAACTCCATTAATTCTTAAGAAAACATTTACTATTTTGAAAAAGGAAAAACAAGAAGCAGAACATAACATTCAACTTGTAAACTAAAGACACATGGTCCCACCAATACACACAGTATCTACATGGGAGAGAGTGGACAGAAAGAATTATAACAGGTAGGTATGTATGCCCTGAGGACTCACAGCTCTGGACTATGACTGTGATATCCTTTATTGTCCTCAGGAATAACCCACACAACATCTTATTGATGAGTGGGGCCAACCCTCAGTTGGCTACCCCTCTTAGGACACCGTTCTTCTCATCTGCTGAAATAGTGTTATACTTTTTCACGTAATCAGAAACCCTAAACCTGAAATCTGTAAAGTTTTACCAGGTCTTTTCCTTTGGCTGGGCTCTAAGGTAGTGCAGCAAAAGCAGAAAACTTAAACCTAAGCTCTGCAGAGTTTTTTCCAGGTCAACTCCTTTGGAAATGAATCTGAAAGGTTTCTACCTCCCCAGCATTACATGATCGTTCAGGGAAAGATAAAGGTAAAACCTTTTCTCCTCTCATCAGCTCTTCCAGGCATCAGATAGTAGTACAAACCCTATGGTATCTTCCCAGACATGATCAGAGGGTCTGTCTTGAGATGAGTTTTGTTCTTCTGATCTTTATACTCAGTTATCCTACTGGTGCAAAGCAGGGACTCTTCAGCAAGATGAATCACTCCTATCCTATGGCAACAAGCCAAAACCCACATTTCTGCTAGCTATACCTTAACTAGGCAATATACATTTGTCCCACAGTTAGCAAACAGTATGAGGGGTCAAGGTTTCCCAGCAATTAATTTCAAAGTCTTTGTGTCAAATATATGCAAAATAGACACTGGGAAGCAAGACACTGTGGCCATTTTTGCCCTGAGTAACTGTCTTTTTTTCTTTTTTTTAATTTATTTATTTTTAGTTTTCAACATTTACTTCCATAAGATTTTGAGTTTTAAATTTTCTCTGCATCTCTCCCCTCCCCAAGACAGCGTGCAATCTGATATAGGCTCTACATATATGTGTATATATATATACATATATATATATATATTTATACATTCATATTGAACCTATTTTCACATTAGTCACATTGTAAAGAAGAACTAGAACCAATGGAGAAATCACAAGAAAGAAGAAACAAAAAAAAAAAAGAAAGAAAGAAAAAATAGAGAGATCAAATAATGTGCTTCAATCTGCATTCAGACTCCACAGTGCTTTTTCTGGATGTGGACAGCATTTTGCATTATGAATCTTTTGGAGTTGTCTTGGATCCTTACACTGCTGAGAGGAGATGAGTCTGTCAAAGTTAGTTATCACACATTGTGGCTGTTCCTGTGTACAATGTTCCCCTCGTTCTGCTCATTTCACTCAGCATCAGTTCATATAAGTCTTTCCAGGTTTTTCTGAAGTCCACCTGCTCATCATTTCTTATGGCACAATAGTATCCCATTATTTATTCCATTACATTCATATACCACAACTTGTTCAGCCATTCCCCAACTGAAGGGTTTCCTCTCAATTTCCAATTCTTTGCCACCACAAAAAGAGCTGCTATAATATTTTTGTACATGGGGGTCCTTTTCCCATGTGTATGATCTCTTTGGAATACAGACCTAGAAGTAGTATTGCTGGGTCAAAGGGTATGGGGTAGCCCTTTGGGCATAACTGTCTTTTCTATGGAGTAGTTTGTTTTTTAGTGTTTCTCTCACAACTGTCATTTTCTGCCCCCTTTCAATTAACAGAACTGCTGACATACAAAGATCACCCTCTAACATATGTAAATTTAACACTTGTTACACTAAACTCTTCAATAGAGATTATCAAAGATATTGATACTATAGAGATATCATTACTGTATCTAACAGCCCAATGGAATATTGTTGAAAGGTAGTTTCTATTGACAGTTGTGCTTCTATTGAAAAATATCTTGCAAAGAAGTGCTTCTCCTGGAATGTTATCTTTGATCTTTGAGAGATCAAAGAAATAAACTATGAGAAAATCCCTTGAAGAAGAAAAAGATGAGGAGAAATGTCTTTCTTGTTTTAACTCATAAACAAAAGTTTATGAAGAGTTTCTGAGAAATTGGTTGTTTAGAGTGCTTTCTGGAGAGACTATTTCCTATGATAGCTGAATAACATAAAAAAGAAAAAAACTAAACTAACATTTCCCAACAGACTAAAAGGTTTATAACTTGTAACTCTTATCTGGAGACAAAACATGAAGAATTTAAGAGACTTTAGGCAATATCTAGAGTGAACTTGATGTAACTGGGTTTCTAGAAATGAAGAGTCTTCTACTGCTATGATTAGAGTTTTAGGTGACTCCAGCTGTGATATTTTGTATGGTTAAAATATTTTAAGTAATTGTTTGCATCTTTGCTTCATTATCAATTTTTGATTAATAAATTGTATAAATATTATTGGGAAAGGAGCTTTCTCTAGTTTAATAAATAATATTTAATGAATTGGAGAGGTATCACAAACTACTTATATACTAGAGGAAGAAATTGCAATTTAATTATTTAATAAGAAATTATCTAACCATACCCCCTGATAGCTTTAGAATCTGGCATGATAAAATTAATAAACATTGAATCAAGAGTCAGGGTGAAGGGTAACAGAGAGAGAGAGAGAGAGAGAGATTATGGAATATTACTAAAATAACAACAAAAACTCTCTCATTGGCTCCTACACTCCTAGTTATTTAAGGGGGAAATTTTTTTCCCTTTTTGTATTAACTTCTATACCAATCTCAAATCCTGCAATCAAGAACAGAAAAAAAAATCATCCTAAATGGCCATAGAGTTAATAGTGGCTCAAAGTACATCATAACATCATAACACAAATGAGCAGTGAAAAGAAGGCTTCCAAAATACCACTTAAATGGAGGAATAAGTATCTTTCCTGCCCAGCCACACCTCCTCTCACTGATTGGAAAGAAACATGAAGCAGGGGATCCAATAGGGAAAGTAGAGTAAATGCTACTGGCTTTCCCAGGGAACCATATAGGGAAAAAAAGAGGGAGGGGAATGCTGTGCATTATATCTGGTTGTCTTACTCACCATACATCTGCAGTTTTGTCCCAATGTGCTCTCAATTTCTCTGGCCAATCCTAATCACATCTCACTTACAGCACATGAGCATTATGATTAGCACCTCAGTTTTAGCTTTGGTCTCCTCATCACCACTGTCATCTGCCCATAGCTGCCTGGCATCTGATAGCCATTGGCCATCACCCTGCTCCCCACTTGGTTAGCCAACCAAGGACAACCGTGCTTCTTTCTCCACCTGTCTACACAGCCACCTTTGTTTCTCCTCAATTCTCTCCAAGATTCAGAAATATCTGTAGCTTCTAGAGCAATCTGTGCCTTATAGCTTTTCTTGTCCTCTCATGTCTCAGATGCAAAGTCTGTGGAAGTTGGAAGAAGAGTGTGGGGAAAAGGATTACATCTAACTCTTCTTTTCTCGATATTTTGTTATATTTCATTCCTCTCTTCCAGGTTTCATCAAGCTGAATCAAGAAAGGTTCATGAAAGTAACATCAATAGTGCCAAATTCAAAAAGAAATGGATCCCTGAAGGCTGGATATTGACTTAGAAAACCACAAATAAGCATTATCTATATTGTGTTGTATTTTTATTTTCTTAAACATTTCCCAATTACATTTTAATCTGGTTCAAGCCTCCTGGGAGTTTTGCAGCAAAATGAGGCCAATGGGCTGAGAGTCTATCACCTCTAAGTAACATGAAATAACTACAAGGGCAGGTAGGATCCAAATCATAGATATCTTTAAAAAGCAAATAGAAGAGTACATATTTTATCCTAAAGGCAAGAGGGAGTCAATGAATATTTTTGATTAGGGAATCCATATAGTAAGATCAGTGTTTTAGGAAAATCATTTATACTTAATGTTTGTGCCACTTTGGTCAAGTCACTTAACTTCTTGGGTTTCAGTTTCCTTACCTGTAAAATAAGGGAGTTGGACTAAATGGCCTCTGCGGTCCTTTTCAACGCTACATCTATGATATTATGATCGAATTTGGCAGCTATGTAGAGGATGACTTAGAGAGGAGAGAGGCTAGAAGCAGGGAGACATTAGGAAACATGGAATAATCCAGATGAGAGGTGATAAGGTACTGAACTAGAATAAAGGCTGCGTATGTGGAAACAAGAGGACAGAGGGAAAAGATTTTGTGGACTTACAGCTGATAAAACTTAGCAAACAATTAAAAATTAGGGTTGGATAAAAGGAAAGAATCAAAGATGAATCTGAGGTTGGGAATCTTGGTGATTACTAGTTAAGGGGACGTTTAGATAAAGGATGGATTTTGAAGGAAATGGAATGAGTCCTAAGTTTTTCCCACATTAGACAAGGGTTAATAGCCTTGCTTGTGACTTTCAGAATTAGTTGTGTGTTGCATGGAGAGAAGAAGAGGAACCAAGCTTGGGTGTTTCTAGGGAAAAGAAGTCATGGCAGAGGCTATACTGGGCCAGAGTTAGAGGCTCAGGCCACAGCAGGACCTGAGACAGCAGACAGGGTCATTTTATGGAAGTTTATCTACTTGCAGAGACTAGAACAAGGACAAAATGTCAGCATGAACCAGAAGGTCAAGAGCAAGGCAGGAAGAACATGAAAAGAACAGAACTTTCAGTGAATAATAGGTTTTGCCATATTTAGCGAATGAATGCCTCCTTTAATGTAGATCCAAAGGGACAGTGCTATTAATCAGCCAGTCTCACACAGGTGCTACAAACAAGAGATGGGAATATTTCCATGATGGCAGGTTACTAGGTCCTGTTACCAAGAGTGTTAAGAGACTACCATTTCTCACTCTTCTCTCCCCACCCGTACCCCTCCCCACACACACACCAGAAGCTTCTTCTACCATCTTGTAAATTTAGATCAGGGCATTTAGGTGGTGCAGGAATAAAGCACTGGGCCTGGAGTCAGGAAGACCTAAGTTCAAATCTAGCCTCAGACTCTTAGCCGTTATGTGATCCTGGGCAAATCACTTAACCCTGTTTGCTTCAGTTTCCTCATCCGTAAAATGAGCTGGAGAAGGAAATGGCAAGCCACTCCAATATCCAGCCAAGAAAACCCCATATAGGGTCACTGAGAGCTGGACACAACTCAACAACAACAACAGACATATCAAATCCTCCTCTCTTGGGCTTTCTCTCCAAGCTAAAGATATTCTCATCCTGCAGCTATTCAAATCATGACTCATTTTAATCGCTTTTCCCTGGGCTTTCTACAGCAACATATAAACCTAGGTCATCTTTGTTTAGATGATATGAGTTTAAATATCAATCCATTTAAATCTGAATTTATTTTATCTACACTAAGTATATCCTTATTTTTTTAATAAAACTAACCCTTAATGCATAATCTTCACAAATCGGAGTAGAGTGAGGGCTTCAATTTTAGAAAGTATATGTTTTAATGCAGTGATTTATTTCCTTTTTCTTTACAGATTATTTTCACAGTTACATTTGGAAATGGAATAACTGGAGTACTTTATTTAGCAAGTTAACCACAACCTCCTCAGGCTGCCCATTTCATTTTTGGCTAGTTCTGATTATTTGGAGTTTTTTTTTTTCTTTATATCATGCCTAAAGTTTCCTCTTTGTAACCTCCAGGAAAAGTCAAAACTCACTTCAAAGTGATAGCACTTCAAATACTCGAAGACAGCTAGCATGCTCTCCTTAAATCTTCTTTCTTTCAGACTAAACATAATCAATTCCTTTAACCAGTCTTCACATGACATGATTATGAGACCTTTCACCATCCTGGTTGCCCTCCTTCAGATACTCTCCTGCATCTTTCCTAAAATATAAGCACCCAGAATTGAGCATAGTATTTCAAAAGTGATCTGACCAGAACAGAATTCTTTGAGAGTATTACCAGCCTAGACTTGGACACAGCCTAAGAATTTCATTGCGTATGTAAACATTTAATGTTTGTTTAATGCTTTAAAGATTACAAAATGCTTTCCTCATAACAACCCTAGGAGGATGATGGCAAAACTACGATGATCCCTACTTTACAGCTGAGGAAACGCAGCTAGTAAATTTTGGATCTGGGATTTGGGCCAAGGTCTCCTAGAGTCCCAAGTTCAGGACATTTTTCTATTACATTAGTCTATTTCACCTGAAAGATGTCCCTCTTCTTGCCTCTAGTCATCTCTCCATCACCAGAGCCTTTGTAAGCCTTCCCAAATATTGAAGACTCAACGTATTACAAATACCAACATCAAAGGAAGAATGGAAAAATTGTCTCCTGTGGTCCTCCTGTTTATTACTGGCTGACTCTTGCATATTGCCCTTGCATCTATTTCTGGATGCAACCAAGCAAAGGAAATTGATGACCCTCACATCAGAAGCAATCTGAGGGCTCTTACATGGTAAAAGAGGAAGTTTGGGTGTGTGTCCAACAGTATTTTTTTCAACTCCCAGGCAAGCCTCTGGCCACATATTAAACCTTAGGCGAGACATTTACCCTCTCTGAGCCTCAATTTTCTCATTTGTAAAATGAAGTTTTGAACCTTTAAATTTCCTTCTAGTCCTATGACTAGTGTCTTGCTCTTTGATCTAATCAATCAATTGTTCAGGAAAAGAGAAAAAAAAATCATCTTTCACTCTTTCCAAAGGAAGAGCAGGAGAAAATAGCAGTGATCGAGCAGCCCGAGTAGCCCCAACAACTTGTCCACATTATCCTTCCTCTCATTTCCCTTCTCCAACCCCCTACAACTTCTCTCTCCTTCCACTTTGTTTTTGGTACTTTTTTCATTCAGAAAAGCAAAATCTCAACAGAGCACAATAGAGCATTTTCACAGGAGCAACAACATGGTGTAAAAGAAACATCACTCTATATAGAGTCCAAAGACCTAGGGTCAAATCCTAGCTCCATCATTCATCAGGGGCAGCCAAGTGGAGCAGTGGATAGAGCACCAGCCCTGGAGTCAGGAGAACCTGAGTTCAAATCTGACCCCAGACACGTGTTAGCTGTGTGACCCTGGGCAAGTCACTTAACCCTGATTGCCTCAAAAAAAAAAAAAAAAAAAAGACAGCTAAAGGCTCACCTTTATAGGGCAGCTAGGTGGCACAGTGGAAAAAGCACTGGTCCTGGAGTCAGGAGAATCTGAGTTCAAATCTGGCCTTAGACACTAGACACTAGTTGTATGACCCCAGGCAAGTCACTTAACCCCAATTGCCTCACCAAAAACAAAACAAAACAAATCAAAAAAACAAATGGGGTCACAAAGAGTCAGATACAACCAAAACAACTGAACAACAAAATACTTAGAGTATTGTGAATTTATCAGTTGTGGAAACTCCACCACAAATACCTTGCCTAGATCTAGGCTTCACCTCACTTCTAGTGTGCAGACCATGTCATCTCCTCTCTACCCAAAACTTCTACTCCACTCCTGAAAGCAACCTAAGTTCATAGAGGCAGGCTCTCACCTTATCTTGCCTGATTCAGGCCTCCCCCTCACTTCACAGCCATTTCTTCTTTTTTTTACAATTTAATAGTATTTTATTTTTTTCCAATTACATGCAGAAATAGTTTTCAACATTCACTTTTATAAGTTTGAATTCCAAAATTTTTTCTGCCCCCCTCCCCAAGATGGCATGCAATCTGATATAGGCTATGCATGTACAATCATATTAAACATATGTCCACATGTTGTGAAAGAAGAATCAGAACAAAAGGAAAAAAACACGAGAGGAAAAAAAAGAGAAAGAAAATAGTATGCTTTGATCTGTATTCAGACTCCATAGTTCTTTCTCCAGATGTGGATAGCATTTTTCATCATGAGTCCTTTGGAATTGTCTTAGATTATTCCATTGCTCAAAAAGTATAAAAAAAATTAGGGGCAACTAGGTGGCACAGTGAATAGAGCACAGGTCCCAGAGTCAGGAGGACCTAAGTTCAAATCTAGCCTCAGACACTTAACACTTACTAGCTGTGTGACCCTGGCCAAGTCACTTAACCCTGATCTCCCCACCAAAAAGCAAAAATAAAAAATAACAATAAAAATAAAAATAAAAAGATTATTCCATTGCTGAGAAGAATTAAGTCTATCAAAATTAGTCATTATGCAATGTTGCTGATACTACGCACAATGATCTCCTGGTTCTGCTCTCTTCACTCAGCATCAGTTCATGTTAAGTTTTTCCAGGTTTTTCTGAAATCCTCCTGCTCATTATTTCTCATATAACAATAGCATTCCATTACACTCATATACCACAACTTGTTCAGCCATTCTCCAATTGATGGGCATCCCCTCAATTTCCAATTCTTGGCCATCACAAAAAGAGTTGCTATAAATATATTTGTTCATGTGAGTCCTTTTCCCTTTTTTATGATCTCTTTGGGATACAGACCTAGCAGTGCTATTGCTATTGCTGGATCAAAGAACATGCATAGTTTTATAGCCCTTTGGGCATAGTTCCACATTGCTCTCCAGAATGGTTGGATCAGTTCACAACTCCACCAGCAATGCATTAGTGTTCCAGTTTTCCCATATCCCACATCCAACATTTATCATTTTCCTTTTTTGTCATATTAGACAATCTGATAGGTGTGTGGTGGTACCTCAGAGTTGTTTTAATTAGTATTTATCTAATTAATAGTGATTTAGAGCATTTTTATATAACTATAGATAGCTTTAATTTCTTCATCTGAAAACTGCCTATTCATATCCTTTGACCATTTATCAATTGGGGAATGATTTGTATTCTTATAAATTTGATTCAGTCCTCTATATATTTGAGAAATGAGGCCTTTATCAGAGACACTGTCTGTAAAAATTGTTTCCCAGCTTTCTGCTTCCCTTCTAATCTTGGTTGCATTGGCTTTGTTTGTGCAAAAACTTTTTAATTTAATGTAATCAAAATTATCCATTTTACATTTCATAATGTTCTCTATCTCTTGTTTGGTCATAAATTCTTCCCTTCAGCATAGATCTGACAGGTAAACTATGACTTGCTCTCCTATTTTGCTTATGGTATTACCTTTTATGTCTAAATTATGTACTCAAGTTGACCTTATCTTGGTATATGGTGTAAGATGTTGGTCTATGCCTACTTTCTACCATACTATTTTCCAGTTTTCCCAGCAATTTTTGTCAAATAGTGACTTCTTATCCCAGATGCTGGGGTCTTTGGGTTTATCAAACAGTGATTACTATAGTCATTGACTACTGTGTCTTATGTACCCAACCTATTCCACTAATGCACCAGTTTATTTCTTAGCCAGACAGTTTTGATGATTGCTGTTTTATAACACAGTTGTAGATCTGATACATCTAGGCCACCTTCCCTTGCATTTCTTTTCATTAATTCCCTTGATATTCTTGACCTTTTATTCTTCCAGATGAATTTTGTTATTTTTTTCTAGCTCTATAAAATAATTTTTGGTAGTGTGATTGGTATGGCACTAAGTAAGCAAATTAATTTAGTTAGAATTGTCATTTTTATTATATTAGCTCAGCCTACCCATGAGCAATTGATATTTTTCCAATTATTTAGATCTGACTTTATTTGTGTGAAAAGTGTTTTGCAATTGTGTTCATATACTTCCTGGGTTTGTCTTGGCAGGTAGACTCCTCAAAGTTTTATATTGTCTACAGTTATTTTAAATGGAAGTTCTCTTTCTATCTCTTGCTGCTGGGCTTTGTTAGTAATATATAGAAATGCTAATGATTTATGTGTGTTTATTTTATATCCTACAACTTTGCTAATTATTTCAAGTAATTATTTCAATTATTTTTAGTTGATTCTCTAGGATTCTCTAAGTATACCATCAAAGAGTCATAGCTTTGTTTCTTCATTGTCTACTCTAACTCCTTCATTTTCTTTTTCTTCTCTTATTGCTAAAGCTAACATTTCTTGTACAATATTGAATAACAGTAGTGATTAGAGACATCTTTGTTTCACCCCTGATTTTATTGGAAATGCTTCTAGCTTATTCCCATTGCATATAATGCTTCCTGATGATTTTAGATAGATGCTACTTATCATTATAAGAAAAATTCCATTTATTCCTATGATCTCTACTGTTTTTAATAGGAATGGGTGCTGTATTTCATCAAAAGTTTTTTCTGCATCTGTTGAGATAATCATATGATTTCTGTTAATTTTGTTATTGATATGGTCAATGATGCTGATAGTTTTCCTAATATTGAATCAGCCTTGCATTCCTGGTATAAATCCCACCTGGTCATAGTGTATCATCCTTGTGATAAGTTGCTATAATCGCTTTGCTAATATTTTATTTAAAAGTTTTGTATCAATATTAATTAGGAAAATTGGTCTATAATTTTCTCTATTTAGGCTCTTCCTGGTCTGGGTATCAGCACTATATTTATGTCATAAAAGGAATTTGGTAAGCCTCCTTTTTCACCTATTTTTCCAAATAGTTTATATAGTATTGGAATTAATTGTTCTTTAAATGTTTGGTAGAATTCACTTGTAAATCCATCTGATCCTGGTGATTTTTTCTTAGGGAGTTCATCGATAGCTTGTTCAATTTCTTTTTCTGAAATGGGGTTAAGTATTTTATTTCCTTTTCTGTTAAGAATTCACTATTTGACAAAAACTGCTGGGAAAACAGGAAAGCAGTTTGGCAGAAACTAGGCCTAGACCAACATTTTACACCATTTACCAAGATATTGTCAAGATGGATACATGATTTAAATATAGTGATATCATAAGCAAATTAAGGGAAGATAAAAAAAATTATCTGTCAGGGCTATGAATAGGGAAGAGTTTATGACCAATCAAGAGATAGAGAATATTACAAGAAGTAATTGGGTAATTTTGATTACATGAAATTAAAATGTTTTTGCACAAAGCCAAAATTAGAAGAAAAACAGGAAGCTGGTCAAGGAGGAGGAAATTTATTGTAAGTTTCTCTAATAAAAGTCTTATTTCTCAAATATATAGGGAACAGAGCCAAATTTATAAAAATAAGAGCCATTTCCCAATTGGGAAATGGTCAAAGAATATGAACAAGCAGTTTTTAGAAGAACTATCGAAACTATTAAGACTCATATGAAAAATGCTCTAAATGACTGATAATTAGAGAACTGCAAATTAAAACACCTCTGAAGTACCACCTTACACCTATCAGATTGGCTAACATGACAGAAAAGTAAAATATCAGAGAGAAATGATTATTAATAACTAATTATTGAATTAGGACCAAGGTTTTTCCCCTTTTCTACTTCCTCATCCTGAAATCAACTAGTGTGGGAAATCTCTCTCCAAGACTTACCCATCTAGGATGTCTGAGATCTAATCAAAGTCATTAAAAGAAATTCTAAGTTTAGAGTAATGAGTGCATTCCTGTACATTTTGTTTGCTCAGACCAATCTGGGAAAATGTAGATCCTCCCTTTTGTTAGACAAGTGATATGGAAATTGATAAGTCTCTTTGACCAAGATTTGGGTGATCCAAGTCACTACCCCAAGACTCTTATTGGAGTATAGCTCACCCTCTCATTGTAATATTCATTCTTTTTTTAATCATTAACCAATCAAAATTGATTGCCACCCTCAGGAACACCTACGCTTGGAAGAGCATATAAACTGTGAGACCACCGCCATGACGGGTCTTTGGTCTAAGAGAGATGGCCAAATGATCACCCTTTTATTAATAAACATGTTGATATTAATGAAATGATTAAATTACCCAGAAACCACATCTCTTGAAATTTTTAAATGCCATGTGACAAACACTGGACAAACATGTAAAAACAGGGAAACTAATACACTATTGGTAGAGTTATGAACTAAGCTCCAACCATTGTGGAGAACAATTTGGAACCATACCCAAAGAACTATAAAAGTGTGCATACCTTTTGACCCAGCAATACCCACTACCAAGTCCATATTCCAAAAAGATCAAAGAAAAAGGGAAAGGACTCTTATGCATAAAAATATTCATAGCAGCTCTTTTTGTGGTGGCAAAGAATTGGAAATTGAAGAGATTCCCATCAATTGTGGAATAGTTGAACAAGTTGTGGCATTGATTGCAATGGAATACTATTGGCTATAAGAAATGACCCGGGGAATGGGTTCAGAAAAACATGGGAAGACTTTTATGAACTCATGCAAAGTGAAAAAGTTACAAAGTAAAAGAAGCAGAACCAGGAGAACATTGTACATAGCAACAGCAATATTATAATGATGATCAACTGTGAAAGACCTGTCTATTCAGATCAATATAATGATCCACAACAATTCCAAAGGACTTGTGATTAAAAATGCTATCCACGTTCAGAGAAAGAATCTATGAAATCTGAGTATAGATTAAAGTATATTTTTTCACTTCATTTTTCTTCCTTTTTTTTCCACAACATTCTTCCTATCACCCATCTTTCTCCTTTCCAATCCAACCTTCATCTTATTGCTCATCTAATCTTCATTATGAAGGCAGCTAGGTGGCACAGTAGACAGAGTGCTGGACCTAGAGTCAGGAAGTTGTAAGTTCAAATTCTTCCCCAGACACTTACCAGCTGTGTGACTCTGAGCAAGTCACTTAACCTCTATATGCCTCAGTTTCTTCAACCTTAAAATGGGGTAATAATATCACCCACCTCTCAGGGTTATTATGATGGTCAAATAAGTAAATACTTGTAAAAGCACTTAGCACAGTACCTGGTACATAGTATACGCTTAATAAAATGCATGTTTCTTCTTTTCTTAAATGCCCTACTCTGATCGTGTAACTCCTCTGCTCAAAAACCATCAGGTGCTCCCCATTACCTACCAAAGAGTACAAAATGTTTCCCCTGTTATTCAGGTGCCTTTCTTATCTGGTTCCAATCAACTTGTCTGGGCTTGTTTGCAATACTCCCTGTCAGCAAATGCCCAGAGATGGTCTCTGAAGTTTTGTAAAGTGTAATGGTTCACTTTCAGTTCTTCAAAGGAGAAAATGAGTTTTTGTACTAGGTTCAAGATCACTATTAAATCAGTTTTACTCAGCCCTGCTTGTGGGAAGAAGAACGAAGAAGATGAAGAGGAAGAACAAGAAAAATAAGGAGGAGGAGGAAAAAGAATAACAAGAAGAAAGGTAAGAAACTATTATATAGCACCTACTATTTGCCAGGCACTGTGATAAGCATATTACAAATATCCTCACAACAAACCTGGAAACTGAGACAAACAAAGGTTAAGTGACTTACCCAGGGTCACTCAACTATTAAGTGTCCCTAGGCCCAGTACTCTATTCACTGTACCATCCAGCTTCTTCAGAAAAAGGAGAAGGAAGAGAAAAAGGAGGAAAAGAACATAATCAAATCAACAAACATTTATTTAATACTACTACGTGCCCAACATTGGGCTGAGTGCTGAGAATATAAAGAATGGTAAAAAGATGATCCCTGCCTTCGAGGAGTTCATAGCCTATTTGGAGAAACATACCAACTATGAACAAATAAGACAGATAGAAGTCAAATTGCAGAACTGCTAAGAGGAAGGCTGTAATCTTTCTCTTGCCCCCAGTAAAAAATTTTTAACCTTTTTTTGATATCTTTAGCATTAATCACCCACCCACCTCACCTTTAGCCTTTTTACAAGTCTGTGCTATTCTTTTGAATTTATTCTTTGTTATTATCATTGCTTCCATGTTCTCTACATGTTTTTTCAAAGAGCTTCCCATTCTTTTGGAGCCAACTTCACTTAAAGAATTTTTGTCGGGGCAGCTAGGAGGCGCAGTGGATAGAGCTCTGGCCCTGGAGTCAGGAGGACCTGAGTTCAAATCCGGCCTCAGACACATAACACTTACTAGTTGGGTGACCCTGGGCAAGTCACTTAACCCCATTCCCTTAAAAAAAAAGTGACTATCAAATCCTACCGATCCATTCTCTGAATTACTCCCAAAATATTGGATATATATTAGACTATACTTCTCTTCCAAAAGCTATAATTGAGTAGCCACTTAACCCCAAAGATCCTATCACTTCTATACCAGCAACCAGTTCCTCTTTGATAGTTAAAATTGGAGTGAGAATATGACTTCCTCCTTTTTGCTTCCTTTTAAAGAATGAAATTATCATTAAAGCAAATCATAAATGTATAATGTAATGAGAGTTTGGTGCATTCCCAGGTGAATTAAAATGGAGGTACCCACATGGGAGAGGCTTGGGAACTGGGCAACTGAGCAACAAAAACTGATGCTTGCATGGAAATTCTATGTTGGCCTACCCCATGATTGGAAGCAACCTCTTTCCATTGGCTGCATAGCCAGAGCTGGCTGTATCTTTAAATCTACCTGGTGATGGGGACAGTCTTGATCTCTTCCTGATGGCATCAGAAAGCAGACTAGTTAACTCACTGCAAGTAAAACCATGGAGTAACCATGACAAGGTCTGAGGGCCACTTTCCCCTCTCCTTAGGTCACACGAACCCTGAGAAATGAGTTTAGGGTACTGGTCTGTTTCCTTTGTCCTTTTAATTCTAGGTGCAGGGAGAGAAATCCCTGACTGTTGAGTTCAAGCTATGTGAACCTTGGAACCCAGAATTCTGGATCAGATGTTTTAATCAGCTCAGTAAGAAAGCCCTGAAAACACAAAGTCCCAGGATACAAGCCAGAGGTGGGATTCTTTTGGATTTGAATTTGGTAGTTTTTATATATAGCAAGTAATGCTACGTAGTAATAGAAACTAAGTTAAAATGTGAATCCAATCCCTCTCCCCTCCCAGACACTGGGATTGGGGTGGGGAGAGAAGGAGGAGAGAACATGCTTTTGAAACATTGAGGGAAATGTTTGTACATTTGTTCTTTCTATACCTTTGAAGTAAATCTTCTTTTTTTAAGAGCTAATCTGGGGCAGCTAGGTGGCGCAGTGGATAGAGCATAGGCCCTTAAGTCAGGAGGACCTGAGTTCAAATCTGACCTCAGACCAAACACTTGACACTTACTAGCTGTGTGACCTTGGTCAAGTCACTTAACCCCACCTGCCTAAGCAAAAAAAAAAAAAAAAAGAGCTAATCTGACTGTTAAGTAACAAAAAGGAACTGGGATTCTTAGACACCTCAAATTTGGAAGAACATAGTTGAGGAGAAGGAGGCTTGAGCCAATAGAAGAAATGAGAGACATCCAAACACCTCAAGGGTACAGGAGAACCCTTGCAGGTTCTTAGAGGTTACAGTACAGGTAAAACGTAACACACCTGGCCTTCACACAGTAGCACTAGAGAATCCATATAATGCAATCAGCTGTCTTGATACAATCCCAGTGGGTTTCTAGATAGTTGGTTGAAGTCCCCTATGATAATAATATCACATTTCCATGCCAGGTTCCTGATGTGTTCCCCCAAACAATCCAATGTTTACTTCTCTCCAGGTGGTATTAAATGTATGCCTACAACAATATAACATTTGTCTGTCAAGATACTAAGAGACACCCTATTTTCCAGAGCTAAGGCCCAGCAAGCAAGCTGTGCCCTGAGCTTGGCATAATAACAATCCTTTGCATTCACCCTCTGGCAAAATAACATAATTATTGTATTGCTTTGACTAGCACCAGGTGTTCTCTGAGCTCAGACAAGTGCTGGACAAGCTCCAACAAGTTCTACTCATGAAACGCTGCTATGAATCAAACTTGTCACATTGTTGCCTCACCTCTCAATGTCAGGGCTACAGCTCACTGTGCAACCACTGGTATAAGTATTGAGACCTACCCACACTGTCTCAAGTCCTCCCACTAGGGGCAGGGCCCCAGAGTATGTATCTAAATGCCCTCCTTGCTTGCAAGCCCTTTCACTCTTCGAAATTATACTTGTGTTTAATTCCTGACTCTCCTGTCTCTAGCATGCTCTGCTCTGCTCCAGCCATCCATAGGTTAGAGGCCAGTTTGATCTGGTTGATACTTTATACTTCCATTAATCCCCACCTAAATCTTCTCTACCACATTACTCCCCTTAAGTTCCTGTATTTCCTCATGAACTTATATTCTTTTTAAAATCTACTTTTAACATCCTTTTTTTTAAAATTTTGAGTTTTTCCTTCCTTCTGCCCCTCCTCCACCTATTGAGAAGGCAAGAAATATGATACCCATTATATATATGAAGTCATGCAAAGCATTTTTCTATATTATTCCTATGTTGCAAAAATAACAAAAAAGCAAGAAACATAAAGAAAGTGATAAAAGTATGCTTCAGTCTGCACTCAGAGTTTAATCAGCTCTCTCTGGAGGCAGACACCATTTTCTATCATGGGTCGTTTGGCATTGTCTTGGAAACATTATCTCGATCAGAGTAGCTAAGTCTTTCACAGCAGATCATTGTTACAAAATTGCTGTTCCTGTGTATGATAAGGTGGTTCTGTTCGCTTCATTTTGCATCATTTTTGTATTCTTAACATAAAATATATATAATATAAATACCCTGTCTCCTACTATTCTGCTTCCTTTTCTGTGTTATCTTCCCCCATTAGAATATAAATTCCCTGAGGGCAGATAGTCTTTTTTTTCTTTCTTTTTTTTTTAAGTTTTGCTTGTATCCCCACCAATTAACACAGTGCCTGGCACATATTAGGGCAGCTAGGTGGTACCATAGTGCATAGAGTCCTGGGCCTGGAGTCAGGAAGACTCATCTTCCTGAGTTCAAACCCAGCCTCAGACACCTACTAGTTGTCTGACCCTGGACAAGTCACTTAATCCTGTTTGCCTCAATTTCCTCATCTGTAAAATGAGCTAGAGAAGGAAATGGCCACTCCAGTGTCTTTGCCAAGAAAATCCCAAATGGGGTCACAAAGAGTTTGACACAACTGAAAAAAAAAACAACTTACTGAACAGGTACATATTAAGTGCTTCATAAACTCCTGTTTCTTTCTTCCTTTCTTTTAACTACTGTGTTTCTTTCAAATAAACTCTACCTTTCCAGAACCACGTTCCAGCCATGAATTTCATCTCATCAAGTCTCAGAGATACATATGAGCTCCAGCGTGTCTCTTTGCATTAGAATCTCTAATTAACCACATTTCTTTAATGTGCATTGATAAGCAGACATCTGAGCCCATAGGTTTTATTGTTGGAAGTTTTCTTGGATATTTTGGTATCATGACACCTCTCTCCCACAATTCTTCTGTTGTGCCTCTCCCTTTTCAATTAAGAGGCTTCCTGATTAGTTTCTAAAGAGCCCATGCAAATATGGTTTTACCACCCCTAGTTAGGCACATTTTATCCCTAGCCAAGAACCTATATTTAAGCTATTGTCAAAAAAAATTCATTTCACATTCTCAAGCACATTCTTGACAGCTATCGAGGGTTCTTGAGATGGGAAAACAAAACTGTATCCTATGGTTCCCTTTCTAGAAAAGACCATTTCTTCACACAAACCAAAAGAGGGGGATCAGGAGTCATAAATGCACATTTCTCTTTTCCCCTCCTGGTACTTGACAAGTACTTAGTATAGATTAAGTGGTATGATTTCATAGAATAACAAAATCTGAGTGGGAAAGGACCTCACTGGCCCCCTAGTTCAACTCAGATCTGAAAAAGAATCCCTTCCACCAGATACATATGGCTAGCCAATCCACTTTGGGATAGCTTTAATTGCCCCTTCATTGAGCCTGTATAAGTCTCTTTGTACCTTCTACCTAGAGCTCCTATCTTATAATGTTATATCTTATAACTGCAACAGAATATATATGGTGAATAAATTATCACTGATTGTTTAAAAATAACATTCAGGAAAACATAATAATCAACCTAGGCAAAAAATATAAACTAACACTATCCCAAAAGTCTTCAATAATAAACCACAACATACAATAGCAAGTCCACCATAAAGTCATTAGTCAATAAAAAGATAATCACAAGATAATTATAACAGTAAAACAGAAAATAAATATTATAAATATATCAATAATGTTAAAAATATGTCAAAATACAGTTTAAATATGTAAAATACACAAACATAAATCATAATTCCCCAGTTCACACTCTAATTAGATTACCTATCACCTCAGAATATCAAAAACTCAGTACTTTGACAGACTTTAGCTCATACCAGGTCCCCATACATCTTCTTTTGTTTTGTTTTTTCAATCTGAACTTAACAAACATCACCTGAAATAAGCACTTCCACATACGCAATAGGATAGAAAAAGAGGGAAATATTTGAAACTGAAAATCTCTAGTATATACAGTTTACTTTTCTTTCTAAGTATACAGGGTATGCCAAAGTTTTAATGCAGTTTTCAGCTTTTAATAGCCTAAGTATCTAAATAACTGGGACTTTAGAGATACTCTGTACAATAAATTCAACATGTAACTTTCAGAGCTGAAGTCAGGAGTTTTACTACCTATTTTTCTCTATTATTAGTTTAATAATAACTAGCATTCATTAAATTAGTTACAGGGAAAATAGAAAGCAAAACGTTCATAGTGGGGGACCCCAATGGCCCTGCTCTCAGAGCTAGAAAAATATAGCAACAACTTTAAAAAAGAAGTTAAGGACTTGAAAAAATTTCAGATATGTAAAACATCTGGCTCTCTCTCTCCCTCCCACTCTCTTTCTGTCTCTCTCTGTCTCTCTCTCTGTGTCTGTCTCTGTCTCTCTCTCTTCAAAGATGCCTAGTGAGGGTCACAGGATCCTTTAAATTCAGGTGTTTTCTTTCAGACAGTACATCACTAGGACCTCCCCCTTATGAACGAAGGGCAATCCTGATTGGTGGGTGTGTTGGCTTTCAGATATGCCTCATCTTGCCCCTCCCAAAGAATACCAATTGCTCCATGATGGACAGCTGTCCCCAGCAATCTTGATTAGAAAAACATAAGCCATCTCAATCAGATTTTTACTGACTTTGTCTCCCTTTTTTTAGATTCAGTCACCCCCAACTTTGATGAGGGGAGTTGGAAGTACAAAGGGACATGTCCCTGCTGAAGGGCTGGCTTTTATTGACAGTGTAAACAAAAATCAAGGGTTCTTGCCCAAGCAGATGCCTTAGGCCAGGGCTAGGAGTAATTGCATTCCTTAGCTAGTTCAGGCTGGGAGACATTCCTCTTTAAACTCATTAAGCTAGGCTAAAAGGTGGAGGACAAGATACAAGAAAAAGGCATATTACAAGCTAATATTAATAATCAAATGATACAGCATTAAAATTAATTTTCCTCATAGCCAAAACAGTCCCTAAGGAAGGGGAAATATATTTGTGTGTGTTCACATGTGTTCATCAACAAAAGAAGGAACAGATTAATAAATTAAGCATGCAATTAAAAGAAAAAAAACTAGAAAACCAACAAATTTTAAAACCTGGATGAAATACCAAAATAGAAATTGAGAAAATCAAACAAGAAATAAATAAAATTGAAACAAAAAACTCCATTAAATTAATAAATTAACCTTGTGACTTTTTTTAACTAATAAAATAGATATATCATCAGCTTATTTGATGTTTTAAAAGAAAGAGGAAACAAATTACCAGTATCAGAAATGAAAAGGGAACATTCATAACAAATGAAGAAGAAATAAAGGGAAAAAATTAGAAATTTGGGATAGGATCTCCATAATTATTTCAATGCAGGGTCAGACTCTGACTTGAGGCTAAAACAAAATTTGGAAACTTTTATTTTGTCAAATGAAATACAGTACAAAGGACCTGGGAGAATGTAAGCTCCCTGAGGGACAAGGACTATTTTTTTATTTGTCTTTGTATCCCCAGTACCCAACACAAATGCCTTTCGCAAAATAAATGCTGAATATAGGCTAGTGGTTTAGATTAAAGCTTTATGTATATAAATAAAATCCAATACTTCCATATTTCTAGCATCTGCAAGAATCTGCAATTCAAGCATCTGCAAGCATGATTGTGGGTGTTCCTTCCACCACCTAGGGAATGTCAATAGCAACCTCCCCGACAACTTCGCAGATGGTCCTTGAAACTCCCTGTGGCTAAAAAAATTCATTGCCCTACAGCCAGTTAGGGGATGAGGCTCACCAGATTTAGCATGACAACAGACATTTGGTCCATCCCCGGGCCAATACTTAAAATCTCTCCTGGTTGCTAGGACTTGGCAAGGCATATGCTTTCCTAGATCAACCTTCGAGAACATGGAATGACCTGCACACAATGATGAGGCATTAGAGAAGGACTTCAATGGTGAAAATTCATTCAGGCATAGGGGCAGTTAGGAGGCACAGTGGATAGAGCACCAGCCCTGAAGTCAGGAGGACCTGAGTTCAGATCTGGCCTCAGACCAAACACTTGACACTTATTAGCTGTGTGACCCTGGTCAAGTCACTTAACCCAATTGCCTAAAAAAAAAATTCAGTAAAAAATTATTTGAGTAACTGTGATGTGTACTACTCTGTGCAAGGCATTTGGGATCAAAAGAGTAAATAAAACCCAACCTTCTGGGCAGTTAGGTGGCACAATATATAAAGCATTGGACCTAAAGTCAGAATGACTTAGTTCAAATTCAGCCTTAGATTCTTATTAACTGAGGTGGTCACTTAACTTCTCTCCTCAGTTTCCTAATCTGTAAAATGGGGATAATAATAGCACATACCTCCCAGGGTTGTTGGGAAGACAAAATGAGATAATATCTATAACATGCTTTGCAAACCTTAAAGTACTACATAAATGCTAACTATTACTAGGAAAGAGAAGATAGGCATGCAAATATCTAAAATACAAAGCAGATTTACAGAAGGGAGAAGTTGGTGCAGTCTAGGAAAGTTGCTATTACATCAGACTTAGAGTCAAGAGAGGCAACATCTATTTACAGCCCCATTAGTGACTCACTGTATGACCTGTCGGGTAAGTCCCTTTCCCTCCATGTGCTCTAGTTTCCTCATCTGTTAGAGTCTCAGATCTATATTTTGTTATTGTCAGTTCTATAGATGTAATGACACTGGGGTCATTGTTTCATTAGGACTATTTGTTCCCCAGGCAGGAACTATCACGATGACAGATAAGGCTAGGGATAGAACAGCTGGTGCTACCAGCACTTTGGGAAATACCTTGATGCTTTAGTAACTGGTAGCTGGGCAGAGACTGGGAGGTTTACAAAGTGCCTTCTCATCACAATCCCATGAGGCTGGAATTCTAAGTATTATTACTCATGTACAGATGAGAAAACTGAGACCAAGAGATGTTATGGGACTTGACTGGTGAGGCTTCAAACCCAGGTCTATTGACCCCAAATCCAATTCTCTTCACACCATACCAAACTGCCTCCCAACAAGGTAGAGTGGCACCTTATACATACATACTTCAGGATGCATAGTGCCTTTTGTGACTTCCTTTCCCACTCCAAACTTATTTAAGGTACTAACATTTTTGTACATATAGTTTCACCTTCATAAAAAAGTTTGATGGAGGAAAAACCATGCGGTATGATTTTCTAAGCCTTGTATCCTTTCTCCCACCCCTTCACACAACCCTACCAACCAAAGCTCTGTCCTAGCATTAAGAATATCAAGATGAAATAAAACATAGGCACTACCTTCAAGGAGCTTCCAGCCTAATGGGTAGATGGGGGAGAGAAGAAGACAACACTCTCACTCCAAGCACATAGCATAGTGTTAAGCACGTCATGTTCAAGCATTACATTTATAATTGCATTTATCATGAAATGCTTTGTCAATCATAAAATTAAACTTTAGGAATTCAGATTAATGGAGAAGGCTAATCTGAAACAGTGAAAAAAATTTATTATAAAAAATATGAATAAGGAAGTGTATTATTACTTTCAAGTACATATAGAAATAATTTTTACATATGTGTGTGTGTATTCTCCTAACAGAAATCTTTAAGGGACTTACCATAAAGATCAGATTAAAATGATTTAAAATTAGTATATAATTTTTCAATAGTAAATGCTTTAAAAATTATTGAAGGGATTTATTCCAACATATTATGGAAAGAGCATTCAATTAAGAAGTAGGAGTCATAGATTTGGATTCCAGTTCTGGTTCATGGGCAAGTTATTTAAAATTATTTCAGTCTCATTTTCTTCATCTGAAAAATGAAGGGCTTTCACTAAATGATTTCTAAGATCCCGTCTAACTCTAACATCCTATAATTTTACTTGGGAACAGTTTATTCTCTTAAATAACTTGAGCATCATCATCCTACCACACTTGCTTACTCAGCAAACCCAACCCCAGTCTAGGTGTGAAACACTCCACCTGGGTTTATGAAATCTCCACATGACTTGAAAATGGGAAAGTTAATATTTTAAATGACAGAATCTGAATTCCCCTCTCCTCAAAAAAAAAAAAAAATGACAGATGAGACCAGGCAGCCAGATCTACCTAGAATCAATTTAATAAGAATGAATGTAAAGTCCTGCCCTTGAGCTCCAAAAATCAGGTAAACAAATACAGGGTCAGGAAGATATGATTAGAAAGAAATTCATTTAAGGAGGAAAAAAAAAACCCTGGGGCTTTTAGTGGAGTGAAGATTCAATATGAGGCAACATTATGATGTGGCAGCTAAAAATGCTAATACAATCTCAGGCTGAATAAATAAAAGTTTAATTCACTGACTGGTAGTCAGGGCATTACAGGGATCATCCCCCTGTATTCTACTCTACTCAAAATACATTTGGAGCACTGAGTTCAGGTCTGGGGGCACCTGGTGGCACAGTGGGTAGAGTACAGGGCCTAGAGTCAGGAAAACTAATCTTCCTGAGTTGGCCTCAGACACTTAGTGGCTATATGACCCTGGGAAAATCACTTAACCCTGTTTGCCTCAGTTTCCTCATCTATAAAATGAGCTGGAGAAGGAAATGGTAAACCACTGCAATACCTTTGTCAAGAAAACCCCAAATGGGGTCATGAAGAGTTGGACATGGCTGAAAAATGACAGAACAAAGTTCAATTCTAGATACCACATTTTAAGAAGGACAGTGGCAAGCTGGAACATAACCAGTGAAGATTGATGAGAACAACACACCATCAGAGGGTACTGGGCAATGATGTCATGGTAAATATTTAACAACTAGCTCTGCAAAAAAGAAAAACGTACTTGCAATACACTTTTAGGTTTAATTAGCATTACTAACATTTTCTTCATTTCTTTCTTAAGTCTAGACAATCAACAAAATAATAAATAAAGCCCTGATATGTAGAATTTGCAATTTCTGAAGTATATTACATTAAAATTTTAACGGCCCGTAATATAACTACTAGGCTGTACCCCGAAAAGATCAAAGAAAAAGGAAAAGTTCTTACATGTACAAAAGTTCCTATATGTTCTTATATTTATAGCAGCTCTTTTTGTGGTAGCAAAGAATTGGAAATTGAAAGGACGCCCATCAATTTGGGAATGGCTGAACAATTCATGGTACATGATTGTGATGGAGTACTAGTGTTCTATAAGAAATGATGAGCAGTATGGTTTCAGAAAAACCTCTGAAGACTTATATGAATTGATGCAAAGTGAGGTGAGCAGTACCAGGAGATCACTGTACACAGTAACAGTAATATTGTACAATGATCAACTGTGAATGACTTAGCTATTCTCAACAACACAATGATATAAGATGATTCTAAAGGACTTATGAAAAATGCTATCCACCTCCAGAGAAAGAACTAATGGAGTCCAAGTACCAATCAAAGGATACTTTTTTAACTTTATTTTTCTTGGAGTTTTCTTTGTTTGTGTTTCTTTTGCAACATGGCTAATATGGAAATGTGTTTTGTGTGACTGCACATATATAATCTATATCAAAGTGCTTACCTTCCACAGTTTGGAATCCCTAGCTCTCCTCCAAGGTTCAGTTCAAGAACCACATGCTTCAAGTTACCCTTGCTGATTCCCCTAGCTGTCTGTGCACTTTCCTCACAATTCAAAATCTCTTCCAATCAATCAATCGACAAATACTCATAAGCCAGACACTGTGGTAGGCACTGGGGATAGATAGAAAGACAAAAAGGAAACACTCTTTGCCCTAAAACACAGGAATGATACATCCTATAGGAGGAGACAATAAGAACATACATTGTTGCTGTTTGTCCTTCATTCCCAAAGAAGACCATGACATCAGGGAGGTGATGCCATGACGTGCAAGTGAATTGGATTTAAGTGAGGGAGGGCTGTATAAAGTCACCAGCCTCGATTTCTCCTCTGGAACCATCTGGCCCAGTGGCAAAATATAGACCAGGACAACTGGAGATGGCCCTGCATGCAGTGGGAGACCTTGGCCTTTTTAAGCTAAGGTCTTTAACAGGTCTCAGTTTGACTGAGACAAGGCCCATTCAGTGATTAAGGCTAGGTAAAAAAACGAGACAGAGAATGGCCTCTTTTACCTAGTCAAAAAAAAAATCAATCTGGGAGGGGAAGACTCTCAGGATTTCTGACCAAAACAGAAACAGTTGCTATTTATATTCACTCTGAGCCACTCAGGGCCCAAATAATGACCAAATGAGGCTTGGCCTGGGACCTATTGTTGGCCAATCAATGAAAGCTAGAGTGATTTGGGTTAAAGGCTTAAGAAAAAAAAAATCTAGCCCATAAACCCCAAGATACCTTACAAAGTTTCAGGGATCAAAATGTACCTTCCTTTGGGCAGAGCACCCACAGATAAGGGTATGATGCCCTATGTGGACAGAAGGAAGGGAAGGAAAAGGAAGGGAAGGGAAGGGAGGAAAAGAAAGAAAAAGAAAGAAAGAAAGAAAGCCGTGTCACCCAACTGGTCAATTCCAGTTGGGTACTCAGTGGGGCAGTTCCTACTACTACTCATAGAGGTTATTGTTTGTCCTTTGTTCTTGAAGAGGACCATGACATCAGGGAGGTGATGTCAATCAACCAATTGATAAACATTTATTAAGTACCTAGTAAGGTGCTAAGAGCAGCTAAGTGGTACAGTAGATAGAGCAAATAGAACATAGAACACGCATATGCACATATACATATATATATATACATATATATAAAAGAAATACATGGTAGTTTTGGAGGAAGATACTAATAAATGGAGGCATCAGGAAAGGCTTATTGTAGAAAGTGGTACATGAGCTGAGCTTTGAATGAAAGTAGGGATTCTAAGAGTCAGAGATAAGAAAAAATAAGTGTATTCCAGGCACTGGGAACAACCTGAGCAAAAGCATATCAACCAAAGGTGGGATTCCATGTGTTTATTTGCAATTTTGTGTCCATTTGCATTTATTTTGTCTAAATCTTGTCTTTATATTTGCTTATCTATGAATATGTTGCATATTGCATACTCTTCCCTCCCACCAATAGTATAAAACCTTGGGACAGGGACTTTGTCAGTTTTGTACTGATATCCCTAGCACATAGCATAGGGTCTGGCACATAATAGACGTTTAAAAATGCCTGATGGCTGATTGATTGGTTGAGCCCTTCCAGCTCTGAAAGTTTATAATCCTGTCTGAATTATCACTAGTTTGCAATTAATGGGACATGTATTAAATTAATGTAATAGAACTGAAAAATAACTAGATGACCAAGATAGTGCTGTAATAGCTGCATCTAAACATAAATTGCACACAGTACATATTGCATCATACCAAGAAAACAGCAGTTCTCGCCAACATCCTCTTGTTGGCTTTTATAATTTTAAAAATAAAATGCCCAAATGCTATTTCAAAAATAATGGGGAAAACTGTGAGCTAAATTGGTTATGACGTTGTGGACATTTTTAACCATGACTAATACCAAGAAAAGGGGGAGGAAACGATACTAAACAATGTTGAGAGAGCAACTAGGAAGTGTATGTCTTTGGATCTAATGACCATCTTAGCTATGCATCTGTTTGGACTCTTTTGGGGGGTGGATTAAGGAATCTCCTAATGAGGTCAGGGTCATTGAACCCATGAAATTATTGACCCATTGACCTCATAGGTTTAATGACCTTGAGTATGTTGACACCATTCAACATTAAGGCTACTAGCACGTAGAACATTTAGCATCTTGCCAGGGAAAACTATGCCCAACTGGTACACATTGTACCAACGAGCCTCACTAGCCATCCTCCAATCACATGCTACTACAAGAGGAAATATAATAGCATCATAGGATCATAAATATCATGCTCCACACTGTTCTATGCCACTAGAGATATGGAATTCAATTTGACAAAAAAAAAAAATACTTACCACAGTCAAGACACCTGCTAGATACTTGAAATACAAAGATTTAAAAAATGAAATAGTCCTTGCCCTCAAGGAGCTTATATTATACTAGTGAAGGCACAACATGTATAAGAATAAGTTAAATAGGGTCTTATGGAGGCAAAGAAGAAATCCAGACAAAGTGCTCTAGAGAAATTTGAATGTGAAAGAATATTTTCATTGGGGCTGAGATTTGGGGAGAGAGAGTAATTAGGGAAGGAGTTGTTGAAGAAGCAACCCCTGAACTGAGTCTTGGCAATGGTTAGGTCATCAAAAGATATAGGAAAATTGGGAAATGGAAAAGTGGGAAAAAGAGTGATCAGTTGTAGATGTATTGATAGTAAGATATCCAGGTGGAAATTTTCAACAGACAGTTGAAACATGAGAGTAGATAGCATTCAAAACTAAGTAGTCAAGCTAGATATATAGAACTAGGAATCACTGGCATTTGAACCCATGGAAGGAGATAAGATCACCAAAGACTGAAAAGAAGATAAGACCAAGGACATGTCCTTAAGAGATCCCTATACTTTGAGTTTGGGAAGAGGACTATAAATCAACAAAATAGACCCAAAAGGAGCAATCAAACAGGAAAGAAAGGAGACTCAGAAGAACAATGTTATAGAAGCCAATAGAAGAGAGAATACCCAAGAAGACACATTCAACAATGCTGAATGTGGCAAAGTACAAGGAGAATAAAGACTGTGAAAAAGCTGTTGGATTTAGCAACTGAGACTTCATTGGTAGCTTTGAGAAACTAGTTTCAGTAATTGTTATTTGAGGGAGGGGGGTTGTCTGGAAGCCAAATTACAAGGCAGCTAGGTGGCACAGCGCATAGACTACTGAACCCGGAATCAGGAAGACTCAAGTTCAGATTTGGCCTCAGACACTTGCTATTTGTAGGACCCTGGACAAGGCATTTAACCTCTGCCTCAGTTTCCTCAACTTAAAATGGGGGATCATAATAGCACCTAATTTGTAGGGTTGTTGTCAGGATCAAGTAAGAAAATATTTGTAAGGCACTTGGTACAGTACTTAAGGGTGTATGGGGTGTTCAGGAAGGACTAGCACCTCTTGTGTGAAGGCTTACCAAGCCCTTTTCAGTACTGCTCATTGACCTTTAGTGTCTTCCTTTCACCCAGCTCTCACCTGTGGCTCCAAGAAACTGTAGCATGCATAGTGGCCATACCCTGATAAAACTGTGTCCAAAGATGGGCTAAACCAGATTGAGGGTAACCAACAGACCTCAAACCCATCAGTGAGTTAGGGGGATGTCTACGCCAAGCATATGAAGACTTCCCCTAGCAGAATGAGTAGATGAGAACAATTTGTCCTAACAGCCACCAAGGTAGCGGACACAGGTGTTGTGGAATGGTTAGAACTTGTTCAGACATTGAAGACATCAAGACACGTCCCAAGACATTGCCAGTCATCCTGACTTTTGTCTTGCCACTGAACTTTAATGATTCTGGAAGAGAAAGGGAGGCTGATAGCCTTGTGTAACTCTGCCTCATTTAAATCCAATTCACTTATAAGTTAAGATATGACCCCATGGTGTAATTGGTCATCTTTGAAAATAAAGGACAAACAACAGCACAGCACCTTGCACCTTGTGGGTGCTTAAACAAATGTTTGTTTCCTTCCTTCCCATAATCTCTACCTTTAAAAATTTGTAACATGAGGAGATGAAGTCAATAATGATGAAACATCACTGAATAATACAAGAGCATATTATTAAATGCGAGTTCTTATCGTTTTTACTACTATATAGCGAAACCAAATTTGGAATAATGTGCACAGATCTCAGATTTTAGAGGGACATTGGGATATGTCCAGAGAATGGTGAGCAGGATGACAATCCTACATTCAAATCCAGGGCATATCAGGAAAAGTTGAGGAAATTGAGCAGCTATACCAGGGCAGTCATAGGAAAATAAGTGTGATGGCTTCCTTCAAATATTTGAAGGGCTGTCATGTGGATGAAAGGATTGTAACTAGATGGCATTACTCTAAAGGGCAGAAATAGGTGAAAGTAACCGAGAAGCTTATTTTTGCTCAACATAAAAAGGAACTTTCTAACAATTGGAACTGTCCAAAAATGAAAAAGGCTGCTTTAGAGATAGATAGTTCTCCATCATTAGTCTAAATTTAATTAGCTATGGAATGTTCTATTAAGAATAGTCCAATAAGAGGGTGGAGCCAAGATGGTGGAGGGAAAGCAGTGACTTGCTGGAGCTCTCCCTCAAACCCCTCCAAATACCTATAAAAAATGGCTCTAAACAAATTCTAAAGCAGCAGACCCCACAAAAAAACACAGTAAAACAAATTTCCAGCCCAAGACAACCTAGATGGCTGATCGGGAAGGTATATTTAGCTGGGCAGGGAGAGGAGCGCAGTTTGGCATGGATGCACAGGCCACAGTGAACCTGGAGCAGGCCTCAGAGGACTGAATCACAGGCAGCTGTGGTGGTTTCCAGACTTCTCAACCCACGAATGCCAAAGACAAATTAGAAGGTCAGTGGGAAAAGTCTGTGATTGTGGTGAGAGAAGAAGCTAGGTCTCAGCTGCCCCCAGGGCAGCAGCTGCCTCTTGAGCTTCTGGCCCACAGACTGAGGGGGAATTGAGTGGCTGATCAGAAGGGGATTGCAAGGATCTCTTTGCCAGTGCTGAGACAGGAATCTCTTGCTTTGCCCGTGCTTGGATCTGTGTCACAGTTCTGAGGGGCAGCCCTGGGGCAAGGAGGAGCACTGGCGTGGTGGAATTTGTTGTGGTGGTGGCGAGGAAACACCTCGCCCCTTATCACACCACCTTGGAAGAACTGAAAATTTTCAGGTCCCTGGAAGTATCTCTGAAAACAGCTGTACAAACCCCCGAAGTTTGGGACAGTACATTCTCCACATTGGAAGCAGACTCTTACCTTAATAAAGAGTTTAAAACTCAAGTAATTGGTTGGGATCATGAGTAAGCAGCGCAAAAAGAGTCAGACTATATTATCTTACTTTGGTGACAAAGAAGAACAAAACATACAACCAGAAGAAGACAACAAAGCCAAAGCTCCTACATCCAAAACCTCCAAGAAAAATATGAATCAATCCCAGGCCTTAGAAGAGCTCAAAAGGGATTTTGAGAAGCAAGTAAGAGAAGGAGAGGAAAAACTGGGAAGAGAAATGAGAGTGATGCAAGAAAATCATGAAAAGCAAGTTAACAGCTTGCTAAAGGAGACCCAAAAAAATACTGAAGAAAATGACACCTTAAAAAATAGCCTAACCCAAATGGCAAAAGAGGTCCAAAAAGCCAGTGAAGAGAAGAATGCCCTAAAAAGCAAAACTGGACAAATGGAAAAGGAAGTCCAAAAGATTGCTGAAGAAAATACTTCCTTAAAAATTAGAATAGAGCAATTGGAAGTTAGTGACTTTATGAGAAATTAAGACACTGTAAAACAAATTCAAAAGAATGAAAAATGAGAAAACAATGTGAAATATCTCATTGGAAAAAACAGCTGACCTGGAAAATAGATCCAGGAGAGAGAATTTAAAAATTATTGGACTATCTGAAAGCCATGATCAAAAAAAGAGCCTAGACATCATCTTTCAAGAAATGATCAAGGAAAACCGCCCTGATATTTTAGAACCAGAGGGCAAAATAGAAATTGAAAGAATCCACTGATCTCCTCCTGAAAGAGATCCCCAAAGGAAAACTCCTAGGAATATGGTAGCCAAATTCCAGAGCTCTCAGGTCAAGGAGAAAATATTACAAGCAGCCAGAAAGAAACAATTCAAGTATTGTGGAAACACAATCAGGATAACACAAGATTTAGCAGCTTCTACATTAAGGAACCGTAGGGCATGGAGTATGGTATTCTGGAGGGCAAAGGAGATAGGATTACAACCAAGAATCACATTCAGTGAAATAGAGGACTTTCAAGCATTCTTGATGAAAAGACCAGAGCTGAATAGAAAATTTGACTTTTCAATACAAGACTGAAGTGGAACATGAAGAGGTAAACAGGAAAGAGAAATCATAAGAGACTTATTAAGGTTGAACTGTTTACATTCCTGCATGGAAAGATGATATTTATAACTTATGAGACCTTTGTCAGTATTAGGGCAGTTGGAGGGAAAAAATTATATGTATGTGTATATATAGATAGATAGATAGATAGATAGATAGATAGATGGCACAGGGTGAGTTGAAGATGAAGGGGTCATATCTGGAGAATAAAATTAAGGGGTGAGAGAGGATTATACTAGGAGAAAGAGAAAGGGAGAGGTAGGACAGGGTAAATTATCTCACAAAAAAACAGAAAAGAAAAGGCTTTTACAGTGGAGGGGAAATAGGGGAAGGTGAGAGGAAATGAATGAATCTTATTCTCATAGGATTTGACTTAAGTAGGGAATAACATACACACTCAATTGGGTGTGGAAATCTGTCTTACCCTACAAGAAAATAGGAGGGGAAAGGGACAAGAGAATAGGGGGATGATAGAGAGGAGGGCAGATTGAGAATGGGGGTAATCAGAAGCAAAAACTTCTGAGGAGGGACAGGGTCAAAAGAAAGAATAGAATAAATGGGGGGGGATAGGATTAAGGGAAATAGAGTTAGTTTTTCACAGCATGTCTACTATGGAAGTGTTTTGCATAACTGCACATGTATATAGCCTATATTGAGTTGCTTGCCTTTTCAATGAGGGTGGGTTGGGAGGGAGGAAGGGAGAAAATTTGTAACCCAAAGTTTTAAAAACACATGTTTAAAAAAAAATGTTTTCACATGCAACTGGGAAATAAGAAATACAGGAAATGGGTTACAGAAATCTATCCTGCCCTACAGGAAAATAGAAGGGGAAGGGGATAAGAGAAGGGGGGAAGAAATAGAAGGGAAGGCAGACTAGGGGAAGGGATATACAGAATGCATGCCATCTTAGGGTGGGGGAGGGGCGAGATGGGGTGAAAATTTGGAACTCAAAATCTTGTGAAAGTAAATGTTGAAAACTAAAAGTAAATAAATTTATTAATTAAAAAAAGAAAAAAGAAAAAGAAAAAAGAAAAAAAGAATAGTACAATCAAGCCTCATTTGTTCAGATTAATGGGGTATCCAAATTTAAGTGGAGATTGGAAATTGTAGATTGGTTTCTCAGACAGGTGTTGGATTGGAATTAATCAGAGTTCTAAAGTCTTTCAGGGTCATCGTCCTTTATAAAAGAAGTTCCATATGTTTTTAAGTGAACAGAGTTATGTAGTCAGGCCTCTAATTTTGCCACCTGTATAAAGGATGGATTTGCTAGAAGGGGGAGAGATAGGGGAAGAGAAATTGAAGGTCCCTTGCAACTCTAGGGATCTATAATCTAGTTTATTAATATGTTGGAAACTAAGCTCCAATTAGTGCTGTAAGATTTCAAAGGAAGAGAATTTCACTAAGACTATTTAAGGATAGCTTTTTAACCAGTCTCTAGTATTCTCACTTTTAGGCCCTTTGGGTGTGGAGCAGAGGTGTCAACCACATGATGCATAATATTCTCTAGTAAGGCCCAAACTAGATTAAAATGTCATTGTGAAATATTCAACAAAATAAAGGAAAATGCAATACAGCACAGATAACATTACATTTTAAAACTAAGAGCAAGATAGTTTCAGAGAAACCTGGAAAGACTTATATGAACTGATGCAGAGTGAATTGGGCAGAACCAGGAGAACAGTGTACACAGTAACAGTGATATCGTAACAAAGATCTACTGTGAAAAACATAGCTACTCCAGTCAAGGCAATGATCCAAGACAATTCCAAGAGGTCAATGATGAAAAATGCTACCCACCTTCAGAAAGAGAACTGATGAACTCTTGGTATGAATTGAAACATACTTTTTTTCCACTTTCTTTATGTTTCTTATTATTTCATGTTGAATTTGTTTTTGTTGAAATATGGCTAGTATGTTTTGCATGATTTCATATGGATAATTGATATAGTGCTTGACTTCTCAATGGGAGGGGAGGGCAGGAGGGACAGAATTTGGAACTCAAAAAGAAAATTTAAATGAATGTTAAAAATAAATAGATAGTTGCTTCTGGGGCAGAGCCAAGATGGCAGAGTAAAAGCAGTGACTTGCTTGAGCTCTCCCCCAAACCCCTCCAAATACCTATAAAAAATGGCTCTAAACAAATTCTAAAGCAGCAGAACCCACAAAAAGACAGAGTGAAACAAACTTCCAGCCTAAACTAACCTGAATGGTGGATCTGAAAGCTATATTGTGCTGGGCTGGGAGAGGAGTGCAGTTCCGCGTGGGCGTGCAGGCCTCAGCAAACCTGGAGCAGGCCTCATGGCCTGCATGGCTGCAGACTGAATCATGGGCAGCTGTGGCAGTTTCCAGACTTCTCAACTCATGAACACCAAAGACAACTTAGAAGGTCAGTGGGAAAAGTCTGTTTCTCTGGTGAGAGAGAAACGAGGGATCCCAGCCCCATTCCCTGAGCTTGGCCCCGGGGTGGCAGCTGCCTCTTGAGCTTCTGGCTCACAGATTGAGGGGGAATTGAGTGGCTGATCAGAGGGGGATTACAGGGATCTCTCTGCTGGTGCAGGATTCTCTTGCTTTGCCTGTGCTTGGATCTGGGTCACAGTTCTAGGTGGTGGTCCTGGGGCGAGGAGAAGTGCTGGTGTAGTGGAGCTTGTAGTGACTGTGGAGAGGAAATCCTCATAATTCCAAGACAGAAAAGAGTGCTTGTGATCACTCATAGACCAGAGCACAGGCCAGGAAAGGAGTAAACACCTCACCCTTGATCATAGCACCTTAGAAGACCTGAAAATTTAGAAGTATCTCTGAAAACAGCGCACAAAATCCCTGAAGCTTGGGGCAGTATACTCTGCACATTGGAAACAGACCCCTACCTTAACAAGGAGTTTATAACTCAAGTAATTGGCTGGGATCATGAGTAAGCAGCGCAAAAAGAGTCAGACTATATTATCTTACTTTGGTGACAAAGAAGATCAAAACGTACAACCAGAAGAAGACAACAAAGTCAAAGCTCCTACATCAAAGCCTCCAAGAAAAATACGAATTGGTCCCAGGCCACGGAAGAGCTCAAAAAGGATTTTGAGAAGCAAGTAAGAGAAGTAGAGGAAAAAGTGAGAGTGATGCTAAAGGAGACCCAAAAACATACTGAAGAAAATAACACCTTAAAAAATAGCCTAACCCAAATGGCAAAAGAGGTCCAAAAAACCAATGAGGAGAAGAATGCCCTAAAAAGTAAATTTGGCCAAATGGAAAAGGAAATCCAAAAGATTACTGAAGAAAATACTTCCTTAAAAATTAGAATAGAGCAATTGGAAGTTAGTGACTTTATGAGAAATCAAGACACTGTAAAACAAATCCAAAAGAATGAAAAATTAGATAACAATGTGAAATATCTCATTGGAAAAACAATTGACCTGGAAAATAGATCCAGGAGAGAGAATTTAAAAATTATTGGACCATCTGAAAGCCATGATCTAAAAAAAGAGCCTACACATCATCTTCTGCCCTGATATTTTAGAACCAGAGGGCAAAATAGAAATTGAAAGAATCCACCAATCACCTTCTGAAAGAGGTCCCCAAAGGAAATCTCCTAGGAATATGGTAGCCAAATTCCAGAATTCCCAGGTCAAGGAGAAAATATTGCAAGCAGCCAGAAAGGAACAATTCAAGTATTGTGGAAACACAATCAGGATAACACAAGATTTAGCAGCTTCTACATTGAGGGTCCAGACGGCATGGAGTATCGTATTCCGGAGGGCAAAGAAGATAGGATTACAACCAAGAATCACCTACCCAGCAAAACTGAGTATAATCCTTCAGGGTAAAAAACGGTCCTTCAATGAAATAGGGGACTTTCAAGTATTCCT
This sequence comes from Vombatus ursinus, assembly GCF_900497805.2. Classification (NCBI taxonomy): domain Eukaryota; kingdom Metazoa; phylum Chordata; class Mammalia; order Diprotodontia; family Vombatidae; genus Vombatus; species Vombatus ursinus. The sequence goes on from NW_020954567.1 coordinate 12,389,756, forward strand.
GAGAAAAAGACCAGAGCTGAATAGAAAATTTGACTTTCAAATACAAGACTCAAGTGAAACATGGAAGAGGTAAACAGGAAAGAGAAATCATAAGAGACTTATTAAGGTTGAACTGTTTACATTCTTGCAGGGAAAGATGATATTTGCAACTCGTGAGTCCTTTGTCAGTATTAGTGTAGTGGGAGGGAAAAAAATTATATGTATGTATATATAGATAGATAGATAGACACATAGATAGATAGATAGATAGATAGATATGGCACAGGGTGAGTTGAAGATGAAGGAGTGATATCTGGAAAATAAAATTAAGGGGTGAGAGAGGATTATACTGGGAGAAGGAGAAAAGGAGAAGTAGAATGGGGTAAATTATCTCACAAGAAACAGACAAGAAAAGGCTTTTACAGTGGAGGGGAAATGGGGGAAGGTGAGAGGGAATGAGTGAATCTCATTCTCATAGGATTTGGCTTAAGGAGGGAATAACATGCACAATGGGGTATGGAAATCTATCTTACCCTACAGGAAAATAAGGGGGAAGGGACAAGAGAGCAGGGGGTTGATAGAGGGGAGGGCAAATTGGGGGAGGGGATAATCAAAAGCAAACACTTGGGACAGGGTCATAAGAGAGAACAGAATAAATGGGGAGTAGGATAGGATGAAGGGAAATATACTTAGTTTTTCACAACAGGACTACTATGGAAGTGTTTTGCATGACTACACATCTATAACCTGTATCAAGTTGCTTGCCTTTTCAATGAGGGTGGGTGGGGAGGTAGGAAGGGAGAAAATTTGTAACCCAAAGTTTTAAAAACACAGGTTAAAAATAAAAATTAATTAATTAATTAATTAAAAATAAAAATAAACTAAGTAAATATGTACCCTGCAGGGATCCTTATATAAGGATTAGTGGCCCCATTTCTATTTGAGCTTGATACCACTAGTATGGGAAGCTAGATGGTGCAGCGTGCTCCAGGCCTGCAGTCAGGAAGACCTGAGTTCAAATCCAGCTTCAGACGCTTACTAGCTTTGTGATTCTGGGCAAGTTACTTAACTCTCCCTCAGTTTGCCCATAAAATGAGCTGGAGAAGGAAATGGCAAACCACTCCAGTATCTTTGCCAAGAAAATCCCAGATAGGATCACAAAGATTCAGACATGACTGAAATGACTGAACAATAACAACAGCAACACTGGTACAGAATATAGAGAGGTGACCTTGGAGGCAAAAAGGCCTAGGTTCAAGTCTTGACTCTCACCAATTCTGTAATGGCCCTCCATCTCTGGCTGGCTACATGATGATGATGACGATGATGGTGGTGATGATGATGATGATTAAAAAAAATAAAGAAATTAATCTTCTGGAAGCAGGGCTTTCTCTGGATGGCCTGTTGGGGTCATCCACCTTTCTTCAATCCAGCTGTGAGATAGGTCTCCACTCCTGGCCTGTGTAACCCACTGCAGGCTAGGGTATGATGCTAGCATACACTATTTCCCTCCCTGAGAAGGACAGTTTAATGGAGTCATCCTTTCATCCTTCCCTCCATCCTTTTTTTAATTTTTCCTTGATGTTGGAATGTGTGGGTTGGGATCCCCTAACCTTCCAGCAGCAATCCAGTCCCTTCCACATGCCTCCCCCCACCAAGAGACACCCAAGAGACAACTCAACTGATGGGCTTTCCCACAGCAGGAATGGCTGAGGATCTTAGGGTGGCCCAGATGGAGTCAGGAAACAAGTCCACAGGTACAGACTTGTTCCCAGTAGATCATGGGCAGTAGGGCAGTGAAGTGAATGGAGTACAGCGCCTGGAGTCAGGAAAACTCATCTTTTTTTTTTTTTTTTTAGGCAGCTGGGGTTAAGTGACTTGCCCAGAGTCACACAGCTAGTAAGAAAACTCATCTTCTTGAGCTCAAATATGTCTTCAGACGCTCACTAGCTGTGTGACCCTGGGAAAGTCACTTTGCCTTATTTGCCTCTGTTTCATCTGTCAAATGAGCTGGAGAAGGAAATGGCAAATTACTCCGGTATCCCTGCCAAGACAACCTCAAATGGGGTCATCAAGAGCCAGACATAACTGAAAATGACTGAGTAACAAGATCACACCTTGGAGGATAGAATTGCTTCCTTGGGGAGCATGCCACCCTTCCCTAAGTGATAAGAAAGAACCATAGCCCTTCTCATCCACTTCCCCTCTCTCCAGGCTCAGAAAAGACAATACAGGAAAAGGAGAGCAGGTATTTCATCCTCAGGAAATATTTTCCTCCCCTTCCCTTGGGTACACACCCTTTCCAGTCATCTTGAGACCCCACTGGCTATGTCCTTCAATACAACCTGCTTGGATACATGAGTTGTGCTTGGTTTCTGCCTTCACTGTAGCAGATTGGAAGAGATGCTTGTGACATAGCCGTTTAATTCAGGAGAAAAGATGGGTTAAGCCTCTCTCTTCCCCTACATACCTGAAATGATAATAGCTAACATTTATATAGGGCTATACTAATCTCATTTTATCCTCACAAAAACCCTGGGAGGTAGGTAATATTATTATCCCTATTTTACAGATGAGGAAACTGAGGCAGACAGCACTTAAGTGACTTGTACAGAGTTATTAAGTGTCTTAGGTCACACTTGAACTCAGGTCTTCCTCACTTCACGTCCAGCTCACTATCCACCTGGCTGCCACTAATTCTTACCAATTGTCACAAATGCTTTTGGTCCTCTTTGGAAGGAATCTTTTCTGCTGTCAGTCCACTTCTAGAGTTCCCCAGAAACTTTTTTAGGGACAGCCCCTTGAAACTGAAAATTAAAGGACAGACTAACAAAACTCAAGATAAAATCTGCCAAAATTGCAACCCCAAAAAACAGAAGAGCTTAGCCAGTAAAGGATAGTACCAAGAGTTGTTTGCTCTTTATGAATGACTCTTCTGACTTTTCTTTCTTTGACAAAGGGCTTTGGGGGAACTCCCTCTAATTTCCCCAGCCAGAGTTGGTCAGCTTAATTGCTTGCTTACCTTTATAGGTTCTCTAAGATCTCTGACACTGAAGAAATAAGCAAAGAGTTTTGTTGTTCATTTCCCAAGTTCAATGGCACAGATCAAGACCAATTCCTCTACAATGAAGACTAGGATTAAAACCCCTAAATCTGAACTACAGAGAGTTTTACAATTCCCTTCCCTTTATTAACTTTCCCCTCCATTATCCTGTGACTCCTTGAGAACAGGGAATGATTTTTTGCCTTTTTTTTTTCTGCCATCCCCAGCACTTAGCCCAGTGGTTGGCATGTACTAGTTGACTTGAATTTTTCTCTGCCCTTGTTACTTACATCTACATACCACTGCTATCTGTTGGGAGAATTAGTTCAGCCCTTCAGCCTACATGAAATTTTATCTAGTACCCCCTTGACTCATAACAAGCTCTTTCCCAGTAGGTTAGAAGAAACTTAACTCACCCATGGTATATTTTACTGCTAGCAAACTAGAAAGTATTGGATTCACATTAAGTAGCATGTTAAAATGTTGTGAAAGCCTGGAAATCCAAACTCAGTGTTAGAAAAGATCAAAGGAAACTAGATTGGTCAATTGATCAGTTAATCAACAAGCATTTATCAAGCACCTACTTTGTTCCAAGCACTTTGCTAGTCTCAGGGGATATAAAGACAAAAATGCGAAGTTCCTGTCCTCAAGGAGCTCATATTCCATAAGAAGAAATGACAAAAACCCACATATAACCCTCCCATTGCATATATGTAAGGAGACACGGGGGCAGCTAGGTGTTGTGGATGGAGCACCGGTCTGTAATTAGGAAGACCTGAGTTCAAATGTGACCTCAGACACTTATTGACCATGTGACCCTGGGTAAGTCACTTAATCTTGTTTGCCTCGGTTTCCTCATCTGTAAAATGAGCTGGAGAAGGAAATGGCAAACCACTCCTGTATCTTTGCCAAGAAAACCCCAAATGGGGTCACAAAGAGTCAGACACAACTGAAAGAACTTAACAACAAAAAAGAGTCATGACTCTTGACTGGCTAAGAGCACTGAGCCTTGAAACTATGTACCTACACGAGGAGAAAATGGATTTCTTTAGAGGTAGTTGGAGGATTTTCCAAGAAGCAATTCAGAGAGAAATTAAAAACTTGTGAATAGTGTACAGGAGATTTCCTTGGAGCCACAGACACATGGGGAGCTAGACCCTAACGTGGCTCTTGCTTGTAACCCTAGAGACTGCTGAGTTCAAACTTTCTTACCATGAGATCATTCTATTGGCTTGAACTGAAATCTTAGTTCATTTCCAGCTAAAAAGCCCAATTACTCTTGTGAGTTTGTTTTCTGGGTTTTTGTCTGTTTTAATCTGTATAACTTCCATACTTCTGTTTACTGCTTAGTTTGATAGAGAGGTATGCTAGCTATCCATGACAGTCTTTTGTATACTTAGTGCTCAGTGAGAGGGAGCCAAGCTGACAATAGGGGAAAGTGGCATTGGTCCCATCCCCCTACCCCCAAAGTATTATATCGTTGCATACCAATATTTGAGGTGTGATAGATAGATATAATTCTAGCCTAATATAATTCTAGCCTTTGACATGTAGGAGAAGGAGCAAATGCCTAGTCATAGCTCTTCTCTTGCATTCTACAATGGTAGATTTCCCTTGGAGATTTTTCACAATGCAGTTTGTCTTGGAGAGAGATAGGCCAGATCCCAGACTAGATTGTTATCTCTGCCACATGTGAGTAAAGCCATCTTTATGTTTATATTTAAACCACACATACACCCCACAAATATGTGACAAAGTTTAATAAGGATCTGGGGTCAACTAATCCACAGGTCATCCTTTAGCCTGCCACTAGGCTTATTCCCACATTTAATCTTATGATCCTGGGTCCTAGGGTAACCCAGGAGTATATTTGGATTATTCTTATTAGATACTAAAAGTCCAACATACTTCTCATTAATTAATTAGTTAGCACACCCACCCCCCACCAGTTCATTAAAAATTATTTGTTTTAGGACTTTCAGTGCCAAGATAGTAGAGTGAGGAAGGAACCCTCTGAAGCCCTCCAAAATTCCTCTCCAAACAACTAGAAAATTGCTTCAGAATTGATCAAGGAACAGGGAAGCAGCTGATCAGCACAGCAGGAAAGGTCTGTCTCACTGGAGTGGGAGAGAATTGAGGTCCAAGAGCAGCAACAGCAACAATAGCTAGCCTCATAGCAGGGGGCCTGCAGCAAGGCTCCACGCCTGAAGCAATGCACCAACAAGCCCCCCCCCCCCCCCCCCCCCGCCCTCCTGCAAATTAGCAGATCCCTAGGCAAGTGAGCAATCTGTGCAGCACAGCCAGGGTCCACCCCAGTGACCTTACCCTCAGCACAAGCCACCAGCAAGGCTCTGACCCTATTGCTGACCACCAGTGAAGCCCCACCTCAAGGCTGGCCAGCAGCAAGACCCCACCCCTGGAGCTGGCCAGCAGCTAAACCCCAAACCCAGGGGATGCCAACAGGGAGGCCCCACCCCACCAAGTACAAGCCATAAAGGAAGCCTACACTCCAGAGATAGCAAGCAGCTAAACCCTGAAGCCCAGTGAAAGTCAGCAGTAAGACCCAGAGCCCCAGTTCTGGGTCGCAAAAAGCTTAAGACAATGCAACGCTAGAGCCCAACTCTCACATAAAAACACCAAGTCACCAGAAAAAGACAGAAAAAATGAACAAAAAAAAAAGAGAGAGCTAGACTACACAAAGTTACTAAGGTGATAGGGAGGATCAAGGCATAAACTTAGAAAAGCACAATAGTGTCAAAATGGCTACATGTGAAGCCTCAAAGAAAAATGTAATTTGGTCTCAGACCCAAAAAGAATTCCTAGAAGAGCTTAAAAAGGATTTTAAAAAGCAAATTAGAGAAATAGAAGAAAAGTTGGGAAAAGAAATGAGAGTAATGCAAGAGAATCATGAAAAAGAGTCAATAGCATGAAAAAAGATATACAAAATAACCCTCTAAAAAATAGAATCAGCCAAATGGAAAAGGAAGTACAAAAGCTCACTGAAAAAAATGATTCCTTAAAAATTAGGATTGAACAAGTAGAAACTAATGACTCTATGAAACAACAAGATATGCTAAAACAAAATCAAAAAAGTAGAACAAAAAAAAGAAAATGTAAAATTTCTCATTGGAAAAACAACTAACCTAGAACAAAGATCCAGGAGAAATAAAATGGGAATTATGGAACTACCTAAAAACCGTGATCAAAAAAAAAAAAAAAGCCTCGACAACATCTTTCAAGAAATTATCAAATTGCCCTGATATGTTAGAACCAGAGGGCAAAATACATATTTAAAGAATCCACCAATCACTTCCTGAAAGAGATCACAAAATGAAAACTCCCAGGAATATCACAGCCAAATTCCAGAGATCAAGGAGAAAGTATTGCAAGCAGCTAAAAAGAAACAATTTAAATATCATGGAGTTATAATCAGGATTACACAGGTTTTAGCAGTTTCCACATTAAAGAACCACAGGGCTTGGAATATGAAATACCAGAAGGCAAAGGAGTTAGGATTACAACCAAGAATCACCTACCCAGAAATTGAATATAATCTTTCAGGGGGGAAAATGGACAGTTAGCAAAATAGAGGACTTTCAAGCATTTTTAATTAAAAGATCAGAGTTGAATTGAAAAAAAAAATTGACCTCCAAATCCAAGAGTCAAGGGATATATAAAAAGGTAAAAAAGAAACAAGAAAGAGAAAGCATAAGGAATTCAATAAGGTTAAACTGTTTCTATTTCTACATGGCAAGATAATAGTTGTAACTTTTAACAACTTTATTGCTATAAGAGCAATTAGAAGGAGTATATGTAGACAGAGGGTGTGGATATAAGATGACTTTGATGGGATGATACCCCAAAAAATAAAGGGATGAGAAGAAAAATTGCACTGGAAGAAGAAGAGGGGAGATTGAAATCTATCTTACCCTACAAGGAAGTAAAAAAGGATGGAAATAATAGAAGGGTGAGGGGGGGGGACTAATAAAAGGGAGGGTAAATTGGGGAAAGTGGTTATCAGAAGTAAAACATTTGTGAAGAGGGAAAGGGTGAGTGCCCGGAGGTAAGAGACAGAGGAGGATAAACAAGTGAAAATAGAGTGGAGGGAAATACACATTTAGTTATCATAATTATAAACATGAATGGCATAAAGTCACCCATGAAATGGAAGCAGATAGTAGAATGGATTAAAAACCAGAACCCTACAATAGATTGTTTACGAGAAACACATTCAAAGCAGAAAGATACACACAGGGTAAAAGTAAGGGGCTAGAGCAGAATCTATTATTCTTCAGCTGAAGCAAAGAAAGCAGGGGTAGCAATCATGATCTCAGACAAAGCAAAAGCAAAAGCAGATCTAATTAAAAGAGATAAAGAAGGAAACTACACCTTGCTGAAAGGTAGCATAGACAATGAAGTCATATCAATACGAAACATATATGCACCAAATGGTTTAGCATCTAAATTTTTGAAGGAAATGTTGAATGAGTTACAGAAGGAAATAGATAATAAAATTATACTAGTAGGGAACCTCAACTTTCCCCTCTTAGCACTAGATACATATAACCAAAAAATAAACAAGAAAGAAGTTAAAGAGATGAATAAAATTCTGGAAAAGTTAGATATGATATATCTCTGGAGAAAAATGAATGGGAATAGGAAAGAATATACTTTTTTCTCAGCAGTACAGGGTAGCTATACAAAAATTGACCATGTATTAGAACATAAAAACCACACAACCAAATGCAGAAAAGCAGAAATAGTAAACACATCCTTTTCAGATCATAATGCAATAAAAATTACATTCAATAATGGACAATGGAAAGAAAGATTAAAAATTAATTGGAAGTTAAATAATCTAATTCTAAAAAACAAGTGAGTCAAAGAACAAATCATAGAAAATATTGATAATTTCATTAAAGAAAATAACAACAATAAGCAACATACCAAAATGTATGGGATGCAGCCAAAGCAATACTTAGGGGAAAAAACACTAGAAAACACAGAAATAAATGGAGCTTACCTTCAGATGATAAGTACTATTTAATCTAAAATAATTAGCAAGCATTATCTGTAATGAGGATAAGCTAGAAGCCTTTCCAATACAATCAGGGGTAAAGCAAGGATGCCCACTATCACCTCTGTTATTTAATATTGTACTTAAAATGTTAGCTATAGCAATAAGAAAAGAAAAAGAAATTAAAGGAATTAGAATAGGCAATGAGGAAACAAATCTACCATTCTTTGCAGATGATATGATATTATACTTAGAAAATTCTAGAAAATCAACTTAAACACTAGTTGAAATTATTAGCAACTTTAGCAAAGTTGCAGGATACAAAGTAAACCCACATAAATCATCAGCATTTCTATATATTACCAACAAGGTCCAGCAGCAAGAGATAGAAAGAGAAATTCCATTTAAAAAAACTATAGACAATATAAAATACTTGAGAGTCTTCCTGCCAAATCCAAGAAGCATATGAACACAAGTATAAAACAGTTTTCACACAAATAAAGTCACATCCAAATAATTGGAAAAACATTAATTGCTCATGGATAATCCAAACCAATATAATAAAAATGATAATTCTACCTAAACTCAGCTATTTATTCAGTGCCATACCAATTAAACTATCAAAAATTACATAAAAATATTTTATATAACAAAATTCACCTGGAAGAACAAAAGCTCAAGGATTATCAAGGAAATCAATGGAAAAAATACAAAAGAAGGTGGTCTAGCCATGTCAGATATCAAACTATATTATAAAGTGGTAATTATCAAAACAATCTGGTACTGGCTAAGAAATAGAATGGTAGATCAGTGGGATAGATTAGGTACAAATTACATTATAGTAAATGACAATATTAATTTATTATATGATAAACCCAATGATCTAAGCTTTTGGAACAAAGACTCATTATTTGACAAAAACTGCTAGGAAAACTAGAAAACAGTATGGCAGAAACTAAGTATAAACCAACTCTCACACCATATGCCAAGATAAGGTCAAAATGGGTACATGATTTACACATAAAGGGTGATACCATGAGCAAATTAAGAGAGCATGGAATAGTTTATCTGTCAGATTTATGGAAAATGGAAGAATTTAGGACCAAAGATGATATAGAGAGCATTACAAAATACAAAATAGATAATTCTGATTATATAAATTTTAAAAGGTTTTGCACAAAAAAAATGTAACCAAAACTATAAGGAAAGCAGAAAACGGGGGGAATTTTGCAACAAGTATCTCTGATAAAGGCCTCATTTCTCAAATATATAGAGAAATGAGTCAAATTTACAAAAATACAAATCATTCCCCAATTGATAAATGGTCAAAGGATATGAACAGGCAGTTTTCAGATGAAGAAGTCAAAGCTATACATACTCATATGAAAAAATGCTCTAAATCACCATTGATCAGAGAAATGCAAATTAAATCAGTTCTAAAGTACCACCCATCAGAGTGGCTAATATGACAAAAAAAAAAGGAAAATGTTGAATGTTGGAGAGGATGCTGGAAAACTGGGACACTAATGCACTGCTGGTGGAGTTGTGAACTGATCCATCCATTCTGGAGAACAATTTGGAACTATGCCCAAAGGGCTATAAAACTCTGCATAGCCTTTGATCCAGCAATACCACTGCTAGGTGCATATCCCAAAGACATCCAAAAAAAAGGGGGAAAGGACATATTTGTACAAAAATATTTATAGCAGCTCTTTTTGTGGTGGCTAAGAATTGGAAATCAAATGGATGCCCATCAATTGGTGAAAGGCTAAACAACCTGGGATATATTATTGCAATGGAATATTATTATGCTATAAGAAGTGACAAGCAGGATGATTTCAGAAAAACTTGGAAAGATTTAAAACTGATGCATGGTGAAGTGAACAAAACCAGAAGAACATTGTACAGAGTAACAGCAATATTATTCAATGAAGAACTGTGAATGACTTAACTATTCTCAACAATACAATGATCCAAGACAATCCCAAAGAACTAATGATGAAGCATACTATCCACCTCCAGAAAAAAGACCTGATGTTGTTCAAATACAGACTGAAGCATGCTATTTTTTACTTTCTTTCATTTTTTTCTTTTATTTGAGTCTTCTTGTATAAAAATGACTAATATGGAAATGTTTTACAGAATTGCACATGTATAACCTATATCTGGTTGCTTAATATCTCAGGGAGCGGGGAAGGGAAGGAGTGAGGGATAGAATTTGGAACTCAAAACTTTAAATAAAAAATCTTTAAAAATATATTTATTTAATAACCTAAAGAAATTTCCTTTCTTCATATTAATTACTCATATCTCTCTACATATTAAATACTTGATTTGTTTTTTTGCTTTTTTTGGTGAGCAATTGGGGTTAAGTGACTTGCTCAGGGTCACACAGCTAGTAAGTGTCAAGTGTCTGAGGCCAGATTTGAACTCAGGTCCTCCTGACTCCAAGGCCAGAGCTCTATCCACTGTACCACCTACCTGCCCCAAATACTTTAATCTCCTAGAATTAAATAAATGTTAAAGTTACTGAATATGCAATTTGTTAACAATTGAATTGATACTAAATCAAAGGCAGAAATAATAATTTACAATATTTTAACTATATAAAGATCATAGCCAGAGTCAGCTCAAACCTTTTTTTAAGAGCAGATAACTTCACTTCCACAACACAATTTCATCATTCAGTTTATTCAGGATATCAATTAAATAATCAATTTTAAGGATGTTCTTCATATTTCACCTTAAAATAAGAGTTAAATTTAGTCTCTTAGGGAAAAAAAAGGTATTTTAATCCATTTTCTTTGTCCTCTTTTCAACCATTACAAGTAAAAAGTTCTCCAGAATGCACTCTCAACAACCAGTTCCTCTATAAAATTGTGTTTATAAAGTTTCTTCATAAAATAATAGTTCTTATCTAGACCTGAAACTTAGAAACTCAGAGATCTCTAGAATCTAGTCCTAGTCCAAAATAGTCATCTAGTCCAACACCCTGATTTATAGATGAAGAAACTAAGGTGGGTCCAGAGAGATTAAGTTGTCAATGTCACACAGATAGGCAAGTGTCAGAGGTGAGAACCAGTTGAACCCAGGTCTTCTCACTCTAAAGCCAGTATCTATATGCCTTTCTACTGTACAACACTCAAGTGTCTCTTCAGCTCTTCTCTCTTTCTATGTTCTCCATAGGCTCCACAGAGATCCTCATAGATTAAAAGTTAAACACATACATTCTACCTAACTTCATAGAGAAGAACTTCATAGAATAGTTACAACCATAATTTCAAACTGTCCTTCATGAAGCATTCCATTTGACTCTTAAAGATACAGTATCCATAACATGAGGAAGAGTTGACTAAAAAACAGTTATTATGTAAGTATATATATATATATATGTATATATATATACATATACATATATAAATACAGAGTAATTGTGTAAAGCAAAGTACTAAAAGCTAGGATGATCTAGGAAAGCTTCATCTAGTTTATGAGAGTCAAGCTTTGAAAACTGCTAGAAATTCTAAAATGTGGAAATGAGGACTGACTATATTTCAGGTATGGAGGGCACAAAAGCTATACAGAGATGGGAAATGAAATGCAATGTATAAGGGACAGCAAAAACTCCAATTTGCCTAGACCATAATGTACTTGTAAGAGTGTCATATGTATATGCATTCCACAGACCTTTCTTTCCCTAGTATGTCCTCTCCTAAACCTCTTCTTTCACATACTTCAAGGCAGAATTTTGGGGGGCAACTAGGTGGGGCAGTGGATAGAGCAGCAGCCCTGGAGTCAGGAGGACCTGAGTTCAAATCCAGCCTCAGACACTTGACACTTACTAGCTGTGTGACCCTGGGCAAGTCACTTAATCCCGATTGCTCACCAAAAAAGCAAAAAAGAAAAAAATCAAGTATTTAATATGTAGAGAGATACGAGTAATTAACACAAACTCCCTAGCTGTGTGACTCTGGGCAAGTCACTTAACCCCAATTGCCTCCCCAAAAAAAAGTGTCATACATAAAAAGGTTGGAAAGGTAAATTGTAGCCAGGTTGTAAATGGCCCTAAATGCCAGAATGGCATTTTATTGGCAGAGTTTATTGAGAAGGGAAGGGACATATTCAGACTTCTACATTAGGAAAATCATTCTGACAGTTGTGTAGAAGATGGATTGAAGGATGTAGAAACTAGGAAAAGGGAGTTCAATTAAATTTGTCTAGGCAGAAGGTGATTCAGGCCTGGAATAGAGCAGCGGCAAAGTGAGTAGAGAAAGGGAAAGATCTAAAAAATGAAGAAGAAAAAATAACAATTTGTAACTTAATGGTTAGATGACGTAGGAGAGTGAGGAGTCAAAGATGACTCCAATCTTGTAAACCTGGGTGACTGGAAAAAATAGAATTATGGGAGTTGGGAGAAGAGATGGTGGGAAAGATAAGTTTTGTCTTGGACGTGTTTAGTTTGAGATACCTACAAATACAGTTCAACATACCTAAAAAGGCAGCTGGCAATGCATGACTAGAGATGAGGAAAGAGACTAGGACTTGGTTATATACAGCTGCATAGAGATAACTGACCCCATGGGAGTTAATGGGGTAACCAAGCGTAAGAGTGAAAGAAGACAGGAGGGTAGCATATCCTTTAGACATTATCCACAGTCAGGAGTCATAGGAGATACAGAGGCACCAAAGCAGTGGTCAGACATGTAGTAGGAAAAGAGGGAACAGGGTCATGAAAAAACAGAGGAGAGAATACCAAGTGGATACATAATAAATAAAACTAAATACTACAAAGAGGTAAAGGAGAATGAAGAATGAGAGGTCATAGAATATGACAATTAAGAGAAACTTGGTAACTTTGGAGAATGCACTTTCAACTGAGTAATGAGGTCAGAAGCCAGATAGAAAAGATTAAGAATCCAGGAAGAGGTAACAAAATCAAGGCAATGAAAACAACCAGCTTTTTCTAGAAATTTAGCTATGAAAGGGAAGTCAAAAATAGAGCAAGAGTTTGACAGGATCATAGGGTCAAGTGGAGGATGTTTAATTATAGGCAATTAATTTGTGTGTTTGTAAGTAGCAGGGAAGGAACTAGCTAATTGGGAGAAATTGAAGATTGGGGGTAATAGAGTGATCTGAGCTGGAAGAAAAGGAAAGAGATGGCATAAAGGGTATATATGGAGGGCTTGGCAATGACAAAAGGAAGGTTTCCCTTTCCTATATTGTCTCCCATCATAGAATGTGAAGTCCTTGAGAGCAAGAACATTCTTATTTCTCTGCTTGTATTCTCTGCTGTGTTTAACACAGCACTTTGTATATAGCAAAAGCTTAATAAATGTTTATTCATTCATTCTTCCTCAGAGACTAAAAGAAGAGAATGGTCGATGATTTCAAGGATGATGTGGTTTTTCTTGAAGAGGGAAGTTATGAAATAAAACCTCTATTTTCTCATTAAAGTATGAGACAAGTTGGTGGGGAGGGTAGTGCTGTGGGAGGCTCAAGGCGAGAAAAGAATATTTGAAACAGTTTCTATGGGGAGTATATTAGAAAATCAACCAAGGAAGAGTAAGAGGATTTAATTGCTGCAATGAGTAACCCATTACAAATTAGTAGTGGTCTCACTCTGCCTAGTTGTGTGGCTTCCTCCAGTTCCATTTCACAATATGTAAGTAATAGTGGAGGAAGCTAATCCACAAAGCAATCTATTGTTGGGGTTTGGCAAGGTATGAACAACAATAAGATGCAATAATCATGTTATCCCCACCCCCAGGATGCTGTCTACCCTGTAACTAATCACATTGTCTTCCCCACCTACCCAATTCTGTACTTCCCAAAATTGTATTAACATTGGTGAGCCCTACCTTGGGGTCTGAAGTCATTGAGAGAGACCATTGGCCCAACTTATTGGTTGCTATTAGCCTAACTAATAAATTGATCATGCTCAGAATCTTCTCTCTCTTAATTTTCAAACATAATAGCAGTTACATGGAGGATGGATTGGAGTAGCAGCAGAGAGACCCTGTTCAATTCTAGACTCAGAGTCATTCAACTATTGTTTGCTTCTGAACTTGTTCATCTCTCAGCGCATAGTCTGGACCCCACAACCCCTCACTCTGGAACATCATCCCTAGATTCAAGTTCCCCCATCAATCTGCCCTGGATCTATGATTCAGAATTGGGTAATGAATGGCAGAACTTCCACTTGGCACTTATTCCTGCTTCCTGCACAAAGTCAGAATTCTCTGGTGTGATCTGGGACTTCTTCTTGCCCTGATGCAATCTTGATCTTTTTTCAGTTTCCGTGTACTAGAATACTTTTCATGGCACACTCCATTCCCACTCCTCTAGAAGCTCTACAGACCTTCTGACATATCTCCCTCTACCAACTGGGGCTTGAAAAATGACTCACTGTGATATTTTTCCCTTAGATTTCCCAATGAGGACTTGGTCTGGGTTATTCACTATTCCCCATACATGATATTCCATTTCCCACTTACATATCTATATATGTATAGGCTATTATTATAGAGTATCATATATGAGTATATATAATAAAGCATCATATATGTATATATAAGGCCACCCCTTATGTATAGAGTGTTCTCTCTGCTCTTCTCCAACTCAAAGAATCTCTAGCTTCTTTCAAAACCCAGTTCAAGGACCACTTCCTACAAAAGGCCTTTCCTAACCTTCCAATACCACAGCTGTTGATGGCCTCCTTCACCCAGGAATTATTCTGCATTTTTTGAATTTACTTTGTATGCATTTTGTATTACCTTAACTGTTTATAACTTGTGTCTCCCTATAAAATAAAAGCTTCTTTATGGCAGGGATTGTTTTGTTTCAGTCTTTGACTTCTCAAACATTAACACTGTGCCTTGCACAAAGTGAGCACTTAAATCTACTAAGTGAATGGTTTTAGACCCATCAGAAGCCACTTTGGCCTTATTATCCCCTTAACACTTTGCTTGCTACCTGCCCTTACTAATAGGAATTAAGGCACTAGGAGGTTGAACTTCTAAGGTCCCTTCCATCTCTGACAGTTCAATTAAATTTAGCAAACATTGGGTACCCACTATCGCAAGCATGATTATAGACATTCCACAATTCTATGAAGTAGAAGCAAAAAGATGCTCTTCATTTCAAGTTTCTCTGCCATCCATCCACTTATTCAAAAACCATTTATTAAGTATGCACTCTATGCTGAGCATGAGAGCAGATAGAAAGATAATTAAGAAAAAGGCCCTGTTCCCACTGGATTTACCAAAGGAACAGGATCTTAACTGATCTTTGTAACAACAGAAAAAAGATCCAATCCTTTTAGGTCTTTCCTTCCTCTTGCTACCTGTTTGATTCTTAGGTTCAAACACTTGAATCCAAATAGGGTTGATTCTCAACAGATTCAAAACCAAAGATTTATTTAGTGGAGGAAAGGGCCACCAGTTGGAATTTTTCTTCTGAATAAAATAAGTTTCTTAATAAAGCTGTTTGAAAATTTCCTGGCCATCCACAATAATTTATTGTCAGTTATGTGCCAGGCACTGTGGTAGGCACAGAAATCAAAGAATTCTAGCAGAAGGACCATTGAGAGATTCTATTATACATGCCCTTGCTTCCAGCTAAGGAGATTCCATAACTTTTCATAATAACTCATTCTTAGACTTATCTTAAGAAAATGGCATAGTAAGTGAAATGTTGGCCATAAATTCAGAGCTACCTAAGTTCAAGCTCTGACTGTATTACCAGTTATGCGATACTGTACAAGTCATTTGACCTTCAAAAAAAAAAAGGCAAAAATAAAACTTATTTTTAAAGAATCTTAAAATGTTATATAAATGGTTACTTATATAGTCAGTCATTATGATTATCAATGTTAATTAGAGCTGGTATTTCTATACTGTTTTAAGTTCGCATAGCACCACAAAAACCCTGAGAGGTAAGTGCTATTATTATCTCCGTTTTTCCACCCAAGGAAACTAAAGTTGAGAAACATAATTTGCCCAGGGTCACACAGCTAGTAATTAACCAAGGTAGGATTTGAACTCAGGCCTTTTGAACTTCAAGTCCAGCCCTCTATCCACTACACTATCTCTGTTGTTGAATCATTTCAGTCATATCTGACTTTTGCGACCCCATTTGGGATTTTCTTGGCAAAGATACTGGAATAGTTTGCCATTTCCTTCTCCAGCTCATTATACAGATGAAGAAACTGAGGGAAACAGGGTGAAGTGACTTGCTCAGGTCATACAGCTAGTAAGTGTCTAAGGCCAAATCTGAACTGAGGAAGATGAGTCTTCCTTTCTCTAGGCCCTGCACTCTATCCACTGCACTACATGGCTGCCCGTACCACCTAGCTGCCCCACTATGCACCAGACACTTGGCTAAGTGCTAAGGGCACAAAGAAAAGCAAAAAATAGTTCCTACTCTCAAAGAGCTCACAGTCTAGTAAGGGAGACAGTATGCAAACAACTATGTTGAAACAAGCTATAGAGAGAGGATAAATCAGAGACAGTAAACAGAAGGAAGTCACTAGAAATAAAGGGTAGGATTTTAGCTGGGCCTGAAAGGAAGCCAAGGAGGGGAAGAGATGATGAGGATAGAGAGAATTCCAGACACTGGGGGGGTGGGAGACAGCCAGTGAAAATTCCCCGAGTCAAGAGATGAAATCTCTTCTAGGAAAAGCAAAGAGGCCAGTGTCACTGGATCACAGCATGTGTGGGAGGGAATAAGATGTCTCAAAAAGCAGGAAGGGGCCAGGATATGAAGGGCTTTGAAAATTAAACAAAGGATTGTATATTTCATCCTGAAAATGACAAGAAGCCACTGGAATTTACTGACTATAGGGGCAGTGGGGGAGGGTTATGGCATTGTGGTCAGACCTGTGGTTTAGAGACATCATCACTTAGATAGCTGTGTGGACATGAAAGGAAGTATCAAACTAGAGCTGTTAGGAAGGCAGCAATCTTCTGTCCCCCTAGGGGATCATTGCTTAGTCCCTAAATATTTAGAAGTTTGAATTTGGACCCTGTACATAATGTGTTTCTCTTTCTGTTGGAATGCTAGTTCCTTGCAAATAGATTGCTTCATTCATTGCATTTGTTTCCCTACCACCTAGCACAGTAGCTGGAACAAAGTAGGCAATTAATAAATTCTCATTCATTGATTGAATGATTCGTAAAGAAAGAGGTCTTCAAGTAAATTGTGGTACAGTGGAAAGAACTCTTACTCTGGAGACAGAGGACCTAGTTTGAAAACCTCTGATGCTTACTACCTATGTGACCTTGGACAAGTTTTTAACATCCCTGGGCCTCAGTTTCCTCATCTGTAAAAATGAAGGAGTTGGACTAGATAGTTTCTAAGGATTCTTGCTCTAAGCTCTCTGGAACTATGAGGATTCTACAACTGTGCAGCTGAAGGATATGTGCAGCCCCTAGTTCTGCAGGAGGTCTTTTGAAACAATCACATCTTTCAGTTCCCAGAGTATCATTTCTATTACATTCAGGAAATCCCCTAATTGGGGGCTTTTGGAGTAGAAATCAATATGTAAATATTTTGGGCACAATCCAGGCAAGTGACAGCAGCAGTGCTGAGTGTAAAAGTTCCACCAGCCACCAGTGGGTCATTAGTCATTTCAGTAAAGACAACTGTAAGGGATTGGAGCACTGGGGGGAGAGAGGAATAGGGGTAGATTTCCCTGTTGGATGTTTGGAAAGTTCACACATGAAAAAAGGTAAAGAAAATCATCATGGTCCACCCTTGGAAGACAAATATAAATAATGGACATATTAGGAATGGGAAGAAGAGAATGTCCTTAAGCAGTCTTCAGGGTTGCAGAATAATTACTAAATATACCAACCAGCCCAGAATTGACATTTTTCATTGAATACTAAACTGTCATTACTTGAAAATCTATGGAACCTGAAACAGGATGATGAGGGGAAAGGTACAAGAAAATAATAATGAAGTACTCAGCAAACTTAAAAGCGCCATACATTAATATCATTACCAGATTTGATTCATGGTCAGGAAACTAATCTAGAGTCCCTAAATGGAGACCAAGAAATGTTCATGATATGAGCTGTTGACTTTTTAGTTACATTTATTTATTGGCTTTATTTTTTTTTTGCTATTGAAATCCAATCTCACAATATAGAAAATAATCATTCTTGACATGAAGTCAAAAAGTCCTAGGTTTGAATCCCAACTCAGATATTTATTCTCAGGGTGGCACTGAGCAAGTCACCTAACATCTCTGAGTCTCAATTTTGTTGTTGTTGTTCAGTTGTTTCAATTGTGTGCAACTTTTTGTGACCTCCATTTGGGGTTTTCTTGGCAAAGATATTGGAGTGGTTTCCCATTTTCTTCTCCAGGTCATTTTTCAGATGAGGAAACTGAGGCAAAGAGGGTGAAGTGACTTGCCCAGGGTCACATAGCTAGTAATTGAGGTCACATTTCAACTCAGGTCTTCCTAACTCCAGACCCAGCACTCCCTGTGCCACCTAGCTGCCACTAAGACAAAATATGCTCATCTATAAAAAATAGGGATAAAACCTACCTCACAGTATTACCATGATACTCAAATGAAATATTGTTTTAACTTGCAATTGGGGGGAAATAAAATACATTAAATTTTAAAAATAAAAGTAAATGTACTTTTAACCAAAGTGGAAATCAAATTCAATGAAAAAAGAATCTAATAAAAAAAATTCTCTCTGTCTGACAATGAATGCAAGCCAATGATTATTTAATATAGCATTCAGAAAGGAAGGCAGATGTGAGTGGGCTTGTGGTATGTGCAAATCTCAATGCAGAGCACCATCAGTCAGCACGGGCTCATGACAGAAATGAACTATGTCTTCCTGCTGTTTGCAGCACTTAAATATGAAATCTAAAAACACAAAATTAAACTGTCTGTGTAGAAGTTAAAAAGGCATTGTGATGTTTCTTGTATTTCCCAACATCATTCATTTTGGTAAGTAGGATATAATTAGCTGGTTTCCAAAATATTGACAACTTTAAAAAATTGAAATAATGCAAGAGAAAGTACAAGTTGTTATTTTTGACAACTAAATTTAAGTTTAATTGCCTTCAATTTCTATTGTCTATTTTCAAATTTGAAATAAAATCTCTTCACAATGGATAAATGCACAATCAAATGAAGGGAAGAGTTGAAACTAGTACAAGCAAAGACAATAAAGTTTACATCGCTGAACTTCAAAAACACAAGATCAAAATCCCCCCCAAAAAAATACAATATAATACAACACAAAAATTAATTAGAAATTGCAACAATACTGGGGAATGGCCGAGTAAGATGTGGCATATGATTGTGATGGAATACTATTGTGCTATAAGAAATGATGAGATCAATGATCCTAGAAAAACATGGAGAGACCTGCACTAAATAATGAAGAGCAAAATGAGCAGAACCAAGAAAACATAAAACCTAATAAATTTAAATGACATCTTGAAAGTGCACATGCAGAATACACTGGCAAGAGAAAGAAATGTTTCCAGAGAAAATTAGATGCCTTTAATAAACCAGAACAAACTTTTTCAGAAAACATGTCAGTAACATTAAAAGTATTGCATTAGCACCTGACCTGTATAATTCCATGAGCTACTGATACCATGAATCTGGAGGTCGGTGGGTGTTCACAAGGAATCTGGCGAATGCATTTCCATCTCCATAAGTCATTCTGATGTGAGATAAGATTACAATTCAAGATTACACTTAGATCCTATGAGGTTGCTTGCAGAATTGCTAAGGGTAAGAAGCTTAATCTGACAGGAAAAACATTGGAAATACCTGCAACTTGGCAAATCATATGAAAAACAGCTTCAAGTGCTTCCAGCTGCACATAATGAAGTGGAAATGAGAATTGCCAGTGTCTGAAGATATTTGTGACTAATTAATTGAGAAACCAAACACTTCCTATAAATTTCCAACATAACTGAGGGCTTTTTTAATGAAAATGACATGATGTGGGATGACTACATTGGATTCTTCATCACAAAACAAATCAACCAATTTTAGAACAAAGCACAGTTCTACAGGCAATAACTTAAAATATAGTCTTTCATACAATTTTGACATACCATATGTTTGACAAGATAGTGGACTAGACATTTTCTCCAGTTCTCATAAACTCTCAAAACTCCCCAAAATAAGATTTATGAAAAAGAAGCAATTGCAACTGTCCCCACAGGCCAAGGCATAACCTGATGAATTAGCAAGAAAGAAGACTAATCCCTAATCTCTGATGTCCCTAGTCAGCATCCCCTCCACTACCAACCCCCTAGATCTGGCAGGGCAGCATAATTTGCCCTACTGACTTGTACTTTGGAATCCACTCAGCAATTTCCCTGCTGCTGCAATCTCTGGCAACATCCTGCCCCTTCCCTCACCTCACCATGCTGAGGTAACAAACAGTAGACCATAACTATACTCCTCCCTTTGGGGAAAAGGAGAAGGTGTAAGAAACCAAAAGCATTCTGTGCCTAGGATAGTAACCTACTACAGCAAGAGCACTTGTCTAAAGAACTAAAGAATGGAGGATACAGGACCAAGGTGCCAGCAGTGTGAGACTCTATCAGACCTGTAGGAAAGAGACTGATACCTAGGGCCAGTTCTGTTTCCCAAGCTGTCATTTAAGGAAGAGACTAAGGCCCCTAAAAAGTGAATTCTTCAATATGGACAGCTTTGAGGTCCAGCCTTCAGGCAACCTCCATGAAAAGGGAAGGAAACAAAAAGTAAATAATAGGAGGATTTAAGGGGGTGAAAATACCAAAGAAATAAGAAGGAAGAAAAGCTTATTAATAACCTTGAGTATAAGCAGATAAATCAAAAGCAAAGATATTAAAACAAGAGTGAATGTGGCCTTTAGGACATCTAACACACCACCCCACCTCCAGCGGAATCATTGGGGCTTTCTGTGGCACTAAAATACAGAATGAGATAGTTCATAAAAGGTGAGAGGGAAAGTAGAAGTTGGAGAGGAATGTGTGATGTGCCCCAATCAATGATTAATAATGAAAGGAAAATATTTAGTTTCTCAGGAAGAAGAGGGGCTTTGGGGGAATGGATGAGGTGGTTTAGGAAGGGATGGAAACAGAGGTAAAAAAAAATGAGTAAAATCTCAATTCATTGGTAGGAGGGCATTTCCCCCCACCATAGGAGGAAATGTTGTGTATGGGAGACAGGGACCTTATAATACATATAATTTGCAGGGATTTGGTGCTCAAAAGACCACTACCTCTGTGAGAGAGTTATACCTCCCTGGTTAGCTTCCTGCCTCAGAAGAAGAAGAACAATATAAGTACCTGGGGGCAAGCAACATCTGGAAGTATAGGAGGGCAGGGAACTAGAGAGGTGTCATAACAAATAGAAAAGACAATGATCATAGAACAATCATGGTAAAAGAGTTAGAAATAGAATGCATAATCAGAGACACAATGAAATTCCTACTATTTCTGTCTCTGTCTCCTGCAGGAATTCATACTTCTAAGAATGAGGCACATTAAAAAGGGGGGGGGGGGATGAGGAAGGACATGAAATCAACAAGGCAACAACATAGAAATTATTTAGAAAACGAAATTCAAAATAGGAACTTTAGAAGCTTTAATTCCATAAGGAACATAGAGCCTAGAGAAGAAACAAATAAGCCCAAGGACCATGAATCAAAGAATAAAAGTTTAGAATGGAAAGAAAGGGAAGAAAATTAATAAAGATAATGAGGTAAAGGAATCATTTTTTGGGAGGGGGAGGCACAAAAAGTGGAAAAAACTAAACTAAAAAACACTAAATAAAAAATAAGTTGTGGGAAAAGAGAAGTCAGATCTTAAGTAACTAAGTGAGAGAAAAAGGTGGGGGGGGGGGATAATTACATGCTAAATAAAAAGGAAGAAAGAAAAAAGAAATCATATGTTAGATAAAACTCCAAAACTAGAGAAAAGGGTGACACAAAGTAGAAGGGGCACTTCATGATAACGGAAATAGAGCATTGGGAATAGAGTTAGCTAAAAGTAGATTCATCAAAAATCACTTAAGAGACAAAGTATTTGTCTTTAAAGAAGAGGGACCAAAAAAAACAAATACAGAAAAAAGTAATATTGGAGACAAATGGAGGAAAATATAAACATCTCATAACTCAGAACATGAATTGGATTAAACAAGCCAATAAAATGAGAGAGTGACAGATTGGATAAGAAAATAAAAAATCCCACAATCTGTTTCTGACAGGAAACACACCTAAAAGCAAAGCTCTACATAAAATAAAAATGAGAGACTAGAACAAAATTTACTATGCATCAGGTGAATCCAAAAAGAAAAAAAAGCAGGAGTTGTAATAGCGCTATCAAACAAAGCAAAAACAATAACTCGTGGTATAAATAGAGATGAGCAAGGAAAGTATATTATGCTAAAAAGAAACCATGGACTACAAACCAATGCCAATATTAAATATCTACTCTAAATGCCATAGCATCTAAATTTTTTTAAAAATTAACTAAAAATAACAAATTAGAAATCAAAAAGACTATGGAAATGATAAAACTAAAAGCTGGTTCTTTGGAAAGGGTAACAAAATTGATAAATCTTTAGCTAAGTTAGTTAAAAAAAAGTGGACAGAAAATAAAATCAACAGAAAAATGAAATCACAATAAAATAGGAAAAAAGGTCATGAAATATATCAAAAAATATAAAATCATAAAAATATAAAATATTCAATGTAACAGAAGAGTAAATAGAAAATTTTAAGTAATGCAACCTGAGAAAATGAAATAGATTTAGCTATAATGGAACTATCAAAGAAAAAACTCCTAGTCCTGAAACGCTATCAAACTTATTTTTAAAAATACCAATATTACACAGATTTTTCTCAAAAAAAACTTTAAATGGTTGTTCCAGGCCTTTTATGAGATAAATAATAGTTATAATGCCTAAGTCAAAGAAAGATAAAGCAAAGAACTATGGCTCGATACCATTAATAAATATCAACACAAAATTTTTCAATAAGATCCTGTCAAATAAAGTACAGTAACTCATCTGAGAAAAGATTCATTATGACCAAGATGGATTTATGCCAGGGATACAAGAACAATTTGTTGTAAAATTGAGTGATGGTAAGAGGACAGAGCATTTGAAACTTTATTAGTACTGTAAAGTCCACCGATTTTGTCACACTAACGTACTTCAAAAGGTATTTGAGCTTAAAGAAGAAATTTACATTTTTTCTAACTTGTAATAAGAAATATAAAGCAGAGTCATTTTATAACAAAATTTTCCTCTCAGAACTTGCATACTTGGTGTATATTTTAATGGTACTCTAAATAAAGCAATACAAGGCTCTCATATTCATTCTCTGATCAGAGATATAAAGTGATCACATTTATGGGGGGGAGCCATAGATAAATCTATGAAATAACATCTTTAGTATATTTCTTGATTTAAAAAATACCTGCCCTCTGAGTGAAATAAAAGAAAGTAAAGAAAGACTTGTTAATCACTTGAGTGGTGTAAAGAAACAATTCTCATTTTATAATGAATATTTTGAAATATGAGTGGTAAGCAACTCATTTGCCACAGATAAATATAGAATCAGAGTATCATTGATTTACAACTAGAAAGAACTTGAGTGATCCCTCCTATCCTCTATCTATTATCTAGTTTCTTTATAACTCAGAACAAGTCCAGTCCCTTCATTTTAAAGATGAAGAAATTGAGATACATTTGGTCTTGCTTCATTTGGACAGTCCATCACTAAATAAGCATTTATTAAGTATCTACTGTGTACCGGGCACTGTGTAACTGACCTAGCTACAAAAAAAGGCAAAAGACAGGCAAAAACCCTTTAATTCTGTAGATTTATCTTTCTATAATTAGTTGAAATAAATATTTGAACCTGAAAAAATTGTGTTATGTTTTGACTACTAGTGAATAAAGAGTTGCTTGGTTTGACAAAGTGATACAATTTTTACAACTTTTTGCATCATCTTTGTTTTTGGGAAATAGGGTTTTCTCCTATCAATCTTGACAAGGCAGAATACCAACGCTAATCAATAGTTGAAAAAGAATGATGAGAAACAATTTGATCAGTGATACCACTTTTTAAGAAATTTTGCAATGGAAAGTAAGCCAATTCGTCACATTCATATTTCTCTTTTTATTCTTCCATGTTATAAATACAAAAACTATAGATTAGCTATTGCTTGTTCTTTTACAGTATGTTAAAATTTTGTTTACATATTGTTTTTAAAAGTTGTAATAAATTCTGTCTACAAGTACTGAACACTGCATACATATTCAGACTTTTTTGATGTATTGATCAGTTATGCTGATTTGTTTCTCTTTTTCTTTTTTGTCTTAAAAAATACTATTTGTTATATGAGATAGCTGTCTAGAAAGGGAGAAGGACATTGGGGGAAAACTACAGTGACATTAAATATATATGTATATATATATAAAACAATAAATATTATTTTTAAACTTTTGTAATAATTTTTTTACTAAAATGTGTATTAAGGGAATTGTTTTATTAAAAGCAATGGGCAAGTTTTTTTTTTTTTTAAGGGAGATAAGGTATCACTACATAAATTTTGGGAACCTCTTCTTAGGGTGATTTACCCAATGATTAAGAGAATGATTAGGACACATTCAAATTACATTAAATGTTTGTACCCAAAAAAAAAAAACTATCATTCCTTTTGGGGTGGAGTTTTCTATCTGGACCAGATGTATCCGGGTCCAAGATGCATTACCATTTGTTAGAAGAAGAGACAGGGCAGGGTGCCTCAAGGTACACAAACAGGGCAGGAACCATGGGTGAGGGGGACATTCAGTCATGAAAAAGAATGTCATAAACAAATCACAGAGACCTTCCTGGACCCTGCTGACTGTTCTCTAAGCTGTTGTGATAATAGCACATGAAACCAGGCATTCTGGGACCAGAAGGAGCCATGCCATTTTTGAGGTCCACATGGTGGTGCTAAAGAGCTAGATTATTTTTTCCCAAGGAAAACAGTAACAAAGACAAACTGATTCATGGTGCTCTGACACCACCAGAAGGGCATATGTTATCATGTTAAGACATTGGGCCAATTCCAATAAAATAATATTTAATGGAGATAAATATTAATCTTACACTTAGTTTCAACATACAAATTTTTCAAATACAAGTGGTTGGAGAGGTATTGGACAGATAGCAGAAAATAATTAGCAGGGGCAGCTAGGTGGCGCACTGGCCCTGAAGTCAGGAGGACCTGAGTTCAAATCTAAGCTCAGACCAGACTCTTGTCACTTACTAGCTGTGTGACCTTGAGCAAGTCACTTAACCCTAATTGCCCAAAAATAAATAAATAAATAAATAAAATAATTGGCAGATTTTTTTCAGTGGAATATTTAAATAGAGAGATGGCCTCAGTGTCAAGAAAACTTGGATTTAAGTCCTTGCTCTGAAATATACTGGCAAATTATATAATCCCTCAGGTTCAGGTCAAAATTTTTAAAAGGTCAATATGAATAAACAGTAGGATTAGGCAGCCAAAAGTCTTATGGTAGTATTGACTATATTAATAAATTAATGATAATAATGACAACAACTAGATTTATTTAGCACTTTAAGGTTAACAAAGCATTTTACAATTTAATCTCATTTAATACTCGCTACAACCCCTGGAGGTAGATGCTATTACATTCCCTGTTTCATAGACAGAAGTTAAGGGACTTGCCTAGGGTCACACAGCTAGTGAGTATCTAAGGCTACATGCTAACTCAGATCTTCCAGATTCCATGGCCAATGCTCTATCTACTGTGCCACCTACATACAGTGTCCAAAATGAAGGAAATTATGATAGTGAGGGTATAGCACATTGCAGTCCCGTCAGCCTCTCCATGATGTATGTTTTCCACATGGAAGACACTGAGGAGATAGATGGTTTCCAAGAGAGTCTTGATAATGTGAAATGGAAGTGCCTTGGAGAGACTATGGAACTTGGGTAAACATTCTATAATTGGTTCCCATCAGCTAGCCGTGTGGTGAACGCTATGTTCTTGGAATGGCTACACCTTGGTAGCCTGGATTTTTCATAAAGACATAGGGCAGAAGATTGTCACGTTCTTGACAGAAACAGTATGGCTATGCTGGTTTGATTTTCACTTGAGTAAGAAGGGGAAGTCAAAGGCTGATGAAAGCAGCCACTGACAGGGCAAGTGACCAATCCCTGCTCCAGCCTGGTGGTCGAGATGGGGATTGATAGAATCCTGTGGCTTGGGCTGGTTATTTGGATGAGTGAAGTTTTAAGTACTCACCCTCCAGTCAACAACCAGGTCAGTTATGATAAGTAGTATGCCGGGGCCAGTAAAAACCCAGTCCTAACAGGTAACTGCTACATTTTCAGTTTGAGTATTTATGCCTCATAAATTGGTAAATACTATAAATCAAAGCTTTATTTGTTGTTCTGTGGATTGATAGATAAAAGGTTGATATTGCATATTAAACTTGAATGTGTTGTGCATTTTTTTTTTTGGGAGAGACAGTTGCTAAACATTTACCAGAATTCCCCTGGCTATGATTCATAGTTCACTCCAATATTGAATAGATTATTTTACCCAGGTTGGTGGTCTCAGGAGGATTTTTGGTCCTAGTGACCAGTATGAGAGGGGCAAGGATGGCAGAGTAGATGACCTATCCATTAGCCCTTCCTGGTAGAATCCTGGGCCAGGCTCATAGAGGTGATGACCAGGATAGTGAAAGTCCTCATTATCATGTCCCATGAGGATCAGCTAAAGAAAACAGTAGTGTTTATTTTTGAAAAGAAAAAAGTTAAGAAATATAATATCTGTCTTCAGGTATTTGAAAGGTTATCTTGAAGAAGCAGGATTAAGGAAGCAGATCATTGTTCAATCATTTTTCAGTCATGTCCGACTCTTTGTGAGTCTGTTTGGGGTTTTCTTGGCAAAGATACTGGAGTGGTTTGCCATTTCCTTCTCCAGTTCATTTTACAGATGAGGAAACTGAGGAAAACAGGGTTAAAGGACTTGTCCAGGGTCACACAGCTAATGTCTGAGGCCAGATTTGAACTCAGGAAGATGTGTCTTACTGACCCCAGGCCCAGGGCTCTATCCACTGCACTACCTGGCTGCCCCAGATCTCAAACTGTATCATAAAGCCTTAATCATCAAAATTGTTTAATTCTAAATAACATAAACAAAGCTATTGATTAGTAAAAACAGACTAGATAAGCCAGAACCAAGAATTGAAAACAACAGCCTAGTGTCTAATTAACCCAAGAGCATAAAATACCTAGGAAAAAATTCGTTATTTCAGAAGAACTACTTAGAAAACCAGAAAGCCATTTGACTGAAATTTTATTTAGCTCAACCTCTTATGCCACATTTCACAATAAGTTCAAAGTGGATAAATAATATTTAAAAAAAAAGAAAAAAGAAAGAACCAAAGGAGATAATGTTCATACTTTTGGCTAAGTAGGTTAATTCTTAAGCAAATAAAGGATAAAGGTGAACATAAAAGGCAAAGTAGAAAATCTCAATATGCCTCACATATCTCTCATATACCTCAAAGTCAAAGACAAGAAAGAAGGTCTAATATATGACAAAATGTTCCTAGCAGCATTTTTTTTGTACTAGTAAAGGACTGGAAACAAAGTAAGTGAACATTAACTAGGGAAAGATGAGTAAATGGTGGTATATGAATGTAATAAACTTTTACAGTAAGAAATAATAAACATGAGTCATTTGTAGAATCATGAGAAGATGATCCTATGACATATGAACTAAGATGGGGGAAGTAAGTAGGAATTAACTTGAAATTTTCAACATGCAAAACATTGGTCTGATTCTTGCCAATGTAGAAACTGGTTGCTGGCATGAAAATGATGGGAATCTTGGAATTGGAGATATGAGACTGGAGGTCAATAGAGAGGTTAGAGCTAGATAAATAGATTTGAGAATCATCAACATAGAGATGATAATTAGATCCATGAGATCTGATGAGATCTACAAGGAGAAGAGAAGGCAGCCCAGGACAGAGCCCTGTGGACTATTCACTTAATAGGCATGATCTTGATGAAGATCCAGCAAAGGAGACTAAGAAAGAGTTGTCATATTTGAAGAGAACCATGAGAGAGGAGTGTCCCAAAAGAGAGAAGAGAGTATCAAAAAGAAGAGGGTTATCAATAGTGTCAAAGACTACAGAGAGATCAAGAAGGATGAGGATTAAGAAAAAGCCATCGAATTTGTCAGTTAAGAAATAATTGGTTGGTTTGGAGAAAGCTTTTGTGCATGTGTTACATTGCTACATGTGACATGCATTTGGTTGCTAGCTAAAACTCTATAATATGTTCTTTGTGTCATGTAATTGTATACTGTAAAAGTCACGTTTAAGGTATATGGTACCTTGTGCTAAACTATTAGCAGTCCACTTGTGCTAACTATGCTAACCATATCAGTATGATTTTTGGGTTTTTTGCATGCCCGCAGACATTCTGGAATTAGGGTCTCCCATTGCTTCCTAAGCCATTTCCAGTTGTCCAGATGAATATCTGGCCACTGGACCCAGATGGCTCTGGAAGAAAAAGCGAGGCTGGTGACCTTGCACACCCCTCCCTCACTCAAATCAA
This sequence comes from Vombatus ursinus, assembly GCF_900497805.2. Classification (NCBI taxonomy): domain Eukaryota; kingdom Metazoa; phylum Chordata; class Mammalia; order Diprotodontia; family Vombatidae; genus Vombatus; species Vombatus ursinus. Next base: position 12,418,426 of record NW_020954567.1, read on the forward strand.
AATCAATTGCAAGTCATGTCATCATCTCTCTGATGTCATGGTCCTCTTCAAGAACAGAGGACAAACACAACAACACAGGGAGAGAAATTTTTTCATTGAGAGGAGGATATAAAGAAATGAACGACCAATCCAGATTTTGAGAGGAATACATTTTGTACCTTGTAAAGTGTCCGAGACATTGATTAGACTCATTTGTACCTTGTAAAGGGTTTGAGAATTTGGATAATTCATCTGCATATTAAAGGGCCAGAAAAGTGGCTGAGAAGCCAGCAGAGACAGTGAACTTTCCTCCTGGGCATAGATTGACTGTGTACCTTTTTGCTACCCACTCATTTACATGCACAGATGGGAGATACTTTGAGCTTAAAAGCTTTATTTTTTTTTGCTGTATAAATTTTTGGTTCTTAATCATTAATTATGTTACAATAGAAACATACTTTTAAGTCATTATTTTGCTAGAAACAAACTATACATATCTTCTACTTATTCAAAAAATATATGGTTTTCTTTTTATCATATCAAAGTGGGCTTACGCAATTATGCAAAGTGGACCTTGCAATTACTTCCTCAAAATCATTTGTGTGGCAGAAACACTGTGCTCTGAAAGGAGCCAGCCCAAGAACATCAGGAGAGGCAGAAAGACTCTATGCAGACATGCGCTGCCCTGGCCCCATGTGTTGCCAAAGAGCATACCTCTCTACCATTGTACTGAGTGTATGTGCCCACTCTTCCAACCGACATTGTATGTAATCATGTGATAGTATGTCCCAGATTTATGGGAGAGATATTTGGTACTTTCTGTTTTTGCTTTGCCATTTTGGTAAATGCTTTGCTATAAAATAATTATGTTGAATGGCTATTGCTGGGGGTTCATGAGCCATAGTTTTAGAAGTATATTGAACTTCAACAGTTTCAGCTTTGGGGACTCAACCTACAAGTGTTAGTTGGAGGGAATCCTCAGAAGTTGCATCACAAAGGTTGTATTACAATCCTTAGAAGTTTGCATTACAAAGAAGTTCCTTAGGGTCATGCATTCCCAAATTGGAACATGACTCTGCAAGTACAATAACATTTACTGTGCTGTGTTCACCAATTCAATTCAACAAAAGCTTATTAAATACCAACTATGTGTAAGGCACTGTGCTATGTTCTGTTTTTAAAGGTAGACACAACACAAACCCTACTACTCTTAAGAAGGGCGAATGACACATATACAAATAACTGAGTTACAAGAACCACTTGAAATGTGCGAAGGAAAGTGTTATGGAAAAGGTGGAACACTATGACAAAATAATGAAAAATGTGAGAGGAAAACGAGTCCACCAAAATGTAATCATGAGACCTAAATGAGCTAGGTCATCACAAAAGCATTTATGAATGCCACTGGAAGGAGAACAGGAAACAGAACTGAAAATGAGAGAGATCTGTCAGCGTTTCCGTGACAAATAATTTTCATCATTGATAGCTTAAGCATACAGTATAAAAATGTATTTCCATCTACAGGGAACAAAGAACAACATGTTCCAGCCTTGCAAAGAAACCATTTCAAACATTATAAGGATTTATAAACATGAGCTATTATTCAATCATTTTTTATAACTTGTGACCCATGCCGCCTTCCACATCTCACCAATCCCAGGTATTATTAATTTATTATAAAGTTTAGGACTAGACTTGTGATTTCTTCAGAGGGAATGATAGATGATAGATAGATAGATAGATAGGTAGATAGATAGATGATGGATAGATAGAGGCAGACAGATATATGATAGATACGATTAGACATAGGTAAATGATAGATAGATAGTATAAGCAAGGTGGATTTTAATGTGTGTAAGGAGGATTTTGTTATTCCTTTTTAGATAATGGTTCCAGAATCCTAGATAATATTTCCCACGAATTATTACTGAAAAGAACTTATACTGTGCAGTCACAGTGAGACACAGGGGTGGACATAAGTGATATTTACTATATTTACGCTGAATGACAATATTGCTAAAGTTAACCTGTGAGCTTAATGTTGGCAAGATGCCATCTTTGTTGCCCTATAAATCAAGTGGGCACTGGTCAGTGAATGAGGAACCCATTTTGGGATTTGGGTAATGCAAAGAGGAACGCATGGACCTGCCTTGATTGGCCCCCATCAAGGCTTGGGGGGAATCTGTGTTTGCTTCAACTGGCCCCCATTGAGGTTTAAGGAATGAGTAGGAGTCATACCATTCTCTCCAGCCCCTTTGAGAAGTGTGATTAGGGAAAACTGTAGGAGTTGGAGCTCCCATTATCAGCAACCCTTTAGAGAAGACTAGACTAAAATGAAGTAAGCTTATTTAACATCTCTGAAGCTGTCTTCCTTTCTGACCAGATCAAAAGTGAACATGTGCTAGAACATCTGTTAGTGTTAAGAGCCCTCCTGTGTTCTCCTGCCCAACAAATTTACCTGTGTGTTTACCTGTGAAACAGATAGGTAGGTAGATAGATAGATACATAAGATTAGATAAGATTAGGAAAAGTGGAGGGATAACCAAACTCAGTAAAAGAAAAGCAGAAAAGTGGCTGGAAGAATACTTTTTGTTGCAAAGAGTCTTGGAGTCGAGGGACACTCTCAACTGACCTAGTTCTATGGTCTGAGGTAGACAGATTAAATACATAGATAGATAGATAGATAGATAGATAGATAGATAGATAGATAGATA
>NW_020954567.1:12421128-12652432 GCF_900497805.2 Vombatus ursinus
ATAGATAGATAGATAGATAGATAGATAGATAGATAGATAGATAGATAGACAGACAGACAGACAGATAGACAGACAATTAAGCTTTACTATGTGCCAGGCATTGTGCTAAGTTCTGGGGATACAAAAACAAGAAAACAAGACAGTCTTTCTTCTCAAGGAGCTTAAATTAAATGGAAGCTAGGAAACAGGAGAATAGAGGGGAAATGTTTTCTACCAATCCAAGTTGGCACCTTCTCTGCAACTTAGACACTCAGGGCATTGCCTAGAGCACTGAGAGACTTGTCCAGAGCACTAACAGGTTGTCAGATTGCCAGTACTTGTCAGAGGACAGGTTCATATCTATTTCTCCATGTTGCAGAATGCCAACAGTAAGTCCTAATAAAGCACCCTCATTTGATCTTCACAATTCTGTGAGTTAGTAAATGAAAGTAATTATCTCCATTATGTAGTAGAGGAAACTGAGGCTCGGAGAAGTTACATGATTCACTTAGGGTCACATTGCTCTAAGTGTCAAAGCTAGGACTCCATTACAGGTCTGCCAACTACAAATCTGATTTTTAAAAACACAGGGGTTTAGTACTATTTCAAAATAGTTCACTAAGTTTTCTTTAAGACAAAAGTTTTTGCTTGGGCTCTGAATTTAGGGGAAAATATGATAAACTCATATTTGAGCAAATGAGCAGTTCATTCCCAACGCAGTTCCATCACTTGCTAGCTGTAGGTCTTCGGGCAAGTCACAACCTGCCCAGGAGTTAGAATAGCTGATCTGTGCCATCTCTTAAGATTTCTGGTTCACTTTGGTCCTTCTCAAGATCAAGTTTATAAAAGAATAGTGCAAGATTCTTGTGCCCTGGGCTCTTGGCTTCTTTCCCTCCCAGGCTTCCAGCCAAGAAAGAGGACAAACATTAACTAATTCTGTCTTAAGCCCTCATTATGTAACTGCCCTTAAGGAAAACTGGAGGAATAACCAATCCATAAAGGAAAAGGAGCTAAGTGGCTGGAGGGATACTTTCTATTACAAAGAGTCTTAACTTATTAGCTACCACCCAAGAAGGGAGAAAAGAAAACCTCAATTGATGTAGTTCTATGGTCTCAGAATATGCCAGGCTGGCAAGTCATGAAGAGCCATGAAGACCAATATCATAATCATTTATTGAAAGAACCACATTGAAGAACCATGAAAACCAGTTTTGAACTGGCCAACTTTCTCATTACAATACCTGTGGAAACCGAGTCTCAGAAGCCTTACAAGTTCACACAACTAGTTAACAGCAGAGGTTAACACTATAACCTAGGATTCCCCAAGCATAGGCTAGGGTTCTTTCAACTACACATGAGGGAGAGGAGAGGAGGGGAGAGATCTTGCTAAGGTGGGGAGAAATCAAACTACAGAGCTTCTGGAAAACACATAAAATGTTAAGTCATGGACTTCTCTGGGAGAAGGAAGGAAGGAAGGGCAGCAATGGAGTGTGATACAAAGAGCTCTAGACTTCTAATCACAAAATCTGGGTTCAAGCACTGCCTTGAACACTTTCTCACTGTCTGACTATGAGCAAGTTGCTTAATCTTTTTTTTCAAAATATTTTTATTTATTTCATTAACTATTTCCTAATGTAAAAAATTTTAATGTTTTTTTTTTAATTTTGAGTACCAAATTCTCCTTTTCCCTCCTGTCCCTTCTTCCTCCTTGAGAAGACAAGCAATTTGATATAGATTATACATCTGAAGTCGGGCAAAATAAATGTCCAATTAGTCACGTTAAGCTGTTTAATCTCTTTTGAATTCCTGCTTCAACAATCAGTAAAATGGGGATAATAACATTGGTAATTTCCATCTCACAAGGTGACAATTTGACAACAATAACTATTTTACACAGTCTTTTTTTATAAAATGTTGTGGTTGGTCCTGAGTTTTCAAAGAAGGCCAGTGATACCACAGATGATGTCTTGACTTGTGTGGGAATTGGATTTATGTGAGGCAAAGTTGTACAAAATCATCAGCCTCATTCTCTCTTCCAGAGTCATCAAAGTCCAGTGGCAGGGCAAAAATCAGGATGACTGGTGATGGCACAGAATGCAGTAGATGACCTTGGCATCTTCATGTCTGACCAAGCTCTAAGTGCTCCATGGTGCTTGCTTCAGTTGTGTATGGCCTTTGGAACAAATTGTTCTAATGTGCCCATTGTGCCAAAGAAAGTCTTCACATGGTGGGGGGGATGGGGGGTTGGAGGGGAGGGTAGACATCCCCCAACTCACCAACAGGTTTGAGGCCTGTTGGTTACCCTGAACCTGGTTTAGCCCATCTGCCCCGGCAGTTACTAGGGTATGGCTGCTGCACATACTACAGCTTCTTGGAGTCACAGATGAGAGTTAGGTGAAGGACTAAAGGTGGACACCAAAGGGAATGAGCAGCCCTGAAAAGGGCTTCATAAGCCCTCACACCAGAGGTACTAGTGCTCCTGGAATACCCCATATACCCCATATAAAACATATCCCTATATAAAAGACTCAACTGGGTTGTCTTTCTGTCCCATCCTTACCTAGCCATGCCTGTTTTTCTTTTTGGCCAGATCTGCGATTGCATTAGCTTTTGAAAACAGAAACTCCTTCTACCAGGACAGATGACCATTTGCTCGCCAAACGCAATGGAGAATTTCCTGGAGCACCTAGTTGTCTGGCAATTTGCCGAGGGTCATACAGTCAATGCATGTCAGAGACAGAATTTGAAACTAGATCATCCTGATTCTGAGGCAGGCTATCTACTGTGCCACAGTTTGCCAGCTCTAACCTTGTGCTTTGATTATTTTTCTGGTAGTGGCGATGGATTTGTGCTGAACTCTCTTAGCCAGTGACCAAAGGCAAAAATCTTTGGTTAGTATTAGGAAGACGATCTGAGGCTAGTAGAACAGAGTATGTGCAGGGAACCCCTGCAGAAAAGCTACCAGGGACTGTTTTGCTGTGTGATGGAGCAGGGAAAGTGGATAAAGATAATTCAGAATGCTTAGTCATTGCCAACACCTCCCCAGAAAACAAGCAAAAAGAGGCACATGGTTACTACAAGATCACCACAAGGAAGATTAGCAAAATCATGAGAAGGAATAAGCTATTATCCACCCCCACTTCCCCCACACACACCCAAAAAAAGCTACATACCCCACATATACACCTCCTACTTGCAAAACACCCAGAAGAAGCAAGAGCCTCTCTGTTTACTTCAGAAGAATGTTCTCAGAGCAGGGAGTGTTGCAAGCCTGGCAAACTGAAAGATGTCATTTGCCAGGTTTCTGGGGAATGCAATGTCTGCCAAACAGGCATAGAGGAGGAGTTATGAAATCAATGTATTCTTTGCAAATGATTTGCTCTGCCACATAGAAAATAATAATAATCTCTGGGTTTGTTTAGTATAAATAATTTCCTTTACTTTGTACATCAAGAGAAGCCTCAACTTACAGAAGGGGTGTTTTCCAAAAGTTCACTTACAGGTCACATGAAACTGGGAACATTTCCCCATAGGAATAATCTTCTGCCTGCTAGTTAGGTTCTAAGTTCAGCCAACAAAATCCTATTTAACCCTATAGTGAACTTCTAGTACTACCCAGCTCCACAAGCAAAAAAAGGTGCTTGCTTAGAGTTTGCTGTTGAATGAGTAAATGAGTGAATGAATAATATTGAACCACCATGTTTAGCAGTTTCCATGAGGAAATGCATTAACACAGCTCCCGCCCCACTTCTGTCTCCCCTACCCTACTCCCCATTTTAGTTTAAGGAAGCAGTATGGTACAAAAAACAAAAAACACTGGCTCTGGGGTCAAAGAAAATTGGGTCCCAATACTTTACTACCTCTGTGACTTAGAACAAGTCACTTACCTGTCCTGGTTCTCAGTTTCCCTAATTTGTAGAATGATGAGCTTTGCCTAGTCTCTGAGGTTCCTTCTAGTGCTGGGATCCTTATTTTTGCTTTCTCTTCCCACTGCTTCCAGCTTTTGCTCCCAACCAAGGTTACTCTCCTTCCCTGTTATAAGAAACACAAAAATGGAACTCATGCCTACAATGTTTCCTCTACTTTCCAACTTACCTGACAGGTACCTGGGTGGCACAGCAAATAAAGTGCCAGGCCTGGAGTGGGGAAGACCTGAGTTCAAAACTGACCTCAGATACTTATTAGCTGTGTGACCCCGGGCCAGTCAATTAACTCCTGTTTGCCTCAGTTTCCTCATCTGTAAAATGGGAGTAATAATAGATCCTACTTCACAGGGTTGTTGTGAGGATTAAATGAGATAATTATTGTAAAGCACTTATACCACAGTGTCTGGCACATAATAAGCACTATATAAATGTTAGCTATTATTGTTATTATTAGTAATGTCACCCTGGGTAAGTCATTTAACCTCTGCCTGCCTCAGTTTCCTCAACTGTGAAATGACAATAATAATAGCACCTACCTTCCATGATGGTCGTGAGGATCAAATGAGATACTTCTAAAGTATCTACCAGTCTCTGTCACAAAGTAGGCACTATATAAAAGTTCATTCCCTTCTTCTGCCCACTATCCATGAAACAACTATTCAACCCTTGTTAAGTTTTCTAAAGGTTTTTAATGAGAGAGTGAATTCCTTTAACCTTTCCCCATTTCAGCCATTCAGGAGACATAAGCACTGCTTTGATTTCAGAGAAAAGGAGAAAATGTCTGTTGGATTCCAGACTACAGCAGCAAGGAAAGTCCCCAGGCCAGTCACGTAGACTCTTTCTTCTCTGGGCTCTGTTCTGACTCTCAGGACTTCTTTCTTCACCATGACCCCTTCAGGCGCCTTCTCCACCTCCCTCTCCCAGCCCCACCCCCTCCATCCAGAATCTTTTTATTAAAATGTAAGCTCCTTGGAAGTAGTCACTGTTATTCTTTCTGCTTGTATCTGTATTTCCATGCCTGAGCACAGTGCCGGACACATTGTGGGCACTTAATGCTTCTTGTTGCTGACTTTGGAATACAAAAAAGCGCACAAGAGCATACAAACAGAGTCAGCACCGCTCATTGAGTCTTTTTGAGACTGGGTGTACTATCAATGCACCCCTTTCCATTTATTCTTTTAGCTCCTGTCATGCAATCTACTAACCAGGATTCAGCCATGCAAATGGCCTGGAATCTGCATTAAGCTTCCCAAAAATACCAGAAACACTAACGGGCCAGGGCCGACCTAGAAACATCTGCTGGTATTGCTACTACCACAAAGATCATACTTTCCTTACACTCATCACCTATCCCTCTGCCTAATTAAAAATCTGAAGATATGTGTAAATCATACTGGATGAATAGGGATATTTTGTAGATGCATATCATTTATTTATTTATTTTTAGTTTTCAACATTCACTTCTGTAAGATTTTCAGTTCTAAATTTTTCCCCTCCCTCTTCTCCCCTCCTCCCCCATTCCCAAGATGGCATGCAATCTGATATAGGCTGTACATGTACAATCATATTTCCACATTACACATATTGTAAAAGAAGAATTAGAACAAAAGGGAAAAGCCACAAGAAAGAAAAAAAGAGAGAGAGAAAATAGTATGCTTTGATCCGCATTCAGTTCTTTCTCTGAATGTGGACAGAATTTTCTATTATGAGTCTTTTGGAATTGTCTTAGATCATTGCATTGCTGAGAAGAGCTAAATCTATCAAAGTCAGTCATCACACAATGTGGCTGTTACTATATGTAATGTTCTCCTGGTTCTGCTCATTTCATTCAGCATCTGATCATACATGTCTTTCCAGGTTTTTCTGAAATCTGCCTGCTCATCATTTCTCATGGAACAATAGTATTCCATTACATACATATACTACAACTTGTTCAGCCATTCCCCAATTGATGGACCTCCCCTCAATTTCCAAATCTTTCCCACCACAAAAAAAGAGTTGCTATAAATATTTTTGTACATACGGGTCCTTTTCCCTTTATGTAGATGCATATTTAAAAATCCATCGTTCTGCATATAGCAGAATACATGCACACTACATGGGATATGCTGTTCATGAGAACAGACCCCAAAATCTGAAATAGTTTTAGAAAGAAATGTATTAGGTCATTTGTTAGAGCAGAGTGAACCAGAAAGAAAGTATGGCTCTAGAAGGTTTACATTATATAGGATTTAGACAAGGGCACCCTTACATGGACCACATGTGCACAGTTCAGCAATTTTACTAAGAAAGCAACTTGAGAGAAACACAAGCATGGGCAGACCCATCACAAGTCCTGGGTATGGTAAACCAAAATAAGAATGATTTGAGGAAACCCAAAATGCCTCGGAGCCATCTCCAGCATGCCTAGAGAATTACTGGGGTCAGGCAACATTCTGGGTATAGACAACCTTTAATCATGTAAAGTTGGATTTAAACAGTATAATAATTTCCCAAACAATATTCCTACAGATACATAGATTAATACAGTTATGCATTGCTCAATACACAAATCAGATTTATATACAGTGTGGGCAGCACCTAGGCCATATGCAAATCCTTGGCAACCTCATACTACAGAGCAAAGTTTCATATCATAGACTAAAAATGCAATGCAAGCTTATTATACAAAGCCTTCCATGTTGGGACTATAAACAAAGTATACATTCTGCTAATGGGCGCCGTCTGACTCCATGTGTAAATTCTTCACCCATTATTCTGCAAGCACCAAATGTTAGCCTGGTCACAGGCCAGATTGTTCTATTACCCCACAGTTTCAGTATCTTCACACTCACCAACATGCTGTCCTAATCCAGGGCCTGCAGATGGCTGAAGCTGAATGCCACTGCCTCTGGCAGCCACTATTCCCTTTGAGCCCCCACAAATGTAGTAGGAGTCATGAAAGGGTGAGCCTCTGCATTCAGGCCCGCCACATTCCAAACACCAACCAGGAGCCCTTCATCGTCAACTAAGTGATGCCTTGGTTGCGTCTCCATCTCTACCCTCCAACTTCTAAGATCCCAAAGCACAGATCAATATTAGAGGAAAGGAAAGCTAGGATGACTAAGACATGTGCCCTATATTTGGGGTAAGCATATTTTAAAGAATTCAAAAAAAAGGATGCTTAGAGTCCATAGACTAAAATCTTATAGAGAATCCAAGACAGATGAGAAACTCTCAAATATGAAATTTCAAAGACACAGAGAGAAACATCACATCTTCTGATGAGCAGGAAAGGGGAAGTTGTAGCTAGTAACAATCTCAGGCTGGATTTGAACCCAGGTCTTCCTGACTCCAGGCCCAGCACTCAATCCACTGCACCACCTGGTTGAGAATCAATAGCTTGGTAAAAGAGGTACAAAAATCCACTGAAGAGAAGAACTCCCTAAAAAGCAGAATTGGCTAAATGGAAAAGGAGTTGCAAAACTTCAGTGAAGAGAAGAACTCCTTAAAAAGTAGAATTGGCTAAATAAAATTATTCCTTAAAAACTATAATTGGACAAGTGGAAGGTAATGACACCATGGGACATCAAGAAACAATAAAACAAAGTCAAAAGAATAGAAAAAAATAGATTAAAATGTGAAATATCTCATTGCAAAAACAATTGACCTGGAAAATAGATCTAGGAGAGATAATTTTAAGAATTACTGGACTACCTGAAAAACATGATCAAAAAAAAGAGCCTAGACAACATCTTTCAAGATATTATCAAGGAAACAGCCCCGATATCCTAGAGCCAGAGGGTCAACTAGAAATTGAAAGAATCTACTAATCACCTCCTGAAAGAGATTCCATAATGAAGACTCCTTAGGAATAATATTATAGCCAAATTCCAGAACTTCCAGATCAAGGAGAAAATATTGCAAGCAGCCAGAAATAAACAATTCAAACATCATGGAGCCACAGGCAGGATCACACAAGATTTAGCAGCTTCCACTTTAAAGGAGTAAAGGATTTGGAATATGATATTCCAGAAGGCAAAGAAGCTAGAATTACAACAAAGAACTTATGCAGCAAAACTAAGTATATTCCTCCGGTGGGGGGAGGGGGGAGGGGAAGGGAGAGAGGAAAGAAGTGGATATTCATTGAAATAAAGGACTTTTAAGCATTCCTGAGAAAATTTGACTTTCAAATACAAGACTCAAGAGAAGAATAAAAAGGTAAATATGAAAGAGCTATCATAAGGGATGCAATAATAAGGTTAAACTGTTTACATTCATATATGAGAAGATGATACTTGTAACTCCTAAGAAATTTATCATTATTAGGGCAGTTAGAAGGAGTATGAGTTGAATATGATGGGATGATTTAAAAAATTAATTAATTAAGGAATGAGAAAGAGGGATCCACTGGGAGAAGGGGTAAGGGAGAGGAACAATGAGGGAAATTATCTCACAAAAAAAGAGGCACAAAAAGAAGAACTTAATACAATAAAATTTATATAATGCAATAAAAATTACATTCAATAAAGGGCTGTGGAAACAGATTAAAAATTAATTGGAAACTAAATAATTTAATCCTAAAGAATGAATGAACCAAAGAACAAGTCAAAGAAACAATCAACAATTTCATTAAAGAGAATGACAACAATTAGACAACAAACCAAAATTTATGAGATGTAGTCAAAGCATTACTTAGAGGAAAATTCATATCTCTAAATGCTTATATCAATAAAATAAAGAGCAGATTAATGAATCGGGCATGCAATTAAAAAAACTAGATAAAAAAAGTTAAAAATCCCCAGTTAAACACCAAACTAGAAATCATGAAAATCAAAAGAGAGATAAACAAAATTAAAAGTAAGAAAAAAATTGAACTAATAAATAAAACTCTGAGTTGATTTTATTTTAAAAAATAAACTTGATAAACCACTGGATAATTTGATTTTTAAAAAGAAAGAAGAAAACCAAATTAGCAGTATAAAAAATGAAAAGGATGAATTCACCACCAATGAAGAAGAAATTAAAGCTATTATTAGAAGATATTTTGTCCAATTATATGCCAATAAATCTAACAACCTAAATGAAATGGATGAATATTTACAAAGATATAAATTGCCCAGATTAATAGAAAATAGAATTCTTAAATAACCATATCTTAGAAAAAGAAATTGAACAAGTCACAAATGAAGTTCCAAAGGAAAATTCCCCAGGACTAGATGGATTCACAATTGAACTATACCAAACATTTAAAGAACAATAAATTACAAAACTATGTAAACTATTTGGAAAAATAGGCAAAGAAAGAGTCCTACCAAATTCCTTTTATGACATAAATACGGTGCTGATACATAAACCAAGAAGAACAAAAACAAAGAAAAAAAAACTGCAGAACAATTTCCTTAAAGAATATTCATGTGAAATTTTAAAATAAAATACTAATAAGGCAATCATGGCAGTATATCACAAAGATCATGCACTATGACCAGGTGGGATTTATAGTAGAAGTGCGGGGAAGAATTTATGACCAAAAAAGAGATAGAGAGCATTGCTAGATGTAAAATGGACAATTCTGATTACATTAAATTTGAAAGGTTTTATACAAACAAAACCAATGCAGCCAAGATTAAAAGGAAAGCAGGAAATTGGGGGAAAATTTTACAGCAAGTTTCTCTGATAAAGGCCTCATTTCTCAAATATATAGAGAACTAAGTCAAACTTATAAAGATAAGAATCATTCCCATTAATGAATAGTCAAAGATTATAAACAGGCAGTTTTCAGAAGAAGAAATCAAAGCTATCTATAATCATGTGAAAAATGCTTTAAATCACTATTGATTAGGGAAATGCAAATTAAAACATCTCTTAGGTACCACCTCACACCTATGGGATTGGCTAATATGACAGAGAAGGAAAATGACAAATGTCAGAGGGGATGTGGAAAAATTGGGACACTAGTGTACTGTTGGTAAAGTTTTGAAATGATCCAACCATTCTGGAGAGCAATTTGAAACTATTCCCAAAGGCCTATAAAACTGTGCATACACTTTGACCCAGCATATCACTATTAGGTCTATATCCCAAAGACATCAAAGGAAAAGGAAAAGGACCTATATGTGCAAAAATATTTAAAGCAGCTTTTAGTGGTAGCAAAGAATTGGACATTGAGGGGATGCCCATCAATTAAGGAAGGGTTAAACAATTTGTGGTATAGAATTGGGTTGGAATACTTTTGTGCTATTTAAAAAAAGGCGATTTCAGAAAAACCTGGGAAGATATATGGACTGTTGCAAAGTGAAGTGAGCTGAAAGAGGAGAACATCACATGCAGTAATAGCAATATTGTACAATGATTAACTGTGAATGACGGCTATTTTGAGCAATACAATGATCCAAGACAATTCTGAAGAACTTAGGATGAAAAATGCTATCCACCTCCAGAGAAAGAACTAATGAAGTCTGAATGCAGATTGAAGCATCCTTTTTTACTTTCTTTATTTTTCTTAGGTTTTTTAGTCAGTGTTTTCTTTAAAATATGGCTTATATGGAATATGTTTTGCATAATTTCACATGTATAATCTACATAAAATTACTTGCCTTCTCAAGATGGGATAAAGGAGGAAGAAAGGGAGGGAATTTTGATCTCGAAATTTTTAAAAACATATGTTAAAAAAATACATGTAGTTGAGAAAGATAAAATAAATTTTAAAAAATTAACAAAAAGAGCTACCTGTTCAAAGATTTTTATAGCAGCATTACTTGTAATTAAAAAAACAAAGCAATATCATGTACAACAATGGTTAAATAAGTCTGGGTGCACTAAAGAAATGTAATACAATATACAATTAACTATAATGTCAACTAAGATGGACAAGTATAAAAGATATACAAAAATCTGTAAAGACTTTTATAAACTAATGGAAAATGGAAAAAGCAGAACCAAAAGAAAGCAGTATATATTTTGACAATTTAAAAGTAAGGATAGTGTCAACTATGTACCAAAGGTTTGATCCAAAAAAACAAACAGAATCAGGTTCCCCCTTAACCAAAGGTTTGTTGTGAGAACAAACAGAATAGGGTCCTCCTCTTAACTGAAATTTTGTCCAAAGAACAAATATAATGGGATTCCCCCTTACCAAGGATTTATTCAAGAACAAACAGAATGGAGTTTGACCAAGGAGTGAACAGAATGACACTGTACATGTGCTTTAACATGCTTATGTATTCTCATTAAGCCAGAGTCCATGCATTCATGGAGTCAGAAAATAATTCTGAACTCAGAGGTAAGCAAGTTGAAGGAAACCCTTCATAGACTTAGAGCAATCCCAACTCAGGATGCCTGTGTCAACCCAAATTATAGTCTCCATATGTGTTAACCCAATATGAGAAAGGAATTTTCTTACTAGGATAGATTATAAATACAATAAGATAAGTGTCAAAATGTTGATTGAAATTATAGTTCTAGGATATCTGTGTTTCTTCTATCATTAACATGACTTATCATAACAGAACATAACGTGTGTCTATAAAATACCAAAATAAGAAAAGTCCCATTATTCAATATAGTGTCTGGTTCAAAGTGCCTTGTCCTTGGCAGTCAAAAGAGAAGAATGCTCTGGTCAACTTCATCTGGCCTTGTAGCTGCTGACACAGGAAGGAGCATTTTCGGTTTACACAGAGAGCAGAGCAAAGCATGTCTGTTATGCCACAGCACACAAGGCATTATGGTAGGTTAAGTTCAGAGTGGGCCAAAAAATGTCTTTCTCCTGATTGGCCAATCCAGGTTTTAGGCCTTTCTTGGGGCGGGGGGGGGGGGGGGGGGGGGCTCAAAATGTTTCACAATAGGAACGAATTGATAAAGAAAGAATGCTGATAGAGACATAAAGGGAGTGAGTGATCAAAGAATTATGTCACTTGTAAGCATTGAAATCTAATTATTTAAATATATATAATTTCAGCAAAGTTTGATTGGTCATATTGATATTCTGTATTGTGTTTATAAGTCTTTTTATAGTTGCAGAATTTTCCCCTTGCTCTTACATATGATAATTCCCATTAAATACAACCTGGTTAATATCTACCTTTTCTTTTCTTTTACTTTCTTCCTTTCTTTTATTTTTATTTTTTTTTTTTTTGGCTAGGCAATGGGGTTAAGTAACTCGCCCAGGGTCACACAGCTAATAAGTGTCAAGTGTCTAAGGCCAGATTTGAATTCAGGTCCTCCTGACTCCAGGGCCAGTGCTCTATTCATTGTGCCACCTAGCTGCCCCCTAATATCTACCTTTTCAATAACGACACTGAGTGAAGAAGAAGTAATATACACCACAGCGGACAAAATACTGGATTTGGAGTCCATGGGTCTGGGTTCAAATCCTAGCTTTGCTACTTGATATCTGATCTTAGGCAAATCACTTCACTTCTCTGGGCCTCAGTTTCCTCATCAGTAAAACAAAAGTATTATATGTCTTCTCAGATCCCTTCCAGTACTAAGTCTATAAGACTTTTATGTAGTTTCTGGTACATTATAACCTTAAAATCCTTTACTTTTATGCCGTATTCTGATTTATCTTTCCATTTATTGTATCTAGGTACCTTATTTTTTATATTTTATATTTTTTTTATTTTTTATTTTATATTTAATTTTTTATTTATATGTTTATATTTTAAACATGAGAAGCAATATGGTTTGGTAGATAGACTGCTTGAACCTAGATTCAGGAAGACCTAGATTCCAGTCCCAGCTCCCACACCTACCCCATAGGTGACCAAGTCACTTAATTTTTCTGAGCTTCAGATAGCTCTCACTAATATCCAATAGATATGAGTTAAAATCTGCCTTGAGGGGCAGCGAGATGGCGCACCGGCTCTGAAGTCAGGAGGACCTGAGTTCAAATCCAGCCTCAGACCAAACACTTGACACTTGCTAGCTGTGTGACCCTGGGCAAGTCACTTAACCCCAACTGCCTAAAAAAAAAAAAATCTGCCTTGAAGGAGACAATTTCCACGTCAACAAAATAATACGTCATTGACATGTTGATACAATAAATGCCATCTTTACTCAAGTGCTCCTCCAATAATGCCTCCTTACGTTGTGGAGGTGACTTTGGGTCCTTAAAGGCCGTACCAGTGGAATGCAAGGTCTGGCACCAAGATCTACCAAGCTATACAGGTTTGAAACACACTCTAGAGCTAGACTGTTATCCAAGGACCAATCTAAGTATAAGTTAAGTGCCATTGAATGATTCTCAACCAGGGAAAGCCTTAGAATCTACTTTTTGGGAAAATGTCCAGAGTCAAGAAATTGTGGATCCCTAAAGTGTTGAATGAAAGTGTCCGATTTACATTATACTGCCTATACTGCCACTACCCCCTCTCAACTTGTAGTAAACTTTTCTATGTACGCCTGAATTATAACACAAAAGTGTAAGATGTAACAACCAGAGGAGAAATAAAGGTTTGAGTCAGGATGCCCAAATCCAGTGGATTACGGGGGGGGGGGGGGGGTGCCGCTGGCAGAGGAGAGGGCAGAGAGCTGGGAGTGGGGACAGAGAGCACTTCTGCCATTATTCTACCTCCCCAGTGACTAAGACTAAATATATGATCCTCTTATCCTGTGATCACCACAGCTAGCCTCACCCACAGTCACTGTGGCACTCCTGTGCTGGGGCACGCCTTCCAACCTCTCAAATCCCCAAAAGATCAAAGGCCTCCCTCCCTCCAAGTGCAATTGCACTTTCTGTACATGTCTGTCTTCTGTACCATAATACACACATGCACACATTCACATAATTGAATTTGCCCTATGTGAAGTTTAATATGCTCACAAATCTGCACATAATAACAGAAAAAGAAAAGTTGTAAACTAAAAACTACTAAAGCATCTCAGTAATTTCCTCACAATACAATGTCTCCCCTCACCAAACAGCCTTCTATTAATTACTAGGCTTTATCACAATCCCTGAGAAAACACTTTGAAGACATGCAGTTTCTCACTGACAGGCATTCATAACCTTCTCTCTATTGGACTGGCATAGAAAAATGCCCCTAAGGAACAAAATGTTTTGGGTTTTTCTGGTCTGTTAAAACCAACCTTTGCCTGTTTGATTTCTTTAGCTACTTTGGAGTATGAAATTACTTGGCACATACACACACACACACACACACACACACACACACATATATAATATCTTCAGTGTGATAAAAGTGTTGCTGACAGCAGACAAAGAGGAATTTAGACAAGTGAAATCTTAGCAAGTTAACAAGGGTGAAATAGACAAGCCAAACCAGGGGTGGGGAATCTACAGCCTCGAGGCCACATGTGGCCTCAAGGCCACAGGTTCCTCACCTCATCAGGACATGGATCCTTTGTCTAGATAGCTGGAAGCAGCTGAGTCTTGTCAAGCCATGTCCTCAGCAGGAGCAGCTGAAAACTTTTTGCCTACCTCTTCATTAATTTGTCCACCCCCTTCATTAATTGTTAACCAATCAAAGTTGATTTTCACCCTCAGTAACACCCCCTTTTCCAAAAGTATTTAAACATTCAACCACCTACATGTGGGTCTTTGGTTAAGAGAGAGACCACTGACCTCAATTTATCAATTATTTGCTAGCCTAATTAAGAAATTGATTATTAATTACCCCAAAATTCTGTCTCTTGAATTTTTCAGTTGTCTCACCCATTTTCCTGACCTCCCTATTTCCCTGTTGAATTTAATGTGTGCCTTTCATAATGTTCTCTATCTCTTGTTTGGTCATAAATTCTTCTGTCCTCCATAAATCTGACAGGTAAACTATTTCTCGTTCTCCCAGTTTGTTTACGGTATCAGCCTTTATATCTTAATCGTATATCCATTTTCACTTTATTTTGATATAGAGTGTAAGATTTTGGTCTATGCCTAGTTTCTGCCATACTCTTTTTCAGTTTTTCCACTAGTTTTTGTCAAATAGTTTTTATCCAGAAGCTAGTGTCTTTTGGGTTTATCAAACAGTAGATTACTATAGTCATTGACTACTGCGTCTTATGTATCTAACCATCCTACTTCTTAAAACCTGCTTTGACCATCCTAGCCCAAGCCATTCTTTTCTCCCATGAATCTTTGAAGCACTTAGCATTTGAACCATTTACATGAATACTAAATATATACTGCCTAGGATTCTGAGTTGTTATTTATATACATACACAAATGTATAAATTTTGTGTTCTAAGCATTTTTAAGGTGGAGGAAATAAATAACTGTCTTATACCTGATAAATATTTTGTGCTTTTTATTCCTTTTCTAGAAGATTAATTTAGATTAACTAGATTAATCCTGTTCATCTCTTTTGAGAAGACCTTAGACATGAGCCACATCCAAGCTTTGTTTTAGAGATTTACCTGAGGGGCTAGGAGTCAAGAGAAATCTGTCCCCTTTCTGGTTCAGGTTGACCTCAGAATGAATATGGACTCCATGTAAGTCTAGAGAAAGACCCCCTTTTGAGAGGGAGGCTCCCTGAACCATGGATCCTTTCTTTCTACAACCGACCTGAATCACAGAATTTGACCATTAGAAGGGATCTTATTTAGTTGAAGCCATATAAGAAAGGAATCCTTATTACAGCATACCAGGAAACTAGTTGTCCAGACTCTACTTGAAGACCTCTAAGGAGGGAGAAATTTAGGAAACAAAAATAAGCTAAAATTCCTAAGGCAAGGGGGAAATTTTGACCTCATAAGTAGCACTGGGCCTGATATGAAACCCTTGACTGGACTATGCCTTTGGATGAGTATACTTTATTCAAAAGAAATAAGTTAAGGAAAAGAAATAAGTTAAGGAAAAGTGGATTGGGGAAAATTGTATATTAAAATGATATAGCCATATGGGGAAATCCAGGAACCAAAATGGGAAAGCATAACAGAGAGTATTTAAGTAAAGGTCAAAGGATGAAGAAACAGAAGTAATTTTTTTTCATTGATATATACCAGGGTGGGGAACCTGCGGCCTCAAGGCCTCATGTTTCCTCTCTTAATAAAAGGATATGTTCTGTAAAACTTGGACTCAGTCAAAAAACCACACCCAAGGACCTAGAAGCATACATTGTATACTATTGTCCACCTTGACAGAAATAGTAAATAGATGAGGACTTTTGGACACAAATCATTAGCCTACCACAGAGGTATAACATAACAATGATGGGTGACTTCAATTATCCAGACTATTCTCTCTCTCTCTCTCTCTCTCTCTCTCTCTCTCTCCCCCCTGTGTGTGTGTCTGTCTGTCTGTCGTGTGTGTCTGTCTGTCTGTCTGTCTCCGCCAAATGCAAAATATCTAACAACTTCTTTAATTGATTTATTGATAATTTCAGCAAGGATCCCAACAAGAGAAATCTATTCTGGATCTAGGAGATAGTTGTTGGGATGGATATGATCAGGGTAGGGGGACCCCTAGGGTAGGGGGAGTAACCACTCCCTCTAAGAGTTTGTGATAGAGAAATACAGGAAATCTGGGCATAGTCTGATATCGATGCTAGATTTGGAGAACACAGATTTCAAAGGGTTCAAAGGAAAAGTAGGTAGGATCCCATGGACTAAAATGTCATAAAATCAGCCTAGGAGAAATGGGAGATGCTCAAGAATGAAATTCTGAAGACATGAAGGGAAACCATTCCAGAGAGGAGAGAAAACAGGATTTGTCTAAAGAGAGAAGTGTGGATATACAGGGAACTTACCAATCAACTTAGAGTTTTACAAGATATGTGCAGAAGATGGATGAAGGCCAGGCAACAGAAGACAAATATGAGTGTGGTGCAGTCCTGGAAAAATATAGGCAGGAATGTTCAGAATGAGTTCATGCTAGTGTAACAGGCTAAGAATAACAAGAAGGGCTTAGCATAAGATATTAAGAGAAAAGGATCAAAGAATCACCTTTACTTGGAGTGACTGGGATGATAACTGACAACAGAGAGAAGCCAGAGCTGCTCAATATTTATTTTGTTTCTCTTTTCTCTGCAAAGGAGAATGATCTTTACACTGAAAAGATCAATAGAAGTCAATAGAAATGACTAACAGGGAGTTGGTGCCCAAGTCAGAAGATTAAGTAAGATAGTTAACCCTTAATGAATCAATCACCTGGCCCCATTAAACTGCATCTTTAGACTGAAAGAATTGGAAAATACAACTATTGAATCACTGTCAGTGATATTTGAAAAATCATGGGAAACGGGAGAAATACCACAAGATTAAAGAAGGGCAAATGTTGTTCCAATATTCAAAAAGCATGGAGGAAGTTGGAACAGTGGGGAAACCATCACCTCTACATCAGAGGTTGTTTGTTGTTGAGTCATGTACAACTCTTTGTGACCTCATTTGGGGTTTTCTTGGCAAAGATACTGGATTGGTTTGCCATTTGCTTCTCCAGTTCATTTTACAGATAAAGAAACTGGGGAAACTTAGTTGGCCAGGATCACATAGCCAGTAAGTGTCTGAGGCCAGATCTGAACTCAAGGAGATGAGTCGTCCTGACTCCAGGACCAGCACTCTATCCGCTGTGCCACCTAGCTGCCCTGGAGTCAGAGGACCTGAGTTCAAATCCCAACTCAGTCACTTCCTACCCAGGCAATCTTGACCAAATCACCTCTGCTACTTTATTATTCCCCATCTGGCTGCACTCTTCTGGAATTCATCAATGCTCTCTGGAATCTCATCGTCCTACAAAGCACATCAGATCTGGCACTCATACCTCACTACCCCAAGCCTGGGATCCCTCCCTCCTTCTAATTGGAGAGGGTGAAGGGCAGACAATGGTGAACTCTTCCCAGGTCATCCATTTAGGGATAAGAGGGGTGCCTAGGACAGCCATCACCTCATTTGCCACCTGGTGAACTAAGAAGTTGCATGCTCTATATGAGGTAGTTTTCCTACCTCCTTTCCCTCATATCCCACCTACTTCTATCCAAATCCATTCTGCTTCCTTCCCCTCAAATCCTACCTACTTCCTCTCAAGTTCCTCCCAAGAGGTTAAGTAACTTTCTCCCTGTGTCTACAGACTAGCAAATGGAATTTAACAAGCTAGTCATTTTTGTGTCACATAACTGACTCTTTACACAAAACTTTGCTAAAATACAGGGAAATTATATTCATTGGATTCTCTTCTTTTACTAAGTTTAATAATTTTGTGTCAGGGCAATAGAGCTCACATTTGACAGTTTAGGCCTTTAGAAGGTACCTTTCAGCTCTAAATCTATGAATCTATGATCTGTATAATATAAGCAGTAATATGCTGGTAAATGTTTAACAACCAGATTTTGGGGGGAAGGAATCTGTGCATGATACACTTGTAAATTTAATATGTATTATTAACATTTTCTCTGATGCTTTCTTAGGTCTAGAAAATCAACAAAACAATCATCCAAGCCCTGACTTGTATCAGTTGCCAATTTCTGAGATGTAAATGCTCACACTGAAAATTTAACAACTGGTTCTCACAAGCTCTTAGAGCTACCTCCAGCATACCCTGAATAAGAATTATGTAATCTTTCCCCCAAAATGAAACTTCACATTTAGAAATAGAGCCAAATCTCAATGAAAGGGTCATAGATTTAGAGCTGAAAGAGAACTTAGAGGCTCCTCTAATTCCTCATTTCACAGATGAGGAAACTGAGGCCCAAAAGAGTTAGATTGACCTGCCCAAGGTCACATATGTAGGAAGTTACAGAGGAAGGATTTGAAATCAGGTCTGATATCCATTGCTCTATCCACTGTAAGGCACTACCTCATCTGCAAGTAGATTGCATGCTAGGTGCTGAGGATACAAAGACAAAGGAAGTAGTGCCTGACCTCAAGGGGCTTACATTCAACTGGAAGGAAACAACAGAAACAGGTAGAAAGGTTTTAAAATTTATATAAAAAGTAAATACAGAGTAATATGGTATGGGGTGGGAGAAGGGTCCTACCAGCAGGGGAAATAAAGGAGGCAGTACTTAATCTGACCTTTAAGAAAATGAGGGATTGTAAGAGTCACAGGGCAGGAGGAGTGTGCTGCTTGCATGGAGGGAGAAAGACATGGAGACCGGAGAGAGAATATTATCTAAGGGGAGCGGCAAGTTGGCCAGTTTAACTGGAATGTAGAGTGAAACCACATAGAATGTCACAATGACAGAGGAATCAAAATTAGAAATCCCCTCAAAGGACAATTGAAAAACATATGGTAGAACTAAATGAGGGGAAAGGAAGGAATAAGAATTTATATATTACCTACCACATGCCATGCACCATATTACGTACTTTTTACAATATCAGCTTACACTATGAGGCACTTCTTATAGTAGCCACTCCAGAGCTCTGGTTTCTGAAAACCTCAAACCTCAAAAAACATAGGACACAGGTAAATCACCCCAACTTATGTCACTCTAGGGATGGCTTTGCCCTGCTCTTTTCACTACTGTTTAGCCAATCCTAAGATACTAATGAGAGGGTTGAACTAGGAATAAGGTAACAACTGAATAGAAAGACATGTAAGTAGACATCTCTTTCATATATCAGTAAGTGTGTGTGTGTGTGTGTGTGTGTGTGTGAGAGAGAGAGAGAGAGAGTGTGTGTGTCTGAGTGTGTGTTTATATCCCAAAGACACATAGAAATAGTTTGGGTCTACTCTATCAATGGAAAGAGTGCTGAATTAGGAGTCCCAAGACATGGGTTCAAATTCTAACTGCCACTTACTACCTGTGTGATCTTGGCAAGTCCCAAGCTCTTTGCTAAGCCACTTAAACCATACTTACACCAGGACCACAGGACCTTTCCATGTGCCTTGCAGTTGAAATCCCCATAAGAATGTAAGTTCCTTAAGACCAGGACTATCCTGCTTTTTTGTTTGTATCCCCAACACTTTGCTAAATGCTTTTTCATTCATTCATTCATTGATTTTCTGGACCTGTTTCCTCAACTAAAAAAATGACAAAGTTTTACTAAATGATCTTGAAGGCCCCTTCCATCTCTACACCTGTTATCCTGTAATTACTCTGCATTACCTACCTACTCTTCATCTTCACAAGTGGGGATAGTTGAGGGTTCACTGACGTGGGCTCCACAAGCCCGTTCCTAATTCCCTTATTGCTATTCTTTTCCTTTGGATAGTAACAGAGGCAGAAGGTACAATGGGAAAAGCACTGGACTAAGAGTCAGGAGCCCCTTATTCTAGCTGGATTCTGCTACCTCTGTGACTTTGGACAGTTACTTTATTTCTCTAGGTTTTCAGAACAGAAAATTTTCCAATCTTTAAATCAATAATAATAATAATAATAGGTAACATTTGCATTGCACCTACTATGTGCCAAGTACCATGCTAAGCACTTCACAATTATTATTTCATTTGCTCTTCAATACAACACAGAGAGATAGATGTTATCATCCTCTTTTTTACAGTTGAAGAAACTGAGGCAAAGAGAGGTTAAGCAACTTGCTCAAGGTCACATTGAGGCCAAATTTGAACTCAGGTCTTCCTGATTTCAGACTCAGCTCTCTATCATTGCACCACCTAGCTGCCCCTAAGAGTGTTGTACAGTTATGTCTGACTCTTTGTGACCCCATTTGGGGTTTCTTGGCAAAGATACTGGAGTGGTTTGCCATTCCTTCTCTGGCTCATTTTACAGATAAGGAAATAGAGGCAAATAGGGTTAAGTGACTTGTTCAGGGTCACACAGCTAGTGAGTGTCTGAAACTGGATTTGAACTCAGGAAGATGAGTCTTCTTGACTCCAGGCCCAGCACTCTAGCCACTGCACCACATATCTGCTCCTAGGACTAGGTGCTCTAAAGTCCTTTCAGCTTTAGGTCTAATGAATGTTTTAGAGCCACTTATACATGTATGTTTCTAAATGTGGTAACTATAAATCTAGTGTGAGAAAGTGTCCATTTAAATATCTCTAATTTGCATTAGAAGCATCACCTGCTAACAACTACTAGAAAAGTGCCTAGATTGTGTTCACAAACAGATGCTGAAGTCTTGCCAACATAGTCTTTCCCCAGGCAATAATTCATATCATGTCATCATATCTTGGCTCCGTCCTCCACTTCTCCTGAGACACACCTGGAAAAAATTCCAACTCCTAAAGGCCTAGGGCAACCTCAGCAATTGCCAGTGAGAGCTTCCTGTAAGACTTGAAAGGCATACCCCAGGGAAGAGCAAGTTACAGTCTTTTCAACACAAGTAATTAACCGCATCTCTAGAGATATTAAGTCTCAAACTCAACATGGTCAGAACAGAGCATGTTATCTCTCTCCTCCAAACCCTCTTCTCTAACTAATTTCGCTATTAGCACTGACCTTCCAGGTTCACAACCTTAGTGTCAACCTCAACTCTTCCCTCTCACCCCACATAATTGAATCCCTTGCCAAATATCATTTTTTCTATCTTCATAGCTTTCATGCTCTCCTTCCATCCACTCACAGAGCTACCAAACCAAGTACAAGACCTCATGAGGTCTCACCTGGATTACATATAATAGTCTTCTCACCTTCCCTTTTTCTCAAATTTCGACCCACTCTAACACATCCTTCTCCACCCAGCTGCCAAAGTGGTTTTCCAAAAGTGAAGGTCTTACCATGTCACACACACACACACACACACACCCCCTACTCAATCAACTCCAGTGGCTCCCAATTACCTCCAGGATCAAATACAAATTCCTCTGTTTGACATTTGAAATCCTTCATAAACTGGTCCCTTCCTACATTTTCAGGCTTCTTATACTTTAATACACTCCACTACTACTCAGCTAATTTCTGTTCTCTGAATTCTTATAGCTCTAAAATTCTCTGACAGCATATACAGTTTAGCACTTGTTTGATAGTTGTTCCGTCTAGTTAGTCTCATTTAATCAACAAAAATATAAGCTCCTTGAGGTCAAGGACCATGATTGATGCATCTTTTGGAATCCCATTATAAATGTTCAGAAAATATCTCTAACTTAGGAATGGGTATGCTCCAAAAATTTATTTGTTAGGTTAATTACTGAAACTTAGAATTTTTTATAGGAGTATTGTTAAATAGTGTATAGGGATTAGCTTCCCAAGCCAGCCTATAACACTCTATTTTAAATCTCATCATGATGAGAGGCAGTGTGATGGAATAGATAAAGAACCAGCTTCTGAGTCAGATATGGTTCTAAATCCTTCCTTTGACAAATTCTGGCTTTATAACCCTGGGAAAGTCACTTAAATTCTCAGTGTCCCAAGCAACTCTAATAGTTTGCAGAATGATTGTTGATCTTCACTAATAGGGGAAATTACCTGTAGAGTTCCTTATACTAATGAAAACACAAGTTCTGTTCCCCGAAAAAGAAATCATCATTCAT
This sequence comes from Vombatus ursinus, assembly GCF_900497805.2. NCBI lineage: Eukaryota > Metazoa > Chordata > Mammalia > Diprotodontia > Vombatidae > Vombatus > Vombatus ursinus. Next base: position 12,443,338 of record NW_020954567.1, read on the forward strand.
ATTTATCTAATGTTTTAAACTTCAGAAAGTACTTTTCCAGCATACTATAGTTATAATATTAGTAACTAAGTGCCTGATATGGACCTAGCATCCTAGATACACATTTCCCTTCATTTCTTTCTCATGCACAGCCTGCAGATTTGAGTGGTTTGGGAATGACTTTTCACTATTCCCCCAAAGAACTGGGATGACACTCAGCAACAAATCTGGGGAGACAAATTTCTGGTTAAAATGTGATACGATCTCAGCTTTTCCAACAAATACCCCAGCACAGATTCAAATGGCTATTAGATGGTGCTCAGTGATCAAAAAGATCAAAGAGATATCTCAGTGAGTACATCCAGCCCAGGACAATGCAGGAAGACATCCAGAAGCCCAAGACACTGGAGAGTAGGTGCGCCCGGTGAGGTGGGAGCCATCATGAGCACTGCTAAATAAGATCTTAAATGAGCAGTATTTCTTCCCTGGCCTATTATGGTAGCAGTAGGGGATAGAGCTATCCCCCTACGAGGTCACTGCACAGGGAAACAGAGTCAGGCAGTGCATCCATGCTTCAGGGCTCTCCAAGAGACCCAAAGGCAGTGCTCCCATTGGAGCCACAGAAGAAGACAGGGCCAGATCCAGTATCATACCTAGGCTGCCCTCCAGGAACCTTCCAGAAGGCTTGAGACCGGCAAGAGCTTCAACACCGAGTTGCAGACTCTGACACCCAGTTGTGAACTACCAAGGCCAGAGCTAGAGATGGAGCCAATTCCCAGTTTGGGATTGTGCAGGGAGACAGAGATCGCGTCATGGTCAGCATTCAGGAGGCAGAGACAGAAGCCAGGAATTGGGCCTGGGAAAATGGGATGAAGCAGGGCCTATTCACCACATCTAAGAGTTTAGGAGAGGAGCAAATCCCAGCCCTAAGTCTCAGTTTAGAAACTGAGGATGAAGATATAAATAAACAGAAGAAAATGCCAAATATAATGAAGGAATAACCTGGGTTAGGGGATGTCCAACAGATAAATCTAGAAAAGAATAAGTATAATAAGTACAAATAGAGTCTCAGAGGGAAAAAAAAAAAGAATGGTTTGGCCACAAGGAAATGAAACAAGAGATTATTTAAAAAATTAAATTAGAACTCATGAGGGAAAAAATTAGAAGGAGAATAAATAACTTAGAATAGAAGGTAGAAAACTTTATCCAAGTAGTGGGCTCCTGAAAAAAAAAAATAGAATGGAACAAACAGAATTCAATGATTCCATGAAGCAACAAGAACTATCAGAATGGTCAAAAAACTGAAAATTTGGAACAAACTGAGGTATCTACTATTATAAACAATTCACCCCCATGCATTTGAAAGTCCTGTTTCTCTGCCCAGCAGCTAAAAACTATTTTGGCCCTTTAAGGGGCCTTTTAAGGACTTACAAATTTCAAGTCTGTTGAAGATCCAAGAAGCCCAGCCCTACCAAGTTCAACCCACCTTACTCCCTATATTTGAAAGTCTCTGCAAAGATTGACTTTAAGGTTTTTCTAGTTTAAATATTTTCTCTAAAAATATATCTCACATGTCCAATCACTTGCTGAATCCTATTAATTCTATCTCTACTAAATTTCTCACATCTAATTTTTCCTTTCTCCTTACATGGTCACCACCTTAGTTCAGACCATATCTCATACCTCAACATTTCAAGATCCTCTGAATTCTCTGTGCCTTAAGCCTCTTCTCTCTTTAATCCATTCTCTAGATAACTGCCAAAGTGATTTTCCTAAAGCACAGTCCCTTAGTCAAAAAACTCCAGTACCTCCCTCCAAATTATCTTATATTTATTTGTATATATTCTGTATATATTTATGTATGTGCTCATCTTCCCAAATAAAACATAAGTTCCTTAAGGACAAGGACTGCTTCATTTTTGTCTTTCTAACCCTAGTGCCTAGGAAAGTGCCCAGCACATAGCAGGCACTTAACAAATGCATGTGGATTGATTGACCTAGAAAGCAGGTTAAAGAGATGTCATTTAAGAAGCATCAGACTCACTGAAAACTGAGACCAATCAAAAAACCTAGATACTATATTTCAAGAAATCATAAAAGAAAACTTCCCGGGGTCTCTCATACCCAAAGAGCAAAGTGAAAATAGAAAGAATCCACCTGTCACCTGAAAGAAACCCCAAAGTGAAACAACCAGGAAGCTCATAACCAAAATCCAGAGCTTCTAGGCCAAAGAAAAATAAATATCACAAGCAGTGAGAGAGTTCAAGTATAAGAAACCATAAGTATAAAGGAGAGGAAATCTTGGAATAAGACATCCCAAAAGGCATAAGAAAAAGGCTAACAACTAAGAATAATTTACCCTGCAAAAATAAGTGTAATCCAATAGAGGAATGGAGTATTTGACTTTGAAGTATTCCTAATGAAAAGACTAGAAAATCTTGAAAATGTGAACACAGTTGACAATTGTTGTTTGTCCTTTGAAGAGGACCATTGACATCACAGGTGATGTCTTGACTTGCCTGTAAATTGGATTTAGTGTCTTTGATGTCTAACCAAGCTCTAAGCACTCCACAGAGCTTACTTCAGTCATCTACATGGCCATTGGAACAAATTGTTCTCATCCACCCATTCTGCCAGGGAAAGTCATCACATGCTTGGGATAGACATTCCCCTAACTCATAGGTCTCAAGCCTATTAGTTATGCTCAACTTGCTTTAAGCTTGTCTGCCAAGATGAGTTTACCATGGCCACTAGATACGCTACAGCTTCTTGGTGCCAGAGTTCAAAGCTGAGTGAATCAGGGGGACACCAAAGGTGGATGAGCAGCCCTGAAAAGGGCTTGGCAAGCCCTCACACCAGAGGTGCTAGTCCTCTTGAACACCCCCACACCCCACACAGTTGACAATAGAAAGCTAGTAAAGTAAATAAATTTGAGCAATTGGAAAGTACTACATGATGATAAAGGGTTCATATGCTAATAGAAAAAGAAGAGACAAGAATGCCTTCAGGATTCCAGGGTCACAGTATCCCAAATGTCACAGAGGAAATAAAGGAAAACAAATAAGGCCCTAGGGGTGGATTTGTTCTGCTTTGTTCTATTGCATTCAAGAGGAGGTTAAACCATAGATGAAATGATTGCAGTAGAAGCTAACTATTTCTCATAATTGAGGCATACCAGAAGAATATACAAACATAGAGGGAATATGAAGGGAGTGAACATATGCTGAGCTACACTGTTATCTGAAATTAGCAAAGAAGTATTTAATATGTACACACACAAAGTTTGGTGTGAACACACATTAAATTCAACAGGGAAATAGGGTGGTCAGGAAAACGGGTGAGACAACTGAAAAACTCAAGAGACAGAATTTCTGGGTAATTAATAATCAATTTCTTAATTAGGCTAGCAAATAATCGATAAATTGAAGTCAGTGGTCTCTCTCTTAACCAAACACCTGCATGTAGGTGGTTGAATGCTTAAATACTTTTGGAAAAGGGGGTGTTACTGAGGGTGAAAATCAACTTTGATTGGTTAACAATTAATGAAGGGGTGGACAAATTAATGAAGAGATAGGCAAAAAATTTTCAGCTGCTTCTGCTGAGGTCATGGCTTGATGAGACTCAGCTACTTCCAGCAATCTAGATAAAGGGATCCATGTCCTGATGGGGTGGAGACCCTGTGGCCTTGAGACCACATGTGGCCCTCTAGGTCCTCAAGTTTGGCGCTTTGACTGAGTCCAAGTTTTACAGAATAAATCCTTTGGATTTGTTCTGTGAAGTTTGGACTCAGTCAAAGGGCCCCTCTAGAGGACCTAGAAGGCCACATGTGGCCTCAAGGCCACAGGGTCCCCACCCTTGAAAGTTGTTGAACATTGGGCAGGAATTCACTTAGATTAGATTCTCTTTACCCTTTAATCAGAAATAAGCTATCACAGTTGGGTGAGGTCCATGGGGTCCCACCCAAGATTGAGGAGAATGTCTCATGATCTGCCCTGTCCTTCACAAGGACTGGGCTTTGAATGAGGAAGTAAAAAGAGAAAAAAACCCTACTGATAACTAATCTAATAATAATTGGTTATTAATAATCAAAAAGCAGATTTTTGAGTCCCATATATAAAATTGGTTATTAATATAATAAGAAATAATCATTTTCCTCAAAAGAAAGGAGAGTTTAAGAAAGAGGTTGGCACTGGAGAGGAACTAGTCATAAGCAAAGTAATCTTCAACTTCAAAACATAAAGGGAAGAAAAAACAGATGGAAATGGATGGCTTCTTGTAGGAATGCTTAATTTTTTCCTTCCATTTTCACTATGTTCACCTAGCGAGCTTCTTGAGAGCAAGGATTGTCTTTTTCCTTTCTTTATATACCCAGAAGCTAACACAGGGCCCGGCACATAACAGACATTTAATAAAGGCTTGTTATTGCTGGTCTGTTGTTTTCAGTGGTATCTAACTCTTCACGACCCCTTTGTTTCTTGCAAAAGATACTGGAGTGGTTTGCCTCTTCCTTCTCCAGCTTATTTTATAGATGAGAAAACTGAGGCAAACAGGGTTAAGCGACTTGCCCAGGGTTGCACAGCTAGTAAGTGCCTGAGATCAGATTTGAACTTAGATCTGAGTTCAATAGCTTATCGACTGACTAAACTATGTCACCACAGTAAACTGAGTAACTGAGATCTCTGAATGATTGGAGTCACAACCAGAGAGAAAATTCCAGATGCAGAGTGGACCCGCTAGAGATTTTATTTTTTAATATTTCGAGCAACATTCCATACTTTTCTCCTAACTAAATTCCCAACCTGGCAGGTATGGGTTTAAACTGTTCAGCAGTAAATGCCTGAAGTCACGCCTTCTGCAGTAGGACAGCAACATATGCAGTTGTGAACTGCTGGTTTAGAGGACACAGCACACAAGCTGTGTTTTTGGAGTACTAACACCACTACAGTGCCCCAATGCTCACATGAAAGACACATGGGTGTCACCATAATTCTTCCCTCTATGCTGGCACTAATTCAGTTGTGTTCATTTTTATTCAAGAGGCAATAGACCTGGAAAACTTTCCAAAAGACTTGGAAACAGGAGACTTGGGCTCAAATCCCATCTCTGACAATCTATACAACCCTAGGCAAGTCACTTAAATTCTCTGAGACTCAGTTTCCTCATCTGTACCATGAAGATGATGCTATTTTACTACCTTTCTTGTAGTGCTTTTGTGAGGGAAGTGCTTTGTAAACCTTAAAAGGCTACGTAAATGAAAGTTATTGTTTAATCAAAAAAAATTTAAAGAGCCTTATTTAAGTCACACGATACAGTGAAAAGTATGCTAGGTTTAGATTCAAAAGACTTAAATTCATATCCCTATTCTCTAGCTACCTATGTGAGCTTGGGTCATCCCTTAAATTCTCTGGGCTCCTCACATGTAAAATGAGAAGGTTTGACTAGCCACTTTCTGGCTTTAAGTCTATGATGCCATGGTCCTATGAATAGTAATGCTCTTTCTCAATATGGTAGTCTTGGGCTTATCCCATTCCAACATGCAGCAGCTCAGCTTCCTATACTCGTTAACCAGCCCCTTAGGAACTACAGTTTTACCCTGCATTTGTTTCTCAAGAAACAAACATGTGGCCGACTTCCCACTGCCCAGTTCCTGATACCTGCCCCTGAATTTCCTAGACACCATATTCACCTGCCCCTTTTAACTTCTGCCAGTTTAGGTGGGACCCTCACAATCCAGCTAGCCAAAGAGAGCACTGTTCACTATGGGCCCTGATTCCTTCTGTTCTGCCTTTGTCCTCACTTCACACCTGTTCCATCACTGCCCATGCTGAAGTCTTGGTCTCCAAACCTTACCTACCTGACTCCCTAACCCAGCCTCCCTCAGTCAGTCTCATTCTGAGATACAGCAGTATTAACTTCAGGTGGAAAGAAATGTGTTTTGTTTTACCACTTAAATCTCTAGTCCAGAAATGGTCTGGACTTGCAGATTGGACTGCACTTGCAGATAGGCAGAATGTCACCATTTCTTGAAGAGATAAGGAGAGGTAGAAAAGACAAGAGGAGGAAGAAGGTTATACATAGGAGGGCGCTATAGAGGGCTCACCAACAGCTGACACTCAATGATACTAATATCAACTCATACCCCAACCTAGATAAATCAGATCAGAAAACTTGTTGAATGACTATTTGGAAGACTTATGCAGTGATCAACAAAGAACAGTTAATGCTCCTTTACATGGTAAACTGATATATATACTGTTGTTTTTAGTTGTTTCAGTCAAGTCTGACTCTTAGTGACCCCTTTTTGTGGTTTTCTTGGCAGAGATTTGAATGCAGGTCTTCCTGACTCCTGACATACACACACACACACGGAGATGCACACGCTACATAAATTTCACTAAAATAGACATTGTCATGACCTTCTTGAGGGGATGGTAGAAAACTGTTGCTTAATTTCAAACTGCCTGTGGATAGTAATACATGAGAAAATAATGTCCTCACACAATGGTTCTTAACCTGGGGTTTGTGAACTTTTTTAAAATATATTTTGATAACTATTTCAATGTAATCGGTTTCCTTTTAATCTTATGCATTTTATTTTATCTATTTAAAAACATTACTCTGAGAAGACTTCACCAGAATGTCAAAATGATTCAGGACACAAAAAAGTTTAAGAACTTCTGCCCTAAGCAACAGAGGCTCTGGGTTAGGATGTAAATACACACACACACACACACACACACACACACACACACACACACCCCCAAGCTACTTGAGCTTTTCAAATGAAAAACTCAAGAGGTTTGGTAATATTGAATGAAGAACTGTAAACAATGGTTGGCTTACTTAATATTGGGGAAATTGTTTATCTTGCATTCCTTATTTATATTATATTATTATAACTAAGACTTATTTTGACACACACATACCCAAAAGAGTTTTTCATTGAAAATTAAGTGATCAAAACAGGGTAATTAATACAGGCTATTTCTTTTTTTTTTCTTCCATTTTTTTTTTCTTTTTAGGCAATTGGGGTTAAGTGACTTGCCCAGGGTCACATAGCTAGTAAGTGTCAAGTGTTTGATCTGAAGCCAAATTTGAACTCAGGTCCTCCTGACTTCAGGGCCGGTGCTCTATCCTTTTATTTGCTAGGTAATGGGGTTAAGTGACTTGCCCAGGGTCACACAGCTAATGAGTGTTATGTGTCTGAGGCCAGACTTGAACTCAGCTCCCCCTGACTCCAGGGCCAGTGCTCTATCCACTGTGCCACCTAGCTGCCCCAATACAGGCTATTTCTAAAGCAGCTTAATCTCTGTTGAAAAAAATGATGCAATTTGAGAAATCTGGGCTGTTAAAGGGCGCTTCAGGCAGAGCAGATAGATACCTCTAACAGTATTAGAATCACAGATTTAGAGCTGGTAGTGACCTTTAAGATCAGCAAGTCTATGAGGCTTCAATTTGACAAGTGATAAAACTTAGGCCCAGAGAGTTTAAACCACCTGCCCAAGGTCACACAGCTAAGAAGTGGCACAGATAGGGTTCAAACTCAGGTCCTCTTAACTATAATTCCAGTTCCCTATTGCCCCATGCTTCACTTTCATCTGAACAAAAGAAGGAATAATGCACACACACACACACACACACACACACACACACACGTTTGCACGCGCATTGTTGGGTACGGATATATATTTCATTTAACAGGGAACTAAGAAGGAAAGAAGAGATCTTACATCTTATTTAATCCACAGTTCTCTTTCAAGTGTGTGCATTGATTGATGTGAAAGATTTTTAACACCTAGACTAATTTCCAATTTAATTTCATCAATCTAGTAAACTAGCCATCCCCTGAGACACCAACACACTTTGAATGAAAGATTTGGTTAAAAAAAGTATACACACATATGAATACAGATGTGTATGTATATATAACATAAATTATGTGTATATATGCACATGTAATATGTATATATACATGTATTTTGCATGTATACAGGATGTCCCAAAAGTGTTAGTGCTGTTAAGTTATGAAAGCTTAAAACAGCACTAAGACTTTTGGAACACTCAGTATAATGTCAGACGTCTCTCTGATAACTTTGGAAAAGAAGACTAACCCAAAAGGAAAATGAAATCTAGCCCTCAAATCTCACTGGAGCTCCAGAGCCCTCAATGTAATCAGGAAAATGTGCAGGTCATGAATCCAGTTCTACAGGGCTTAAAGCCCTAGGGTCCTCAAGCCTCTTTCAAAGTAACCATTTTGCACATTTTATTAAAAGATACTCCCTTCCCCAAAAGAGAAAAAGCCCCATATATTATAAGATTGAAATAATAGCATCATTTCAACTTTTTGCTTAAAAATTTTTTCACAGTTTCTCATTTTCTCTGGCTCTTGCTTCAAAATGCAAGTATCCCTAGAAGAGGTCCCATTTTAAGCTTTTATCAGCTAACATATTAATGAAAAATGAGCAACGTATCCAGGACTAGTAGGAATGGGGTGATAGAAACCTAAATCTTCTCTGTACAAAAGCCTGCAAAAGGCCTTCCTTATGTTGCCAAATAAGCAAAAAGAGCAGTATATTATACTATGTGGTGTTGGACTTGGAGCCAGAATCCTGAATGATCAGATGACTCCTTGGAGAAAAGGTTACCACCACCCTGCCTCAATATGATGGCACTTTAAGACAAAGTTCTGGTGGTTCCTACTTGGCTGAGTTAAAAATTAAATCCATGTCAAATATCCTGAAAAGCTGGGGTGGGGTTGACAAGTTGTTATTCTGGCAGAATCTATGCCTCTAGTTCCATATAATTAAAGAAAGCTTTGTGAAGTAGGATTTTGAATTTAGAAAACTTTGTGTGGAAACACACAAAAATAAGATAAGATAAAATAAAATAAAAATAAGATAAGATAAGAGAAATAAGATATTCTAGGTGCCTCCAAAAAAAAAAAAAAATGAGTGGAGATGTGAGTGGCAGATCTGTGAGGTGCTAAAGAAGGGTCTTTCCTATATAAGGGGTAAAACAACGGATGAAGACCTGAACGTTTTCATTCATTTAGCAAACATTTATTAATCATCATATGCTCCAAGCACTTATCTCAGTGTATGTAACATGGTATAGTAGCTATCATGCTAGACTTTAAGTCATGAAGACTTGGGTTCAAATCTAACCTCAGATGTTAGTGTCTATGGTACCCTGAACAGGCCACTTAACCTTTTTCAGCCTCAGTTTCCTCATCTGTAAAATGGAGATAATATCTGTAGATATTAAAAGGTTGTTGTCAGTCAATAATGTAGGTATAGTCCTACGTGAATGTCAAGTTATTATCTGTATCTATAAAATGGATATAATAACACACCCTCAATCCCACAGGATTATTATAAGCTTTCAGCTATATAAATGTGAATTCTTGTACAGTGCACATTCCAGGCACCCGAAGAAAGAACAAAGAAAAAGACAATGCATTCACGGACTCACAGAACTTGGAAGAGAAAAAGATCATTCAGTTTATTCTCAGAACAGTTTTTAAAGGCATACAAATCTCCACTCTGCATCTGCTGCCTGGCCAAAGTTTCAACTCCGCTGAACGAGATGCACACCGCCGCCGCCCCCCATCCCACCTCTTTACCGACTCCTTTTGTCTGCTTTCTCTGTGCACCCCTCCCATTAGATTGTAAGCTCCTACAGGGCAGGGCCGACTTTCTTTTTATTAATTGTATCCCTAGAACTTAGCACAGAGTCTGGCACGTAAAAGGCGCTTAATAAGTATTTATTGGATTGGAAAATAAAATACACAGCATTACCAAGGAAACCAATTATGCTGAAATAGTTATCAAAATATTTAAGTATATATAACCCAGGTCCTCTGTGTCCAAACCCAGAGCTCTTTAATCTAATACAAGACAAGTACACGAATCATGACAACCCAAAGCAGTGTATTATTCCTGCCGCAACAAGAGATACAAAGTGACGCAGGAATTCAATGGAGTGACGTCTCCTTTCGGACCCAAGCCTGGGTCAGGCTGGTCTACATTTCTGGAAACTTCACCCCATGCTTCCTCCGGGGAGCTCGGGGAGATGGGTTCTAATTCTTTCCATTTCTAACAAGTCCTTCAGCAGGACTCTTCAAAACACCTAGCAGCTTTCCAGTAAAACAACACCCGGGGGTGCCAACACAGACGACACGGCCGCGGAGGCAGGTGGCTAAAGAGAACTTTAGCTCTCCTGCACGGACAGACACTTTAGCTGTCCCGAAGGACTGGAGATCTCCAGCACTCAAATACTCCCCTCCAGAGCAGCAGAAGCCACAAATCCAGATGATTATCTGGACAACAACAAAAGTTGTTCTCGGGCCGAACCTGGTAATTCATTAAATTGCCAGTTGCCTGTTGACCAGGTCTAAATGGAGGGTGGGATGGGGGAGGGGGAGAGGTTTCAGAGCCAACTCGCCGCGGGGAGCCGGAGAGATAACCCCGCCCCCAGCACTAACGCCTTACCCCGCCCCCCAACCTCACGAGCTAGGGACAAGTTCCCAGGCCCCGCCCACCCCCGCCCAGTTCCTCAGGCCCCGCCCCTTGTCCCCCGCGCGACTCGTCCCACTCACCCCGGCCCTGCCCCTTCTTTACGTCATTCTCCTCCGCCTCAGACCCCGCCCCCTCACGCGTTACGCCCCATCCCCTACCGCCCGGTGTCAGCTCTGCTATGCCCCGCCCCTTCCTTACGTCACGCCCCGTCCCCTTCAGGTCCCCCCTTTTTCAGGAGCCTTGAGAGCGCCCACGTTGCCTTCTGCTCCTCTTCCTTGTCCTCCCGGTCCTCCAGCCGCTCGCCACCGCCATGCCCGGAGGTCTGCTGCTCGGAGACGAGGCCCCCAACTTCGAGGCGGACACCACAGTCGGCCGCATCCGTTTCCACGACTTCCTCGGAGACTCGTGAGTGAAGCCCTGGCCCGGCTCGGCAGGGGGCCACCTGGAGAGCCCCGGCTGGAGGGCCGGTGTCGCCCTGCCCTGCCCTGCCCTACGGCACCCCGGGGAGTTGCCCACGAGGACGGAGCGGGGCGGGCATCGTCTGTTGCCCCTGTACCAGCTCCCTCCCCTCACCACCGTCCCCCCTTACCTCCTGCCCTGACCACCCATTCCCCCTTCCTGCCCTTGCTCCCCTGACCACCCACTCCCCCTTACTTCCTGCCCCTGTCCCAACTCTCCTGACCTAACCCCCCTTACTTCCTGCCCACCCCTTGCCCTTGCTCCCCTGACCACCCGCTCCCCCTTACTTCCTGCCCCTGCCCCTGCCCCAACTTTCCTGACCTAACCCCCCTTACCTCCTGCCCACCTCTGGCCCCTGCCCCAGCTCCCTTAGCTACCCACCCCCTTACTTCCTGCCCCTACCCCAGTTCCCCTAACCACCAACCGCCCCCTTACCTCCTGCCCACCTCTGGTGCCTGCCCCAACTCTCCTGGACCTAACCCGCCTTAACCTCCTGCCCACCTCTGGCCCCTGCCCCAGCTCCCTTAGCTACCCACCCCCTTATTTCCTGCCCCTGCCCCACCTCCCCTAACTACCAACCCCCCTAATCTCCTGCGCCAGGTCCCCTAACTATCCCCCTTACCTCCTGCTCACCTCCTGCCCCAGCTCCCCTAAATACTCCCTGTACTCTTGCTCTCCTTCCCAACCCTCATCCCCTTATCTCCTGCCCTGCATCAGTTCCCCAGACCACCCACCCAACCCCCTCTTGCCTACCCACCTCCTGCTCCTTCAACAGTTTGCTCCCCTTCCCAGCCTTGCCCCCTGCCCCAGCTTCCGATCTCCCCAACTTAACTCCAGCCCCTCTTCCCTCCCCCTAGAGTCCTAGCATCCCTTTTTCCCCATCTCCCACCCCCCACCAGCTTCAGCCTGATCTGTGCACTTCTGGGTGCCTGATGTTTGGAGGGGTGGGGGGAGCTGTTGTCTTCTTAGACCTCAGGCACCTTGAATAAGTGGGCTTTTCCGGCTAAGGTGGGGGTTTTTGTTTTGTTTTTTAAATACTATTTAAATTTGTGTGTAGAAATTCTGGTTGTTGGGTAGGGAGGGGTGTGTGGAGCTGGTGTGGGGGTTGTGCTCCAGGGCTTGAATTTTGATTTGTGCTGCCTGTTCTCTGTCCTGGAATTTGCTCCCTGTGTTGTGGAGTAGACTTTTTCCTGCTAATTGACCTTCAGGTACATGACAATCCTAGGGTCATATCATTGACCCTAGTGCTTAGTTTTCTCTCTTAGGTCTTTCCTCTCCCATATTAGGAAGGTTAGACAGGTTAGTAAAAGGTGAAGTCACAGCAGGTCTAGTCTTTTCTTGTAAAATCTGGGCAGCCAGTAAATTTAAAAATCATTAACTACCAAGAAGCTGACCTAGGCCCTCTTTATCTAGACCCTCCTCCCCAACCCCTTGCAGTGATTAAAAAATGTCTTTGTCCAGGATGTGGCTTGTTAGCAATCTCTAGACAGTTAAAGAATACTCTATATTTAGATTATATCCTTTTTCCGTAACTGAACACACTTCAAAGATGTCCTCTCCTTTGTTAGGTTCTAAGGCCCACTATTCCATTCCCCGCCCCCAAGGGTAGGTGGGTTGTGTGGCCCTTAAGGCTTTTTACCATGGACACCTAACTTTCTTATCTTACTCTTTCTCAGAGACAGCCAGTTGGTGCCATGGATAGAGAGCTGGACTTGGAATCAGGAAGACCTGAGTTTTCCTTTGGTGCTTCCTCCATTTTGCATTCTCTTAAGACCTGGCTCTCTCTGGATGGTGCAGCTCCTCAGGCCACTGAGAACCAGGCTTTCTAGCACTGATTGTACTTTTCATTCATTCCCCCAAATTGAAGTAAAGGAGTTGGCTTCTTCTTGCTCCCCATTGCCACTTCCAGGATCTTCCTCTACCGCTATCACTCAGTAACCTCTCTCCTTTTTGAGGTTCATTCAGTCCTTATCTACCACCAAATTGGGTCTAGTAGCTCTTTATTGTCTAGGGTCCTCCAGGATGCTCAATGAACAGTTTTATCTTCTCAACTTCTACCGTCCTAGATGGGAACTGCAACTATCTATTGATAACTTCCTCAAATACCTTAATCTCTGTATTCAGTTCACCAAGACCTACTTCTCTATTCCAGCACAGCCACACACCCTTGATCCTGCCATCACTCTTAAATATTTCATCTATCTGTGGTCATGATCTATGAAAATTGCTGTATCTGATCAGTCCCTTATTATTCTACCTCTTCCTCTTCAGACAACTTAAAGGCAACTTCAGACCTTCATCTTAACCATTACCTCCAGTCCTTCTACCCCTTCAGTTCTTTCCCAAGCCACCTATGCCCTAGCTACACTCTTACCTTCCCCATCTTTGACCCCTTGGTGAGCCAGTTCAACTCTGCACTGTCATCTTCTCTGAGTCCTTCAACCCCCCTATCTTACCACTGATCTTGCCCTAACAACCCTTGGCTTTGAAATGCCTTGAAATATTCCCACCATCCATTGTCTTTGCTCCTGCTCATTTAGTGCTGAACAAAGCTGGAGAAGAATCATGAAACTTATGCCAAGTAGGTCCACTACAAATTTGTTACATAATCAACTGCACCTTTAGTATGGTAAGACAATATGCCTCTTTTTTATGCCGTTTACACCTCCCTAATCGATTAATTATCTCACCACAACACCTTCTCCAAGCTTTTACATCCCTCCTCAGGCTTCCCACAGCTCACCCTCCCTAGAACCTTTCACAGAGCTTGGTCTCCCCAAATTCTATCACTTTTCTCCACTCTCATTGGTGTCTCACCTGAAGAGCCCTTTTCATTGCTAAGGCTAACTCCTCAACGTGCCCAAGTGATCCTGTTCCATCCTGTCTTCTCCCGAAGATTGCCCCGTACTTTCCACCTGATCTTCAGTCTTGACCTGTCTCTTGGCTGTTTCCCCACTACCTACAAACATGCCCTTATCTCTCCTGTCCTTAAGATGGTTCAGCCAACCATCCCCACTATATCTCTCTTTTTTACAGCTAAACTCCTCGAGAAGGCCATGTCCATTAGGTGCCTTCTCTTCTTATCTTTTTGCAATCTGGTTTCCAAACTCATTCAACTAAAAGTGCTCTCTACAAATTTACTGATGATTTTTTTAATTGCTTTGTTTAATACCCTTTTCTCAATCTCATCCTCTTGACCTCTATAGCTTTTGACCTTGTCAGTTACCCTCTTCTCTTTTCTTTACTCCTCTCTACTGGTTCTCATTCTAGCTGTCTGACTGTTCTTTGTCAGCCTCCTTTCCTGGAGCCTGGGGTGTGGTCTCCAAGGCTCTGCGTGGGCCCCTCTTCTTCTGTATTATTTGACTTGATGATTTCCTCAGTTTCCATGATTTCAATTATTTCTGTATAGATAATTTTCAGATCTACTTCAGCCCTAACCTTTCTGCTAACCTGCAGTCAAGCATCTTCAACTGCCTATTAGACGTCTCCAATAGGATACATATATACATGTAAAATTCAGCATATCTAAAACTGAACTCATTATCTTTCACCCCAAACCTTCCTGTCTTCCTAACTTGTCAGTTGTCCAGGGTACCACCCTCCTCCCAGTCACCCAGGCTCACAATCTAGGTGTCATCCTTGACTCCTCATTTTGTCTCTCCCCATGTCCATATCTAGTCTGATCAAATACTGTCCTTTCCGCTTTCATATATCTCTTGCATATAATCCCTTCTCTCCAATGACACTGCTGGCTCCATAATGTTAGAGCCCTTATCATGGCTTTCCTGGACAATTGCAATAGCCCGCTGGTTGTTCTCTGAGTCCTTGCCCACTCCAATCCATCCTCTACTCAGCCTTCAAATTGATTTTCCTAAAATACAAGTTTAACCATATTAGCTCACCCCCCATTTAATATGCCCCAGGATATTGATTTGAGATCAAATATAACATCCTCTGTTTTGGCTTTTAAATTCCTCCCATAACCTGGCCCCTTCCCACCTTTCCAGTCTTACACCTTTCATCCATCCCCCCTACCCTCCCAACTTACTGTGAGACCAGTGACACTTGGTATTCCTCAAACAATGTGCTCGGATCTCCTGACTCCAAGAATGTTTACTGGCTGACCCTCTGTGCCTGGTATACTTTCCACTTCCACCTTCTGGTTTCTTTTCAAGTCTCAGCGAAAGACTAGCATTCTACACAGTCTTTCTTAGTTCCTTACTTCTGAGACCGCTCCCCATTTTATCCTGTTTATGTCTTGTTTCTTTATGGTTGTTGGCATGTTTTCTCCTCCATTCAACTCAGAGCTTCTTGAGAGCAGACAGAGTTTTTTGCCTTTTTATCCCCTACACATAGCACAGTGCTTGACACACATTGAGTACTTAATAGATTTGACTGATTTCACATCCTGCCTCAGACCCTTAACTGTATGATCCTAGGCAAGACACTTTCAGCCCCATTTTCTTCATCTGTAAAATGAAGATAATAATAGCACCTACTTCACAAGGTTGTTGTGAGGGTCGAATGAGTTAACATTTGTAAAGTGCTTTGCAAACCTCAAAGTGCTATATAAATGAGAGCCATTATCTTTGAAGAGGCAGTATGATAGTGTGACAGGGTAGGATGGGACCCCCCAACAGGCTCATTTCCAATGAGGCGGCCCCTGGCTCAGCCCCTCAGCAACCTTTGTGAGTAGGCAAGGCACTTCTCCCCACCCCCATTCTTTTTAAAAATTTTGAGTTCCAAATTCCCTCCCTTCTTCCAGTTCTCCTCCCCCTCTCTCTCTCACCCCACATCCCACTGAGAAGGCAGGCAATATGATGCCTATTATACACGTGAAGTCATGCAAAATATATTTCTGTATTATAGGCCAGTCACCTCTGTGGGTCTCAGTTGCTCATCTGTAAAATGAGAGGGTTGAATCAGGTGGCTTCTAATGTCTATTTCAACTCTGAAGTCTTAAGATCCTTGACAAAGATTCTCTTCCTTTCTTCCTCCTGGGTGTTGCATTTCTCTACCCACCCCTTCACCTCTCATCTGCCAATGAGTATTGCATAGTCTTCCTACAGTTAAGGAAGTTGCTTGAACCTTGGTTTGGCCTGGAATCTAAACCATTTCAAACTGATGGTGCCATCGTTGTACTTTATAGCCACCTAGAATGAACTGCTGTTATTCCTTGCCATCATCCTTTTCCCTGTTCAGCCACCACCCTAGTTTAGCTCCTCCATACAAGTTGTCTGGACCATTGAAATAGCCTTGTAATTCACCTGGCTTCCAGTCTTACTCCTCTCCAGTCCACCCTCTGTAGCTGCCAAAATCTTTGTAGGACACAGGTCTTCCCATGTCACCCACTGCTAAAAGTCTTCAGTGGTTGCCCATCCTTTGTCTTTAGGATAAAATACAAACTCTACAGCCATCTGTAACCTTGCTTCACCCCACCTTTGTAGAAGTCTTCTCCCACATTCCTCCCTCTCTTTACATACCAAACTGGCTTATTTGCTCTTCACTGAACAGAACCTTGCCATTTCTCACCTCTTTGTCTTTGTATAGATTGTCCACCATGCCTGGACCATGTTCCCTCCTCACTACTTACTGCCTGTGAAGTCCTAACCTTCCTTTAAAGCTCAGGTACCACCTCCTGTGTGAAGCCTTTCCCGAATTTTCCTACAAGTTACTGTTCTCTCCCTTTTCTACTTATTTATCCCTTTTACTTGATTGTTCCACCCATCCCCTCTCTATGTGTCTTGCATTTAATATTTTAATTAGTCTGGCACACTACTCTGATTCATATACTCCTGAATTTTTTCAGTTCGAGCTCTACAGATCTTAATGACTAACTTCAGTGTGTATTCATTTTTATAGTGACCATAAATGTGGGCTGCTAGGGGATGATACTTATGAGGGCAATACATATCATGTGAATGATGTGGTGTGGTAGAAAAAGCACTTCAAGTGGAATTAGAAGGCCTGGGTTTGAATTATGACTGCTATTTTTATTTCTTTTATAACCTTTAGGCAAGTCATTTCCCCTTTCTGGGTCTTACCTGCAAAAGGAGAGGGGTATTAAACTAGAAACTAAATGATCTAGATAAAGTCCCTTCCACCTATAATATCACCTACACTCGCAGGTGTGTCTAAGTGAGTGTGCAAATAGGGTTTCTCTGTAGGTAAATATCAAGATGATTTGCAGTGGATAACTCCCAAGATTTATGAAGATGGGAAAGTCGTTTATCCTTTCCTGTCCTCCCTTTCCTTCTCTGTTTTCTCTCTCCATGCCACAGGCTAGGGCTACTGATTGAGTTTGGCACAAGGCAGACCAAACAAAAAGAGGGAGAATGGAGTGAATTTTGGTCCCACAAATACCTTGTCTAGACTTCACTAGACTTGTCTGCCTTATAAGTCCTTTAATGAAAACATAAGAACAGGCCACCCATCGTCTTCCCACATACTACGCAACATTTCTTGAATGAATATATAAAAAAATCATTAAGCACTTGTTATGTATCAGGCACTATAGTAAGCCACTGACCAGTCTTTCCAATAGTATCTCACTCCAAGATAACCATGAACCATTGCCTAATTCAGAAATATATAAGTAAAACTTACGCCAGATTCCTGCTGACTGTCAGATCACAATCCAATGCAGAAAGGCAGAAATATTAAATGCATCCTTTCCAGATCATGATGCAATAAAAATTATATGCAATAAAGGACCATGGAAAGATAGACTAAAAAATAATTGGAAACTAAATAATCTAATCCTAAAAAATGATTGGGTCAAACAACAAATCATAGAAACAATCAATAATTTCATTCAAGAGAATGACAATAATGAGACAACATACCAAAACTTATGGGATGCAGCAAAAGCAGTTCTTAGGGGAAGTTTTATATCTCTAAATGCTTACATAAATAAAATAGAAAAAGAGGAGATCAATGAATTGGGCATACAACTAAAAAAACTAGAAAAAGAACAAATTAAAAATCCTCAGTTAAACACCAAATTAGAAATATTGAAAACCAAAGGAAAAATTAATAAAATTGAAATTAAGAAAACTGTTGAACTAATAAATAAAACTAAGAGCTGGTTTTATGAAAAAACTAATAAAATAGATAAACCTTTGGTTAATCTAATTAAAAAAAAAGAAAGAAGAAAAACAAATTAGTAGTATCAAGAATGAAAAGGGTGAAACTACCACCAAGGAAGAGGAAATTAAAACAACAATTAGGAATTATTTTGCCCAACTATATGCCAGCAAATTTGACAATCTTAGTGAAATGGATACATATTTACAAAAATATCAATTGCCCAGATTAACAGAAGAGGAAGTAAAATACTTAAATAACCCCATCTCAGAAAAAGAAATTGAACAAGCCATTGATGAACTCCCTAGGAAAAAATCTCCAGAGCCAGATGGATTTACATGCGAATTCTATCAAACATTTAAAGAACAATTAATTCCAATACCATATAGACTATTTGGTAAAATAGGTGAAGAAGGAACCTACTAACTGTCAGAATTTTTAAGTTTAGCTGTGTTTGGTTTCTTTCCTCTCTTCCCCTCAGGTCTCCTCTTTAGTCCTGTCTCTGAGCTGAGATTTGCTTGGGATATTTCACCTTCCCCAAATGTGGTTGAATTTTTGTTGTTTCCCTTCCTCCTTTTGGGTCTTAATTTTCTTATGATTAGGCTCACCTTCAGTTTATTACAAATCCACAGATTAACTCTTAGCCCCACGGGGCTCCAACTTTAATCTTTAGGGGTGGACCATTTTTCCATTTCTGGATAGAACTTGGTGCACCATTAGCATAACTTTGAGAAACCAGTCATCTCCATACCAAAGTGAGGCCAGCTCATTTATTGGAAAAACGATAAAATATATCAGCATATCCTCAGTAAACAGGCAATATGCCACAGCATCAAGAGTATTGAGATTGGTATCACATGGCCCAGATTTGAATTGAAATTCATATTCTCAATTGTCTGTATGACCTTGGATAAGATACATATAGCCTCTTTGGGACCTCAATTTCCTCATCTGTAAAATGGAGGGTGTCAAAAGGCAATATAGTACAATGGAAAGAACATTGAGTTTAAAGTTGAGCTTTCAACTGCCTTCATGGGTCTGGTTGTGTCGTTTACTATCTAGGTAAGGAGGAAATTGGATTTTTTAAGTATTAGAGAATCAGACTTTTTAGGGCTGGGGAAGGGTATCAGGTTATCTATACCAGAGATGTAAAGTTTTAAGAACTCTGGAGTACAGTCTGAACCAGATTAAAATGTAATTGGGAAAAGTTTAACCAAAAAAATATTTTTTTTAATGCAATACAATGTAGGTAATGTTCATTTGAGATTTTCTAAGTCAATATGCAGGCCTTATTGACTCAGAAAACCACAGGTGAACATTATCTGTGTTGTATTGAATTTTTTTTTTATTTTGTTAAACATTTCCCAATTACATTTTAGTCTGTCCAATGGACCGATGGGAGGGGTGGGGTACAAGGGCAGGGGTCATTACTTTGGGGTGGGAATTCACCTCCATTAGATTGTATTTACCTTCTAAACTGAAGTAAGGTCTCCCAATTGAGGAGGGTCCCCCCAAGATCAAGAAGCATGTTCCTGGAGCATTCCAGGTAATCTCATCAATCAGCCATCTTCTTCAGATGGGCTTACCTACAGGGGCTGGGACAATAAAAATAAATAAAATAAAAAATAAAAAGTCTGGATCTTAATAATTGGTTATTAATATAATAGAAAAATAATTTTCCTAATTAAGAAGACACCAATACTCTCTTCTGCAAAGTACATTCTTGTTCTATGATGTGACTTTACATATTTACTGACTTGGAAATAGTATTCTATTAAAGCAAGAATTCCTTTTTTATGAGTTTTTTTAAGTTAAATTTTGCAACTGTACTTAAAAATGATTTTTTTTTTTACCAGAGTAGCAGGCATTTTAAGAATAATTTCTAATAGAAAAGTTTAGTCAAAGGTGTTTGGGAAATGCTCTTTTTTTGCAGCAAAATTAACTTGTTTCTAGGGTCAATCAAAATCTTTTTCATGTGTAGTTTTTACTTACATATGTAGAGTGTATGTTTCTGCAACATAGCTAATGTTTGTCCCATTGAAATGCTTATGTGAAATCTACAGTTTTTAAAAGGAATTTAAATGACTACTTTAACTCAATCAATGTAAGAAACTTAAAATGATTATTGATTATAAAATCAACTCATCATCCTGCTTCTTTGATTCTCAAATAATTTCTCAAGTAGTATAATGTAGTATAAACATTCTTGTAATACTTATAAAATAATACTCCTCCTGTTAGTCATAAACAGCTGCTGTCCAGAACGAAAAACCTCTGGGAACTCCATGACATTGGGCCTTATGACTAGACTAGGAAACTTTGTTTTTTCCTACAAATAGTTACAGGGGTAGTGTGCATTTTTCCAAATATACTACTTCACATAATGCTGTATGTCCTTTATTTGAAAGGAGTTTTTCCCAGAGGTATTTTTCTTTGACCTCTCCGCCTCCTTTAGAATCCAGTGACACTGGCTGGTCCCCATGGCTAGACAGCTCTGCCTTCTGGTGTTCCCCAGCATGTTTCAGCCAAAGGCCCACCTTCTACAAGCAGCTTTTCTCCATCTTCTTTAATGCTAGTACTTTTCCCCTGACATATCTCCAATGACAATATAAACAGTATAACTCTTTATAGGCTGTTTTCCCCATTGGACCGGCGCCTCCTGGAGAGCAGGCATGTCTTTTCTCTTTCTTTGTATCTCCAGTGCCTAGGCTCAGTGCCTGACCATAGTAAGCTCTTAGTAAATTCCTCTTGACTGACTGAAAAGCCACTCCTTTCTCTAATCCTTGAGGTTGGTAGTGGGGGGGGCGGGAAGGTTTCGAGAGGGCTACAGTGGAAAGAGATTTGAGCTTGTTTTTTTCTTCCCCTCCCTGTTCTGTCCAGTCATTTTAGTATATTTTAAAGTTATCTTTGTGTATATGGCTTGTGTTTGTTTAAAAAAAACAAAACTTTTTTGTAAAGTGACAGAATTGAATTGTATGTGGTTTTGTTCGTATAACTTTTTTTTAATCTACCCTATCAAGCAAATCACTGATGTGGGAGATGTATTTGCAGCCTATCTCCCTTATTTTCTGTAATGCTGATTATTGTGGTGGTGGTGGTGGGAAAAGCAGCTTTTCTATTGCTGCCCGCTGAAAAATGGTCTGGGGTAGAAAGACTGTTTTCCCCCTTGTTCTTCCTTAAAAGAAGTTCAGTTGCTTATTTGAAAAGGCGGGAGGAATGCAGAGGTTGATGAAGAAAATAGCCTCATTGTAAAAAGTTGTACAAGATTAAAATGGCTTGAGGGAGGAGCCTGGTCACGGGGGTGGAAAGCAGCCAGCCCACTGGGTGAAGTTATGAAAGAGTTTACAAACAGTTCCTTAATGTGACTCAGCAAAATATTCTCCATCCTAACACCCAGTGTTAAGAGCCGTTGTCCTTCCATCAGTTCAGGGCAGGTTTAACTTCTGGGAAGCAGCTTCCTGCTCAGTGTGAGTTCTGTAGCAGGAGGCTTTACCTCAGAAAGCACAAGGCCTCTGTGGCCTGCTTCTAGTTTCCTTGTCCTTAGAATGCCCCATCCTGGCCCTGCTAGAGGATTTTTTCCCTTTGCTCTCTTAATGAATTACTATGTTTGAGATTTTTTTCTTCTTTGCATTTTAAAAAATATTAATAATATTAATTAATAATATTTTAATGATTAATTTTTAATAATTAATTTAATTTAATTTTTAATAATTAATAATATTAATAATATTTTTCCATCCTCATCCAGTGGCTTGATACTGGTATGTAGGTAGGAACAGGAAGAATTGAAACCAGTTCCTCTGAGTTCACCTCCCATGTTCCTTTCACTGTACCTTGAATCATCTTTCATCACTCCTCCTCATTCCATCACTGCCAAGTCTTTCTCAGTTCTACCTCTGTGGCATCGATCACTTCCATTCCTTTCTCTGAATTCAGTGCTAACACCCACCTAGTTTAGCCCCTCCTCACTTCACCTGTCACCTGTGTTTATGAGGTGGTTTCCTTGGCCACAGTTCATTCTCTGTCTATACCATCAATAGAGTTTCTAAGTGTGATAGTCCTGAAAATGAAGTGTGACCATCTACAGATCTTTTCTTAATGTCTTTATAGAGAGCTAAAAAAAAAAAAAGGAATGTTCTTAAACAAACCCCTGCTGTAGAATAAAATACTAAATCCTTTGTTGAACATTTTGTGCCTTTCACAGCCTAACTCCACACTCCTTACACATTACTCCTTTCTCTGTGCCATCTTAATAGGCCTGTTTGCTGTTGCTCAGACATGTTATTCTGTCTTTTACCCCTCTGCACAGGCTGGAATTCTGTGCCTCAAATACACCACTCCTAAAATTAAAGCAGTACCTCTTCACAAAGCCTCGCCCGATTTCTATGCCTAGTCCCGCCCCAACCTCCCCCCCCTCACACACACATACACTTTACCTTGTATATGCTTTATATTTACATTTGTCTTTCTCTGCTCAGTGCCTGGTATACAATAGGTACATAATTGTTTATTGATTGATACTTGGATTCAACTCCTTGCTCTACCATTTATTACATGTGTGACCTTGGACAAGTTGCTTACCCTCTCTGGGCATGCTTATTCACCTTTAAAATAAGAGTAGTTAGGCTAAGTGACGTGTTAAAGTCCTTTTGTTCTCTAAATTTATGATCTTATGAAAAGAAGTTCCCCTAAGAGGGACCTGGTATTTGTTTAGGGAAGTACTAGGTGGTGGGCATACAAAGACAAACATGCAATTTAATGTAAGCTGCCTGAGGATTGGAGACTGACCAGGGAGAACATGTTTGTATCTGCCATCCCATCACTTCTTGTCTTATCCAGCAGATTGCCTCCTTATTCTGTCCCTTCTCTTCAATCTCTCCCTATGTACTGGCTCTTTTTCTGTTGCCTACAAACACACCCATGTCTTTGCCCATCTTTAAAGAACCCTCACTTGGTTTGACTTTAGAATAGCTACAGTCCAGCATCTTCACTCTTCAGATATATATGAGGTGTTCCAAAAGTCTCAGTTGCAGTTTTAAGATATTAAAGCTTAATGCTATTTTTAAAAAACTTGTTAAAAGCTATTTAAGCTATTAAAACTTAATACTGCACTCAGACTTTTGAAACACTCTTATAAAGTCTGGTTTGTCATTTAAAGCCCTTCCCAACCTGGATCCTTCCTACCTTTCCAGTTTTCATATACTTTACACACTCTTATGATCCAGCCTCACTAGCTTACTTGCTTGCTCACATCCATCTCATCTATCTCATGTCAGAATTTCTCATTTCAGAATATTCTGCTTACTCACCTCTGCCTCTTAGCTTCCCTGGCTCCTTTTAAGATTCAGCTCTAGTCCCATCTTGTGCTCAAGGCCTTTCTCCCTCTTTCCTCCCAAGTGTCTTCTAACTATTCTATGTGTAGTTTGCATTTAAATAATTATTTACATGTTGTCTCCCCCCATTTGTATGCCTTAAGGGCAGGGACTGTGTTTTTGCTTTACTTTATATCCCAAGCCTTTAGCTCCCATACCTGGCTAGTAAGTTGTAAGTGCCTTAGGAAGGATTGTTGACTGACTCATTGTATACAAAATAAATAGAAGAAAAATGGAGGCCTGGGGGAGGCTGGAGAGAGGATAGGAATGAGGGAAGACTTCAAATGAGATTGGAAAAAAACAAAACAGCTAGGTGGCGCAGTGGATAGAGCACCAGCCCTGAAGTCAGGAGGACCTGAATTCAATTCCAGCCTCAGACCAAACACTTGACACGTACTAGCTGTGTGACCTTGGGCAAGTCACTTAACCCCGATTGCCTCACAAAACAAAACAAAACAAAAAAAAAAAAACAGCCTACAAAAGTCCAGGGATGGGACATTAGTGTGGCCTGGATGAGGGATCTTAGAATGTGTGAACAAGAACAATATATAATGTTGGAAAGGTAGATTGTAGCGAGGTTGGGAAAGGCTATAAAAGCTAAACAGGAACTTATATTTAAATCTGGAGGCAATAGAGGAATAATAGGGTCAGACCTGCATTTTTAGAAAATCATTTTGGCTGCTGTGTGGAGGACAGGTGCAACTGAGAGAATTCAATAAACTTATTAAAATAGGTAGTAAGGAGGCCTGAATGAGGATGGTGGCCATGTGCTTCAGACAGAAAGGGGGATGAATGTGAAAATATTGTGGAGGTAAAAATGACAAGATTGGCAGCTGGCTGGTTATGTGGACTGAAGGGTAGCAAAGTTGTGGACTTGGGAAAGGGGAGAGATAAGGGTACCTCCTCCAGAAATGGAGAAGTTTGGTAGCAGGATGAGTTTGGGGAAAAGACTGTTAGTTCAATTTTAGACATGGAGAGTCTAATTTGCCTTTGGGACATACAGTTCGAAATGTCCGTTAGGCAGTTGGAGATGGGTGATTGATGCTCTGGGGAGACACTAAGATCTGTAATTCTTCTGCAGAGATAGATGGTAATTCAAACTAGGAGAGCTGATAAAGTCACTGAGTGAGAGTTGTGTAGAAAAAAAAAAGAAGACCCGGATCAGAACTTGGGGATATACTGTATTGAGTGATATGGAAGATGGATGAACCTGCAAAGTGGGGGGACAAAGGGAGGAGGTGTAGGGTTAGGATATAAGGGTGAGACATGAAGGAAAAGGATATATAAACTAAAAACACTGGTTTTCATGCCTCATATGTCAAGAGGTAATATTGCTGCTATTGGCTGTCTTTGGTTTCTTTGACAAGATAAACTGTGAGACTTATATAAAAGGCATTAGAACTTTGATAATATTTCATATGGACCATATTGCTTTATACATGAATAAACTTGTCAAAGGGGATTGATGCATCAATATTACAGGATCTGGTCTGCATGTGACCAGCCATGTAGGAATCTGAATTAAGACGAATTGGGACTTCACACTCTTATCTGAATGTCACTTTTTTATATGTTGTTTTATGCACTAAAAAGGTAGATGAGCATGAGAAGGAAGGAATTGAGCCGCATGCTCAAATTCAGTGATACTTCTATGCTAACTTGGCATCTTCCTTTTAAATCCCCCAGAGTTCAGCTATGCACCCAAAAGGAGAGATTACTCAGTAAAGGAAAAACTCTCTTAAGCTAAGATCCTTGTTAACATTATTCGGTACTACTAATATAATTAAAGAATCCTTGAAAGTTACTTAATCATAGGATGTAGAGATAGACAGGGGGACTTTTAGAGATCATCTGCTTCAGCACCCTAAATTACTTTTTCTCACAACAAACAACCCTGTGAAGACAGTAAATATTACTGTTGTTTTTCAGTCATTTATGACTCTTTGTGCCCCCACGTAGGGTTTTCTTGGCAAAGATACTGAAGTGGTTTGTCATTTCCTTCTCCAGCTTATTTTACAGATGAGGAAACTGAGGCAAACAGGGTTAAATGACTTACTAAGGGTCACACAGCTAGTAAGTATCTGAGGCTAGGTTTGAATTCAGGTTAAGTGCTTTGTCCAAGGTCACTCAGCAAGTGTCAGGACCAGGGTTCTAACTCAGAGCCCCAGATTTCCAGGTCAGTGACCATTTTTCCTTTAAGATAACCGTGCTGCCTCCTGGATTTCCCGTCTTGATCTAGACAAATAGAATAGCTTAAGCTTAATGTAATGGAAGAAAAGGTCCACACCAGAATAGTTAAAAGTGGAAGTCTCTTGGTGGGCATCCAAATGTTGTTAACCTCATAATTTGGATCAAGAAGTAAACATGCAGGTAACCCACCCTTGATTCAGTTCCTTCAGCTACTGTGTTCTGTGTTCTTTCCAGATGGGGCATTCTCTTTTCCCACCCTCGGGATTTTACTCCAGTGTGCACAACAGAGCTGGGCCGTGCTGCAAAGCTAGCCCCAGAATTTGCGAAGCGGAATGTTAAGATGATTGCTCTTTCTGTTGACTCTGTCCAAGACCATCTTGCTTGGAGTAAGGTACAGCACCATGAGTTTGGGCTTGAATATCACATTGATTGCATGTGCTGTATGGTTCCTGGTTTCAGAGCTGATAAGCCCCATGAGAAAACCTCAAAGATTCTGATTTTTTGTATTATCCTTACAGGATTTACTAGTATGAACATAGAACTTTAGAGAGCTACTTAAATACCTACTTAAGAGAGAGAATTTTTAAATACAAATTGCAATGACATGTAAGAACTTTGGAATTGATTGTGTGACATGGGAGACACTGGCACAGGACCACCCAACATGGCATGCCCTCATCAGAGAAGGTGCTGTGTTCTATGAGCCGAGCAGAACTGAAGTAGCTCAAAAGAAATGCGAGATGCACAGATTTAAAGAATTCACTCCAGATGTTCACATGGACTATTTGTGCCCAACCTGTGGTAGAACATTCTGAGCTCATATTGGTCTGATCAGCCCCAGTCTGACACACTGTAACTTGACTCCAGCATTGTGATGTCATTCTGGTCCTCTTCCAGAATGAAGAACAACAATTAAAGGGAAAGCTCAATTTCTGAGCTCTACTCAAGGATACAGCAAGGTGACTTTAGGCAGAGGCAGACTCAATTATAAAATTAATACAGCATAAAACCAGTTACATGGTAGAATCAATAATTTTTATATTTTCACTTAGCAATTAGTTAAACATTGTGTTTCTTCTTTGTCTTTATATCCCTAGCAACCAGGAACCAGGACACTTAGCCCATAGTTGGCACCTAATGAATGGTTTGAACTGAATTCAGGCTAACTATTCTGAATTCCCATTAACTGTTCTGGTGATTTTATTGTAGTCTTAAGTTAGACTGGCTGTGCTAGGCAAGCAGTTTGAGTTGAAATGATCAAACAAGGCCTCTTCCCCCCCAATCGCAACAAGAAGATTGTCAGTAAACATTTATCTGGTGTTTACTATGTGGTAGGCACTGATTGAAAATTGAAAAATGGATAAATAATCTATGGCCTGCCCTTCAGGAGCTTACAGTCTATTAGTATAGTCAGTCAGCTAGCATTTCTTATGCATCTCCTCTGCTATGCTAAGTTCTGAGAGTACAAAGAAAGGCCAAATTGAGACGTGGAGTGTTTTGTATGAGCAACAGCAAGGAGGCCAGAAGTGAGGTAGGATAGGGAGAGGAGGGATGGTCAGACCCTAGACCCTTGTTTTAGGAAGATCAGTTTGACAGCTGATTGAAGAGCCAAGACTTTACCCAGATAACTATAATAACAGCCTGCACTTGTGGTACTTGAGGTAAGGTGTGCTTTCTTTGCAACCACTCTCGAAAGTGGGTAGTATAAGTCATACTGTCTTCATCAAAGATGACACAGTAAGTAGCTTGCCCATTCACGGTTATAGTTTCTGAAGCCATTGTATCCCCCAGTTCTCCTGACTCCAAACACAGAAATGTTTTTTTGCAAAGTAAATATAATTAGTGTATAAGTAAGGTATAGAGTGCTATGAGAAGTCAGGGGAAGGAAAAGATGGGTGAGGTGGCAAATGGTAGCAGTAAAGCTAGGGCTGCTAAGTGTGCTGGCCTTGGAGTGAGGAAATTGATTTGGGTTCAGAGAATGGTCTCTCTTAACCTACTGGTTAGGACCTACCCCTCCTACAGGGCTATGATGATAATCAAGGGGATGTGGATAAATTCTTGTATAAATGTTGGCCATTATTGTTACTGTACAGTAGTGTAGTTTGTCTGACTACATGAAGAAGATAATTGTGATTACATTTAGTTGAAAAGCTTTTTCATGAATAAAGTCGATGCACAAAAGCAAAACATTTAAGCATCAAAAGTTTCTGATATATCCAAAATTGATAGGAAACTAACAAAATATGTAACTAAAATATAACAAATGAACCATTCCTCCATGAATAAATGGTTGTTAATCTATGAACAAACAGTTCTCAAAAGAATAATTATAAACTGTTAACCTTATAAATAATGGCTGTAAATCACTTAATGAGGTAAACATATTAAAACAATTCAGATTTTATTTCACACTTGCAAATCAGAAAGGTAACAAAAGATGAAAATAAGGTGAAGGGGCTACAGGAATACAGGCACACTAAGCTGCTCAGTCCAACAACTATGGTATGGTCTACCTACTATGTGCTAGGCACTAAGGATTCCAAAGACAAAATGAAGCCACCCTTTCCCTCATGGACCTTATACATTTATCAGCAGGAAAGTGAACCTCTGTACAAAATAGTTACAGGAAACTTTAAAGAGGGAAAGAAGGCACTAATATCTCTCTTTTATTTTATTTTGCTTTTTGATGAGGCAGTCAGGGTTAAGTGACATGCCCAGAGTCACACAGCTAGTAAGTGTCAAGTGTCTGAGGCCGTTTTTGAACTTGAGTCCTCCTGACTCCAAGGCCAGAGCTCTAACCACTGTACTACCTAGCTGCCTCAGAAGGCACTAGTATCTTGAAGAATTCGTTATGCTAAAAAAAAGAGACTAACCTGTCCGTGCCCTTTGACCCACTGCTAGGCATATTCCCCAAGAAGGTCAAAGACAGGAAGATTCCATAGAAAACAAAATATCCTTAGCACATTTTGTGGTAGCAGTCAACAAGCACTTATTAAGTGCCTGCTGTGTACCAGCAAAGGACTGGAAACAAGTATAGGTGCTCAACAATTAGGAAGTGACCAAACAAATTCTATATTATAAATATAGTGGAATATTATTGCACCATAAGAAATGAAGGATTCATAGAAGCATGGAAAGACTTATGTGAACTAATGCAGCATGAAGTAAATAGAACCAAAAAAAAATCATTTATATGTTAGCTACGGCAGTACAAATGGAACCACAAAATTAAACTGAACTGACCAGGCATGACCCTGGTAAAGAGCTGAAGAAATTATGTCCCTCCTTTCTTTGGGAAGGCAAGGGAACTATGGATGAGGCCCATGGCATATGCAATCAAAGGCAGTGTTCATCCATTGGTTTTGCTGAACTAATACTCTTTGTTACAAGAGAAGGCTCTCTGGTGATTAGGAATGAGTGGTCTTACTGGTTGGAACTTGGAAATGAAAGTGATGTGCAAAGTATCAATAAACCAGAAATAAAGATTGTTAGAAATTTGACCTGGTTAACTGGTTAGAATTGTTCATGTACCCACCCATTAGGAGTTTTGGTTCATAGTTCAAGAAGAGAAATCACTTTTTCTTCTCCTTACTCTATTAAAAGGGTTTAGCTGTTAAGATCATCGAGAGAACATACCTGGTTTTATATTCATGTTTTGCCCTCTTTCAGGATATCAATGCATACAATGGAGACGAGCCCACAGAGAAGCTGCCTTACCCCATCATTGATGATCACAAACGGGACCTTGCCATCAAGTTGGGCATGTTAGATCCAGATGAGCAGGATGGGCAGGGCATGCCTCTGACAGCTCGTGTGGTGAGTTTCATAGCCCAGCCTCATGCTTTGCAAGCATCCGTGGACATGTTTCTTCCCATGGGACTTGCTTGTCTTGTGTCACTTTGATTTAAGGGTAGTGTTATTTAAGCAGCATCAAAGAAAAGCTGCAGAGGTCAGTTGTTCCATCCTCTTTTCCACCTTCTGTGTTCCTATCAGTCTAAACACTTGGGTGCCAGTTGAGGGGTGGAAGGGGTGGTGTGAGGGGCTGTTTGAGGTTAAAAATTCTCATTCCACAAGCTTTCATTATTCCAGAAATACAAAGACAAAAATGAAAAACAGTCCCTTCCTTAATTGAGGAACTAATATTCTGTTGTGGAATGAAACATGTAAATTGGTTAATCAATATGTATTTATTAAGAGTAAACAAATAAAGAGGCAACTGCATCATGCGGTGAATATAATGCCTTGAGTCAGGGAAGACCCAAGTTTAAATATTAGTCTCAGTTTCAGAATCTGTAAAATGAGAGATTAGATTCAATGGCCCCTGAGGTCCCTTTGACCTCTCACTCTGTTCCTAGCTATGTATATGATTTTGAGGAGGAAGGGGAGATTTAACCAACTAGGGGCATCAGGAAGGATATCCCAGTGGGGGTTAATCTGAATCTCCTCCATAAATAAAAATGAGATCACTTGTGTGTAGGTTGGGGGGGGTGAGGTTCTGTACAGAGAAACACCATTGTCTTTGCTGCCTGGACCGAGGTGTAAATTAGACTTTCCTAAATAATAAAAGTACACCCCTTAATACTTTTCTGCATTTTGCAGGTATTTATTTTTGGCCCCGATAAGAAGTTGAAGCTGTCTATCCTTTACCCAGCAACTACTGGCAGAAACTTTGACGAGATCCTCAGGGTTGTTGATTCCCTTCAGTTGACTGCGTACAAGAAGGTTGCTACTCCTGTTGACTGGAAAGTAAGACATATGAAAGAACTTGACATCTACCTGCCCAACTAGAATAAGGCTAGTGTAAATCAGAATGCCTGAAAGAGGAGAGAGCCTGATGTGGTAAATAGAGAGCAGATTTTGGAGGCAGGGAGACCTGGGTTCAAGCCCCGCTCTGATCCATACTGACTCTGACCCTGCACGAGCCCCTTGATAACTCTGACAAACAGCTGATGGGGGGGTGTTTCCTGCCTGGGAGGTCTCCATTCTGGTGATGGATAGATATCTACATTTCTCTGTGTGTATATATATAATACACATATACATTCGCACACACATACATACATGCTCATGTATCCTTTAACCTTGAAATATTATGAAACGTTTTATATTCAGGGTCAGTCTTTGACAGACATACATTTTTCCATTGCTGATCACATCACATAAATGGAACTTAGGTGTTTCAGAAACTTGCCTGGACACTGTACACCTAGGGATTGTTTTTCGAGATAGGTAATGGATTGTCTTCTACATTAGGTACAAGAGAGTGGGTATTTAGACAAAAGATGTAGAGTTGGAAGGGGCCTCAAGCAGCACATAATCTAGCCCCATCACTTTACAGACAGAGGAGATGTCACCTACGTGCCAGGGAGAGCAGTCCACTTGTCCAGGGCCCGTGGAGGCTCAGCGTTAGAGGCAGGGTTGGAACCCACTTAATCTTAATCTATGTGTCTTGTGAGCCTGAAAATTGGGAGATCTGATTCTTAGCTCTGGGGTCAAGAAAACTAACCTCAACATCCCTGCCCTCCTCTTGGTAAAATTATTATTTTAAAAATCTTAACAGGTGTTAAAACACTGAATAGGTGTTATAGAAGTTCATGTAAGTGGTCTCATCCCTATAAAAGTCTTCCTTTTCTGTTTAAGAAAATCATAATTTACATCAACAAAGGGAAGGATAATGGAGCAAAACTTTTCCCTTTTATCCCTCTTAAAGTCCCTAAGGAATGTAGGAAAGGGGTTCAAGTTAGTAAATCCTTGTTAATTGCCTGCTGTGAGCTAGGGGTACAACAGCCCAGCCCTCGGAATTTCGCTTCATTTATTTATTCAGGGAGCTTACATTTTGCTGTATTCTTTCACTATAAAATAAACTACTGACAACCTTTTTAGAGTTTTGACAGCTCCACCCCAGGCATCACACCTAACGTTAAAACTTGTCTTATCAATGTTTCTCCAGCATGGGGATAGTGTCATGGTCGTTCCAACTATCTCTGAAGAGGAGGCCAAAAAACTGTTCCCTAAAGGCGTCTTCACCAAAGAGCTCCCTTCAGGCAAGAAATACCTACGGTACACCCCTCAGCCCTAGGTTCCACCAGGAAGGCCATGCTGGGGTCTGGCTGGAGCTCCCTTGACGGTCTCTGCCAGAAGGGATACCAGCCTGCCAATCATGCCTTCCTACAGTAATTGATCTAAACATGTTGGGGTGATGAAAGTCAGGAGTTTTAGGGCTGCTCTACTAATGGCTTGTTAAATGAAAATGGCACCAAAAGTCACCCATGATTCCTCTCTTTGTGCCTTTACCAACATTTCACTTGGGTCATTGAACTCCCTTGTAGCTCTGCTGGCTCTCTCTGGGATGGCACTGTTTGGGACTTCAATCTTTGTGAGATCTGTTGCATTCTCCGTCATCAGCCAACTAGTATGGTTGGCATTTAGGAAAGGGACTACTTAGGAGCATTGCAGGAATAGGACTTCTTTAACTGACCTGATAGACAAATCATCTCTTTCTCTAATTATCCATTTGAGGGAGGAGACAATTTAACGTGTCTGATTTTGAGCTTTACCTCCCTAAGTTTATGACCAATAGTTTGTAATAATTTAGGTGTTTCAGATAGTGTGTGTGTGTTTTTTTTTTTTTTTTTCGCAAATGTTGAGTGTTCTAACCACAGTTAGGAAAAACTTGGAGATTCTTCTCTTTCGAGGAGGTAACAGGAAAGCAGAAGACAACCTTAAAATATTTTGTTAGATTGGGCAAAAGAGCTTTCTAATTATGTTACAGTGTGTGGTTGAGACTACTGAGAACTGAACAGTGCCTGCTAAGTGATGTGCAGAATGGTGGAGGGCCATGATTATGGGTGCCTTTTTAAACAAGTCACATATCTAGACACGGAAAACTGCTCTTAAATGTTCACAATAAGATGAAAGCTTGTATCCTTGAGAGAGGAAGGGATAAAGATACTATTTCTTTACTATAAAATGTTGTCTCTGCAGTGGATTGTTTTCTGATATTTTGCCTTTAGGGGAGCCACAAATAAAAGCTTTTTGAAACTAGGTCATAAGTCTCTTCATTTGGATGTATGTTTCTACAGTCATTTCTTGAATCCCGCCTCACCCCACTGTGACTTCCTCATTGTAAATAAGAAACTGTTAAGCAAAACTGACCCAACCACCTTTCTTTTTTTTAAATTCTGTTTTATCGATATCTTTTGTCTGTACATCCCCTTCATTTCTGAATACGCTTGTACTACCAGTGAGCCATCACTTAACCCCTGGGCCTTAGTTTCCTCATCTTTAAAATGAGGAAGTTAACTTAGATGGCCTCTGAGGTGCAATACAGCTTAGTGTGCTACCTATTTCCTCATACACAGCTTAAGGCCCAACCATTTGGTCTTTGTAGGAAGAATTTATTTGGGGAGAAGTGAGACCCCTACCCCCACCCCTCAATGACTACATGTTAAAAAATCTTCAGCTGGAATAGTTTTTTTGTTTCCTAAATTATCACATTGGTCCCTCCCAGCTCTAAGTCTATGATTCTGTGATTTACCCTGTTCTAGGTTATGGTGATACATAAAAACAGCTGCATAAGAATGGTGTTCCTTTTACAATATGTAGTTGTGATTTTTTTTTAACAATATATAGAAGTGATTTTGTCATTTAAATTCACATGGCACTGTTAGAATGCTATGGGTATATATGACATCGACTCAAATCCAATTCCAAAGCCTCATTGTGGGGTGAAGGCGACTAAGCTACTACGTGCCAAAGGCTTGGGGCACAGACCTACACAAAGCATTGTCTTGAGGATCAGACTTCTTACGTTGGGAGAGGCAAAGTTGGCAACTAGCTTAGGAATTTTGGCCATAGCAACTTGTGAAAATTCCAGTTCTTAAATCTGACTTCCCTAGCTATGAGATGAGCTAGCAATGAGATACCTTTATGTATTGTGTAATTGCCTTCAGGGTAATATAGCTGCATTGTAATCGGAGCTTTGAGAAATATTTCCAGCCCCACCTAAAGGGGTAAGATTTTTTTCAATTCAACAAATGTTTATTGTTAAGTCCAACTTTGTGACCCCATTTGGGGTTTTCTTGGCAGATACTAGAGTTCTCTGCCATTTCCTTCTCCAGCTCATTTTACAAATGAGGAACTGAGGCAAACATGGTTAAGTGATTTGCCCAGGGTCACACAGCTAGTTAAGTATCTGAGGCAGGTTTTGAACTCAGGAAGATGAGTCTTCCTGATTCCAGGCCCGGTCCTCTGTGCCACCTAGCTACCCAAAAGTTTATTATTGCCTAGCAATGTGCTAGGGAGCTGGAACATGTTAAAGGACAATCCCTGCTCACAGTCTAGTGGGGATGATGGAATACATGTATGTGCAAATAACCATAATGCAGGTTAGACTATGATTGAGTGCATGCGAGAGCTGCAAATTGAGTGGTGTGAGGAGTCAAGGAGGGACGGATGGCTTAGCTTGAAGAGGGAAGGCCTCATGGAAGAAAGAGTAGCAAAGTCTGACCTTGAAGGAAAAAAAGGAATTCTGTTGGAAGGGTCACTTTCAGAACTTGCAGAAGAGACTAGGCTGAATTTCCTTAGTAAATTGCAACGGTCTTTTAGTGACCGTAAATCTCCCCCAGAAACAAGCCACATTGAAAAAAAAAAAAACCAGTATTCTAGTGAGCATAGCTGCACCTTCCAAATGATGAAACCCTCCAGATCTGAAAACTTTTAAAAATAATTATCACATAGAGGGCCCTGCAGAGGTGCCTGGGGAGAGGTAACAGGCTGCACCGTGAAACAAAGAACTCTGAAGAGTGGGAAGAAAGGCTGTCATTGGCTGTGTGGGATTGCATGAAGAAGATGGGCCAGTCCCATTGGGGTGCTACACAGGCATTGGGATAACAAGCAGGCAGTCCACATACTGTGAAGTCAGGGAAAAGCATCTTGAGTGCACCCCCTATGGTGGACTTATCAGAGCATATGGATAAGCACTGCAGAGGTGGGGCAGGAAAGGGTGGCTGACTATCTAAGAGGTTAGAGGGAACAAACACTTCCAGCATGTCTTAAGTCTCAGACTTCAGGCTATGCTTCTGACTTTGCTAACTGCTGCAGTGACTCAGCTGCCTTCTCATGTTAGGGATCTCCCTCATCACCTGGGCCTTCTCTCGGTAGAACATTGACCTCCATGTTAGGCCCCGTCTTCCATTGGTTAGTCCCTTCCAGTGGCCTCCATTTGGGGAGAGGGCCTAGACTGGCCATGTTGTATTCCCTTCTGTCTCCAGGATTGTACCACCATGCCCTTGGCTACTTCTCCCACCCCCTCCCACCCCTTCTCAACACTCCTGCATTTTTATGTGCTATCTTCCTCTGTTGGAATGTAAGCTCTTTGTGGGCCAGGACCTCTTTTGTTTCTTATTTGTATCCCAAGTGCCTGGAACATTGTAAGTTTGCCTGCCTGCCTGCCTATTAGGGCCTCCAAGGCAGTGCTCAGAGTATTGTTCCCTGCAGTCAGTTTCTACATTGATAAATACTTGTGACTTGCCTCTTGGTCTTTCCCATTTCCCTCATCGTTTTCAGTGTCAGATCTTTGAAATATTCCCTCTTTACAAGCATCATAGAACCACAGAAATCCAAACAATAAACAAACAGTCTAAACAATTGTGTTTTTAATTGGCTTTACTCAAGAAAATAAAAAAAATGTTATATTTAAAAATGCTAAAAACTAAATATGCTAACAATTTATCTCCTTAAAATTGCATTTAGAAGCCATGGCAATGTTAGAGAAAAGTCCATTTTTCTACTTTTACTAAATTAGGAAAAAAACAAAAATAAACCAAGGAGCTAATGCTATGAGGTAGAGATATTGACAGCAGTGAGTCCAGGAATCAATGTCACAGCCCCTGCTCATTACCAAACAATATTAATAATTAATTTTTCTGAACTGACCATCACATTCTGTCATAGCTATTATCTTTATTTGGTAGCTAGACCTTATTTGGTAAGACTCAAGTTTGGGGACTGGCTGGATTGCTGGAATTGATTACCTTGTAGAATTCTATTTACATCTCAAATTTGGCATTGGGTCTTTAAATCACAGCTCCTAAAACAGTTCATATTGCCTCCTTCCTCATCAAACACATGCAACAGTGATTGATTTCAGGCAAATTCTAAGAAAATGTCTCGAGAAACTTTTGGGCCACTGAATGTCCACGTCCATGGTCTTTAAGCAGAGGCAGTAGGTACCAAGCAGCAGATTAAAAAGCTTTCCTTGTATAAGAGGTTGACTCCATCTGCACAAAAGCTAAGAGAAAAATGGTAGACTGTGAGTTTGCATCCAGGGAATGTAGAGAGTAGAGTACAGGACTTAGAGGCAGGAAGACCTGAGTTCAAATCCTGACCCAGACCTTTACTAGCAGTGTGTTGTGGTCAAGTGAACTTCTCTCAGTTTTCTCATCCGCAAAATGAGGATAACAGTAACATCTACCTCAGAAGATTTGTTGTAAGGATCAAATGGGATAATATACGTAAAGTACTTTGCAAATTTTAATGTGATATATAAATGCTAACTGTTATTAGTTGGAACTTTCCTTTCCAAAAATCATTACAAAGGAAAAATTGGGGGGAAGGAAATAAAGTAAGGGCCATTTACAAGATGCGGTATTTCAGCTTGTGTTTCAGCTATGCTATCTGGCACTGTAAAGCCATATTAATTGGGTTGATACAGTCTTTACCTCTAAATTTCAGCAAACAATGCAAGGAGAGAAATATTAGCTGAACAATATTCCCATCTTTGCCACTGATTTCTGTATGAATATATATTGGTTTTTTTTTTAACAACAGGGGAATTTGAATTCTTAAGAATAACAAAAGTTGCTAAGGAGAAAGATAGAGGGGTACTCCAAATGTAACCTTTCTCCACAGACCCCTGCTTTTAGAATTTAAATATTTCTAAATTTTATGCCAAGGATGAAGTAAAATTGCATTTCTTTTTAAATATTCCATAATTCACATTTTAAAATAATTTCAATGTGTCTCTCCTCTCAATATCTCCAAATATTTTGCATTTGATTTTGTAGTAATTTACGTAACAAACTGAAAAGAAACAAATCAAACTGTTTGAACTCACCATTTCACTTTTTTTTTAAACAAGGGGTTCTGACTCATTAAAATTTTGGTATAGCTCTCTGAGGAAAGAAAGAATAGCATTAACTAGACGTCTCTAAATGTGTAAGCTAAATTGAACTAAAAATTTCTTAGTAAAATGTTACAAAGTAGTAGGTCAAAGTGGGCATTTTTAGGCATGGTCTATATCCCTATATATCACTATACCAAGCTACCTCTAAATGAATTATTATAAATAAAAAAATATATAAGTATATTGCATATATGCATGTCTATATTATATATGTATATATTATATACATATACAACTAGAAAATATAGAATATATATAATTATACCAAACCGCCTCTAAATGGATTATTCTAGGGGCAGCTAGGTGGCCCAGTGGATAGAGCGCTGACCCTAAAGTCAGGAGGACCTGAGTTCAAATGTGGCCCCAGACCAAACACTTGACACTTACTAGCTGTGTGACCCTGGGCAAGTCACTTAACCCCAATTGCCTAAAATTTTTTTTAAAAAATGGATTGTTCTAATATATTAATGTAGATATATTTGTGTATATATTAGAATATTGATGGTACTACAGAATATATAGAATAGATATACTACTACACCAAGATGCCTTTAAATGGAATTTCCATAGGTAGATAGATAGTAGATAGACAGATATAGATATACACACATACATAGACATACTTGTATATGTATTATTATATGTTGTATATATACATATATTAGAATATTCCATTTAGAGATAACTTGGTATAGTGTATGTGTGTGCACGTATACATTCGTGCACACACATATATACATGTGCCACGAGTAAAAATTTTCAAGAGAGAGTTTCTGGGTAAATTTTAATCAATTTTATCAACCACTGCTAGCAAGTAGGTTAACAAAAAGGGCTCATTTGGCCTTTCAATGACTGAAGAGACCTAATCTGTGAAACCTTCAATACTTATAAAGCCTTTGGAAAAGGGAGTATACCTGAGGATGGAAATCAACTCTGGTTAACAAATAATGAAAAGAATGAATATCATAATAAGAAATGGGCTTATTCTAATTAAAGGCTGGGGAATGGTGACTGGGATCACTCAGTTTTGGTCAAAGGGAATTATCTGTGGCCATATCACCCATCTGACAAAAGGGAGAATTCACATTTTCCCAGACCTTGTCTGAGTAAACCACAACAGGCTGGAATCCAATTCACCTAATTTTACTGTTTGAACAGATCTGAGTTCTCCCCCTTAGTATCAGCCCTACACTTCAAAGGCTGTCTGTGTAACTTACAGGAGCTGATTTCCGAATGATTAAGTAGAAAAAGGGAGAAACCGTGATCCAAATTCAATAATTAGTTATTAAATACAGGAGAGAAATAATCATTTCTCTCAATCCCCCATTTGATCCTATTGAGAGATGCAGTCTCCTCAGTGAATCACTAACTGATATTATGAACACTTCATCAACTGTTCTTAACTATGAGGTTCATGATGGGAAACAATGTGAGGGAAAATGGGGGGAGAGATTGATCAGTGAATTGGCAAAATCAAAGGGGACAGTCCCCTTCAGTAGGTAGACCTTACAGATAAAAGGTACAAGGGGAAAAAGTAAACAATCAAAGAAATAAAATTGTCCATTTCATAGAAATCACATACAGTCATAGAGTTGTCTGGATACCACTCTGGTCTGGTTGTGGTCCTGTTCTCACAGCAGGTTGTCTGGCTTCTCCAGTTCAGGGTAATTGTAGAGATCCTTTTCTCGTCTATAAATCTCCTACAATATTGGTCTTAACACAAGTTTAAATTTACTTTGCCAATAAGCAAGTCAAATAATGAAAATTAGCTCAAACCTTATGTCTCTATGATTAGAAACTCAAATTTGGAACCTTTTAGACCAGGGAATTGACATTTTTAGGTTAGCCAATTGTCATGTTGATATATATAAGAAACTTCAGATGCAAACTGAAAATCAGAATCCAATTTTTATACTTGGCATTGTTCATCCACACCCACACCCCCTAATTAGGAGAGATTCTGCCAATTAATTAATAACAGAACACTTTTTATGAGAAGATGGATTCAAATACAAAAATGAAATCATTTAAAAGTAGGCAGATAAATTTCAATTGTACAAAAGGTTCCAGGATGAGATATATAAATACACTGGGTAATCAATTCCAAAACAGTGCATAGCAAGCAAATTACTCATAATAAATACATTTTCAACTTCTCCCCACGTTCAAATGAATAACCCCTAGTAAAAGTGGATGTCTTTTTAAGGCATCTATAAGATAGACCACAAGCCATTCCTCTTTTAATAACTAATTGTGTTGATATTCTTTTCATTAACACCCATGTACGTATATACTACACTTACATACATGTATTAGAATATTTCATTTAAAGTTAGTTTGTGTGTGTGTATATATAATGTGTGTGTTTCTCCAATCTTATTTATACCAGGAACATACTATATTGTTGCCAAATATGGCTCCACCTACATGTTCATCAGAAACCAACAAACTCAAGTTCCATCCACAGTGAGGTTTCAGATCATTCCTATTTTCACATGATTATCATAGTACTGCATTCTAAAGGCATCAAGCATGTGAGGTTTAGCACAGTAATCCATCCATTCATTTAACAAATACTTTTTTAAAGCTCCCACTTTTGTATAAGGTAATATGGGAACCCAAAGATGTAGAAAACATAACCTTACCCTTAAGCAACTTAAGAGTTTAACAGATGAGGCATCTATAGAAATAATTGCAATCTATGGCTAAATTAAAATTAATTAAATAAATAAAACATTTATATAAATATCTAAATATATATATATATATATAAATAAAATAAAATAAATTAATTGAAATTATATCTTGTTCTGGTTCCCCTGACCACCCATCCCCTATTCTAGTCAGCAAAATAAGCAAGTTTATAGCTAGACAGCATAAAGGGGCAATAGCAGGAAATAAGATTGCAAAGAAGAACCTGGAAGGCACATAAAAACCATCCCAAAAATCAAAACAGCATTAATTTACAAATTGTATCATATAGTAGCAAAAATTTACATCCTGGTACTCTGTACTGAATCAGCAGAAGCCATCTGGGTGCTTCTGTCAGGTCCTTTGGTCCTATGATACATAAATCTCCGATAAAGTTCCAGACGTCCACAGTAAGACCAGCAGAATACCAAAAGGTGCTGGTAATTTTGAGATGAAGTGGACATGTTAACTTTAAAGTCTTACTGACTACCTTGACATGATTTGGATATATCAGTGAACTGACTCCAAGGTAGCAGAGATAAGAGTTAGTCTGTTTCCCAAAAGGACAGGGAAGGGACTCATGGATAGAGCACTGGGCCTGGAGCCAACATGACTCATCTTCCTAAGTTTAAATCTGGTCTCAGGGGGGGCAGCTAGGTGATGCAGTGGCACCGGCCCTGAAGTCAGGAGGACCTGAGTTCAAATCTGGCATCAGACCAAACCCTTGACACTTACTAGCTTTGTGACCCTGGGCAAGTCACTTAACCCTGTTTGCCTCAGTTTCCTCATCTGTAAAAATGAGTTGGAGAAGGAAATCACAAACCACTTTAGTATCTTCACTAAGAAAACACCAAATGGGGTCACAAAGAGTCAGCCATGACTGAAATGACTGAACAACAACTGTTCCCCTCCAAACCCTATAAAAATGAAACCTCTAACTCCTGTCCCAAAAGCTCTCTTCCATCTCCATTAGGCCCATGCTGCTGAGTGCTCCCAACAGCCCTCTGTACCTCATTAAAGTGTGATTGCATCCCCATTTGCCACTGCCATCGTGGCTCTTTTGGCAAATACCCAAAGAAACAAGCATGCCTGCCACCATTTCAATAAGTTCATAAATTAATTATCAATTCACATGTGATAAATGTTGCACAGGTCAGGCTTGACCAGGCTTAATTCTGATACAGACCAGCCCCTCCACAGCTCTTTACTACGACCATACAAAAGAAAGTAGTAGGAGAAGTGGGACTTTGGCTTGGTGGGGTTATAAAGGTGGAAAGCTACCACAGGTTTAGTGTTCAGGACCATAGCCTTTCTATTCCACTATCACTGAAGGTGGTGGGAATAGAGACTTCCCTGAAACATGAATTCTTGCTCATCATTCAGTAATATTACTTGGCAATCTGGCCATAAGGACCAGGAGAGCAATGTCACTCCAACATGGGATTCCAAGTAACAGGAAGGGTCTGCTGCAAATGTTGCTGTTTTCTAGATATTTACTAAAACCTCATCTCACTTGACCTCTCTGCAGCAGACCATCCACTTCTCCTGGGTACTCTTTTCTCTCTGAGGTTTCATGAGGTTGCTCTCTCTTGATTCTCCACCAAACTGTCTGACCACTCCTCAGTCTCCTTTACTCTATCATCCTCCATGTCACATCCCTTAACTGTGGGTGAACTCCAAGGCTCTGTTCCATGTCTTTCTCTCTCTCTTTCTCTCTCTCTCTCCTCTCAGTGGTCTCATCATTTCCCGTGGGTCTAAATATCATCTCTTTGCAAATGACTCCTAGATCAATATACACACCCCGATCTCTCTCCTGAGTTCCCATCTTACATCACAAAATAGCTATTAAATATTTTAAACTGAATGTCCCATGGCCTCTCAAATATGTTCAAAATCAAACTCATTATCTTCCCCCCAAAACCCAGCCCTGTTGCTAATTTCCCTATTTCAGTCAAGACACTACCAGCCTTCCAATTACTCAGGTTTACAGTCTTGGTGTTATCCTTCTAGCTCTGATCCTCATACCTGGCACATAGGAGAAGCTCAATAAATATTTATGGAATTATTGAATTGAATCCTTGACTTCTCACTCCCACTCCCTCCATATAGCCAGTCAGCTACCAAGTTTTCTTTCTATCTCCACAAGATCTCGTGTCCATCACCCTTCCCCCACTCAAAGAGGGACCACCATGATTCAGGCCTTTATCATCTCTTGCCTAGACCACTACAATACCTTCCTAATTAGTTTCTAATTCCAATCTGTCCTCCACACAACTGCCAAAGTGATCTTCTGAAAGCTCAGACCTGTCCTAGACTCCTGCTCTGCTCAAAAATCTTTAGCGGTTCCTTATTACTTTTGGGATCAATTATAAACTCTTTATTTGACATTTAAAGCTCTTCACAAACTTTTCCCAACCAACCTTTTCAGCTATATTACACATGAGCTAGAATTAATGAATAGTCCTTCTTGCTATTCCTTCAACATGACCCTTTATTTCCTATCTTTGTGCCTTAATACTTACTGCCTTCCAAGACTGAAAGGAACTCCCTCTTCACCTCTGCCTCTTAGAATTCCTATTTTCCTTCAAGACTCAGTTCAAACTCATCTTGTGCAGTGAAACTTTTCTCAATTGCCACTTATCCTACTATCTCCAAATTACCTTTTATCTATTTGAAATGTATACATTGTGTCCCCCCAATAGAATGTGAGCTCCTTGAGGACAAGGACTTGAGGACACATTTGTTTTTGCATCCCCAGACCCTAATGACAATGGAATTCACCAAATGAATTTTTATTGATTGTGTAGGGCCAGCCATAGAAAGGCTAAAGTAACCCAAGTTCAGGCTGGGGCAACAGAAAGAGATCAGTGGGAGTTTACTGATATTCCTTTCAACTGCATTGCTTTTGGGGACAGCTAGGTGGCGCAGTGGATAGAGCGCTGGCCCTGAAGTCAGGAGGACCTGAGTTCAAATCCAGCCTCAGACCAAACACTTGAAACATACTAGCTGTGTGACCTTGGGCAAGTCACTTAACCCCGATTGCCTCACCCCCCAAAAAAAAATTACAACTACATTGCTTTCTTCATGGGAAATTGAATTGATTGCTGGATACTGCGAAAGAACAACTAGGCTCCAGAAGTCAAAAGGCTTTAGGGGGAGTGAGTAAATCAAATTAGGAGAAAGAAAAGGGGTTTTATGTCACCAAAGCAAGACAAATCCAAGCTCAGAAGTATGCCCAGGGTAGGTCAGTGTAAAGGGTTCAGGATGTTGGAACAGGGATAGTGAGAGATAAGTGATATATCTGAAGTTGTAAACGTATTTGGAAGGTCTTAAATTGGCATCCCTTTTTTGAGCTTAAAGGACGTTTATTTGTCCAGCTTCTGATATCAGCATTACTCTCTCCCTCATAGCTCCCTAACCGTGACATCCCAGAGGCCCCCATTTTCACCTTTATCTTACTGACAATAACCTCTGTTCCACTCTTCCCCTGGCTCAAAAGATCAGGGCAATTAAGACTGTAAGGTCCCTTTATTTGTTTCTATATGTGTCTGCCAAGGTCCTCTACTCTCACTCAGAATTGACCATCTCTACCAACACAGATCAAGAACAAAGACTGAATTACTTAAAACTGCTAGAGAAAGTAAAGAACTATGAAATCACTCAAGCCACACAGTGGATCTAAAATGAGTAGCAAGAATGTACCCCCAATGGGGCAGCGAGGACCTGAGTTTAAATCCGGCCTCAGACACATAGCACTCCCTAGCTGTGTGACCCAGGGCAAGTCACTTAACCCCATTGCCTAACCAAAAAAAAAAAAAAATGTATCTCCAATACAGGTGCAAACCTGCCAAATAGAACTACTGTATATTTAACACAAGGTATTTGGTGCTATTCCTCCGGCTAGGAGGATGGCACAGAAAGGCAAAGAGCCTTTTTCATCCTCAGACCAGCTTCTTAATCATTATCCTCAAACCAGATTTGACAAAAACAAAATAAAAATATTCTCTTAATTTCTCTCCCTAGAATTAAAAGCAAATTATAGATGTATTAAAGTGTCTGTCTCCTTACGGCATTTCTCAGGATCAAAGCACTGCTTTTCTAAACTCTCATTTTTCAAAGAAGCGTCTTCTTTTCGTACAATCAGCAGTTTGTTTATATCAGATGTACCTTGAATCTGAAAGATGAGTCAAAATTAATCACAACAGTAGTCAGCCATCTCTATATTATCTTTTTTTTTTTTTAGTAATAATATTATCACAAGTTTTATTCCAAAAAGCCTAAGGTCATTTTTATTTAGTTGACTTGATTTTGTTCTATTTACTTTTTAAAAAGGTTGGCAAAATGTTAATTAATTTTGTTAGTGATTTTGATGGGGTTATGGGACCTGGACCCCTAAAAGGAAAAGACCATGCCTTTGGGACCTGGACCCCTGAGGCATTCAGCCCACCCCAGTCTACTTTAGATACTCAATAATCCTTTTTACTACCCTTTCACTGTGGCTCTTTGACCTCTTAACTCCTTTCATTGGCTTCACCTGGCTCACCCCAGGCTACTTGCCACTTCTTCATCCCATCCAGATCTTCTCACAGTCTTTTTGTATGTAAGTATCAGTCCCATCCTCATCAAATTCACAGATTTATTAGGAATCTTGCCTTCCTAACTGGTGTTATAATAAAACCTTGCTACTGACTGAAAGAAGGCTTGAGTGGTCAAATTCTTTAGAGGCAGCCCCACTCCCTACCCCTGCATTTTGGGGTTCCCAGCACCCTAAACTGCAATAATTTCAAAGAAACCATTTTTAGTTTTATTTATCAGTTCTATAGTCTTTTTGAACTAGGAATGATTTAGTTCTTTTCCAATTTTAAAAATTTCATCATTTGCAATTATTTGTCCATTTTCTATTTTTTAATTTAGAATTCAGTGTATTTATCTTCTTTTTTTCTATTTTGCTGATGTATGTTCTTAGGAATATAATTTTTCATCTAAGGACTGCTTTAGTTACATCTCAGAAATTTTGTATGTTGTCTTATCAATATCATTCTCTTTTACATAGTTAATATTTCTATAATTTGTTCTTTGCCCCACTCACTTTTCAGGATGTCACCATTAAGTCTCCACTTAGCACTGTATCTTGTGCTTGTCCTCCCTAAATTATTTAATGTTTTCAGTATATTATGATCTTTAAAGGATGTGTTTAGTATTCCTGGTTTTTAAAATATTTTTTTATAGTTTTTCTATGTCTTAGCATATGGTCTATTTTTGTAATGGGATCAAATGAGGCTAAAAAATATTTTCAAACTTTAAAGTTTCCATTCAGATGCCATTATGAGTCTTTTCAGCTCTAAATTCTCTAACAATTTGCCTTGTTCTTTATTTTTCCCTTTTGTTTAA
This sequence comes from Vombatus ursinus, assembly GCF_900497805.2. NCBI lineage: Eukaryota > Metazoa > Chordata > Mammalia > Diprotodontia > Vombatidae > Vombatus > Vombatus ursinus. The sequence continues at coordinate 12,488,208 of NW_020954567.1, forward strand.
CCAAATACAATACTCATTTATGCTTTAAAAAAATCCTGCAAAGCATAGACATAGAAGAGCCTTTTTTAATACACACATACATATATACATATACACATACGTACACATACACACACATATAACAAAAAGCTAGCATTATGATTGATGAAGAGACACTAGAAGCTTTTCCAGTAAGCTAGTGTGAAGTAAGGATGTCTCCTTTCTCCTACTATTATTTGATATGTTTCTAGAAATTACCAATAGAAATAAGGTAAAAGAAAAAAATAAAGAAACGAATATAGACAAAGACAAGGCAAAACTATCCTTATTTGCTGATGACATGATAGAATATTTAGAAAAATCTGGATACTTGGCAAATAAACTAATTGAGAAAATAATTAGCATCAAGAAAGTAGCATGATACAAATAAGTACACAAAAATCAACACCATTTCTGTATTGCAATAACAAAAACCCATGAAGAAATATTAAAAAGGAAAACTACAAAACTGCATAAAAATCTGGGAATTTACCAAAGCTCCCTCGGGACCTATATAAATACAATAACAAAATGCTCCTTACACTTCTAGGTTATATGACCAACAAGATGAAGGACTAGATATCTCCAAACCTCATGAACTCTCAGAAAACTCTCCAACCTAAGAATTATGTGTAAGAGGTAAAGTCATTACAGCTGTCTCCATAGGACAAGACATCAAGAATTCTAATGAGGTAACAACCGGGTGAATTAATAACAAAGAAGGCAATTACTCTTGTGGCTTTCTCACAGTGGTACATCATTTCTCTGGGCCAGCTCCTTTCTCCCATTGGTGATATCTTCTTGGGGCCTCCATTTTGTGGAGGTGCTCAGGCCATACAGTCTTTAATCCCCTCTCAGATCTGTCTCTGACTTCTGGACTTCAAAACCAGGCCCCCACAACTATAACATCCTGGGACTTTCCTCCTAACCCCCAGGATTGGATTGTATTGAATTATCTAATCATCTCTGTAGTCTTCTTAGACTAGAATAGATGTACACCTTGATTGACTCTACCTCCCTCAGCTTCCTAGGTGGCACAGTGGATAAAGCACTGGGCTTGGAATCAGGAAGACCTCATCTTCATGAGTTCAAATCCACCCTCAGACATTTACTAGCTGTGTGATGTTGGGCAAGTCACTTAACCTTGTTTGCCTCAGGTCCCCATCTGTAAAATAAGCTGGAGAAAGAAGTGACAAGCCACTCTAGTATGTCTACCATAGACTGAACAAGGAGAGAGTACCAAATTCCTCCGAAAGTCTTCCTTTTAGACTCGTCTTACTCCACTTTGTATCTACTGTCCTGCCTGGTTCAACTCTACAATAAAGTGTCCTTCCCATGATAAACTCACCACTTGAAAAAGAAATTTTTTTAAGCTCATCCCTTTTAAACTCCTCACCATGCTGCTAATTCATGCCTTGATTGACTTCACCTTCCTCAGCCTCCTCTCTCCTCTGATTGGGAGAGCAGATATCCAAACTCCTCCCAATGTCTTCCTTTAAAGAGGTCAGAAACTGGACTCAGCTCACTCCACTTTGCATCTGCTACAAAAGAGGGAAGACAATACACAAAAGGTGGTAGGGACAGGACAGGACAGGACACCAGGGATATTTGGTGTAGAGGCATCTTGTTCTGTGAAGTTGAAACCAAGTTTAGCAGAGGCAGAGTAGAGTAAGCTAAATCCAGTTTCTGACCTCTATAAAGGAACTCCTCCCAATGTCTTCCTTTATTTAATCCTTCCTGGCCAGTGATTATTGAAGTCAAGGGCTATGTATCTCCAGGGCTTAACACAGTGTCTACCACATCTCATAAACACTTAGTAAATGTTTATTGGATTAGAATGGATTGGATTGGATTAGAATATGCTGGGATTACCAGGCCTATACTCAGAATTGTTTGTAATAAAAGGAATGAAAGAATCTCAAAATGAGACAAAACAAACAAACCCTATCTGGCATTAACGAAAGGTTTGAATTGTACAACATTTTCTCACTAAGAAATTCCCTGTGCTAATGAAATCTCAAGTCCAATCCCCATCCCTGACAGCAGATAAATAATAAAAGGGCTTGAGAATCATTTAATATCAATTGAGCCCCAGTAAGGGCCAAAAACCTGAATTAATCTTTTCTTCCTGAGTGAACTGAGAATGCCCCTTCCTATGTCAACCATTAAAGCTGATCAAGAACAGTCTTATGTTTATGACCACTAAGGCACCTTTAACCCAGACACTACCTTGATGGTGGTAAAGGATACACAGATATCCCGGATCTGACATTTGCCTATCTTATTTAAAATTCCTTTCTCATGCTCTGGTTAAACATATGGAGACCATAAAACTGAGTAACACAAACATCCTTAGTCAGGGTTTAAATGTCCTCCTAAAATTTCTTGATTCAGTCAGAGTTAAAGCTCTGGCTCCATGTAACATGTCGCTAACTTAAGGGAATAAACAATATGGATTTACTTATCACCTAGCTTGTTGTCTCTAACCAAACTTTCAGGTCAACAGGCTATAGAGTCTATGCTTTTGAGGTGAAGCTATATTATTTTTTAATACTGTAGGTAGAATATAAAAGTTATTAGTACCCCGATAAGATTTGTGAGAGACCAGCAAACAATAAGGTACAAATTTAGAATGCCAGGAATTATCCTTCTTACCTGAAAACATGATGGAGGTATTAAGCTGGGGGCAAAATACGGTTCCTCAGTAACAACATTAATCACACTTCCAAATACAATGAGAACATATTGTATAGTCTCATCATAAATAGACAGCTCACTATAGCTTGATAAATTTTCCATGTACATATTATTTTCTTCTAAATACCTCTGATATGTTAATTCCTAAAAATAAATGATAGAAATAAGTGATCTGCCTCCTGACTTCCCTCATACCTGGATCATTCTCCCTGCTCATCTTCACCTCCTGGCTTCCCTGGCTCCCTCACTCCAAGTCTAAGCTGAAGACCCACCTTCTGCAAGAAGCCTTTGCTATCCTCCCTAATACTAGTGCTCTACTCTGAAATTATTCCCAATTTAACGTGTATGTGTCCTGTTGGTAGACAGTTATTTGCATGGTATCCCCCATTAGACTGTAAATTCCTTGAGAACAAGACTATTTCTTGTCCTTCTTGGTATGCCCAATGCTTAGCACAGTGCCTGGTACACACAGTAGTTGGTGCTTACTAAATGCTTATTGACTTGATTTAGGATTCATTGAGAGGAAATCATGCCTCACTAATCTATGGAAATCTGAGATAAACATGTGGACAATGGAGAACCAGTGAGCAGTTAGTCATATTTAGGCTTTCTAAGTCTTTAATAATATTCCAATGCAAAGGTTGCGTCCTGTGAGTTTGGGTAAAACTGTTTTTACCGGCTTATATTAACCAGTTCCCAGTATCCACAGGGGTGAACAAAAGGATGATCTTTTAGCATCCAAAATGGACAGGCAAGGACAAGAAGTGACATTTTCCACAGGACTGAGGGGCTCATCGTCATAGATTCATAACACTGGATGTGATCTTAAGGGATGACCTAACCTCACCTCTCCACTCAGCATAGGGGACTCCTATACAATATCCTCCATAAAGAGTCGTCAGCCTCTGCTGTAAGATCCCCAGCAATGTGCTCACTAGCTCACCCTGAAGCCCATTCCAGTTTTGAACAATGCATCATTAGAAAGTGTTTTCCTCCTATTGAACTGGAGGAAGTCCTGTAGTGAATAGATATTGCTCACTATAGCTTGATAAATTTTCCACATACAAATTATTATGTTCCAAATACTTACGATACGCTAATTTCCAAAAATAAATAAGATCCTAATCCTGCTCCCTGGGTTGGTACAAAAGGCTCATTCTTAATCCATTCTTTGTGCCCCAAGAGCAGAAAGTTGCAGACTTGAACCACTCTACAATTATACTCTATAATTAGAAAGCTCTCAGAACAGAATTGGGATGAAGAGGCAGAGAGCCACAATAAAGAGGTATAAATTTGGGGTTCACTATCCCTCCACATTGCCTCTAAGAATCCTTCTCCTTCAGGACTCAGTTCAGGGACTACAACCTCAGTAAAGCCATCTCCTTTCTTTCTGGTTTTTATTGTTCTCCCTCTCCGAAGTTTGGCTTGTTGTATACTTATTCGTGCATACGTAGTAGTCTCCTTTAGAATGTAAGCATCCAGGGGCAGCTAGGTGGCACAGTAGATAGAGCTCTGGCCTTGGAGTCAGGAGGACCTGAGTTGGAATCTGGCCTCAGACACTCGATACTTAGTAGCTATGTGACCCTGGGAAAGTCATATAACCCCGATTGCCTCGCCAAAAAAGTGGGGGAAAAATGTAAGCACCATTAGAGGACCGACTTTCTATTTTTTTTTTCATTTTGTCTTCTAATAGGAACGCTCTTCCATTGAGTACCAGATGCCTTCCTTTCCAGAGAAGAGGAGAGGGGCTAATCCAAACTTCCCAGAACAAATCCTTTTAGTAAGGGGATTTAGATTTAGTCAAAGGGCTGCACTTGAGGATCTAGAGAGCCACGTGTGGCCTCGAGGCTGCAGGCTCACCATCCTTGCACCTAATAGTCTCTCAGTTTGCTCATTTCACATGACCGAGTCTTCTATAAACTAACACAAATATGGTCATACCTTTGATCTTGCAGTCACCTGTGTCTATGTTCACAAACTCTGAAATTCCCTTATCTGATTACATTCCATTGTCATTCTACCTTTCCCTTTGCCTTACAACCTGAAACCCTGTCCTTCAACCATACAATGACCTATAATCCCTCAATTTTTTCCCAGACTATCACCCCTGCACTTGGCAACACTCTCCTCCATTCCCCATCTTGACCGCTTTCTGAACCAATTCAAACCCTATACTGCCTTTTTCTCTTGAATCCCTTGTGCCCTTATCCAATTACCAATCTTGCCCCGCCAAGCATTGGCCTTCAATTATTCCCACCATCCACTGCCTTTGCTCTTACATGTTTACTACTGAAGTTAGAGAAAATAATGAAACCATGCTAGCTGGGTCCACTACAAATTTATGTGACATCATCTCAACTGGTCCTCAATGCAGCTAGGAGATCTTCTATACTACACTAATTGACTCAATATCCCACTCACCTCAGTGGCTTTTCCAAACCTTTTTATCTCTCCTCAAACTTCTCATAGCTCCCCCACCTCTCATCTTTCTCAGTTGAAAACCTTGCCTCATATTTCATTGAAAAAATTGGGGCCATTCACCAAGAGTTCCCTTTTTTCCCCTCTTCCTCATCACTCATATTCATTCCACCACCATCTCTTTCTCCACTCCTTTCTCATGTGAAGAGCTGGCCCTTCTCCTTGCTAAGGCAAGAAGGAATTCCCTCTACTTGCACAACTGATACCATTTCATCCCTTCTCCAGCAAATTGCCCCTCTGTCATCCTGATTCTCTCATTTATCTTCCACCTCTCCTTGTCTACTAAATGCTTTCTTACTGCCTACAAACATGCCCATGTCTCTGTCATTCTCAAAAACCCTCACTGGATCCATCCATCCCTAATAATTATTTTCCCATATCTCTCCTCTCTTTTGTGCTTAACATCCTTGAGGCCATCTGTAATAGGTGTCTCCACTTCCTGTCCTCTGTCTCACCAAACTCTCTAGTCACGTTTTCAGTCTCATTATTTAACTGAAACTGCTTTCTCCAAAGTTACTAAAAACCTCTTAATTACCAAAATAATTACCTTACTCTTAATTACCAAATCTCATACCAAATCTCATTTTTTCAGTCCTCATCCTTCTTGCCCTGCCTGTAGCCTTTGATGTTGATCACCCTCTTCTCCTCTACACCCTCTTCTTTTAGGTTTCTGTGATACTACTCTGTCCTGGTTCCCCTCTGACCTATCTCACAGCTCCTTCTCAATCTCCTTTCGTCCATCTTCAACCAGCTCTTGCCTACTAACCATGGATATCCCACAGAGTTCTGACCTGGGCCCTCTTCTCTTTCTATAGTATCTCTCTTGATGACTTCACCAGCTCCCAAAGATTTAATCATCTCTATGCTGATGGTTCTCAAATCTTCGTCTACAGCCCCAACCTTTCCACTGACTTCCGGTCTGAAATCTCCCATTGCCTGTTGGGCATCTTGAACTGGATTCATCTCCTGAATCCATAAATTTTCACTAGCTAGCCTCCTGGAATGCTGCTCTCCCTCCTCATCTCTGCCTTCTGGCTTCCTTCAAGTGCCAGCTAAAATCCTATCTTCTACAGGAAGCCTTTCCCAATCCCCCTTAATTCTAGTGCCTTCCCTCTGTTGATAATTTCCAATTTGTCCTGTATGTTACCGGTTTGTACATAGTTGTTTGTGTTGTTTCCCCATTAGACTGTGACCTACTTGAGAACAAGCACTGTCTTCTGCCTTTCTTTGTGTCCCCAGTGGTTAGTACAGTACCTGGCATATAGTAGACACAATAAATATTTATTGACTGACTGCCTGACATCCAATGTGTCGAGGTCCAGCTAAATGTTCATTAAATTATTCCTATTAGCACTGTCTTTGCCTCTTGGGGCTTACCAAATCAGTAGCTGTGGAATCTACATAAAAATAAATGTAGAACAGAGAATTACAAAGCTGTAATTTCTCAGATGTCCTACATCTTCCTTGATAGTATTGTGATGAATTACTGACACCATACACAGAGGCTTAAAGACAGGTAGGCCTGAGTTTCCCCTCTGGCACCTTTCAACTCTAAATCTATGAATTACGAACTTCATAGCTATTCTTTTGTTCTGTGAAATAACAGGATAGATCCTATAGGAGAAGTGGCATGGTAGGGGAGATAGAGAATTGGCCTTGGAGTCATAAGAACTAGATTCATATACTATCACATACTGGCTATGTAACCATGGACATGAGTTACTCAACCTTCCTACTACACAACCCTGTAAGATTCTGTTACATTAGAGATACTGATCTAAATGAGGAGGAGTTTCTGTTCTAGGAGTCCACACATTGCTGAAATCAATGGTCTGAAAAAAAATTATAATAGTTGAATCAATATGTCTTACCTCACCCATTATACCCGCCTTTATATATTGATTTGCTATGTTGAGTGCAACTTTCACCCACACTTTGTCTTCTAAGAATGACCAAAATACATCAAAACCTTCATATAAATCTTCTAGAGAGATAAAGCAGGCCTGAAAAAATAAGACACAGTAATAACGTAGGAATAAACAGCAAGAGTAAGACTATGAGAAAATAGGAACTCTATCCATGCCAAGAAATTGGCTATTTTGTGAAGCATAATCAGGACATTAGTAAGGGTATGAATGTGAGAGCGTAGTCAATTGAGTAAACCAATCCTATCACTCTATCCCAAATATTAAGATACTAAGCCTCGATATATTCATCACGTGAAAACACAACTCAATTTCATTAAGTGTGAACAAGACTTGGATGCCTCCTTGAATCAATCAAAGATGCTTCAATCAGGAGCAAAAGGAAGTCTTTTCTGGTTGGGTGAGGGACTTGGTCATGGCCATGGGAGGAACACCAAGAAAGCCAATTTGGTCAGACCACAGAAAGTGTTAAAAGGACTAATGTGCAATAAGTGACAAAGCCAGGTTGCAAGGGGTTTTAAAAGGTCCAATAGATTTCTATTTAACCCTAGACATAATAAGAAAATTTATTTAGTGGGGGAATGAAATGGCCAGGCCTGTGGCTTTAGAAAAATCATTTTGGTTGCTATATAGAAAATGAATTAGAGAAGTTAGCGACCAGTTAGGAGGCTGTTATAATAGTCCAGCTAAGAAGTGAGGAGAGCCTGGACTATGGTGATAGCCATGTGAGTACAGAGAATGGAATGGATGTAAAAGATGTTGTGGCCATAGAAACCACAGTACTTGTCAACTGATTGGATATGTGAGGAGTCAAGGCGGATGCTATCCCTAAACTTAGGACTCAACAAAATCTCTGCCCAAGCTTTCTTGTTATAGGATATTCTGTGACCTCCCCAAAGTCCTACCATGACACCTCATCATAGCATAGAGGACACCTGCGATTGTCATAGGTTAGGCCAGTAGATTGAAAGCTCTGGTAGCTTCTACCATTCTGGAAAAGCTTCCAGTCTGATTGCTAAGTGCCACACTAGCTAAGAATGGAGTGGCTCATCATAAGTGGCTGGACATGTAATAATGAATTCCTTAGCCACTACAATCCATGAAAAAGAAAAATACTTCTGCCATTAAAGTGACAGTGGTGAGAGAGAGACAGAAACAGAAAGGGGAGACGCATCAGGCCAAAGGAACTAAGAATCAAAGATTTTAGACTATACAAAAATATTAATTTAAATGTTGACACTCAACATGTAAGATCCTTATCCAAGTATCAAAGAGGGAAATCTAGGCTTGATGACAGGAAAAACTGCCTCACAAGTAGATCAGTCTGAAAGGCCAACAGTGGCCTCAGAAGGTAATGAGGTTTGGCCTCACCAGAGGGCTTCAAGAAGAGGTGGGATCACAACTTGTGGGTTACTTTGAAATGGGAATGCCTTAGGTCCCTTCCTGTTCTAAAATTCTGTGTTTTCATGATTTTATGATCATTTGGATGGTTTTCAGAATAAAGCATCAGAATTCTCTGGGAGAAAAAAAAATCATACTGGGGTCCCTGATTTACATGAAAGAAAACTGTATCAAGGGGCATGCTGGTAAATGTTTAACAACTCCCTATCCCAAAAAGAAAAAACATGCTGGACACACTTTAAAGTTTAATCTGCATCATTAATGTTTTCTCTGTCACTTTCTTAAGTCTAGACAATCAACAAAACAATAAATCAAGCCCTGATTTGTAATGTTTACTGATTTCTGAGGTGCAAATGCTCACACTGAAAATTTTACAATTGGCTCCTCTCAGCTGGTTCAAGGTAACTCCAGTACACCCCTTCATGTAACATACAGTGAAAAAAATAGTGATGCCTGACCTGCAAAATGGTTTCACAGGTAGCTGTATAACCCATTTCTCTTTTAAGCAGACAACTCAATTCTCCTATTATATCGCCACTCGTGACGTATTCTGTAAATGTTGCGGGTAATTTTGCCTCTGCTCTCAGCTTAGGATGAATCCCAAAATGAAGAAATGAGCCATTTAGCTGAAAAGAGAGAAACGCACACACACGTTAAAATACAATTCAGAAGTCATGCTGCCAAGGATAATAAAAGCTTAATTTTTTTAGAGTGTCTCATGATTACAATTTTATTTTATATACATTGTCTCATTTGACGCTGACAACTGCCCTATGAGATGGGTAGAGAAATTATTATCATTTTCATTTTATGGGTGAAGGAACTGAAGTTCAAAAAGGGAAAAAATAATTTGTCTATAGTCGCACACCTAGGGAGTGGAAAAGATGGGACTCGGCTCCAGACTTGTCTCAGACTATAGTACCCTTTCCATTATCCCATGCTTTATATCTCAGAAAGTAGGAGCCCTCTCAGACTCTTGTTATTGCTGTGCTCAAAGGGAAATGCGTTTTATGGAGTCTAGCCAGTTTGAAGAATGAGAGTTTTCAGGGAAATCACTATCTGGCTTAGATTTTAAACTTGAAAATCCAGAAATCATTTTCATCCTTTAAATGTTCTATTCAGCTCTAAAGTTTCTTAATATCTTAAACACTGTCAATTTTTACTTGACTTTGCCTTCTCTCATATATTACTGATGAAAAAATTATAAGCAATGCTGATATCAAGTTCCAACACCCCATCTAAAAATTCATCTGGTTAGGAAGAGAAAAAAAAAAGGATAACAAGAACAAAATAACATTTTAAATTTCCTGGATCTTCCTTAGGGATGACATCTATCCCGAAGAGAGTAGTTCAGAAACTGAGATCTCAATCCAGTCTCAGGCAAAAGCCTGGTCTGCTATCTTCATGTATCTCTGCCAATGGGAATCCTACTTAACTATCTTTCAAGATTCTATTCGAATGAGTCCTTCTTTTCCCTGTTTAAAGTGTTTTCAAGGTTCCTGGGGCTTTCCTCTACACTCAGTCTATCCTTCCCTGCCTCTCTCACTCAATCTCCCCCCCTACTCAAACACAACCAAGATGATATAGGCTTGAGGTGGAGCTGAAGCATCTCTGGTCCAAATGCTAGCAGGCTTCCAACTTGTTTACCTGCATTAATGGTAGAAGGTACTGGGTAGAAGAGTCCAGTAGACTTTGGATTGTTTTTGAGAGCAGTCCTGGGCTGGATGAAGGCACTTACTATAGTTTCTCCCAGGTTTTTTTTAATCATTATTTGGTCTGGCACTTTTTAAACACCATTACTTTAGTACACATAGGGGAGTGTCACAGCTCCCCTGTTGACCTTTCACACAGCCGTCTTAACCAAAAGTCTTTCTCTGGCGTAACTTTCTTAAAATAATCCTCTTCTTGTCCTTACTTTTTCTGACCAACCTCAGCTCATTCTGATCTTTGACACTATTGATATTATTCTTATGAAACTGCACTATGCTTTAACCAGTTTTAAACTTTGTTTTAAATAGTATTTTATTTTTTCAATTACATGTAAAGACAATTTTTAATATTCATTTAAAAAAATTTTTGAGTTTCAAATTTTCTCCCTCCCTCTCTCCTCTCCCGATTCCTAAAATGGTAAGCAATTTGATATAGGTTACATGTTGTACCATACTTTCTTCTTTGCATTAATCCTCCCATAACCTAACCTTGCTTTCATCTTTTACATCTTCTTAAGATTTCAGTCAATGAGTGCCCTGTGTATCCACATCAATCCCTTTAGACAATATTCTCTATTCTTTATCACAAATGTTTATCTTTGTCTTTAGAGTTTCATATTTAACAGTTTCCCAACCCTGTTGAGGTGATCGTCCATGGGATTCTACCTGTTTTTACTTTGTACTCTTTGAAATCTCCTCTTTAAGATGCATGCCAGACTATGCCCAGCCTTCTTTTCCTTCTCTATCACAAACTCTAACATAGAGAAATGTGACTTTTGCACAAAGGGTCCCAAAGTTTCTACCCCAGAAGTTAGTTCCTCTTTGCTGTGGAGAATCAGATCCAGAGGCAATTTCTTGAATTACATTTTTCACTTTATCAATCAAGTGATCATTTAATCAATAAGTGTTGTTGTTCTTGTTGTTCAGTCACTCGGTCATGTCCAACTCTTCATGACCCCATGGACCATAGCATGCCAGGCCCTTCTATCCTCCAGTATTTCTCAAAGTCTGTCCAAGTTCATGTTCATTGCTTCCATGACACTATCTAGCCGTCTCATCATCTGCTGTCCCCTTCTCCTTTTGCCTTCAATTTTTCCTTACATCAGTGAGGAAAATTTTCCAGTGAGTCCTGGCTTCTCATTATGTGGCCAAACTATTTAAGCTTCAGCGTCAGTATTTGACCTTCCAGTTAACAGCCTGAATTAATTTCTTTAAGTATTGACTGATTTGATCTCCTTGCTGTCTAAGAGACTCTGGAAAGTCTTCTCCAGAACCACAATTTGAAAGTGTCCACTCAGTTTTCCTCAGTCCAACTCTTGCAGCCATACATTGCTACTGGAAAAACTATAGCTTTGACTTTACAGATCTTTGTTGGTGAGGTGATATCTCGGCTTTCAGGTACACTGTCCAGATTTGCCACAGCTTTCCTTCCAAGGAGCATCTTTTAATTTCATGGCTGCAGTCACTGTCTGCAGTGATCTCTGAGCCCAAGAATATAAAATCTGAAACTGGTTCCATTTCTTCTCCCTCTATTTGCCAGGAAATGATAGGACCAGTTGCCAAGATCTTAGTTTTCTTATGTTAAGCTTCAAGCCAGCTCTTACATTTCCCTCATCAAGAAGCTTCTTAATTCTTCTTCATTTCCTACCATCAGAGTGGTATCATTTGCATATCTGAGATTGTTGATATTTCTTCCGGCAGCCTCAGTTTCAGCTTTTGATTTATCCAGACTGGCGTTTCACATCATATACTCTGTATATAAGTTACATAAATAAGGTGATAACAAAAAGCCTTGTCATAGTAAATATTTTTTAAAGATATACACAGAAATAGGCAACAAGGTCAGGAAACTAGGAACAAATACTCTAAAGTGGCACAGTCCCATAAGAATATGAAGGAAGCTAAACTCAAAAATGAATTAAATTAAGGAAAACAAAAAAGGAGGCAAGATGGCAATCAAGCAAGGGATAGAACCTTTGGAGAGAAAGGGAAGATGATATAGAAAGATGAACTCAGAGAGTAGAACTATTTAACTCTTCTTTTGCTTCTGAGGTTTTTCTGCTAAGGAGAATATAAACTTCAGCCTAAGAAGATGTCTTAGTTCATTAACTCATATTTAGATTTCTGATATTGAAAATCATGAGCAAACTCACCTTCAAATTTAAAAAAACAACAATCAGGGACTTTACGGATATAAATAAATAAACAAACAAACAAACAAATAAATAAATGAATAATGCAATATGGATAAATAAAAGTAGAAACATGCACCATATCTATATATTGGCAACAAAAATAGCTAGTGGAGGATTCTGGGAATATGGTGAAGTAGGTGAGAAAACTTTCAGCTCTTCAAATTTCCTCCACAGAAAAAGACAGAACATTGCCTCGGAGGGAATGCAGAGCATTAGAAATAAACAAAAGTCAGGGTAAAACAGTTGTTCTCCTAAAACAACTTAAGAAGACCCCAGGAAAGACCTGACCTCCAGAGGCAGAGGGTCAGCCTGAGTGAAGTGTGAAAACCTCCCGATCAACTCTGCAGAACAAACAAACAAGTACTAGGAGCAGCGGAGGTTGGGAGGCAGCTTCAGTCTTGGAAACTTACATCTCACCAACAATGTGGGGGACTGATGGCTGAGGAGGAGAAGATTGAAGGGCATTCCATTGTGAAGGGATGCCAAGCACAACTGTGCTGACCAGATGTGTCCCAGGCTGTGGTTGCAGGAAGAAGGAGCTAGCACACAGCTGGGGAGTGCAGTAGCAGAAGCACGGGAACCCTGTTGGCTGTGGGCACTTGCAGGAGAGCAGAGTTCTTGTTTTTGGTTCCAAGGCAAAGAGGACAGCTGTAGTTTGCAGTTGCAGGAGGGACTGCAGGGAGTAAAATCATTTGTGGGACAGCGTGATCCCGGGGGCTCTGGCAGTGACTTAGGAGTGGAGAGAAGAGCCCAAGATTGAGCCCTGGGACAGACCTCAGAAAATAATAGTAAGAAGGACCTGAGGCTTGGGGCGTTATTCCCCATACTTGGACTATAACTTGATCACACTAATAGCTGCTAAAAACAAAACCAAAAAAAAAATGAGTAAGCAAAAGAGAAAGAGCCCAAACATAGATAGCTACTATTGGAATAGAGAAGATCTGGGATCATATTCAGAGGAAGATAATGGAGCTAAAAAAGTCACTCCTTTTTCAATGAGAAACATCAAATGATCCCAAGCACAAAAAGATTTCTTGGAAGAACTTAAAAAGGACTTTAAAAATAAAGTAAAAGAGATTGAGGAAAAATTAGGAAAAAGTAAAGAGCAATCCAAGAAAATCAAGAGAATTATGAAAAGAAAGTCAACCAATTTGAAATAGAGAATCGAAAACTTAAGGAAGAAAATAACTCCTTGAAAACTGGAATTGGGCAAAGGGAAGCTAATGACATTCTAAGACATCAAGAAATAATAAAACAAAATCAAAAGAATGAAAAAATAGAAAAGAATGTGAAACATCTCATCAGAAAAACAACTGATCTAGAGAACAGATCAAGGGACAGAAATAATATAAGAATAATTGAACTACCTGAAAATTTTGATTAAAAAAATTTTAATATAATATTACAAGAAATTATCAAGGAAAATTGCCCTGAAGTTCTAGAACAAGAAGGCAAAACAGAAATAGAAAAAATCCAGTGATCACCACCTAAAAGAGATCCTGGGAGGAAAACTTACAGGAATATCACAGCCAAGTTTCAAAGCTTCCAGGTTAAGGAGAAAATATTGGAAGCAACAAGAAAAAAGAACTTAAATATCATGGAATTATAATAAGGATTACACAATATCTGGAAGTTAGTACGTTGAAGAATTGTAGGTCTTGGAATACTATATTTCATAGAATAAAAGAGCTGGGGTTATGACCAAGGGTAATTTTCCTAGCAAAGTTAAGTATAATCCTGAATGGGAAAAAAATGCACATTTAATGAGCTGAAAGACTTTCAGGTATTTGTGACAAAAACAGCAGAATTTAGAGGAAAATTTGACATATAACATCTAGGAGAAATATAAGGTAAACATTAAGGACCAATTATAAGGGACTCAATAAGGTCAAATTGTTTGCTTCTTATATATGAAAATATTATCAGTTCTTTTATGACTGTCATTTTTATTTGGGTAGTTTGAAAGAAAGGCTTGGTCGGAGATGAGTATGATGGGGTGATTCTAAAATCAGCTGTGTAGGGAGAGCAATTATCTCATACAAAAAGGAGCAATTATCTCACACAAATGAGGTGAAAAAGGAAAAATTGACACAGAAGAAGCTAGTGGGGGGAGGACTGATAGTGCTGAAACCTTACTCTCATCAGGAGTGGGTTAAAGAGAGAATAATATATGTGTTTAGAAGGGTATAAAAGTCTTCTAAATTCAGAAAGAAACAAGATGACAAGGGATAGGGTCAGGGGAGAGGATAAGGGAGGGATTCTTGAAGGGGAAGTAGGTTAAGGAATAGGAGGGCAAGGTGGCAGATAGAAGTAAAGCAGAGGAATGAGTAGGGATAGGAATAGGGTGAGGACAGTGAGGAAAAATAGGAAGGAGGAAAATGTACAACAATAATTATAGTTTTGAATGTGAAAGGGATGAATTTACCCATAAAATGGAAACTGACAGCAGACTAAAAATCTGAATTCAACAATACGTTGCTGTCAGGGAATGCTATAAAAATGAGAGATACAGACAAACGTAAAATAAAGGTCAGGAGTAGAATTTATTATGTTAAAAAAAAAGCAGGGGTAGTAATCATGATCTCAGACAAAGTCAAAGCTAAAATAGATTTAATCAAAAGAGAAGAATAGGGAAACTGCACTCAGTCATATGATTCAATATTGTTTTAGACCATTTAAAATAACTAGACAGTGTAAAATACCTGAGAGTATACCCACCAAAACAGATACAGGACCTATACAAATATAAATATAAAACACTTTTTATACAAATAAAGTTAGATCTAAATAATTGAAGTAATGTTTATTGTCCATGGGTAGGCAAAGCCAATATAATTTTAAAATGACAATTTTACCTAACTAATCTGTTTATGTAATGCCATCCCAATTATATTACTAAAAAATTATATTACTGAGTTGGAAAAAATAACAACAAAGTTCATTTGGAAAAACAAAAGGTCAGGAACTTCAAAGAAACCAGGGGCGAAAAGATATAAGGGAAGCAGATTCAGCAGTATCAGACCTTAAATGATATTATAAGGTGAGAGCATTGTTGAAATGTAAAATTGATAATTTCAATTATTCTAAATTAAATTTTCTTGCACAAATAAAACCTATGCAGCCAAGAATAGAAGAAATGCAAAAATTGGGGTGAAAAACTTTCATAGACAATCTCTCAGATAGAATGTGATTGGGTTGGAATATGGCTGTGGTATAAGAAATGATCAGCTGGTTGATTCAGAAAAACATGGAAAGACTTGGACTTATGAAGAAAGACGCTATCCACCTTCAGAGAAACAGATGATAAATGGAAATAAGCATAGTACAGTCTTATATATATATATATATATATATATATATGTGTGTGTGTGTGTGTGTGTGTGTGTGTGTGTGTATTTATAGATATCTATGTATACATATGTATGTGTGTGAATATATATACTTATACATATATATATATATACACACACACATAATTCTTGGGGGGTTGGGGAGGGAGGGGAAAAATAAAGTAAAAATTGCACAGCAGAGAACAAAAGAAAATCTACAAGGAAGCAAAAAAAGCTGGACAGCTTTGAAAACAATGTACAGTATTTATTATAGAAGTTTTCTTGAAATGGAAAGCTATTGTTTTATATTGAATTCTCTCTTATGTTCTGCTGTGCACATGGCAATTTTTTTCTTTTCTTATTTTGTATTTGAGTTCAAAATAAATTAAAAAACTAAAAGTAATAATAATAGCTAACATTTATATAGTTTTAAGATTTGCAACTTCTAGTTATCTCGTGCGATCTTCACAACACTGTTGTGACGTAAGTGTTATCATTATCCCTATTTAAAGAAATTGAGGCTGAGAGATATTAAATGACTCGTCCACAGTGACCCCAATACATGTCTGAGGCACACTTCAAACTCAAGTCTTCCTGATTCCAAGCCCAACACTCTATCCACTCGGCCACCTCACTATCCCCATTAGGTGATGATACTTTTCATATGGCATTGAAAAGCTATTGCTACGATGAGAGACTAAAATAATAAAGCAAAGATAAGCTAGCAGAATAACAAGGACACCGACCATGTATGATGAAGAAGCCATAAACCTTTCAAGTGATTTTGAAAAGCTCATGTGGCACTAAAAGGACACCTCTCGTGATATTAGAATCTGGCATGGTGGTCTCTAGGTTATTCTCATAGAAAAGTCTTATGTAGTTGCCCTAACTCCAGTCTGCTTCAGATCAGTTGGGTTTCAAGGCCTGGTGCACTGGCCAACTGAAATGTGTCTGTCACCTGTGCTTGGAATGCATTTTCTCCTACCCTCTGCCTCTAGATTTTTTGTTTTCTTCAAAACTCAGATTAAGCATCATTTTTAAAAAATGAAGCCTTTCCTGATCCCTCCAGCTTCTAGTGTCTTCTCCCACCAATTATATTTATTCCATGTACACTTAATATATATGGACATGTCTCCAGATGGAATATAAGCTCCTTGAAAACAAAAACTGATTCCTTTTTGTCTTTGTGTCCCATAGTGCCTGCTTCATAGTAGGCCTTCAATAAATGCTTGTCCATTGATTATGATATGCATCCTAGGCATAAATGTTTACAGTCATTCAAAAAAGAAGTTTTATAAAAATTTTCAAACTCTTGTGCCTTTTTTTCTCATTATTTTAAATTACATTTTTATCATTGATATTAAGCAGTCTCTTAATAAGTGTTACATAGATTAGTAACTTCTGACTAAACAGCTTCTCTGGGCTATAATGAGCATAAGTTCTTACAGTCTTCCTGGAGGCCATAACAGCACCAACTGGTCCTTTCAAACATTGTGCTTTACCCATTTGTTTAATATGTTCATGCCATGAGTGTGGAATCCTTGGTAAAACAATGCTAGTTAATTAACTGAGTAAATACCTGGTGACAGTCTCTGGCTGACTAAGCAAGTTAGGAGAGGGAGTGAGGAAGAGATGGAGCATGATGCCAGGGTATGACTCCTCTATCAACCAAATTGAATATTTGAATATTACAAGACCCTGGCATCTGCAGAATATTTGGGATAACCAATAGAGTAACACAATCCATTTGGTTTGTCTACCCAATACTTGATAGAACAAAAACAGATAATTAATAGGAAATTGAAACTCAAAACATGTGAGAAGATGGTAAATGAATACTTAGTTACCTTCAATGAGGTCAAGCCATTAGGCCTAAACTGAAATCCCCGGGGTACTAAATGTATGTATCAATGTAATTGCTGAGCCACTGTCAGAAGTCTTTGAAAAATCATGAAGGATAAAATACTATAGGGACTACAGGGTGGGAGGAGAGTAAATGTTGTCTTGGTCCTCAAGTAAGGGAGAAATGCCCCATTTTTCAAACTATAGGCTGGTGAGCGTAACTTCAATTTCTAGCAAAAGTCTATGAATGATGTTTGAATACTTAGAAAAGGAAGTGGTGATCAGCTGGAGTCAGTATGGATTCATTAGAAACAAATCATATCAAATTAACCTCATTTCCTTTTTAAAATAGTGTTACTAGTCTTACGAAATTGAATTGACAAAGGGAAGATTGAAGGCTGTGCAGCATTTGGGCAATTTTGTAGCACTTTCAACAATTTCAAGATGCTTCCTGACCAAAACAAAGACCCTAAACCCATATTTTTAAGAGTAATGTTCTCCCAGTGATGTCATTGGCTGTGAATCATGAAACACCACCATTTCTGGAAACTTGAAATTGTGGGTGACTCAAAGGACAATGGAAAGATGCAAGGTGGCACAATCAAACTGTAGTATATTGTCAATATTGATTTATGTGCAAGAAGCAACCCCCAAATCATATTTTTTATTTATATGCTTTATATTTGTATTTTGTAGTTTTTATCATATTTTAAGAGGTTCTATGAAAACTTTCAAACTTCCTGAGTTTGATGCTTATAATTCAAATGTGAAATTGATTATTGATTAATTAATAGTTAGGAGTTTTCATTAATCACTGAACTTAATATCTATGGATCAGTTTTGAATTTAATTGTATAGGCCTTAGTAAGAGTTTAAGTACACAAATCTTCAGGGCTACAAGCTGGTCCTGTCTCTTGAGGGAAATAAGGAGGATGAGTGGTGGATAAGTCAACCTGGGCAGGAGATGTTTTGCCCAGCACTGGGTCTGTCTGGTACTGATTGATATCTGGTATAGGACTTTCCATAGAATGCTACTCAACACTGTATTTTTCCTGTTGCTATGGCCTCTGGAGACCCCTCTTGTCATTTGATGTGATGTATAATCCACCCTTTGCCATTCTTATAAACCAATCACAGTCTTAGTTTAGTTTGTATCACTGGTCCTTATGTAACCACCAAATTATAAAAAGCTGTTCTGATTGTAAGGTGTATCTCTGGTCACTGAAGGGCTGTTGACCTCTATTATTGACCACCATTAGCCTTGCTAACAAATAGATTATGCTTGGAACTTTGTGCCTCAGATTTTCTTCATTGCAGATTTTTATCACAACACTGACACATATTGTCATATTATAAGACCAGCTAGATAATTCCAGCATGGAAGTTACCACTGGAAGCAAATTAGACACTTCAAGAAGTAATTCAAGTCATTATGACAGCATTTGGAGGACTTGATTTACTAAAATGGAACCCAAGTAGCCTTAAAGATTCCATGTCCATCTAGCAATACTTAGCCATTCGTACAATAAATCAGGCTGTATGTCAATTACTATACCTTTTGTTTTTTACTCCTTATGTTTAGGAGACAAACTCATTAACATTTCAAAGAGTATTTAAATTTAAGGTTTCCTATTTAATAATTCAATATCTGCTATTATTTTATTGTGGGAGATGTTGGCATGAAAGCAAGCGGGAACCAATACATGTTATTTTACCATTTAGATCTAGTAGACAGCCACAGTAGAAATGTGGTTTGTAAGCTATCATATTTATGACTTTCCTTTGTCTTACTCATAACTTTTTTTTTCAAGCTGAAACTGTGTCTGTTTTTTTAAACCTAGAAATGTCTTCCTTGATCAGTGACACAGAGTAAGACTATTAAGAACCAAATGCTTTCCTCATTTAGTTCTTCAAGAAATTAAAGTCTGCTATCTTTGTCTGTGCCCCAGCTCTCATGCTTGGAATTCATTCCCTCCTCACCTCTGCCTCGGCTTCCTTCATAACTCAGATCAAGCACATGAAGTCTCTCCTGATCCCTCAGCTGCTAGTACCTTCTTCCACCAATTACCTTATACTTATTTCATAAATACTTACAAAGGCACATGTTATGTCCCTCTAGTAGAATATAAGCTTCTGGAGAAGAGGAACAGCTTCCTTTTTGCCTAGCATAGTGCCTATCTCATAGTAAGCATTCAATAAATATTTGTTAATTAACTGATTATGATATACGTCTTGGGCATAAATGTTTAATCATTTAAAGAAGAGGTTTTATGAAAACTTTTAAACTTCCAGAGTACCATTTTTCTCATTATTTTAAATTAAGTTTTTATAATTGATATTAATGTATCTTACGCTTGACATTCCTGAAATAATCAAATAAATTCCTTGTGGCATTTCACCCTCTTTACATATGATATCTCCATAGTCAAAACAAGCAAGTTGGGCTTTTTCCTAAAAGAAAAAAATAATAATTATCAAAAAATCTGACGGTTCAGTTTTCTAAATGAAATACTAAACAGAAATATGGCATAGACACAAAGAGATTGAGATAGCAAGAGACAGACAGAGATGAATTACTTGGAACTACCAATAATATTACTGTGGTTTAATTTTGTGATACAATGCTCAGTCATGTGTATTTGTACTCACTGTAGGCTGACTCAAAACATCTGATCTTGACCCAAATGAAACCAGATTAAGCTGGTTTCCCCACTTTTTGTCAACGCAAGAAATGTAGATAAACATGCATCAATGGCTTAGGAACTCATTTGATTTAAATCCCATTGAAAATCAATGAGCTTTAATCACAGCATCACAGATTTATAACAAAAAGGACCATAGAGGTCATTAAGTCCAACTCCCTAATTTTACAAATGAGGATAGAGACATTGAGTGACCTGTCCATAGCTAGTGAGAGTCTGAGGAAAGATGTGAAGCCAAGTGTTTCTGATTCCCAAGTTTAACACTATCCACTACATCACACTCCCTTTCACTGCATCATGCTGCCTGTCAAAGTTAAACTTGGGAAAATGGACTGTTCACAAAAGGTTCTTAGGGTTGTGATGGAGCTGGTTTTTGAGAGCTGATTGTTAATTTTCAATGTGAGAACTTACACCTTGGAAATCAGCAAGTGCTACAGATCAGGGCTTGATTTATTGCTTTATTGATTGTCTAGACCAGCTATGCCAAACTCAAATACAAATGGATCCCTTCAGGACTCATATTGAGTCAGACCACAAATTAAATCATCTATGTTGCATTGTATTTTTATTTATTTTGTTAAACATTTCCCAATTCTATTTTCATCTGGTTCAGGCAGCACTGGGGAGTTCGTTGGCAGTTTGTGGCCAGTGAGGTCTAGACTCAAGTGGTAGAGAAAATGTTAATAAAGCCAATTCAACTTAGAAGTGTGCCATGTGCCCCTTCCTCTCCCCACCCCAGCTGGTTGGCAAACATTTACCCACCCACCCCTGAGGACACGCAATATCAAGTGTGATGTGTGGTTTCATGATGAAGAATTAAAGAGTGTGTGTCAAAATCTTGGGAACTAAATGCTAAATTGTGTAAAATAAGTTATTGCAGCAAAGGGAGGGTTTATTGCGTGTTAAAATTTTCAAAGACGTAAAAAGACATCAGAATTATTTTATGTTGATAGATTTCATTATTTTATTTTATTCTAATTAGCTTGTAGACATCTAGGTGGCACAGCAGATAGAGTGCCAGGCCCGAAGTCAGGAAGATTCAACTTCCTGGGTTCAAAACCAGCTGCATACACTTACTAGCTGTGTTACCCTGGGCAAGTCACTTGACTCTTTGCCTCAGTTTCCTCATCTGTAAAATGAACTGGAGAAGGAAACAGCAAACCACTCCAGTATCTCTGCCAAGAAAACCCTAAATAGGGTCACAAAGAGTCAGACATGACTGAAACAACTGAACAAATTAATTTACTCACATAAACAATATAGACATGTATAATATCTATATTTGCACATATATATGTATGTATTCTGTTGATTGATATTAGGTAATTTGCCTGTATACAATAGTAATTTTCAGAAAAGGCAGAAGAATAAAAAAGACTAGATATAGAAAACCTTTGGCTTGTTTACTTAAAGATGGAAAGATAATTAAATGTTGAAAATAATTTGTTCCTGAACAAAGAATTTGAAAGTTGGGTCATCATCTATACCACTTTTGCCTATCTTCTTAGTTCTTATGGCAAATTCTTCTTTAAAAGGCTCATTTCAGTCTTCTCTCATACATACTCTTGTCCCAAAACAGCCATCTCTGGGAAGATTTGTATAATATGAACAATTATTATCTAGGAAAAAAGTAGTCCTGGGTATCCTGGGAAAAACACTTCTTTTCATAGGTGGGGAGGTTCCAAATTCAATTGTTATGGTGATGGAGAATGGGGGTGGGGGAGCTATTCCAGGATTCAATTAATTCTTTTCCTATCACCATTTGTTTGAGAATGGCATGCTGAAGGTAAGCAAACTTCAGTCTCTAGGATGTAGATAAAGTTCAACCAAAAATAGGATGAAAGCTAGGACCCTAAACCTGGAATAAGAAATTTGGAGAGATTGAAGAGATGGTAAATGCTCTATATGTACATCTAAGCAGACAAGGTCACCACCACACCCTCAGTATGAGAAAAAGTGGACCATTTCAATGAGCAGTCCCAAAGAGGACATTGTAGCTGCATGGAATCTGTTAATAAAACACAAGGTTCACACCCGGAGAGAATCTGAAGGGGTTGCAGGAGATCTATTTACTTCCTTGTCTGGTCCTTGATTCAGGTATACACCCCAAAGGTTTCTGTGTTCCAATATACACGTTCCCTGTCTCATGCATCGGAAACCTTGGGTTAGAGAGTGCAGGGTTTTAAATATGGGAAAGTGGTCTAAAGAAATAAGGTCATAATATGGGAACAGAACTTGGGTGCAGGTATTCTTGCCCAGGAAGAAGAAACCATGGCATAGGTGTGGGTCACATAAGATAAGGACTATGATGCATATAGATTTGTCAGCTTTAGTTTCTAAATGAGACCCTTTAAGTCTGTTTGGGGCTGATTTGCTACTTACTTTGCCATACAAATCAACAGACTCAGAAAAGGCTAGACAGTTGGGCTTATGGGAGAAGGCATTTTAGGCTCACTGGAATGTTTTGTATCTGAGGTTAAATATGGCACTAGTTCAGTTTGTGACTTATTTAAAGATATTAACAGGGGGCTGTACATTGTGACAAGGATTTAGGAAAGCCAAGTTTTCAAATAAGGCCTTGAGAGCCAAGAACTCCTTTTCCCAGTATGATACAATTCTGGTCTGCAAGGGTTCATAGGTCTGTAACTGGGCTGGATTCCATTTGGGCTGAGTTAATGGCCACAATCAGTTTGTGTAAACTGCATCTGAGATAAAACAAGTTTCAGAGCTTCAACAATCTGATCCGATTTAGGTAAGCATTCAAAGGCATGCTTCCTCTGTAGTAGGTTAATAAGTGATACATTCAGGGTGGAAAAAATAACAATGGTAGTAGCCCAAGAACTCCAGGAGGTATTCCAATGAGTTGACATCTATTGAAGAAGGACTTTGGACTTGCAAGTCCTTTCCTCAACTTAGGTACACACCACAGAAGTCTCCATGTATCAATATCTATGTACTCTTCATCCAAAATATGTACTTATAGGGACTGGGGAGGCCTTTCCAGTTAAGGACAGCATCACCCCTGTAGACATCCTTCTACATGCATCAAGGAGATATTGTGTCCTAGGAACTCAATTTCCATGATTTCTAATACCTAAGCTTTTTATGAAGCAAGTATTTTTTAGAACCATTCATACTTGCATGAATGGGGTGGTGTGGATGGGTTTTGATCTGCATCATTGGAGGCAGTTTTGAATCAATGAAATCACATGAGTTTTGAGCACAGAATGGTGATCCTGCTGTTTAGAGTAAATCTCTAGATGATCTTAGATGATCACAGACCCGTTATTAGGTCTGGGAAGAAAACATTCACAAACCACTGGAACTCTGTAAAGCCCGATCGGAATCACAGTCTCACAGTACATTTAATAATGCCCATACTAAGTCAGAAAAACAATCTTCCATTCATTCCTTCACCGGAGTCAAATCAAGTTTTACAACCTATCCTGAAATTCCAGTTTGTTATAGATTAAGGGCCACACCCACCCCTCAAAGTATTTTAAGATGTCATGGATCAGTGGGTGATGAAGATGATAAAATGCATGCTGAAACTGGTTCACATTTACATAGTGCTTTTAGGTTTGCAGATGAGGAACCCTGAGGCCTACAGACATAAAGTGACTTGCCCAAAGTCACAGCTAGTAAACAGCACAATGGGAATTACCACCTAGGTCTCTTGAATGAATACTAGCTAGGGTCAAAGCTCCCTCCAGGTCTCAGGACGACCAGTGACACAGAGAACAGATGCGTATCATCCTGGGGAACCACAAGGAAGCAATCATTCTGAATAACACCAACTCTTCCGAGCTGACCTTAGAGAATACAAACGAATTACCAGCAATTCTGAGCCTCTAAGAAAAACAAGAATCTTTACCTTAAAGAATTCAATGAGAACATCTTTATTCTCCAGCCAAACAATATTGTGAAGGAACTTCTCAGGAGTAGGGGGAGGGATCGTCATTGGAAAGTTGTTCAGCGATTTTATTTTGGCAAGAAATAGCTAAATACAAACAAAATGATAATTAACCAGTCAGCTGACATTTATCTTTATATCCTTTCTTTAAAGAATCTGACAGGCAGTTAGATTCTATTTTACCTTTAACTTACTGAGTCATTTGTTCTACTTAAGTGGTCAGTTGTCTGTCTTTCCCCTCCCCCTTGCTCTCATCTTGTTAATTATTTTCATGGGCAAATTCACTCCATTGTACATACTTTTCTTTACTATGTATTTACTATTGTGAATTCAGTCAAAGGACCATATGTGACCAAGAGGACTCAGGTTCCCCACCCCTGGTCTTAACCCATCTAGTTATCCATTTCTCTCCCACCCCATTCACACTTCCCCAAACCAGCTGGCATCCATCACTGCCAAAGCAAAAAATCAAGTGAAACCGTTAACTGTACTTGAGGCCTAGGAAAATAAGTTAGTGGAAACAGAGGGTAAGAGCACTCACTAGCTTTACCAGGAATCATCTCATTACCTTGTTCATCTTGCTTCCTTCAATTTTATCAATTATGCCCCTCGACCAAAGGAATCTTAGATTTTTCAGCGCCTTACCAAGCACATTCCGGATGGCTTGCTTGGTTTTTAAGGCAATGACAACTTCTCGGCACTCACGTTCTATCAGGCCTAAAGTAAATGATTATTAGTAACAGCAGCTTGCAATAGATAGGTGATACTTTAAAGTTATAGGACACTTCCTATCCATTATCTCATGTGGTCCTCACAAAAAGGTTGTCAAGTAGACAGAGCAAGAATTCCTATCCCCAATTTATAGACGAGGAAACTGAGGTTTGGGAAGGCCAGGTAACTTGCCCAAGATCCAGGTCTTCTGACACTACTCTGCTTTTTCCACTCCATCAGCATGAGTCTGAGGAACTAACAGAGGGCTGTGAGGGAGCCACAGTGAGAGGAGGCACGCTTCCTCCCCGAGGAGGTAGCAATCTAAATAAGCAGGTATTTACTCTGGGCAGATCTAATTCAAGGGAAATGACTACATTGCCCCAAATGTAGAGAGATACTTACTGGTAACACCGAACATTTATACAGTACTTTGAAATTTTACAAAGTGTGGAACCAGTCACAGTTTCAGAGGACTCGTGATGAAACTTTTTTTGCCTCAGTTTCCTCATCTGTAAAATGAGCTGGAGAAGGAAATGGCAAACTATTCCAGTATCTTTGCCAAGCCCAGAAAACCCCAAATGGGGTCACGAAGAGTCAGACAGGACTGAAATGACTGAACAACATCATGAGGAGATATGCTATCCACATCCAAATAGAGAGATGATAGACTCAGGTGATAGACGCAGACTGAAAAGCACATTTTTATTTTTTGGACCAGGCTAATGCAGAAATTAGCTTTGTTTGATGATACATATTCATAATGGGTTTGTTTTTTGTTTTTTGGGTTGGTTTTTTTTTTGCTTTCTCAGTGCCCGAGGGAGGGGGAGATAGGAGGGAGAGAATTCAGAATTAAAAATAAAATTGAATGAAAAAATAAAAGAATGAAGACAAAAAACTTTTACAAAGTACTTTATATCCATTATCTTGTTTGAACCTTATAACAATTTATCAGTAATAAAAGTATTATTTTTATTCCCATTCTGCAGATGAAGAAATTGATTCTCAGAGAGGTTTAGTGAGTTGCCCAGTTACACAACCACTAAGTATCATAAGCAGGATGATTTAAATCCAAGTTTCTTCTGGCTCCAAATCCAGTGTTCTTCCTGCTACTCTACACGGCTTGACATAAAACAACTATCCTTAGTTACCTACGCTCCCTCTCTCACTCAAATTTAAATAAAAGCCTACAAATGTTCTAATACATATTAACACAGCTATGAAAGTATGTTTTTTTTTTTACATTGCTCCTTTTAAGCTTATCATCTCTATCCATGACATCCTCTTCTATAACACACGGTTTTTCACAAACAGGGCATCAACTTGGGTTCACTATACTGTTCCACTTTTAACTATAAACTCCACAATTTTCCAAAAAATCATTTTTGCGTTGTTATTCAGTTGCTCCAGTCGTGCTCAACTCTGTAACCCCATTTGGTGTTTTCTTGGCAAAGATACTGGAGTGATTTGCCATTTCCTTCTCAAGTTAATTTTACAGTTTAAGAAACTAAAGCAAACAAAGTTAAGTGACTTGCCCAGGATCACACAGCTGCTAAGTGTCTGAGGCCAGATTTGAGCTCAGGAAGATGAGTCTTTCTGGTTCCAGGCCCAGCACTTTATCCACTGTGCCACGTAGCTGCCATATTTGAGTTACCACTAATATAAATCAGCCTTGTCCATGAGGAAAGCTACCTTTCAAAGTAGTGTTATTTCTTCAGACCTTTCTACTCTTCTTTTTTTTTTTTTAAACTTTCCAACCACATCCACTTTCTTTAGGTCTAACTCTTGGGTCAAACCCAGTGTCCTGTTTCTCTTTCCTTGCTATTCAATCCCTGGAAACATTCATGTGCACAGTGATAACTCTCAATGGCCAGTGGACACACTTCCCAGAGAGGATCCAGCTGGCTCACAACACAGGTGCCAGTTTTCTAGGTTTTGTTTTGTTTTGTTTTCCTCAGTTTTCCAATTCTTTCTTCTCAGTTGTCCAGATTGTCTGTTTTCGTTTTTGTTTTTGTCCAACAGCAAGTATGTGCCATACCTACTAGGATCCAAAGGGCTACACAATCATCTGGTTATGCAGGGGTTATTAAACCTGATTTAAAACTGTACAGTTCAGTTTACAAGTCCAGGTATTTCAGAGGAAGCTCACTCCTAGGAGCACAATTCATTTAACTATCATAGGGCTGTGATAATTGGTGATAGGGCCAGCAGTCTCCCTGATGAAGCTTCTTTCTCCCCATCCACAATAGGGAGGCTTTACCTAAAAGAAGATAAAGCTGCCCCCTGGGGCCCAGTTGGCCCTAGGTTCCCAGATGCAGCTTCCTGGTCATTTAAGGGCATAACAAGTCCCAGCCACATAGAATCTGGACCTCTTGGACTTGGTGGATTTCTGTAGCCTATGACAGTCATCGTGTCCTTCCTTCACCATATCCTGCCCTGATGACCAGAAGCATAGCCATATGGAGACAAGAAAAAGCCAAATCCAGAAAAGATAACTGTGATTATACATTGTTGCATATCCTTACTGTTTTAGAAAAAAGTATTTTTTTTTAAAGATTTCAGTGAGTGGTGAGTCCCTCGTTTCATCTCAACATCAAACCCAAACTAAGAGAGCACTGGTATTTGAGCCACACCTCCCACAACAATGTAGTAAAATAGGATAGGTTTCCCATTGTGTATAATCATGAAGAAAGAGACAAAGATGATAAAGACTGTGGCAATTCCATTTAGACATATTTCTTTCTACACCATATCTCATCTCTAAATCATCTTTATACTTATCTTGCCACAACCTCAAGTCAAAATCTTTAGTAACTCCTTCCTGTATTAATTGGCTTGATTGACAATAGACAATTGTCTTCCCACCTCTCTATCTCTGTCTCTCTTTCTCTGTCTTTCTCTCTCTGTCTCTCTCTCCCTCTCTCTCTCTCTTTGTCTCTTTCTGTCTCTGTTTCTGTCTCTCTTTCCCTTGATCTTTTTCTCTCTCTCCTTCTCCCTTCTCCTCTTCAATGCATCCTGCACAGATACCAGACTGATCTTCCTTATACATGTTTCTGATCATGTCATGCCTTTCACAAAGATATTCAATGACTCTTCACTGCCTCCAAAATAAAATTGGAGTTCATCAGCTTGATACTCAAGTCCTCCACAATATGGCTCCAACCTATATTTATAGCCTTATATCCTGAGTAGTAATCGTTCAATAAATACTTTTTGTTGATAATGACAGTGAAGGATTTCCTCCAACAGCAAGCTTTTCTAATTCAATCCAGTGTTCCTTTTCTACAATGTAATTGAAGTTAGTATAAAATTGGTACTGATTCTCCCAGACCTCTGACACACAAACTTCTTATTCTCAGTAGAAATATATTAATTTTCCATAACATATCTTTCAAAAATAAGCTTCACTGATTTTTTTCATAACATACATTTTTAAAACAATTTTAAGTACAGCCAGCTATAAAGTGATTTCCTCACTAAAGACCATCCTAAAAGAACATATCTGAAGTTCTTTAATCCTCTAGATATTTCCCCAACCAAAATTCCTAGCGTTTGTGAATCTTCAAAGAATCTCTCTCATAATAGTTAAAAACAAAGGCTATGCTAATTAAAAATGCTTTTTGGTTCACCAATCCAATCATCCAATGTTACCTAAGAAATCAATAAACAAAAAAATGCTCTTCATTTGTCAGCAACTCAATCCACTTTTTCTTCAGTTTTCCTTGGTCCCTAAAGATGGCCCAGGTATGAAGCTGATCTTTAAAACTGCTGGCCTCCACATCTTGTTTTATAGAGGAATTAGCCCCATCCAGTGGCAAAAATGAGGTAGCTGTAGGGGTTTTTTGTTTGTCATTTCAGTCATTTTCAGTTATGCCCCACTCTTTGTGACCTCATTTGGGGTTTTCTTGGCAAAGATACTTGAGTGGTTTGCCATTTTCTTCTCCAGCTCATTTTATGAATGAAGAAACTGAGGCAAACATGATCAAGTGATTTGCCCACAGTCACATAGCTAAGTATCTGAGGCTCAGGAAAATGAGTCTTCTTGACTGGGGGTGACAGGTGGGGTGGGGGGAGAGATGAGATTCTATCCACTGTGCCCCCTGGTTGTCCCTAATTGTGTTTTTACATTTAAGCAAAAATTAGGACTACTCTTTCACCAATTTTGCTTTCCAACAGGGTTTCCAGAAATGCATTATGGCAAAAAGAAAAGGCTGACCACACTGGTCTTTCTGTGAGGTGCTTTTCTTAAACTCTGTAATAATAGACGAAGTGAAGTTTTACCATGAAACATAGATTATAGAACCATAACACCCTTGGGCTTGAAGAGACCTTAAAAATTCATTAAATTCTCCCCTCAGTTTCCACAGAAGAAAATAAACTAACCTAAGGCTTAAATCTGAAAGAAGGAACACTAAAAGTATCTCAAGGACAGTCATTTTATATGTGTTTTTCTTTAGGGGCAAGAGAGAAATCATAGAGTTACAGGATTTAAAGTAAAAAGGGGTTTTTTTTTTAGTTTAGTTTAGTTTTGTTTTACAAATAAAGAAAGTGAGGACCAGAGCAAAGTTATACAGGTAACAAGCAACAGAGACAGAATAGACATTCATGCCCTGTGATCACAGATCCAATGTCTTTTCTACTACAAGACACACAAGAAATACCTGCTTCTTTGAAAGCAGCAAGGCCTCCCCAAATCATTTTAGATTTACAGTTAAATATTCTCATAATTTATTATGCTCAAATCATGAAATCACTGATTATTAGTGCAGAAAGTGGTCTTAGAAATCACCCAATCCAAACTCTTTCATTTTGCAGATGAAGAAACTTACACCCAGAGCAGTTAAATAATTTCCCTTGGGTCACTTCAAGTTAACTAATGAGTCCGAAAGAACAAAATGGGAATTAGTACAGATACTTAAAATGTTCCTTAGTTCCACCTACCTAGCTCTTTGACAGCTTCACGCTTGTTCCTTTCCAAAATTTCATAAAGTTGCTGAAAGGAATTGAAAATTAAATTCAATTTCTCTTATACAAAGTGTAAAATATTTCTGGGTTGGTTTTTTTTTAAAAGACTATTTGCCCAAAATAGGCAACGTAAAGAAGCATTCATTTCATTCATAACTTCTTGGAAATACAGGGCTTGATTCTCCTCCCTCTAACATGAAGCTAATATTTCTTAAATATCTCTCTGCCCCCTCTCCCATGCCCTTGCTCAGATCAAGGAAAAAATTGCTCTCTTATAGTCAATAGCCTGAATATCCAGTAGGTACCATATTTCTTAACTTCGTTTTAAGTACTCTGATGCATCCATACGCTCTCAAAAAGCCATCCAGGCATTCTCATACTGTATAATTATCTATGTCTTTCCATAAATGTTGAACAGATTTACCCAATGTGCTGAAGGCCTTCTTTTTTCTTTTTCATGGATAGGAGGGTAGTATTTGGGCTGTTCATTTATTACCCTTCTCTTTTGGTTCCATGACTGGTCTATCTCCTTCTCCAGTTTTAAATGTTCCTGATAATATCTTTTATGCCACTTCTCTTCCTTAAGTTACAATTGTCAATGTATTGCAATATATACCTTACCATTGACTTTTTGGTGACTTGCACTTGTAATTTTTCTGATTCTCAGTCATGTAGTATTACCAGGAAGATATTGGTATTGATGAACTTCTGCAGCAGGAAACCATTTGGAATCAATGAGAACTACACAATTTCTCTAATGCAAACCAGCCGTTTCCCTCTTCTTATCAACTGTGAGCCCAGCCCATTAAATCCTACCTAGTACTATTGATGTTTCAACATTAAACTTTTTAATGTAGCAAAATCACTGATGTTCACCTGACTCATGTTTGAATGGTATGAAAAGCGATATATTTTCCTTCACATTAAAATGGATCTGTGATCTTATAAATTAGGGAGTTCCCTCCAACGATATAGCTCCATATCTGTTCATCAAGAGCAACTTTTGTCCAGGTCCCCCCTCTAAAGTTTTATAAATTATTTGTATTCTCCTCACCTGAAATATGGATTCTCGAGTAGAAATCTGTTTAATTAACAGTTTTGTATCCTCTTGACTTTGGATATAGCCCTTTGTAATACAATACATCAAGCTAAGGCGTTTTTTGATCTGTTCTTCAGTTACATTTATCAGTGTTGGTAGCAACATCTAAAATAGCATGTCAAAGAAATCCCAGGTGTAAGATAACACACCTTTAAGAATCAGCAGATTATCGGGGAAACTTTACTTGGGAAGATTTCCAAATGGAATGTTCTCTCATTCCTGCAAAGCTGACAGCTTTGTTCTGTCACCAAGGCAGCAAGATGGAGCCATAGTGCACAGAGCGCTGGACTTGGAGTCAGGAAGACCTGAGTTCAAAGCCAGCCTCAGATGTTTATTAGCCATGTGACCATGGGCAAGCCACTTAACTTCTAGATGCCTCAGTTTCCTCATCTGTAAAATGAGAATGATGACAATAATCAGGCCTACCTCCCAGGCCTATTGTGAAGCATAAAGTGCTTTGCTAACTTTAACACACTATATAAATGCTAACTATCATTATTGTTCTAAAAGGCACTAGGAAAAAGTATTCATGGGCTGGCTAAGTAGTAGAACTTACATGTAAAAGTATACACACACATCAATACCTCAGCTATCAAATTGTATCAAGGTGGGGAAAAAATCATTATTTCTAGAATTCAGATCTCATGCTAATGATTTTTGCATATATAAAATCTATGAAATCTAAATGAATGTATAAGAAAAACCCATCATCATTACTGGAAAAACAACTCAATGACTACTCTATTAATTATGGGTAGTAAATGTTATCCATGTATGCAAAAAAAAAAATAGGCCACTGTTGCACATAAGAAAGCTGAAATGAAGGAAGGGTAAATTCTTTGCTGCTTTAACTAATTCATTCTACAAATATTTATTGATCAAACTGCAATGTACTAGGTCTCATGCTAGGCTTGGTGGATTGTTATTGTTGTTGTTTGTCCTTCATTCTCTAAGAGGACTGCGACATCAGGAAGGTGTAAAAATGAATGAAACACAGTCCCTGGTTTTATGGAGCTATCAACAAGTAGAAGAAGTAACATATGTACACACATGATAGTGACAACAATAAGAATAATAATGAAGATAAGGATAATTGACATTTATATAAGGTAGAATGGTTCAGGACCATTAGCTCAAATTTCTGTGGCAATTTGGAAGAAGGAAGGGTCTCTTTATTTTTTTTAAATCAGTCAATTTATTTGAAAAATAAGACACAGTTTCAAAGTCTTTCTCTCCTATTAGATATATTAGCCACTCAACTAGTAATCAATGCCAATATATGTAATTTATCCCATGTTTGTACATGTGTTCATTTGGTGTTCAACAAATATTTAATAGCACCTACCATCAATATACTTTGCTTGGCGCTAGGGTAGGTAAAAAGACCCATGAGACAAGAGTCCTAGCTTTCATGGAACTTAGAAATTGGAGTTCTGCAGAGAATTACTTCTGTATGAAATAATTGTGCTTTAATGAAGGCATCATCAATGATGAAGGCAGAATGATATATGGTGGACTCAGGGGACCTAGCTTCCAATGGGTCTCTGATGCTTACTATAGAGGTGAGCTTTAGTAAGTTATTTAAATCCCTGGGGTTTAGCTTACTCATCCCTAAAATACAGGATTTGGACTAGATAGCCCCTGAAGTCTCTGCCACCTCTCGATGTAAGATTCCATTACTTGTATAAAAATGTTTACTGTTAAAGGAATATAAGAGCTTCAAGACTTGGAATATAAATGTTATTTTATGAATAAATTCAATGAAAGATTGGGTCAAATACCATTACCCAAAATGAGCATAAATGCCATTTGGTAACTGGTTATACCTGGAAAGTTATAGTCTTTAAATAAATACTTTTTTTTTCTTCTCTGTCTGTATGTTGTTTCTTTTTTTAAAAAAATTAGTTTATTTTTAGTTTTTAACATTCACTTCCATAAGCTTTTGAGTTTTAAATTTTCTTCCCCTCTCTGCCTGCCTCCCTCCCCAAGACAGAGTGCAATCTGATATAGGCTCTACATATGCATTCCTATTAAACCTATTTTCACATTAGTCATGTTGTAAAGAAGAATTAGAACCAATAGGAGGAACCACAAGAAAGAAGAAACAAAACAAAACAGAAGAGAAAAAAAAAAGACCAAATAGTATGCTTCCATCTGCATTCAAACTCCATAGTTCTTTCTCTGGATGGGGATAGTATTTTCCATCATGGATAGCATTTTCCATCATGAGACTTTTGGAGATGTCTTAGATCTTTGCGTTGCTGAGAGGAGCTAAGTTTATCAAAGTTAGTCATCACACAACTAGGCTGTTACTGTGTACAATGTTCTCCTGGTTCTGCAGACTTCACTCAGCATCAGAGGAAGGGTCACTTCTTATAAGGGAAAGGATTTTTAAAACTTTGAGTTCCAAATTCTCTCCCTTCCTACCTCCCCACCCACACCCCCATTGAGAAGGCAAGCAATTCAATAAAGGCTATATATACATGGTGTAGACATGCAAAACACTCCCATAATAGTCATGTTGTAAAAGGCTATATTTCCATCCTATCCCACCCCCTGTTTATTCTATTCTCTCTCCTTTTACCCTGTCCCTCCTCAAAAGTGTTTAGCTTCTGACTACCCCCTCCCCCAATCTGCCCTTCCTTCTATCACAGATGCTTCTCTTATCTCCTTTCCCCCTACTTTTTTGTAGGGTAAGATAGATTTCTATACCCAATTAAGTGTGTATGTTATTCCGTCTTTGAGTCAGTTCTGATGAGAGTAAGGCTCATTCACTCCCTCTTATCTTCCCCTTCTTCCCCTCCACTGTAAAAGCTTTTTCTTGCCTCTTTTATGTGAGATAATTTACCCCATTCTACCTCTCCCTTTCTCTTTCTCCCAGTACATTCCTCTCTCACCTCTTAATTTTATTTTTTAGATATCATCCCTTCATATTCAATTCACAGCTGTATCCTCTGTCTATATATACTCCTTCTAACTATTCTAACAATAAGAAAGGTCTTATAAGTTACAAATATCATCTTTACATGAAGGAATGTAAACAGTTTAACTTTAATAAGTCCTTTATGATTTCTCTTTCCTGTTTACCTTTTCATGCTTCTCTTGAATCTTGTATTTGAAAGTCAAATTTTCTATTTAGCTCCAGTCTTTTCTCAAGAATGCATGAAATTTCCCTATCTCATTGAATATCCATTTTTCCCCTCATGGATTATACTCGGTTTTGCTGGGTAAGTGATTCTTGGTTATAATCCTAGCTCCTTCACCCTCCAGAATATCATATTTCAAGCCCTCAACACACACCCTTTGATTCAGTGACATTGGCCTCCTCAAACAAGACACTTCATCTCTCCTCTTGAGGCATTCTCTTTGGCTGTCCCCCATGCCTGGAATGCTCTCCCTCCTCCACTATACCCACTGATTTTCCTGGCTTCCTTTAATTCCCAACTAAAATCCTGTCTTTTACTAGAAGCCTTCCTCAACACCTCTTAATTCTAGTGCCTTCCCTCTGATAATTATTTCCTTTTTTTCCTATATGTAGCTTGTTTGTACATATTTGTTTGCATGTTGTCTCCCTTATTAGATTGTAAGCTCCTTGAGGGCAGGGACTGTTTTGCCTCTTTTTGTATCCCCAAGCACTTAGCACAGAACCTGGCAAATAGTAGGCACTTAATAAATATTGGTTGATTGATTGATTTCATTGGTACAGGAAACTCCCAGAGTAGACAACAATAATAGCCAACATATATGGAACCTTATAGTTTGTGAAGCACTTTACAAATTATCCTCACAATGACCCTGGGAGGTAGGTGCTGTTATTATTTCCATTTTACAAGTAAGGAAACTGAGGTAGACAGCAGTAAAGTGTCACTTACCCAAGGTCACACAGCTAATAAGTGTTTGATACCAGATAAAAGATACTAGAGAGCCAGGCTGCTCAATAATCTCTCCCACATACATTCTACCCCTTGAGGTTGTGTTAAATTAAATTAGGTTCATTTTTCAAAAACAGATATCCCCTAGAGGATGTTGTCTACCAGTCACTAATGCTTAAGTGTAAGTTATTTTAAACAGCTAATTTTAGCTTATCCTTTTAACACTTGGCCATGTGCCCGCATCAAGAAATGGAATTTTGATTAACAGTATGGAAAAGGAAGAGGGAGTAATATTAAAGTGTGGAGTAATTTTGAGGGGGAATAGATTTGGATGAGTTGCTATAATAGGAGGCTGTGTACATTCAGAGGCTAAAGTGAGGTCACTAAGTCTTTGGAGGAGTAGAGCTAGGCATACTGCCTTTGGCATGATCCCAGACTATGATTACTCATGCCTGACTCAAGGGTATGTAACAAGAAAGGTATTTTTGAGGCAGTAAGAATTACCTACGTCTCTTGAAACATGATCAGATGGGTAATTTGTCAAACTTTCCCTAACTGACTTGGATGTGCCCTTATCCTGTACCTTAGCTGACAATTGGAATGGGGGAGTTTAAACTGATTTTTAAAACCGTGTAACCGCAAGTATAGACTCCAATCCCTGTGCTCAGCCCTGCTCATTTTACATGGTATTCAGCTAAGATCTTCCTCAATGACTCCTGGGAGATGCCATATTTTAACATCACATCATAGGGAAATGGTCATCACTTAAATAGCAGAATCCTTACCTTAAAAATACGAAGAAATCTTATTATTCTTAAAAATCCTAATATTACCGAACATTGAATTAGGATAATATCTCTTGGTTTCTGTCTGACTAAGTGTAAGCAAATGATATCGATGAGTCCAAAAATGATGACGCAAAATTCCAGATGGTTCCAACTGTGATGAAAATATTTGTTTTTCATAATTATTATCTATTCAGGAATCAAAGCAAAAAAGGAAATGTTATTGCTTGGAGTACTTTATAATGATGTGAAAAAAAATTAAATGATCACAGATTACAAGGCAGTTCTCAGCAATAACTCAAAAATTCAAAAATTCCTTTGAAGCCCCTTACTTAGAATTCTGAATACAATTTTCCCATTGAAACAATGTGAATAATGATATTCCCAAACTGACCCCAAGGAACCTACTTAACCCAGATGTAATTTAAAAAAAATAGAAAAACAGTATCATTGAATGAGGAATCTTCTTATCTTGAACGTAAAATATAGAAAGGCCTATAGAATCACATGACTTTAGTACCAGAAGGATCTTAGAGATCAGATAGACCAACTTTCTCGTTTTAGAGATGAGAAGGTACTCTAAGAAAGAAGTAAAGTAATTTGGCCTGAATCAAAGACAGCAAGTTACGGGACCAAACTTCAAACTCAGATCTTCTGATTCTAAATTCATTGTTGTTTCTACCACGCCTTGGTGGCTCAAGAAGAAAACTTCACAATCTTAAATGCACTTAAATCCTCCATTTCTTGATCTGAAATCAGCAGATATAATTGAAGGAATATGAGAAGGTAGATGGAGACTAGTGGAGATGTGGAAGGGGACTTTTCAGCACTTACTGGAACTTTAAATTTGGGGGCACAGGGTCATTATTATTTCTATTTTCAATCAAAAAGTTAAGTTTTTCTTCTTTCTTTAGATGCTAGAGCATTACTAACATAATTTCCATGCTTTTTTTTTAGCCATGATTAATGCAAATTTATGCCTTAAAAACAATGGCAGAAAGCAACCGAAGTAGACAGTTTAAGTGCCTCATCCAGGGTCACACAGCAAATACGTGTCTGAAGACATATTTGAACTAGGTATTCTTGACTTCTGACCCAACACTCTTATCTTCTGCACCAACTAGCTGCCTAGCTGCAATGGAATAATATTAAATATCTCATTTGCATGCTTTCTGTTTCTATATGTTACTCTATCTCTCAATCTCTTTTTCTCACAAGACACAGCTCCAAAGTATAAAACATATTAGAGACTTTATTTTTCTTTTTATAGACCTGGATTTCCCTGATTTGTCACCATTGCAAATTAAAATAATTGTATTTTATTCTTATCTGTTCAGATGAGAGTATCTCATGCCTTCCCTGGTATATTTTTAACTTAGGCAACTGGAATTTATCCAGGTAAATTTTTATTTAATCCAGTTTTTGTGAATGGAAAACTACAAACATGCTAATAGTTAATAGTAGCTAGCATTTATATAGCATTTTGGGGGGCATGAAGCAATTGGGGTTAAGTGACTTGCCTAGGGTCACACAGTTAGTATGTGTCAAGTGTCTGATCTGAGGCTAGATTTGAACTCAGGTCCTCCTGACTCCAGAGCCGGTGCTCTATCCACTATGCCACCTAGCTGCCTCATTTATATAGCACTTTAAGAAGTTTGCAAAGTTTTCTCTTTCTCCTTCTCTTTCTCTCTCTTTTTCTCTCTCTTTCTCTTTCTCTCTTTCTCTTTCTCTCTCTCTTTCTCTTTCTCTCCTCTCTTTCTCTCTTTCTCTCTCTCCATATGTATGCATGTATACGTGTGTGTGTGTGTGTAGTTTCATTTGATCCTCATAACAACCTTGGGAGGTAGATGCTACTTTCATTCTTATTTTACCAATAGACAGGTTAAGTGACCTGCCCAGGATAACACAGCTAGTAAATGCCTGAGGTGGGGATTTGAACTTGGGTCTTTCTAATTCTAGGTCTATCACTCTGTGCACAGTTAGGTGGCACAATGTGTAAGAACGCTAGACTCAGAGTCAGGAAGACTTCAGTTCATATCCCAATTCAGATGCTTATTAGCTGTGTGACTCTGGGTAGGTTACTTAAAGTTTCTCAGCCTCAGTTTCTTCATCTGTATTATGGGGATATTAATACCAGCTACATCATAGGGTTGTTGTGAGAATAAAATGAGAAAACACATGCAAAGTGCTTCACAAACCTTCAAGTGCTATTACTAATGATAGCCTTGATTATTTAGCCTATCCAGATCTTTTTAGATTAGGGTCCTGGTTGGAATTTCTTTCAGATTGGTAAATGCTGATATCCTAAGATGTAATTAACATCTGAGAACAGTGAAAAACAATAAAAAGAAGGAAGCATAGTATATGGACAATCCTCTGATAGTGAAGAAAAGAGGTACTCTGGAAAAGACATTAGATTAGGCCATAATTTCCCAAAATAAGTTCTGTAAAGCCCTTGTATCTCATACAATGTTAACAAGGAATTCAGGAGAATTTTTATGCTAATGGTATTTCCCCTCCTAAAAAATGAAGTATGAAATTTTATACACACACACACACACACACATTTGGCATTTGAGGAGTATGAAAATATGCTGTCCCTAACCAGGAGTAATTATTTCTTCTTTTTTATTCTAAAAATCCTCCCCTCCTTTAGATCCAAACCTGCTGACCTCACCCCACACCTGAAACCAGCATTTATGGATTTTGTCATCATGTCTCATAAATCCAAAACTGTTCCATGACCTAATTAGTTAGAAAGAAATTTTGGGTTAAGATGTTTCTCCCTGCTGAGAAAATTTTCCAGAATACTAATACACTAGTACCCTAACTAATTTAGTGAAGAATTCATTTGCCCCAAAAGAATTTGGCATTCATTAATAAGGGCTCCAAAGAACATAATATAACTTATGAGAATTTCCCTTACTCTTTGGGAGACCCAAATGAATACCTAGTAAATTCATAGGATTTGATGAATGTCTTTAAGCACAAGGGCTGATTATTCAGATGATCATTTCTGACCACCTGGAAAAATGTTCACACTGCTTTTCAATAGAAATGTGTATATATATATGTATGTGTGTGTATGTGTGTATGTATGTATGTATGTATGTATATATATGCATGTGTATACATATACATATGTGTGTTTCTTCAATGATACCTAGTTTGAGTTGAACGTATATAATCTCCTATAGATTCCAAACCTAAAATTCTTAAAATATCAGTCATTTTCAAACAAGAAACAATAAGTTGAGGTCCAATCCCTCTGTATGATACTGATTTAATTTTAATCCATTATGTTTATCAGCATTTATGATGTTTATCTTAGCTGAGTTACAGAATCTCAGAGTTGAAAGAGACGTCAGAAGCCATCTTAGTCCAATCAATACCTATGTGGGAATCTTTTCTACAAAATTCTCAACACATAGTCTTCTAGCCTTCTCTCGAAGATCTCGAGTGAGTTCTTTCTTATTTCCAGGGAAGAACAAACAAATTACATGAAACAGTCTAGATTTTAGATTCTATAATCATGACTCTAGAATCATGCCAAGCATCACGGTAAATGGTGTCTGACATCAAGTTAACTCAACTTTGAAAAGAGATTTTTTAAGAAATCTGAATTTTTCTATTTATGGAAAACATTGATATTTTATACAATACCTTTAGTGTTGCTTCTATTATGCACAAGAAAACAAAATAGTAGTTTACGATTATCAGTCCCCCCACATAGGAATCTCTTACAGTTGGCCATAGATGTATTATCATGGGATAGACGTATAATATTGTGACAATGTATCCTGTATACTGAAACTCATCTGAAAATACAATTTCATATATAAAAGCCCTAAATATAGACTTCCTGTAAAAGAAGTGAGATTAAATAGGATGTCAATCATTCAAATACATTATTAACTAATACCTAAAAACAACTAAAGTTCAATATATGGTTTTTTAAAAACTCTTCATCATCAGTAATAATGGTTGACTATAAATTAAAATGGAAAATCAAAAATAAAGATTGTGCTTATTACACAATAGAAATATAATTGATAGAGAAAGAAAAATGACATTTAGAATCACAGAATAAGGCTACTGTTGGAAAGGACCTTAAAAGATATCCTGTCCAACCCCTTCTCAAAGCACGAATCTTCTGCAATACTCTTGACAAACAATTAACCAGCCTTTGCCAGAAGATCTCCAGTGGCACAGAACTCACTACCCAATGAGACGACCCATTCCATTTTTAAACAACTCTAATTATTATGCTGTTTTTCCTTAAAGTGAACTGGTACTTGCTTCTTTGTAACTTTCACTTAGTTAATAGCAGTATTTTCATAGTATCACTTTGTATATGAGGTATATACATATATGTATTATGTATATTTATAATGTTCATATGTTACTTCATTTGAACCTCGAGTATCCAAGATAGATTCTATTATTACCCTCATTTTTTAGATGATAAAACTGAGGGAAAGACAGCTTGAGTGACTTGCCCAGGGTCACACAGCTAGAGTGTTCCTGAGGCAAGATTCATACTTATGTCTTCCTGACTGCAAGTCCAGCACCCATTGAAACTTAGCTGCCTCTTAGCTCTGTCTTCTGGGACAACGCTGAACAAATGTAATCCTTCTTCCATAAGAGCAACTGCTTGTTGCCCTAGGTCAGGGTTTTGGAACTTTTATTCTATTGAGGATATTTTCCAAAGAAAAATAAAAACCAAGAGTCACATAAATAAGTGGATACATGTATGTATATCTGTATCTATTATATATGAGTGTGCATATATATACACATATATGTATAGGTATGTGTGCATGTGCATTGTATAGTATACAGGATGTCCCAAAAGTCTTAATGCAGTTTTAATAGCTAAAAACTTTTGGGATACCCTTTTCTAGAGAGAAATAGAGAACATTGCATTTCATCACTCATAATGTTTTTAAGAAAAGAATATAAAATTTTATTCAGTACAATTTTTTTAAAGGGAGAAATCTAGAGACAACTTGGAAAAATCCTGAGAAGTAAATACATGGCTCATTTCCTAGGATTGTTTTTCCCTGAAAATATATACTCCTTTAAACTTAAAAAAAATGGCAAATATTACCAACCTTCTTATGAACATTATTTTCATTCCTGCTTTCAAATTACAATTATAGGTACCCTTGAAACTCTTTTATTTTCCTGTTTATAAATGCAAAAAAATCCTAATATTCTGTTATGGAAATATCAGTTTCACACTTTCTTTACTGAGGAAAAACATCTGTCTCTCATAAATTTTTAGAATCTTGATGTTAAAGCTTGTTGAAGCTATGTTGCATTTTCACAACCATAAGCACATTTTAAAATACTTGCCAATCTGTGAGCATCTTGAGGGTAGGGACTAAGTCTTATGTAAACTATATCTCCCAAGCACTTAGAACAAGTTTTCTGCCTACAATAAAGTGCTCAATAAATGTTTGTTGCTGTTGTAATACCTGTCTTTTGGCTAAAATGAAATTAAGGTAAAAAACCAGTGAGTCCATGGAGCTGGAAGTTCCGCATCCCTGCTCCATGTCATTCAGAAAGGGCACCTTAAGCAGCTCAGTGTGGTGGAGTAGTCTGTATGAGACTTGGGAATCAAAGCTCAAAATAGACTAGGTAAAGAGGCCATTCTCTGCTTCATTTCTTAACTAGCCTTAATCAATGAATGAGCATTGCCTCAGTCAAACTGAGACCTGTTAAAAACCTTAGCTTAAAAAGACCAAGATTTCTCACTGCATCCCGGGCCATCTCCAGTCATCCTGATCTATATCTCACCACTGGACTAAGATGACTCCAGAGAGAAAGTGAGGCTGGTGACTCTGCACAGCCCTCCCTCACTTAAATCCAATTCACTTGAATGTCATGGCATCACCTCCCTGATGTCATGGTCCTCTTTGAAAACAAAGGACGAACAAAAGACAGATATGAATTTCCTCTTTCCTCCCTTTCTCCACCTTTGTGATGGTAGTATTATTGATGACCAGTGAAACAACCAAAGCCAAAGGAGATGAGGATAGGCCAAAGCAAGATGGAAAGAAGATGAACAAAGGGCCTGTGCAATACATAGATCATCTCCCCATGAATAAAAATTGATTACAATAATGGTTGGTTCAAAGGAAGCTGATTTATTTGTTCAGGTTTATCACTTATTATGTACAACGTGTAAAGTAGCTTCTAATGGGGATACTATGTTAAAGGGACATATAAAGACAAATAATCTGTCTTCAATGAGTTTAATTTAGAGTAGAGATAACCTGTATATAAATAACCATGATATAAAATTCTATAGAATATGAGTTTTTTCTGAACATCTAGAAAAGTTCACATATTTCAAATATGTTCTTTGGAAAAACACAAAGTACTTACCCAGTTGGGAGAAAGTGCACCTTGTCTTTATGATATGACAAAAAAACTAATATTTTTTTAACTTTCATAAGCCAGCTTCTAGCTTTTACATAAGTTGAGACATCATGAATACTCATGAATCTAACAAAGAAAAAAATAAGTATGTTACGGTAAATAGTATGCCTTACATTTCAGTAAAGTAGGTTCTGATGGGGATATAGAGATAAAGATAAGCATTGTAACAGGAGGTAGAGCCCTAAGACTAAAAGGGTTAACAAAAACCTGGCATAAGCGGCTGAGGCCTTCGGAAGTCATGGACTGCAGTAGGTGCTTCTCTCCAGGCTGGCCAACGAATATCAATAGCTTTAAGCTATTATGGACCTCATAAAAGAGAGAAAGAATGCAAACCTCACAAACTAGCAATTCTCGAAGAGCCTTGGTGGGGAATCCAATGAAGCCATTTGGAGCCTTCTTTGGTCTTGGAGCAAAGGGGCACCAACTTCTGAATGGTATTCATTTCCTGTGGGAGAGGGGAGGATTCTACTGCCCAATTAATTCATTTTCTTCCTGCCTATGCCTCTGATTCTAAGGTCTTGGCAACCATGACTCAACTGCCTTGTTACCCTGGAACACCCCTCCACTTTGCTGGTTCCCTTCTCCCACTGGTCAATTTCATGGCCTCCATTTTGGTGATGGGCACAGGCCAACCACGTTTCATTCTCCTCCTGCTGTGTTTCTGAGTCTCTGGACTTCATTACCATATCCCTCATGTTAACACAGTGCCTGGCACATAGTAAAACCTTAACAAAATGCTTGTTACTTGTTACCTGACCAATTATGTACCCATGGAATTAGATTTCCCTTCATCTAATTCAGATTTTCCTAGCAATACCATAAGCAAATGTTTTTAAAATGAGGCAAGATGGGTTGGATGAGATGAAAGGGCTAGTCTGAGAAGGTAAAACTAAATTGTGATAATGGTACGTGATTAACCTTGATCCTCCCAACTCGGAATTCACTATTGCCCCCAAGTGATTCTCTATGACTATAGGTTATAGAGGAATCATTCACCTGTATTGATGCGGGGAGTTTCCTACATAGACCCTGGGAGTTCCCTACATAGATGAAATCACAGGCCAGACCACTACCTGACCAACTCACTCCAAAACCCTCTTCCCCTCCAAAAAAAACCCCATCATTTATAGCCAAAAAAATAAGAGTTTAGAAAATGCTAAAACATAGTGGGGGCAGCTAGGCGGTGCAGTAGATAGAGTACAGAGCCTGAAGTCAGGAAGAACTGAATTGAAATCCAGCCTCAGACACTCACTAACTGTGCGATGATCCCTGGCAAGTCACTTAAATCTCAGTTTCCTCATCTGTAAAATAAGCTGGAGAAGGAAATGGCAAAGCATGCTAGTATCTTTGCCAAGAAAACCTGAGATGGGCTCACAAAGAATCAGACACAACAACAACAATAACATAGTGGGGGATTTGCAGAAGCTTAATGGTGAGACCACACAGTCATATAGAGCACAATTCATCTGGGAAATCTAGTTCATTTATTCTCTTCCTTTCTCCTGTCAATCCATCCCCTCCTCCTCAAACTATATCCTAATTTTGGGAGTATACAGGCATGCTTAAGCCTGTCAAGCAAATCTGGAATTAAGAGGAGGAAATACCATTTGCAAATCATGATCATAGAATTTTGGAGTTTGAACGGAGTCAGAAGTCATCTATCTGAAGCTCTTCCCAAATCATGAATGCCGTCTATTACAGTGGACTCTGCTTGAAGCACTTCAGTGTTGGGTCATTCACTACCATTTGAGGCAACCTAGTGCATTTCTGGAAAACTATAATTTGTATATTTGTTGAACTCATTTTAATTTTTATAGTTTTAATTTATTGTTATCATCACCTTCATTTTTTAATATAAATTCTTCCTCATTCCCCCCTCAGAGAGCCATGCCTTATAACTAAGAATAAAAAAGCGAGGGGGTGGAGGAGAAACAGTTTAACAAAACTATCCAGTGCATTAACCAAGTCTAACATTATGTGAAGTATTTCAAATCCATAGTCTTCTTACACTTC
Source organism: Vombatus ursinus (assembly GCF_900497805.2). NCBI lineage: Eukaryota > Metazoa > Chordata > Mammalia > Diprotodontia > Vombatidae > Vombatus > Vombatus ursinus. The sequence continues at coordinate 12,532,306 of NW_020954567.1, forward strand.
TGTAAAAAAGGGAAGGAGACCATTTTTCATAATCCTTCTTTGGAACCAAGCTCGGTCATGATAATTATACAGCAATCAGTTTTTATTTTTTATTTTTCAAATCTTTCCATTTATATTGTTGTAGTTGGTGTGCATGTTATTTTACTTTGCATCAATTCATATGTCTTCCTGTGCTTCTCTATATTTTAAATATCCATCATTTCTTAACAGTGTAGTACTATTCCATGTATATAGTATATAGTGTACAAATGTACAGAGCACATTTATGTATCCATTTATTTAGCCATTCTTCTACCAGCAGGTGTCACTTTGTTGCCAGTCCTACACAAAGTGCTACTATGAACATTTTGGTATACGTGGGACCATTGTATTTTTTACTTCTTGAGCTATATGCCTATCAGTAGGATGTCTAAGTTAAAGGGAATGGATTTTTTAAAAATTCACTTTCTTAGCACTAATTCCTAATTACTTTTGGATAGCTTTAACTGTTAAGCCATTTTTCTTGTATGGGCTGAAACTCCACCTTCCTGTACCTTATACTAGTTGGCCTTTGTTCTGTACTCTGAGTCTAAAAGAAATCCTCTTTCCCCAAGACAACCCAACCTGAAGACTGTTATCCTATCTATTTTCTTCTCTGCCACTGCCATCACTAGTCTTCTTTTCTCCAGACTAAGTTTTTTCATTCCTTCAATCAAGCCTCCTACGACATGGTTTCAAGTCACGTCAATATTCTGGTTGACTTTCTCTGGTTTGTTAGTGTCCTTTCCAAAATATGGTGCCCTGAACTGTACACAACTACACACTCTAAATGTAATCTGACGAAGCAGAGAGGAGTAGGATTTCCTCACACTGGACTAAATCATTAGCTCTTTTGGCTGCACATCTCTTTATGGATTTCTGTTGAGTTGGAGGCCCTAAACCACTATCTCTTTTTTACATGAACTGTTTTCTAGTCACAGCTAGCTCATGCAGAACCTATAGACTCTTCTGCCATTATAAAAGTCTGATGAGCAAGTTGTTGGATCAGGATACTCATTTTTCTGGAGTGGCTGCAGTGAAGGGGAGCACTGTGAAGCTGGAGTAGGTTTTGCAATCAGAACTAATCTAGTCGACAAGCTTGTATGCCTACCAAAAGGAGTGAATGACGGGCTCGTGACAATGGGATTGACACTTGCAGGAAAATGTTACACCACCATCATAGTGCCTATGCTCCTACCATGACAAACCCTGATGAGGTCAAAGAAAAATTGTATGAAGACCTGGAGATTCTTATCATCAATGTGCCAAAAAAGGACAAGCTTATAATTTGGGTGATTTTAATGCTAGAGTAGAATCAGACTACCAGACATGGCAGGGAGTCCTTAGGAGGAATGGAGTTGGAAACAGCAACAGCAATGGTCACTTACTACTGAAGACTTGTGCATCTCATGACCTTCTCATCATCAACACTGTTTTTTGTTTAACTAAATGCAATAAAATTTTGTGGATGCACCCTCTCAGCAAACATTTGCATTTAATTGACTATGTGATTATAAGGAGAAGAGACAGACAGCATGTGAGAGTGACGTAGGCAATGTGTGGCACAGAGTATTGGACTGATCATAGACTTATTCTCTCCAAGTTAAATATTCACATTCAACAAAAGTGGTGGCCCCAAGGCAAAATGACTATCAAAAGAATTAATGTCAACAGATCAGAGTACTTCTCTGAGCAGGAACAGTTTGTTGCTAATTTGGAGAAGAAGTTGAACCAACACACAGTCAGCAACAGTGGAGCAGAAAAGGAGTGGGCAGCTTTCAGAGATCTGGTGTACAGCACTGCTTTTGTTCATATGGGTCAGAGCACTCACAAACATCAAGACTGGTTTGATGAAAATGATGGCAAACTTCAGAACCTGCTAAATGAAAAAGAAGAACTCCACAGGGTTTACCAGCAGGTTAGTTCATTCATCTATAAGAAGGTAGCATTTAACTCCATGAAAAGTAAAGCATAAGCAGGACAGCTAGGTGGCGCAGTGGATAGAGCACCAGCCCTGAAGTCAGGAGGACCTGAGTTCAAAGCCGGGCTCAGACCAAACATTTGACACTTACTGGCTGTGTGACCCTGGGCAAGTCACTTAAGAAGGCAGTATTTAACTCCATCAAAAGTAAAGTATGAGTGAAGCCTAAAGAGATGCAGGAATCTTGGCACAGTAAGAAGGCAGATGAAATTCAGTTTTATGCTGATAGCAACAATCCAAAGCGCGTTTATGATGCCTTGAAGGCTATCTATTGGCCAAAGACATATGGTACATCTCAACTACTCAGTGCTGGTGGAGCCACATTGATTAGTGAAAGGACATGATCCTAGAGAGATGGGCTAAACTCTTCCTTAGTGTTCTCAACAGATAATCATCAATCAATGCTGAAGCCATCGACCATTTGCCTCAGGTTGAAATCAATCCCTCCCTAGCTGAAGTTCCAACTGAAGAAGAGGGGTTGAATGCCATTAGGCTCCTCTTCTGTGGCAAAGCACCTGGTGCTGATTCTGTTCCAGCTGAGATTTACAAGGTAGGGAGTCCATTGCTCATACAAAAGCTGACTAAATAGATTGTACTGTGACAATCACAGGGGAATCTCTCTCTTAGTCATTGCTAGCAAGATTCTTGCTAGAATCTTCCTTAATAGGCTGATCCTTCACCTGGAAGACAGTCATCTACTTGAGAGCCAACATGGCTTCAGAAAGGGCCAAGGAGCCATCAACATGCCGTTTGTTGCCCAACAACTCCATAAGAAATACCGAGTATAACAGAGGTCTCTGCACATTTGTAGATCTGATCAAGGCCTTTGATACTGTCAGTCATGAGGGTTTATGGCAAATTATGTCAAAATTTGGTTGCCCAGAGAAGTTCATCAGAATTGCACGTCAATTTCATGACGGCATGCTTGCCTGGGTTCTGGATAATGGACAATGTTCTTACGATTTGCCAGTCACCAGTGGAATGAAACAAGGCTGTGTGCTTGCTCTCATGCTTTTTAGCATGATGTTTTCAGTTATGTTGTCAAATACCTTCAATGAGTATGAATATGGCATCGAGGTCAGCTAATGCACTGATGGCAAATTCTTCAACTTAAAAAACCTCCAAGCCAAGACCAAAGTGGAGGGAGTGTTGGTACATGATTTTTTCAATTTATAGATGATTGTGCACTCAATGCAGCCTTTGAAGCTGAGATGCAACAAAGGATGTATTGATTCTCTTCTGCTTGTGCTAATTTTGTCCTAACAATTAACACCAAGAAAACACAGGTGTTCCATCAGCCAGCACCACACCGTCCATACGTGGAACCATCTGTTACAGCAAATGGAGTTTTGAATGGTATGGATAAGTTCACTTACCTTGGAAGTATACTTTCCAGGGTTTACACATTGATAATGAGGTTGATGCATGCATTGCCAGAGCTAGCTCATTGTTTGGGAGGCTCCAAAGGAAAATGTGAGAAAGAAAAGGTATTAGACTGACTACTAAACTGAAGGTCTAGAGTCATTGTGCTGATCTCATTGTTGTATGCCTATGAAACCTGAACAGTATACCAGTGCATGCAAGGAAACTGAATCACATCATTGGGATTGTCTTAGAAAAATTCTGAAGATCATCTGGCAGGGTAAGATACCAGACAGTAAGATCCTTTCTCAAACTAAACTGCCAAGCATTCAAACTCTACTGCAGAGAGTGCAACTCCGCTGGGTTGGCCATGTTGTTCAAATGCCAAATGTATGCTTGCCTAAAAGACTATTTTATGGAGAACTCACACAGAGCAAGCAATCACATGGTGGTCAGAAAAAGTGATGTGGAGGCGGAGCCAAGATGGCAGGGTAAAAGCAGTGACTTGCTTGAGCTCTCCCCCAAACTCCTGCAAATACCTGTAAAAAATGGCTCTAAACAAATTCTAAAGCAGCAGAATCCAGAAAAAGAGTGAAACAAATTTCCAGGCCAAGACAACTTAGATGGTTGATTAGAAAGGTATATTATGCCGGGCTCAGAGAGTAGCCCAGCTCAGCGTAGACATGCAGGCAAAAGACCAGGCCTCAGTGAACCTGGAGCAGCCCTAAGAGGACTGAATCACAGACATCTGTGGAGGTTTCCAGACTTCTCAACCCACGAATGCCAAAAACAACTTAAAAGATCAGTAGGAAAAATCTGTGAGAGAATGGTGAGAGAGAAGCTCGGTCCCAGCCCCAGTCCCCACACTTGGCCCCAGGGTGGCAGCTGCTTCTGGAGCTTCCGGCCCACAGAATGAGGGGGAATCAAGTGGCTAATCAGAGGGGGATTGCAGGGATCTCTTTGCTGGTGCAGGATTCTCTTGCTTTGCCTGTTCTTGGACCTGGGTCACAGTTTTGGGTACTGGTCCTGGGGTGAGGAGGAGCGCTGGCATGGCAGAGTTTGGAGTGGTGGTGGAGAGGAAATCCTCATCACATTTCCAAGGCAGAAAAGAGTGCTTGTGGTCACTCATAGACCAGAGCACAGGCCAGGAAAGGAGTAAACACCTCACCCCTTATCATACTACCTTGGAAGAACTGAAAATTTACAGGTCCCTAGATCTTTGAAAATAGCTGCACAAAACCCCCAAAGTTTGGGACAGTACATTCTCCACACTGGAAGCATACCCTTACCTTAACAAAGAGTTTATAACTTAAGTAATTGGCTGGGATCATGAGCAAACCTCGCAAAAAAGTCAGACCATAGAATCTTTCTTTGATGACAAAGAAGATTGAAACATACAACCAGAAGAAGACAACAAAGTCAAAGCTCCTACATCCAAAGCCTCCAAGAAAAATATGAATTGGTCCCAGGTCATGGAAGAGTTCAAAAAGGATTTTGAGAAGCAAGTAAGAGAAGTAGAGGAAAAACTGGGAAGAAAAATGACAGTGATGCAAGACAATGATGAAAAGGGGCAGCTAGGTGGCACAGTGGATAGAGCACTGGCCCTGAAGTCAGGAGGACCTGAGTTCAAATCTGGCCTCAGACAAAACACTTGACACTTACTAACTATATGACCCTGGGCAAGTCACTTAACCCCAATTGCCTTAAAAAAAGAAAAAAGAAAATCATGAAAAACAAGTCAACAGCTTGCTAAAGAAGACCCAAAAAAATATTGAAGAAGATAACACCTTAAAAAATAGCCTAACCCAAATGGCAAAAGAGGTCCAAAAAGCCAATGAGGAGAAGAATGCCTTAAAAAGCAGAATTGTCCAGATGGAAAAGGAAGTCCAAAAGCATACTGAAGAAAATGCTTCCTTAAAAATTAGAATGGTGCAATTGGAAGCTAGTGACTTTATAAGAAATCAAGCCACTGTAAAACAAACCCAAAAGAATGAAAAAATAGAAAACAATGTGAAATATCTCACTGGAAAAACAACTGACCTGGAAAATAGATCCAGGAGAGAGAATTTAAAAATTATTGGACTATCTGAAAGTCATGATCAAAAAAAAAAAAAAAAGAGCTTAGATATCATCTTTCAAGAAATGATCAAGGAAAACCGCCCTGATATTTTAGAACCAGAGGGCAAAACAGAAATTGAAAGAATCCACCAATCACCTCCTGAAAGAGATCCCCAAAGGAAAACTCCTAGGAATGTGGTAGCCAAATTCCAGAGTTCTCAGGTCAAGGAGAAAATATTGCAAGCAGCCAGAAAGAAACAAATATTGTGGAAACACAATCAGGATAACACAAGATTTAGCAGCTTCTACATTAAGGGACTGGAGGGCTTGGAATATAATATTCCAGAGGGCAAAGGAGATAGGATTTCAACCAAGAATCACCTACCCAGCAAAACTGAGCATAATCCTTCAGGGGGAAAAAATGGATATTCAGTGAAATAGAGGACTTTCAAACAGAGCTGAATAGAAATTTTGACTTTCAAATACAAGACTCAAGTGAAACATGAAGAGGTAAACAGGAAAGAGAAATCATAAGAGACTTATTAAGGTTGAACTGTTTACATTCCTGCATGGAAAGATATTCGTAACTCATGAGACCTTTGTCAGTATTAGGGTAGTTGGAGCAAAAAAAATTATATGTATGCAGATAGATAGATAAATAGATAATTAGAGGGCACAGGATGAGTTGAAGATGAAGGGGTGATATCTGGAGGATAAAATTAAGGGGTGAGAGAGGATTATACTGGGAGATAGAGAAAGGGACAGGTAGAATGGGGTAAATTATCTCACATAAAACAGACAAGAAAAGGCTTTTACAGTGGAGGGCAAACAGGGGAAGATGAGAGAGAATGAGTGAATCTTATTCTCATTGGATTTGGCTTAAGGAGGGAACGACATACACACTCCATTGGGTATGGAAATCTGTCTTACCCTACAGGAAAATGGGAGGGAGGGGAGGAGACAAGAAAGCAGATGATAGAGGGGAGGGCAGATTAGGAGAGGGGGTAATCAGAAGCAAATACTTCTAAGGAGAGAGAAGGTCAAAAGAGAGAATAGAATAAATGGGGGGGATAGAATTAAAGAAAACATACTTAGTTTTTCACAACATGACTACAATGGAAGTATTTTCACTACACTGTATCAAGTTGCTTGCCTTATCAATGAGAGTGGGTGGAGAGGGAGGAAGGGAGAAAATTTGGAACCCAAAGTTTTAAAAACAAATGTTAAAAAAAATGTTTTCACATGCAGCTGGGAAATGGGGTATAGAAATCTATCCTGCCCTACAGGAAAATTGAAGGGGAAGGGGATAAGAGAAGAGGGGGAGAGATAGAAGGGAGGGCAATTTAGGGGAAGTGGTATTCAGAATGTATGCCATCTTGGGGTAGGGGAAGGGACAAGATGGAGAAAATTTGTAACTTAAAATCTTGTGGAAGTGAATGTTGAAAACTAAAAATAAATAAATTTAAAAAAGAAGAAAAATTTTAGAAATAAATTAAAAAATAAAAAAAGAATATTAAAAAAAAGAAAAAGTGATGCAAGGACACTCTCAAAGTCTATCTTAAGAACTTTGGAATTGATTACATGACATGAGAGACACTGGTGCAGGACCACCCAGCATGGCATGACTGAAAAAAAAGAAGTTGAAAAAAAATTGAAAAAAAAAAAATTGAAGTAGCTCAAAAGAAATGCAAAATGCACAAATTTAGAGAATCCACCTCAAATGTTCACATGGACTATTTGTGCCCAACCTATGGTAGAGCATTCCAAGTTCTTATTAGTCTGATCAGCCCCAGTCAGACACACTGTAACTTGACTCTAACATACTGATGACATTTTGGCCCTCTTCAAGAATGAAGAACAATCACCAATGAGCAAGTCTTCTATGCCTTTTCCATTTCATTGCTTCATCAAAGTCATTGATGGTGGCATTTAAGATTCAGTTGTCACTACATAGCTAAATCTCTGGGTTTCTTTCTCCACTACAACGCAGCAGCCTTCTCACCCTGGAAAGATCACTCTTCTGACTTCTTAGGAGCTCATTCTTTCTGAAGAGCTCTAAGATCTCTTTTTTTATATAGTGAACAGGAACACAAGTAGAAAGGATGGATGGGCAGAAAAAAATCTCAGCACAAAGCAGCTTCCAGTTCTTCCTACAGGGCCAGTGTTTGGGCACGATTTAAATGGTGTAACGAAATAGGAGAAGAGAAAGTAGGATTTCAGTTTCCAATGTATTAAAGACATTCTGGAAGGCCCAGAACTTCCAGAGAAGCAATTGGAGGAGAGGGCTGCTCGTTTCTTGGTAAATACCAGCTTTCTCTCAGTGTAGGCATCTAGAAGGCAAGTCCCATCTATATTATAAATGAGTTGGTCAACCAGGAAACTAGTGTTTATTAAGTACCAACTATGTTCGAGGCACTATGCTAAATGCAGGGGATACAAGGAAAGAACAATAACAAAAAGTCAATCTATTCTAACCAGTTGGAAAGACTAGAATAACTGAGAATGGGCCATGTCTAAGGAGAAAATCTTGATGAGCCTGGGTGCTCACAGGGTTTGGGTTTCATGGACAATCAGTTTTGATCCGTCTGTCAAAGTTGTCACCTACAATAGGTAGATCTAGGGCAAATAGGGATCTGTCCTGGTTGGAGAGGAACTGAGTTGATAAAATCCCCATGGATTTTAGAGTGCACCAATGTCCAAGTCCACAACTGTTCCATGTGGTATGACGTGGACAACCACACAGCGAGGCTGCCTCAAGTTCTTCCTTGAATGTGAATGAAACGATCCCATTGCTGGCCACCTCCATGATGTTTCCTATTCCTTTTTAAGTTTTAATCATTGCCCAGTTTTTGATCTGCTGTGTATGAACTTTCAACAATGCGTTTATGCTTAAACCTTGGATTTGTTATCTCACCAAATCTGAACTTTCTAAATTTGGACTTGGCCCTGCTTACAGTTTTGCTCTGTTGATTATCCAGCTCTCTGTGGCTTTGTGCAGGTGTGGGTGTGGGTATATGTGCATGTACATGCACAGGCACACACACAGACTATACGTCTTCTAGCATAGCCAGTTTGTTTATTCACTTATTAACCCTGCCAGTTGGATCCTGACTTATCACAGGATTCTCTGGCCCTTGTCCACTCGATGTGAACTGATGCGGACGGAATGGGGTAGAGAGAATAGAGAACAACACATAGACATTCACTTCTTCATTCCTCTCTTGGGCTCTACTCCTCACTCTTTGGATTTCTATCTCCTCGCTGGCTTCTCACCCTGGAAGATAACTTGGCCCCTAGAACCTTTCCTCTTATTGGTCAATTCTTCCAAGAACCTCCATTTTAAGGAAAGTGCACAAGCCAGCCATGTGCATTATTTCATTTCTCTGTGGGCTCCTTCTTTGACTCTTTGGACTTCTTTCTTTACAACAACCCAACAATCTTCTCATTCTGGAAAGATTATTCTGCCTCACTTGTTTTTGTTTGATTGTTTGTTTTTTTGAGACTGGGACTTCCAGTCTGGAAATGCAGCAGTCATGAACATGCGTGATCTCAAAACTGACCGGCATGGAAGCTTTAACCTCTTCTGTTTTTCAAACCTGAATTGGTTTCCCCCTCCTTAGGCAACCTAGAGGCCTTCCACTCCTCAGAGCTCACTATATTGATGCTTGACTTAGTTTGGCTATACAGTCAGCTTTATCCCTACTGAAGTTCAGAATTCCCAAATTCATTCAATCCACCAGCCTCAGCTTTCCCAGCAACCAAGACTACAGGTGTGTTCTACCACACCAGGCTATTGATTTGTTGACTTATTCCATTCTTCTTCTATGGATCCATTACCCTAGGGGCAGCAAAATCAGTTCCTAAGGTAGACACATTTTGGCAAGAGGTCATTAAGCTATGGGCTTTGAATTTACTTCCCAGCAGGAATAAGCCAAACCACAGAGAAAACATCACCCTTCAGGTGAGGTCCACAGCTTTTCAAAAAGAAGTGGCTCCCAGAGCAAGTTGAATGAGCAGCGCTGTCCATTGGCAGTGTAATAAAACCAGTGAGACTGGACAGAGGACAAGTTTTTGGTACAAATAAAAACTCTTTCTGGAATACAGGTGCATTGACACATTATTGGTAAAGATATGCATAATGTGGGATATCAACTTAGAATTATAGAAATCACTTCTATTGACTGTGGATGGGCAAGACAATTTTGTACCATAGGAGATTCTGTACTTACAGAGGCAATGACTTCCTCTATTACCTGGTAGACTGGGAACAGTTGTACATCTCACAAGTCTAATGAGAGAATATAGGAACCTAAATACAATGGCCATGCCCCAGGGCTGGCAGAAGCTTTCTACTAGTAATATCCTACCAAACCAGGGCCTCAAGTCCAAAGAGTTAGCCTAGGGGGAGAGATGGTATTCGAATTTACAGAAATTTTGCTTGTAATTAAGCTTGTGTAGTGGGAAGGAAAGAATGGCTAATACACCTTACTTGCCTGAGCAGTTTCTTTAGTGAAGCAAATCATCTCAAAGCCATTATTTCCATGTTATTTCCCATTCTTTCTCTTATTTTGGTCCCCCTCCTATTGCCTCACCCATAGCTCATCAAATGTAACAGTGTATTCCAGTTTAGTCTCTAGATTTGTAACCTTGCAACAAAGGGATTTCCTGACGTTGAACTTTGGTCCTACTGACAGTTTTTGACTGCCTGGCTCTATCTGGCTTTGTATTCAGCCCATACTATAATTTGGGAGGGTGTGCAGTTGTTGTTCACCTTTTGTTCTCAAAGAGGACCAATGACACCAGGATGGTCATGTCTTGACTTGCAAGTGAATTTTTTTTTTGAGGTAATCAGAGTTAAGTGACTTGTCCAGAGTCACTCAGCCAGTAAGGGTCTGAGGCTGGATTTGAACTCAGGTCCTCCTGACTCCAAGACTAATGGTCTATCCACTGTGTCACCTAGTTGCCCCAAGTGAATTGGATTTAAGTGAGGCAGAGCTATGCAAAGTCATCAGCCTCACTCTCTCCTCCAGTCATCAGAGTCAAGTGGCAGGACATAGGTGAAGATAATTGGTGGTAGCTCTAGATGCAGTGGGAGACCTTGACCTTTTTAAGCTAAGGTCTTTCCCAAGTCTTAATTTGTCTGAGACAATGTCCATTCAGTAATTAAAGGATAGGTAAGAATTGAGGCAAAAGATGGCCTAGTTTGCCTTCATAAAAGAACCAATCTGGGAAGGAAAGACCCTCAGAGTTTCTGACCAGAACAGAAATAGAGGGTGGGGTGAAGTGGATGAAGAAGGTCTTGTTTTGCTCTGCAATCACAGGCATTTTAGGCTCCAATCTGTACATTTTGCTCCCTTGTAGATGTCAATAAAAACAGCTCACGTTTTCATCATACTTTTCAATACACAACGCATGTTCCTTACAAAAACCCATGTCAGTGGTATATTATAATACTCAATTTTGCAGAGACATACATTTGATTAAGGATTTGCACAGTAAGTACGTGGAACACTTACTTTCCTTGGACAGTCCCATAGTTTTTGGATGCTCCAATTAATATCCGAGCTGCTGCTTCTGTGAGGCTTCCGTCTTTATACTGCGTTTCAAAACTACTCTAAACATCAATTTAAACAAAACCAATTATTAACAAAACAATTAAATAAATAAGTAAATAAAGCATGAATGTAATGTGCTAGCAGTCTTGACCCAGTGAAAGAATTTTGTGAGATACTAAGTATAGGTATCCTTCATCATTTCAATAAAATGTAAGCCCTTTGTGGGCAGGGATAGCTTTACTTTTATCTTTGTATCCCTGGAACCTATCATAATGTCTAGCACATAATAGGTATGTTATGTGCTAATACATGCTTTTTTGAACTGAATAAGAAATAAAATAACCAGCAATCATGCATACTTTTGTGAGTTTATCTTTGTTTTGCTATTGAGTGTAGAGATGCTTGAAGATTCTATATAAGGGAATAATCCAGGCAGAAATAGGACAGCCCTTTCAGCTGAACCCCAGATCACCCTAAGCAGGGTTTTTTTCTTACTTATTATTAGATATCTCTCTTTCTCTCTCTCTCCCTCTCTCTTTCTCTGTCTCTCTCTCTCCCTCTTTCTCTCTGTTTCTGTCTCTGTCTCTGTCTTTCTCTTTCTCTGTCTCTCTCTCTCCTCCTCTGTCTTTCTCTCTCTCTCTTTCTGTATCTCTCTGTCTCTGTCTGTCTGTCTGTCTCTCTCTCTCTCCCTCTCTCTCTCGCTGTTTCTGTCTCTGTCTCTGTCTTTCTCTTTCTCTGTCTCTCTCTCTCCCCCTCTGTCTTTCTCTCTCTCTCTCTCTCTCTCTCTCACACACACACACACACACACACACACACACACACATAACCTCCAGGAGATATTCTGCCCCAATAGACGGTTAGGGATGCGACCTTCTTCCCATTAGTTTAATTTAATACTTGGGTTTTATCTTTACAATTAATTAATATACAGACTATAGAAATTTTGCCCTGCAAGAGAAAAACAGATGGACGGACAGATAGATAAAAAAAAGATTGATTGGCCCCATTTCCAAAGTTCAATTTGTCTCCATTCTCGATGTCAATCTCAACTTAAGCTTGTCCTCATCCTAGCCCCCTGCCTCGATTCTAAGTCTCTGTAGTAGTCTAAGGTGCTGGCTCACCAGTTGTGGTTAAGCCCAGTTCTCCCCTTGGGTGAAGGTTGACTTGTTTACCTCTCAATCTACCTTTAGGTCGAGCGCAGACTGTCTCTGTGCATCACATTGTGGCTGTAACATTAACATCTTGAGAATTTCTCATGCTTACTCCTGTGCTCAGAGCAGACATACTTTCTCTTCCCATTTGAAAACTGGCACACCCAATTGTATCTGCCACAAGTAACTGTACACTGTGCCAATATATAATTTTACAATTCAAAAATATCTCAAGTATATGATAGTAAATGATAGGCAAATATGTCAATAAAATTTTCAATAATGGTGAAAAGAGATTGAGGGACTTGAGCCAGCATGACCCATTCCAGTCCAAAAATGAGCCTTAATAATATTGAGAAATAATCTTGTTAGATTCAGTGTTATTGATATCACTTAGGATTCTATAACTTTATTATTTCCCTCAAGCTTTTTTATCTTAAAGAAGGGGAGAAAGGGCAAAAGGAACTAACCCAACAGGAATTACTGGACATCAACAGGAACCCCTGAAAACCACAAGACCAAATTATCAGATTCCAGGTTGGGGTTATCAGGAAGTGAACTAAGGCATCAATATGCAAGCACAATAAAACTGTCACCAGGATAATGGAGAAATTTATACTCATTACTAGACTGGCTTGGTGCAAGGCCATGACAATATATATTGACAATATAATAAATGCAAATAACAGAAGTAGGATGTGTAGGACAACATCTGCAGAGGATGTGGAGGGAACAAGGCCTATAAGGATCAAAGCGATGAGAAGAAGGGATGTGCCTTACTAATAATGAAGAAGCTAGTGTTTCTGGGAGGAATTTTAGCTGTTTTTGTTTTGTTTTGTTTTGCATTGCAAGCTTGAATCTCATAACTCCTTTCTGGAGCTATATAGGCCAACAAAACACCTAGATAAATTTGAGTTCTTTCTATGTCACTCTCAGCCCTGTTGCCATGACAGAGGGAAGGTTGGGGAGCAAAAATAATATCCACAAACAGGAAATAAAGAATCATTTCGTCATTTTAGCAGCCATGGTGGCCAGAGAAGAATTGTGTCCTTTGTGACTCTTGCAAGTCCTCAGAAGAAACAGGCAAAAAATCAATACCAGATGATAGCTCTACGGGATCTGTTTCTATTGGCCATGCTGCCAAGGCACGCTGGGGGAAATACTCTCAAACTTAATCAAGATAGCAATGTGACACCAGTCACACCTGTTTGACAAGCCCTAGGACCTCGATTCCTGTGGCAAAAATGAGTGCAGGAGAGAATCTAGAATATATTTTTTATTTGTTTTGTAAGACTCTAAATGTAATAAAGAAGTCTGGGGTGTTGAGGTTGAGGTCTAATACAGAAGGTGCTAGTGCAGGTAGGGAGAAGCAGCAGCAGGTAGATGGTAAGATGGCCTGAATGGGAAGTGGTGTATTATTACTGAATTAGTGATGGATCAAAAATGCCTATTGCCTAGACCATGATATAGAGTTGGATGGGCAATTCATTTAATTGATCCCTTATATTAGTACATATATGTTAGACAGGCACTAGAGATGAACAAAGAATTAGGCTCACATTTGAACAGAAGGAAGAAGATAAGTTAATGATGATAATAATAACAATAGTCAGCATTTATATAGAGCTTTAAAGTTTTCGAAGCACTTTATCTCATTTGATCCATACTATAACCCTGGGAGGTAGGTGCTATTATTACCCCCATTTTACAAATGAAGAGACTGAGGCAAACTGAGGTTAAGTGACTTGCCCAGGGTCACACAGCTAGTAAGTATTGGAGTCAGGTCTTCCTGGCTCCAAATCTTGTGCTGTATCACTGCAACACCTAGCTGGGCTTTGAGGTTGGATCACACTAGAAAACTGGGCACTTTCAACAACCCCAATAATAAATAATAAATCCATAAAATAATAAATCTATTTAAAACTAACATTGACTATACTGTAAAAAGTTGGTAAACCATGGAACACCACAATCTCCAAAGAACCTAAGTTACAAATGAACCAAAGGGTGATGGAAAGAAGCATGATAGATGTACGTAGTCTGTTAAACATCCATGATGACTTGTGCATATGAATTGATGTAAAAGCTATGACATCCAGGAAATGTACAATTCAGAAAGGAGGTGAACCAGTCATCTAGTGAGAGAATATGGTACTTATGAAATGTTAGCTAAATGTTGAAATTGTGGTAGCTAGGTGGCACAGTGGATGGAGCGCTGGGCCTGGATTCAGGAAGACCTGAGGTCCAATTTGGCATCATAAACTTACTTTCTTCTTTGTGTAAGTCTCTGGGCAAGTCACTTAACCTGAGTCCAACTCAGTTTCCCTATCTGTAAAATGTGATAATAATAATAGCACCTCCCTCCCAGAGTTGTTGTGAGGATAAAATGAGATATTATTTGTTAAGTGACTTGCAAACTTTAAAATGCTATAGAAATGCTAACTATTATTAAGACTTCTGAAACAGAAGGCTTCCATTATACTCAGAGATGGATCATCCATGAAGTATTTATGGGAGAAAATGGACAGGAATCCCACAATACGTGAAGACCATGGAGGGGTTGTGATCTACACTGGTGGAAAGACTGTCCACATCAGAAGGTCACATACATTTTGAAGATTTGTAGTAATAATGCCTGCTTCAAAAACTAATTTGACCTGGCATATTCTTATATAGCATCCAGGAGTGATTTTATTCTGGGACAATATGATAATTCACTAAGCAGAGGGGTATTGAAATCTATGAACCAATTACAAAATATAAATGATTAACAAAATCTAACAGAAAGAGATAGGTTAATTTAATTTAACGTAATTACAAACCATCTAAAATACCTGGATGGCAGAAAATGAAGAAGAATTAAGAAGCTTCATGATCAGGGTGAAAGAGGAGAGTGTAAAAGCTAGCTTGAAGCTTAAAATTAAAAAATGAAGATGTTGGCAACTGGTCCTGTCACTTCCTGACAAACAGAGTGAGAAGAAATGGAACCAGTGTCAGATTTTACATTGTTGGGCTCAAAGATCACTGCAGACAGTGACTGTAGCCATGAAATTAAAAGATGTCCCTTGGAAGGAAAGCTATGGCAAATCTGGACAGCATACCTAAAAGCAGAGACATCACCTCACCAACAAAGATCTGTAAAGTCAAAACTATAGTTTTTCTAGTAGCAATGTATGGCTGTAAGAGTTGGACAATGAGGAAAGCTGAGTGTCGCAGAATTGACACTTTCAAATTGTGGTTCTGGAGAAGACTTTTCAGAGTTCCTTAGACAGCAAGGAGATCAAATCAGTCAATACTTAAAGAAATTAATTCAAGCTATTAAATGGAAGGTCTGACCACCCTAGTGTCTTTGCCAAGAAAATCCCAAATGGGGTCATGAAAAGTTGGACGTGACCAAAGTGACTAAACAACAACACCAAAAGATATGAATAAGTAGTTTTCAGAGGAAGAAATCCAAGTTATCAATAGCCATATAAAAATGCTCTAAATCACTAATAGTTAGAGAAAAACAAACTAAAACAACTCTGAAGTATGACTCATGGTCATTAGATTGGCTAAGTTAACAAAAAAGGAAAATGACAAATGTTGGATTGGCTGTGGGAAAACAGGCACTTTATTTAATGTGCTGTCAGTAGAGCTGTTAACTGGTCCAGCCATTCTGGAAAGCAATTTAGAACTAAGCCCAAAAAGCTATTAAACTCTGACATCCTTTGATCCAGTGATAATGCTACTAAGACATCAAAGATAGGGGAAAAGGACCAATGTATACAAAAATATTTATAGCAGCTATTTTTGTGGTGGCAAAGCATTGATAACTGATGGCACGCCCATCAACTAGGGAATGGCTGAACAAGTTATGGCATATGAATGTGATGGAATACTGTACCGGCCGCTCCGACCTTGTGCCAGCAGCGCCGTACTCTCCTCCTATAAGGAGCAGGCTGCCAGAGTCATACTCACCTTCGGAGCCTACCCGGGTACACACACAGAGACGGACCCATCGGGAGGCTGCCAACACCAGAGCTTTATTCAGAGGCCATCACAGCAAGGCCAAGCAGGAAGGCCATAGCAACAGAGCAGGAGCAAAGAGAGAGTGCTCCCGACCACGACCGTTCCTCAAAACCTACTCCGCCCCTCCTCCTCAGCCCGCCTACTAGCCAATGATTGTAGGGTCAGATACCGGAAGGGGCTGTCTGAGTTTAGCGCACCAAGGGAGAGGGAGTGACGCAGGAGGCTAGGACCGGATACAGGAAGGAGGCGTCTGGGATTAGTGCATAGACAGAGTATGTGACCTAGGAAGTCAGACTCAGATACCAGGAGGAGGCGTCTGGGGTCAGTGCTACACAAAGGGACTCAGGAAGTCAGGAAGGTCACAGGAAGGAGGTGTCTGGGGTTGACGTTGCATATAGGGAGGGGACTAAGCAAAGGGAACTCGTCCTCTGCCGTCCCACTCCCACGTGGCACCGCCCCTTGCCTCAGGAGCACAAGCTCCGGCTACTTCCTTGCACCCAGCTTATCTCACATAGCACTGCCCACTGCCTCAGGGCTTCTCCGTACCCAGCCCATCCCAGTTCACCACAACTCCACCTACCACAGCCCCTGCCTCGACTTCCAAATACCCAGATTCTACCCCAATCTTGCCACAATGTCCACCTGGCAGCTGCCAACATCAGACAGTCCCTCACAGAATACTATTATGTATTAAGAAATGATGAAGGGGATGGTTTCAGAAAAACCTGGAAAGACTTATATGAACTGATGGAAAATGAAGTGAGCAGAACCAGGACAATTTCTACAATAACAATAATATTAAAAAGACAATCAACTATGAAAGACTTACATATGCTGAGTGACACAATAACCAACCATAATTCCAAAAGATTCATAATGAAATATGCTATCTATCTCAAGACAGAGACCTGATGGACTTAAGAATACATTTTTCTTTTCTTTCTTTTTTTCTTTCATTCAACATGGCTGATGTAGGAATTTGTTTTGCATAACTATATGTATATATATATATATATATATATTTGTATTGAGCTTTGTTTTTCTTGCCTTCTCAATGGGTAGGGTAAGACAAGAAGATGAGTAAGGAATGGGTAAGGAAAGAGGAGAGAATTTGGAACTGAGAATAAAATAAAATTGAATTTTAAAAATAGAAACTACTTAGAATGTTTTTTAATGTTAGGCAGTTGAGGTTAAGTGACTTGTGCAACATCACACAGCTAGCAAGTATCTTATGTCTGAGGCCAGATTTGAACTCAGGTCCTCCTGACTCCAAGGCCAGAGCTCTATCCACTGTACCACCTACCTGCCCCTGCTTAGAATTAACAAACCTTACACTCTACAGCATATAGGCTTAAAATTAATTCTGAATGAAGGCAAAATCAAATATTTAGTATTCAAAGACAAATAGCTCTTTGGATCACTTGAAAATACTAAGAAATAAAAAAGCCATTTAAAGAAAGAAAATCATATCAATCTGATTATTATGGGCAATTCTTACCATCTGTATTATAGCTACATGCAATCTGGCCTCTTCCATTAAATCTTCATCTGTTGGAGATAAATCATTTTTTTCAGTATTTTCAGAAAAATGATCAATAGGCACCTAAGTTTAAAAACAAACATACACTGATGTAAAGACAAAAGATATCCATAAAGATGTATTTGTAAAGACAAGTATGCACAAATCTGAAATATGATGTATAAAAATTACAAAGAAGTTGGCAAAACATTGCACTCAACAAAGAGCAAAAGAAGTAAAGTTGTTGAAATTGGGCTGACCCCTCAACTGGAAAGTATTGTCCAAAATAGAAAGTCTTCTTTTCAATGACTGGAATGATGAAGATACTCAACAGGGAGGCTGTTGGAAAACCAATGCTTCCATAGACATTTCTACAAACTGACTGTCTTTTCTCTCCCCTCCACAGAAAACGATAGTTTTCTCTTGACCATGAGGTCTCTTGGAACCTCAATGCAACCAAAACATTATAACCATAGCCGCCATTTACATAGTTTTAAGTTTTTCATGTACATTCTCTCATTTGAAACCCTGTGAAGTAGTTGCTATTAGAAACTGCATTTTAAAGATGAAGAAGCTAGTAAGGATGTGAGGCGAGATTTAAATACAGATTTTCCTGACTCCAAGGCTAACACACACAATTTTTTTTCTGGACATTAAATATCACTATCCACCAAATTCAGACTTTCCCCTAAAACACTCTCTTGCCATTGAAGACTTGGCCTATTAGTACTTTGTCAGGCAAGCCTCTTTCCTCAAAGTCCAATTTCACCGTATCTATTTTGTCCAAATAATCAGAACCAACTCATTACTTCACAGTAAACAGGGAAGGTCAGACTAAGCAAAGAAAAAAAGAAACATTATTTCTGAAAAATGACATGACTCACAATATTAGAGTAATCAATCTTGGTTTTTTCTTCTACTGTGGACCAAATAATATTTGTCAAAATGTTTTCTGTTTTAGATAATATAATTGCATTCTCTATCACCTCTTGTATGTGTAGAATGGCATTTTGCATTGCCAGTTGTCTTGGGAGGGAAATAACACAAAGACCTGTGAAAAGAAGAAAAATACCTCTAAAACAGTATCCATAGTGTCAAGGAAAAGTGAAAGGTCACACGATTAAATGGCAAATGTTGGAGATCTCTCACACACACACACACACACACACACACAAAATCTTAGGGCTCAAGTTGCAAATGAAGACATACATACATATACACAGAATCTTAGAACTCAAAAGGATCTCAGAGTCTGTCTAATCCAATAATTTTACAGAGAAGTAATTGGCTCAAAATAACATGGTAATTCAGTGGCAGTCAGGACTGGAATATGTCTACCTATGTCCAGACTTCCTGCCCAGGTTTTTCTCTCTGTATCAGAACTATTTTCCATATTGTCAAATCATACTGTTCAAACAAAGTCCAACCTAAATTTACCAGGCATCACCTATCACACACACACGTGTGTGTGCATGCATGTGTGTATATATATGTATACATGCATGTATGCATGTATATGTGTGTATATTCCTTTAATGTTCAACTCTTATCCCAGATTCTTCTCTCTTTACTCTGAAGAGTACTTCTGTCTTTATGGTTTCAATTATCTCCTTTATGTGGAAGACTTCCAAATACATAGGATCAAGAATCTAGAAGGGACCTCAACAGAGTCCAACTAATTCCATAATCTTCTCATTTTATAGTTAATGTTTATAGCAAACATTTTATAATTTATAGTAATGGGAGGTTAAGAGACTTACTTAAGGTAATGTGTCAGAGTTTTTCTTAAACTTACTAAAGTTTTAGTGTCAAATCTCTACTTCTACTTCCTGCAATCAAATCAAATTCAACATGACTAAAAGCAAATTCATCATCTTCCCCTCTCCCCAACACAGAAAGCAGCCCTCCATCCCAAGCTTCACTATTCCTTCCAATGCTCCCACCAACCTTCTAGGCTCCCAAATTGTTAAAGTCATTTTTGATTCTCTACTCTCCTTCACTCTTTATATCCAATAATTCCTAAAGTATGTTATTTCTACCTTCACAGTATCTCTTCAATACAGAGCTACCTTTGGGACAAGGGAAATTGAAGCATTTTGCCCCAACCCCCAAACTTGAAGAGGCCCTGTGCCACTGTTACAAGTAGCAGAGGGCAGCTAGTAAAAGAGGTACCTGGTGGGGAAGAAGGAAATGAATTAACTAAACCAACATGAGCTAACACAAAGCAAAACCAAAAATCATAAAGCCTCCTATGCATGTATGTAAGCAATCTATAACTCATTCTCTAATTGTCATCATCTAAGCAAAGAGAATGGAACTCATCCTCTTTTACTTTTAACCCATCACATTCAGGTTTCATGTTGCCCTTTTATACTCTTTTTTTTCCTTTTCAAAGTTCCCTTTAATAACATTGTCACTGGAATGAACTTTAGTGTGATGGAAAGATCACTGGCCTTAGAGTCAAAAGACGTGAGTGCAAGTTCTGATTTTGCCACTTAGGTGTATGACTATAGGCAAATAACCTCACTTCTTTGTACCTCAATTTCTTCTTCTATAAAATAGGAGTAATAATATTGACACTAACTACTTGACAGAGTTATTGGAAGATAATTATTTCGTAAACCTAAACTACATAAATAGCTGCCACTAGTTTAGTATAGGGGAAAAGGCGCTGAGGGAAGACAAGCCAAGATGGTGGTAGAGAAGGAAGTAGTACAATCCATCTCTCTCCCACAATTTAATGTGCCAGACTAAGGCCTGATGAGAAATTCAAGAAAAAAATCACTATGAGTCATTTTTCTAGCCCAAGTCAGCAAAAAAGAGATAGACAGAGAGGTCTGCAGACACTGAGGACAGGTTCTAGCCATGAACACAATACATTCCAGTGCACGAACAAAACAAAGGCCTGCTCACAGCTGTGCACTAAGACAAGAAGTCCCAGATCCAGTACAGAGAAGCCTGACTTTGTGCAGGAGCTGGAACAAGTGTTCACTGGCAATTTAGTACCGAAGCTGGGTGATAAATCCAGGACAGACTGAGGAGGGCATCTATGCCAAATGGTGGAGTACGAGGGAAAGGAGTGCTCATAGTGACCTTTGCACAAGGGTTTTATTCTAAGGCAAGGATTGTTTGCAATAAGATTATGTACTGAGCAAGGAACAAGGACAGAAGTGAGCAGTAGATGTGTTGCTTCTAGCCCCAGGAGAAAGCATAGTAGAGTTTTGGATCCTGACCCCAGCCTAGTCTGAAGCCTATAGCAGAATAACTAGGGTAAGAAGCCCAGACCAAAGGGAATCCTACAGTTCTGTGACTCTGAACCTGTATAGCTTAAAGCTGGCCAACAGTGGCTGAATCTAGCAGTAGCCTGCTGAAGTTCCAGCCAAATTCAAGCCCATAGTTGTGTCACCTAAACCCAAACCCAGGTCAGGAATGTATAGAGTTCAGACCAGGGCAGTGCCCTGACTTCACCTAGAGCAGACTAAGTATCTCATATCAAAAATAACTGATATGGAAAACATTTAAGAATCCTTGGACTACATGAAAATCATGACTAAAAAGAAAGCCTAGAAATCATAACAGAAAACATCCCAGCTCCCTTAGAACTAGACGGCAAAATGAAAAGAGAAGAATCCGTTGGTCACCCCTTGAAAGAAATGCCAAAATGAAAACTCTCAGGAACATTATAGCCAAAATCCAGGGCTTCCAGGTCAAAGAAAAAATATTGCAAACAGCCAGAAAGAAAGAACTAAAATACTGAGGAATCATAGTGAGGATCACATAAGATTTAGAAACCACAGCTATAAAGGAGGGGAGAGCTTGGAATATGATATTCCAAAAGGCAAAGAACTGGCTTAAACAAAGAATAATTTAGCCAGAAAAATTAAGTATAATCCAGGAAGGGAGGAAATGGATCTTTAGTAAAATAGAGGACTTCTAAACATTCCTGATGAAAAGAACGGAATTGAGTAGAAACTATCAGATACAAAGGAGTCAAAAGAAACATAAAAAGGTAAATATGAGCAAGCAGCCAAAAGAGACTAAACAGGGATGAATTGTTCACATCATAACATGGGAAGGTAATATTTATGTTCCTTCAGAGACCTACTATAATTGGGGGCGTAAAAGTAATTTGGTAAGACAGAGAGCTTGGGAGTGTTTTTATTATTTTTTCTTATCTTAGAATAAAGGAAAGGAGGGGGGAAGGTGGGGGAAATTATCTTAAATAATTGGAGTGTGTAAATTGAAAACTACAAACAAGTAGGAAGGAGCAGAGGAAGTGGACAACACTTGAACCTCATTCACTTTCTGAACCGGTCAAAGGATGGCAGATTACACACAGCTGGATACCATGAAACAGGGAAATAGGAAGGAAAGTGGAGAGGTGATATGAGAGAATAAGAAGGGTTGTAGATTAAGGGAAGGATAAAGAAACTTTAGCCATAAAGAGTGAATTTCTAAGAGGGATTTAAAAGGAAAGAAAGAAAGGATGTGAACCTGTGATTGGCTCTGAATGAGGGAAAGAGAACAGGGCAGAGGTACCAAAGCAGATTGCATCAAATCTGGAGCATAGTGCTGAGCATACTCTTCCCTGCTCACAATTCTCTTCCTCTTTTTTTTTTTTTGTGAGGCATTTGGGGTTAAGTGACTTGCCCAGAGTCACACAGCTAGTGAGTATTATGTGTCTGAGGCCAGATTTGAACTCAGGTCCTCCTGACTCCAGGGCTGGTGCTCTATCCACTGCACCGCCTAGCTGCCCCTCTCTTCTTTTTAAAGAGTGGATGGGAAAAAAAGAAAATAGAAAATAGAAGAAAACAGAATGAAAAGAAATACACAATTAACAATCATAAATGTAAATGTGAATGGGATGATTTCACATATAAGAGGGAAGAGGATAGCGGAATAGATGTGACAGCTGACTATAACAATAGGTTGTTTACAAGAAACACACACAAAATAAATATTCACACAGAGTTGAAATAAGGGGTCAGAGCAAAAACTAGTATGCTTCAGGTGAAAATAAAAACAAGTCAGGGATAGCAATCATCATAGTTCAAGAAATTATCAAGAAAAACTGTCCTGATATCCTAAAATCAGAGGATCCAATAAAAATTGAAAGACTCCACCAATCACCCCCAAAAGAGATCTCAAAATGAAAATGCCTAGTGATACGATAGTCAAATTCCAGAGCCCCCAGGTCAAAGAGAAAATATTGGAAGCAACCAGAAAGAAACAACTTAAATCTCAAGGAACCACAGTCAGGATAACACAAAATTTAGCAACTTTTACATTCTCAAGGGCAAAGGAGCTAGATTACAACCAAGAATAAGGGAAGGTAATGGAAGTGTCAGATCAGAATATGAAAGAAACAAGACAGGTACAGATTTGAAGGGCTTTAATCTAATTCTAAAAGGGAAGTTTCATGTGTCCTAAAAGACAGAGGTGTGAAAATGCAAAACTGTCACTTTGAATCTTTGCCAGTAGGCTTAAATGAAAGAAGCACTAACAGTAAATAGCCTTGAATACATTTACATGGGAATACCAGCATTCAAAAGGGAGCAGGAGGGAGTCTGATTCCCCATAGATAAGCAGTAATAGCCTGGGAAAAATCTTTCCAGGTAGGGCCACAATTGAGTGATGAAGCTCAGCAGGAACCGAGAAAATTATTGGGGGGGAGGGGGGAGGAGAGAAGAAAAATTTGCTAATCACTGTGTGGGAAAAGGTACAAGAATAGACCTTATAGAATCTCCTTGTTTGTGAACTTATAAGGACCCACTTGGACAAGGTCATAGATTATTATAAGCCCAGGGAAAGAGACTGCTAGGGCTGTGAAATTCCTGAACAATGAATTGACTTACTGGAAAGATGGGACCTCTTCATTCACTCCTTGAAAAGGAGTGGAGAATTTACAAGTTTGTTTATAATATACAAGTGATTTATGTGATGATTTGTGGTTCATATAGTCACTAAGTGGAGTTTCAGAATGTAATTGTTGAATTTTACACCAGAATGAGTTTAAACTTGTGGAAAAGAAGAAAAAGAACAAGTGAAGGATGCTAAGTAAAACCATTTCATATGTGTGTGAGGCCTAGTAAACCTTTATTTCCAATTGCAAAAACATGAGAGTAATGATAACTGTATCCAGCCCTAAACTGTGATTAGCAAAACTTGCTTTTTAAGATAAAATCTCTTGGGACTGTAATTGATATTGTTTTGTATTGAGTTTTGTATTCAGGTATGATTGTCTGATTGATCATTAAGTCAGGAATCCACCATTCAAGAGATAAACTGCTCAGAGGGAGTGTGATCCTAAATTGTTGCTTGTGAATGTCTGTGTCTGAGAAAAGTCAAAGGGATACCTTGGCATAGCCTAAAGTAGAAACTTCTTGACTCAGTTTTCCCATTGTGTTACTTCCTTTTGAACAGAAATATTTCCCACCTGATTAATCCTAACTCTGACTATAATACCCTGTAAATGAGGTGAAAATTTTCCGTATGATTGGCTACTAATTGTGACTCTTACAAGTTTACTTTATTCTGGTGTACATGTGTTGAATCATTCTGCGCTCTCAGGCTTAAACTGGGAGGACTAGTTTTGATGCTGGTATAGTCATGTCCCTGCTTTTTCCTCTTATAGCAAACTTCTATTATCAGGGCAGGCAAACAGTATCATCATGATACTGTAAGAAGATGTAAGTATAAAATATCTTACTGTTCCTCAATCTGAATTGGCAGTCATTCCATACCCTAAGCAACTATGTAAATTGGTTCTTGAGCTTGTCATCTGCCTGTTAAAAGTTATAAATTCATGTAGAAGATAAGGTTCTTAAAATATTTCAAAATAATATGGGAATAATTGGACAAATAAAGAAGCTTGTGAAACAAAGATATGAATCTATTAATTTGTGAGGTTAACATCAGAAAATTCTTCTGTTTTAAGGAATAGAATTTCATTGCAATCCATCATCTTAGTGGAGAGTAGCTTATGAACCATCTTGTATTACCACAATGGGAAATATAATTTTACTTAGGTTTGTTATTTAATCAGAAATTAACATCTATATATAGAACATGTCCTAATAGACATGCAAATTGCTCAGGAGTTACTTTAAAGCTGTCTCCATTGCTTAAAGGACTTCTAAGAGCAGCAGTCAATGTATGTGTAATATCTATTCCATTTGAATATGGTCAACAACTAAATTTGTTTTGCTATAGACAACTCATTTGATACAAACCTATTCTCAGTTTCATTTGTGTAGCCATGGAACTTAGGAGTAGAAAGCATCTACTTAACAACGAGTGTTGTTATCTATGTTTTCACGTATAGGATTAGATTCTTATCAGTATCTAGTCCTCTTAAAGGAGGAAAATTGGAAATGGAGTGGAAAAGTTTGAGAAAGCAACAAGATCAGACTATTATATAAGTCAAATGTATTATGATTCTAAGGGGATATGTAAAAATTTAAATTCTCTGAGGTTTCAAGTGAACCATAGGTTTCTAATTTGATTTTCTTCCTATAGCTCTATTGTTAACAAGACCAAGACCATAGGTTTGAGCTGGTTTTCATCATGTGAACTAATTATTGGAAAAGCAAAATTTAGAAGGGTGTACTAAATTGTACTGAGATCTATTTTGTAAAGGATTTTAGCAGGAACATCTAAAAATCCACAAGTAATGTGGAACCATAGAAGCAAATCTAATGAAAAAAGAGACCACTTCAGAGCTGCCCAAGAACAGGGCCCATTCCAGAATGTCTAGGAGATGCTTTTAGAGACCTGGTGACTACATGGGAACATCAGGAATCCAAGAGGAACTGTGTTGATTAAGTGGACATTGGGAGTGGGTTACTAAAATACAAGGAGATGATGTTAGTCCGTATTGATGAACTTTATTGTATTACTTTGGCTTTTGTTTCACAATATCTACATTAGCTGATTTTTCTTAGTTACCTTGGTGACACATAAATCTCTAAAAATTGTCCATGGTTTTAGATATTCTTACTATGGCTTATACTATGATTAACCAATATTCTTGTTCTTACATTAATAAGTCAAGGGAAATTGTGACAGGTTTCCCATTGACAATAAGGGGAAATTGAGAAAATCAAATTACTCTGATTCCATTTTGTGATTGATTCTATTCTGCATCATCTCCAATATGTTGTAAAATCACTGAAGCCATGTTTCCTTGTCTCTGAATTTAGTTCAGAAATTCAGCTGGGCTGTAATAAGTTAAGTTTGGAAATCTAGTTCTTCCAACAATCGCCAGATGCCACAGACTCTTTCTTCACCTCTCTTGGGGTAGGGTGGAAGAAAATTTCAACAGGTTATTTTCCTGTTGGTTTTGTTGTTTTCCTGATTGTGCTTATTTTGATGCTGTGGATTGTGTCTCTAGTGTAGCTCATTGATGAACTCCTCTGCTTCCACCATGATAATGGAACCACTCGTGTACCACTCATGGATCCTTGGGGAAGATACTATCAGAAAGAATTTATGAGCAGGTCCCAAGGGGTGGAGTATACATGGTGGGAGCAAGAGCCTAGGAATGTGACTTTGGGTACCATGGTTATTGTAAAAAGCAAAATAGCTCCTTTCTGTAGGAAAACTTGCATGTGATCCTGGGCCATCTTTTAGCACTATGCCTTCTTTGATCTGTTTCTGTATAATATCTGGCCTGGCCTAGGCTTGGAGTGGAAATCTACCACTGTCCTGCCCTGCACAGGACTAGCCTTATAAGTAAGTTCCCCCAATAAAACCTATTTACTATCATGCTGGTATGTATTGCCCCTTTTTCTTCAGTATCTCAGTATCCTCTCAGAGGTGGACTGTCCCTCTGGATGGTCTGCCACCCAACACTCCCCCAATTATAACACAAGCTCCTTAAGAATAGGAATTATTTCACTTTTGTCTGTATATTGCAGAGCTTAGCACAGTACCTACCTGTGCTTGGCATAGTAGGTATTTGATGAATGCTTGTTGAATGACTGATTATTATCATTTATAAACATTGGGAAATTGGTAGCATTTGTCTTCTCCATCTCCTTTCCTACCCTTTGTGAATCTTAGGGTGCAAAAGTAACCTTGTCAATAATGTTTTTGTCATAAGTAATTATGATTATAGACTGTATACATGAAAAATGTTTTTAATACAAAAATTGTTGCTGTCAAAGGTCTGCATTTTTGCAAATACTTGTAGTCAGCCAGATAAAATTAATGGGGTATTTTGTCCTTAGACCATGGGTTTCCCCATAAGCATGAGTTTACAAATTTAAACAGAAACTAACAGAGATATTCTAGGAAGATTACTTCCACTAACTGCTAAGTTGATAGATCTCTTGCCCTCCATTGTTATCCCCTTACTCTCAGGTTTTCCTGGGGCCATCCTAGTCCCTTACACATCCCAGAGCAGCAGCCTCGCAGTATCACCAGGCAATTAGACTTCATGGACTGCTCCTTTAGTCTAGCATAGGATTAACTTATGAGTTATTCCAACAATCACACTATATGACACAATAATATTATTTGAATAACGATAACTAAACAAGTATGTGTTCTACTAAAATGACTCATTATTGGCCTTATTTTTCCAAGATAATTGTTGTAAATTTGCTATACTTTACCTAATGTCATCGCTGAGTGAGTCACCATGGTTGAATTTATCAGCATACTCAATACAGATATGGCCAGTACATAGATTAGAAACTAAAAAATTAACAAATAAGAAAAAGTCATTAAAATTTTTCCAAGGTTAATCATTATTCAGTCATAGAGAAATCTAAACTTTGATCTTATTTAGATTTTTAAATTTTTAAAAAATTCTCTTCCAGGGACAGCTAGATGGCACAGTGGGTAGAGCACCACCCTTGGATTCAGGAAGACTTGAGTTCAAATCTGGCCTCAGACACATAACACTCACTAGCTGTGTGACCCTGGGCAAGTCACTTCACCCCATTGCCTCAAAAAAAAAAAAAAAAGAAAAGAAAAGAAAAGAAAGAAAAAGAAAAAGAAAAAAAATTCCCTTCCAGTCAATAGTATGACACAAAAGGATTTTTTCCCTCTGAATAGAGGCATTGTGACAGAATAGATAAAGAACTGGTCATGAAGATCTGGGTTCAAGTCCTATCTCTGATAACTATTATCTGTATGACTCTGCACAAGTCATATTCTTTAGAATGCAGTTGAGACTCCAAATGCTAGCTCCCTCCATCTCACAGCACCTTGTATTTAACCACTTTTAAATATATGTGTATGTTAACTTTATATTTATTCTCTACCTATATTTTATATGTACTTGTCTCCCTTATTGGCACATAAGCTCATTATAAGTAGGGATCATTTCATTCCCTGTGCTTGTATTCCCAACAACCTAGCTAGTATAGAGCCTGGCATTCAGTAGGTGCTTAATAAATACTTGTTAATAGATTTATTGATTAGTTCAAGTCATTCATCATCTCAGTGCTTTATAAAACCCTCTAAGACCATAAATTACAGAATACTAACCTATGCCAAGAGAGAGAGATGCTTCACTTGGAAGTTCCACTATACCAATGAAATTCCAGGTTTGGTTCCTATCCCTTCCCTCTTTGAATATAATAGCTGAGGTACAGAAGCTATTTACTACCTCAAAGATATATTTTCTCTGTCAAGGTGACGATGATGAAACTCCCTAGTTACTCTTGCCTACGAAGATCCACACAGAACAGTGTAGTCTATGGACAGCCAAACCATCAAGGGGAGGCAAGTCCTCAGCTTGCATCGCAAGGGCCCCAAGCAGCGGCCAGCAGTACAAACCACAGAGAGAATGAGGAAGGTGGTTCCTGGCCAATAGCAGCTGCTGCTCTGGTCATACAGGTTCTAGAAGCAAGTTGTGGTGATTCCCAGACATAGAGAAGGCTCCAGAAATCACTGTGGCATTATGTTGCACCAAATAAGGCTGAGCCTACTTCTTATTCCAGCACTAGGTACATCTGGGCTCCTGTGGGAACCTCCAAAAGAGTTCAAGTGTCAGCATAGAATTACCATCCTTGTATATACCTCTACCAAACTGAGGTTGTGCAAAGGAACAGAAAGAACATTCTTGGAATTGAGGGTGATTTAGCAAATTGTAGATGCTGAATAAATCCTTTTTAACTATTGCAGATGATAAGCGTTTCCTAAGCCTAGTATCAGCAAATGAGGTGGTCAATCAACAATTTCATGGACCAACACCTCTAATCAAGGCATGTGTTGTCAAATTTGGATAATTAATGAGCTGGTTTTGTTGACCTCTTTTGTTTTCCTCTTCTTTTTTGTTCTTTGGTATAAGGGTTAGCTATTTGGGGAGAAGGAGAGAGGAGAGAAGAATATAACTAGAAATAATGATAATGTAAAAATGAAAGAGATCAATAAAATATATTCCCCCCTACAATTCCTCATTGCTGTGTCCCTTAGCTCACATTTGTCTTTTTGCCATAATATATTCACATCTGATTTTTTCACAACCTCCAAAATTATATAATCAATGGTGTTATTTCTTATGCAAAGTCAATGTGAATACAAAAACTAAGAGACAGGCCCTTTCATATTATCAACATTTTCAAGTTCCTTTTGAGTTTCTTTCTTCTTAATGGAGGAAAATTAAGAGTTCTGACTAATCTCATTAGTCAAAATTATTTGCAAAACACTTTACAAATGTTATCCCATTTTAACTTCACAACAATCCTGGGAGGTAGGTGCTATTATTATCCCCATTGTATAGATGATGAAACTGAACCAGAGGTCAAAAGACTTGCTCAGGGTCACCTAGCTAGTGTCTGAGGTGATATTTTAACTCAAATTTTCCTGACTCCAGGCCCAGAGACAAGTATCCACTGAACCACCTACCTGCCTCAATTCAGAAGAAAACAATTAAGTGTACTGAATAGTATACTACATAGCTGCTGCAAAAGTAATTTGGGGTGGGGGAGGAATAGAAAAGTAAAGCTTTTGACTAATTACCATTTGTGGTAATTCTACTTTTTCTTCATTCAAGTTATGGATATCAGGAGCCAGGATTAAGCTGAAAGATCCCTTAATGCCAGACCAGATGATAATAATTCCCCACCTCCAATTGAATTCACAATAAGAATGTAGAAATATAGGGCTTACTAGCAGAATAGTTATCATCCTGTGCAAAGAAAAACATTAGCAACAAAAGATCAAGGTTTAGATCAGAGAATCTTAGGATTGGAAGGGGCCTAATAGTTAGATACCCTATTCCAACCTCCTAAATTTCAACCTCAGAAATCCCCTAATAAGAGGCCATCATGTATTCTGGCTGTAAATTCAAGTGCTACCCCTCCTTTTTTTTTAAATTTTAAGTAATATTTTATTTTTCCCCAATTACATGTAAAAACTAATTTTAACATTTTTTTTCACTTTTGAGTTCCAAATTCTACCCCTTCCTCCTCCCCGAGAGAGTAAGTAATCTGATAAAGATTATACATGTGCAATCATGTAAAACATATCCATATTAGTCATTTTGTGAAAGAAAGAAAGGAAGGAAGGAAGGAAGGAAGGAAGGAAGGAAGGAAGGAAGGAAGGAAGGAAGGGAGGAAGGAAGGGAGGGAGAAAGGAAGGGAAGGAGGAAGAAGGAAGGAAAGGAGGAAGGAAGAAAGGGAGGAAGGAAGGGAGGGAGGAAGGAAGGGAAAGAGGGAGGTAGGGAGAGAGGGAGGGAGTATTTAGACAACATCTGTTCATTCTCTGGAGGCAGATAGCATTTATCATCATGAGTCCTTTGGGAGTGTCTTGGATCACAGTTCTTCATCGAACAATATTGCTGTTACTGTGTATAATGTTCTCCTGAGTCTGCTCACTTCATTTTGTATCAGTTCGTTTGAGTCCAGTTTTTTTCTAAAATCATCCTGTTTGTCATTTCTTATAGCACAATAATATTCTATTACAATCATATCCCACAACTTGTTCAGCCATTCCCCAATTGATGGCTATTCCCTCAGTTTCCAATTCTTAGCCATCACAAAAAGAGCTGCTATAAATTTTTTTTGTATAAATAGGTTCCTTTCCCTTTTGTTTTTTAATATCTTTTGGATACAGACCTAGTAGTTGATCAAAGTGTATGCACAGTTTGATAATTCCAAATTACTCTCCAGAATGACTGGATCAATTTACAACTCCACCAATAATGCATTAGTGTCCCAGTTTTCCCACATACCCTCCAACATTTATTATTTTCCTTTTTTGTCATATTAGGCCAATCTGATGGCTATGGTATGAAGTGGTAGCTCAGATTTGTTTTAATTTGCATTTCTCTAATCAATAGTGATTTAAAGCATTTTTTCACGTGACTATGGATAGCTTTGATTTCTTCATCTGAAAATCATCTGTTCATATTCTTTAACCATTTACTAATTGGCGAATGACTTGTATTCTTATAAATTTGATTCAGTTTTCTATATATTTGAGAAATTAGGGCTTTACCGGAGATACTTGCTATAAAAAATTTCTCCCAGTTTTCTGCTTTCCTTCTAATTTTGGTGGCATTGCTTTTGTTTGTACAAAAATGCTTTAATTTTATATAATCAAAATGATCTATTTTTTATATTTCTTAATATTCTCTATATCTTGTTTGGTCCTAAATTCTTCCCTTATCCATAGATCTAATAGATAAACTATTCCATACTCTCATAATTTGTTTATGATATCACCCCTTATGTCTAAATCATGTACCCATTTTGACCTTGTCTTGGTATATAGTGTGAGACATTGGTCTATACCTAGTTTGTGCCATACAGCTTTCCAATTTTCCTAACAGTTTTTGTTGAATAATAAATTTTTGTCCCAAAAGCTTGGATCTTTGAATTTATCAAACACTAAATTACTATGGGCGTTTACTACAATGTATTATGTACCTAATCTATTCCACTGATCCAGCACTCTGTTTCTTAGCCAGATTGTTTTGATAATTACTTCTTTATAATACAATTTAAGATCTGGTACATCTAGGCCACCTTCCTTCATATTTTTGCTATCCCTTAGACTCATCTATTGCGTGTATGTATGTACATATGAGTATATATCTGTATATGTTTGTGTATATGATACAAAGAGAGACTGAGAAAGAAAATAGTGAGTAAAGGTGGAGATAAATTCACAAATAGTAATTATAACTTTGAATGTGAATGGGATGTTTCCAGCAGCTCTCTTTGTGTTGGCAAAGAACTGGAAATTGCAGGGATCCCCATCAATTGGGGAATGGCTGTACAAGTTGTGGTGTATGGTTGTGATGGAATATCACTGTGCCATAAGAAATGATGAGCTCAATGATCTTAGAAAAGCATGGAAAGACTTGGATGAAATGATAAAGAGCAAAGTGAGCAGAACCAAGAGAACACTGTATACAGTAATAGCAATATTGTTTTAAGAATGACTTTGAGCAGCTAAGTAATTTTGACTATTAAAAATACACAAATTAAAAATAAAGGACATATGAAGAAAGGTGCTATCTGCATCCAAAGAATGAATTGATAGAAGTATGTATACAATAATTATATATATATATGTATACACACAATATAGATATATACATATATACCTATTTGTGTCTAATGGTAGCTATCTCTAGGGTAGGGATGGGGAGAGAGGGAAGAAAAAAAGGAAAAAGAAAAAAAAAGAAATTTACATGATGTGGGAAAGCATTAGAAGTTAGGCTTCTACAACAGAACAAGGGAATTCTGAGAAGGACTTCCAAGATCTTATGGATAGTCCCTCAACCAATCAGAAAGTGCCCCAAACATTCTGCAAAACAACTAATTCCTTAAGAAAGAGCCCTGGAGGCTAAACCCATTGGGGTCAAGGACAGGACAAAGGCTTTTCTCCACGGAGCTTGCTTAATAAGCTTATTGGATATTAACTGACACCAAGGGTGGAGATAGCTGCCATTTTTTAAGATGGGACACATGAATTGGGAGGTATTAACATGGAAAGGAGGAACATGGGATAGGCGGTTCAGAAAGAGTGTAACTCAGATGAGCTGGACCAATCCTTGCTCTGATGGGAGGAGCAGGATCATACTAACAGTATAAAAGCTAGCTCTTGCTTCTATATGGTGTGCCTCTCCCACCAAGGGGCACACCCGATTCTTGCAAGAACCATAATAAACAATTCTTCTTTCACTCCAGACTAAGTTTCATTACTAAGAGTGAGACTCCACTCAGCATTGCAACTTGGAAAGCAATGGGTTGTGGCAGCTCCCCTGGGCTAACTTCCCAACCCTGCTGAGGGAGTCCAAGGAGCTCTATTTCTAACA
This sequence comes from Vombatus ursinus, assembly GCF_900497805.2. Taxonomy (NCBI): domain Eukaryota; kingdom Metazoa; phylum Chordata; class Mammalia; order Diprotodontia; family Vombatidae; genus Vombatus; species Vombatus ursinus. The sequence continues at coordinate 12,565,241 of NW_020954567.1, forward strand.
ATTATTTTATTATATATTTAAAAGGAATAGCAAGTTGCACATAATAGATTTGCAGTTTCTTGTGCAATTATCTTTTTTTTATTATACTATGTTATGGAAATGTTTGTTTTATTACATAAATTTAAAATAAAATAAATTTAAAATAAAGTGATTTTAAAAGAAACATACAACCTGGAGAGCCTAATTTTAACAAGTTTCAATAGAATTAATTCTTACCTTGTAACATTCACTGTTACAAATAATATTATGATGAAAGTTACGTTGTGAAATTCCAAGTGCCTAACATCTTCACACCCAATCACAATGCCAATGAAAGTGAATATGAAAGATTGGCATGAAAATGACAGCATGAATAAGAACCTATGTTGGAAGGAAGCCATATTTTAATGTATTAATTTTAACTATTCATTTCACTTTTCTCATGGGCTCAGGAATCTGGCTTTCTCAGTCCACTACAAGCAAAAGTTGTTGTATCAAGAATTGTTTGAAAGAACAACAACAAAATTGGATTGCAACTCAGAGTCCAGTCCCATGATCCTCCTAACTCTCATCACCCCAATACCAAAAACCTTCTCCCCCCACTCCCCACCCCAAGTGATAACAAGAAGTCATCAAAACATAAAAAAACAGAGGTCCCAGTTCTCTGCGCTTGACTGAAGGAGGACAAGTGGCCCTCCAGCTGCAATCAAGCCTGCAGCAGACACAGCATCAGCTGATCTGGATCCAGTTCCTTAAGCGAGTTTTTTTAAGTTTAAATGACTATAGATAAAATTCAAGTTACCAAAAAGTATAAAACATAACAAAATATAATAAAATACAGCAAAAAAACATAAAATAGTAATAATCTTACTTAGAAATTGTGATATCAATCCCTGGCCTAAAGCTTAAGGAATCTAAAAGGAGCCCAAGAGCAATTAGAGCAACAACGCCTGAAAGTCCCAGAAATTCAGCTAGGGAGAAAGAGAAATGAATGAAATTAAATGTGTGAAAATCCATGCACTTTATGTTTGTTATTAAACATTCATTCAAAAATGGTTTCTCAGGACCCGGGTTCAAATTGTAGCTCTTTCATTTATTCACTGTATGTCTCTGGTCAAGTCACTTAATCCCTCTGAGCCTCAGTTGCTTCTTCTGTTTAATAGTATTTACTTTACCTGCCTCCTAGAGGTATAGTAAGAATCCAATGATATCAAGTGCATAAACCACACATCTATGTCCACTACAGACAGCTTGATAAATTGGTTATACTGCCTCAAATTAGATTCCGACATAGGGGATAAACTCTGTATGAAGTCACATAAGACCTTCTTTCCCAGGTCTCCTAATTCCAATGACATTATGCAACACTCTCATATTCTCTTAAGGCAAAATTCTCAGAAGTATCACTACCTATATTAAGGGTGTGCTGACACTAGCTTGAACCTGCTCCAGAGCTAATTGTTAAATTTTTAGCATAAACATTTTATACCTTGGAAATTAAATTTAAAAGTGTACATGGGAGATAAGAAAGAGGAAGTTTTTCCAAACACTGCTTCTGAATTTTAGTCGGGTTAGCGATACAGTCAAAAAGTAATTAAGTGTTCCCTATGTTCCAGGCATAGTGCTAAGTCCTTGACATTCAAAGAAAGGGAAAAGCATGGTCCCAGCCTTCAAGGTACTCAGGAGAGAAAACAGGCAAATAACTATGTGCATACAAGATATACAAAGTGTATGTGGAAGGTAATTTCTGAGAGAAGGCACTAGCAGTGGCAGAAAGGGGGGGTGAAAGGAGGAGTTAGGATCAGAGAAGTGGGAATGATTAGGAAAGGCCTCTTGTAGAAAGTGGGATTTAAACTGAGTCTGGAAGGAAGCCAGGAGGTGGAGGTGAAGAGGGAGAACATTACAGGCATAGAGATTCAGTCAGTCAACTGGTCAATAAGAATTTATTAAGTGTCTACTATGTGCCAGGCACTGTGCTAAATGCTGGAAATACAAAAACAAAGTCAGGAATGGAGTGTTGTGCATGAGGTATGAGTAGGCTAGTAGAGTTTGGGGAGAGAAGTGTAAAAAGATTGGAATACAAGGAAGGAGTCAGATGGTGAAGGGCTTTAAATACCAAACAGAGGGTTTTCTATTTGATCCTGAAGGTAACAGGTAAGCTTTGCAGAAAAGGGGTGGGATGGGGAAGGGACACAGTCAGACCTGAGCTTTAGGCAAAAATACTTTGGCAAGTGAGTGGAGGATAGACTGGAGTGGACAGAGACTTGAGGCAGGGAGAGCAACCAGAAGACTAATGCAACTGTCCAGGTGAGAGGTGAAGAGAACCTGTACAAAAGTGGTGGCTGCTGAGTAGAGAGAAGGGGATGTATATAGAGACATGTTGGGAAGGAAGAAACAATGAGATTTACTTCCTACTGTCCAATATAGGTATTAACAGAGTAACCAACCTGTCTGCCATCTTTCCCACCCTTGGATGCTCTCCTTTTCCTGAGGATTCTTTCTCACTCTGGTATTGAATTCCTGTACACTCTTAGTGCCAAGACAGCTAGTACCCACAAGGAATCTTGGATCCTCATAACTCTGCCCAGCCACTTCCAGGCTTGGGCTTTGCACCTGTCCTTCACTACCCCAGAATCCTACCTCTCTGATGACAAGGAAAAAGATTGAGGAAAATTAATATTGGATTGTCTTATTTAATAATCAATGTTTCTATGTGATCCATCCTTAGGCCTTCCCCAGGGGATGACTCTTGTGTTCTTGCTTTTCCTTTACCAAAATTTGGGGAAATCTATAGGGGAGACCAAGGCAATGAAAACCTGGTTGAGCCAAGATTGTTGGAGGCAGTTGTCTCTCAAGGAGCAATTAGCATTCCTTGAGGGTCAGAGATGGGTGTAACACCTGAAGGCCAACTCATCTACCAATCAGAGTTGCCTTACCTTTGCCAGGGGAGGTCCCAAGGAAGCACTGTCAGGTCCATCAGAAGGAAGACACACCTAGATTTAAGAGCCCTGTGACCCTCAGATGGGGTCTTTGGTAACTGAGAGATTAATGACCTCAATTTCTTGGTTATTGCTAGCCTAAGAAATTTATTAAATTGTGCTTGCAATTTTGTCTCTTGGAATTTTAATCTCAACAGATTTAAATGAGACACTGTTCTTACCTTATTTAATTTATTTACCTTATTTAATTGATCTTTGAGGTTATGGAGGTGGGAAGGAATTCTGAAGCTAAGGCTTAGTGGGAGACAGTAGACATTTATTCTTTAGATGAGGGTTTGGACTAGATGACCTCTGTGATTACTTCCAACTCTGGGATTCTATAATAGCTATTGGGAGTGGGTGATCAGAGAGGAAGTGATAGGAAAAGTCAAAGACAAGGGAATAAAAGGGAAATCTGGGAAGTAACTGGGGTAGCAAAAGGATGATATGAGGGGTTAAACAAAAGATATAATGGCAGAAGTGTCATAAGAAAAAAGGGTAAAGAAAAAAAAATAACAGAACCAGAAAATGATAGCGGAGAAAAAGAATAAGTAATTCACTGCTACATATTGCACATATATTTTTTCCCTTTTCTTACCAATATAGAAAGTCAAGTATACTGTTGAGAAGCAAAGAATGACATTATTCACTGTATCACCAAATATGTCTGCCAGCATGTATTGGATGATTTTTGCACTCCACGATCCCACTATGAGACTTCCAATAATCTCTATAATCATACCTCCTATTGTGTATAACTCTGTTTAAAAAAAGAAAAGAAAAGAATGACTAAATTGTAATTCTTGCATATTTCATAAGAAGCGTCTATGATATCTCCATACTTAGCTATTTGTACACTATTGTTTGACCATATTTGAAAGAGGACTGATTGAGTCAGGGGACTTGGGATCTAGTCCTGGCTCAGTCATTAACTAACTGTAAGAGACCTAACCTTTTGGGGTCCCAGTTTTCTTAACTATAAAATCTAGGAGAGGCAACCTTAGAGAATAGCACACTGGACTTAGGAGTTAGGAAGATCTGGGTTCAAATACTGACTCAGATACTTACTAGCTGTGTGACCCTGGACGAGTCACTTAACCTCTTTGAGGATCAGTTTCCCCACTGGTAAAATTAGGGAGTTGGGCTTAATGTCTTCTAAGGTGCCTTCCAATCTAAAATAAATGATTCATGACTAGATGACACCCATTGTTCCCTTCCAGGTGTATCTGAAATACTAAAAATCTGTAAATTTCCATTTCCCCACAGAAATGCTCCTTTTCAGCAGTCAGAACAGAGAGGTCAAGACAGACATTTAGTTAGAAGTGTCATTCCCCACCACCAAAATCATAGAGAAAGGACATGGAGAAAGCAACTGTTTGATTAAACGTCTGTTGAGTCCTCATTGTTTAATTCAAATATTTCTGGGTGTGTGGCTAATCTGATATTCTTCTCTTCCCATCTCTCTCAATCAATCACTGACAACTTTCACAGTCAACTCTTTTTTCCTAAATGCTAAATATATTTTCATATTAGCCATGTTGCAAAAATAAATAAATAAAAAGCAAGAAACATAAAGAAAGTGAAAAAAGTATGCTTCAATATGCACTGAGTTCATCAGTTCTCTTTCTAGAGGTAGTTACCATTTACCATCGTAAGTCCTTTGGAATTGCCTTGGATCATTGCATCCACCAGAGTAGCTAAGTCTTTCACAGTTGATCATCCTTACAATATTGCTGTTATTGTGTATAGTGTTCTGGTTCTGCTCATGCATCAGTTCACCTTGTATCAGTTCATATCAGTCTTCTCAGGTCTTTCTGAAACCATCCTGCTCATCATTTCTTATAGCACAATAGTATTCCATCACAGTCACTTACAACAACTTGTTCAGCCATTCCCCAATTGATAGGCATCCCCTCAATTTCCAATTCATTGCTATCACAAGAAGCTGCTATGAATATTTTTGCACGCATAAGTCCTTTCCCTTTTCTTTTATTTCTTTGGGATATAGGCCTGGTAATGGTATTGCTGGGTCAAAGGGTACACAGTCAAAGGGTATGCACAGTTTTACAGCCCTTTAGGCATAGTTCCAAATTGTTTTCCAGAATGGTTGGACTAGTTCACAATTCCACCAACAGTGTATTAATGCCCCAATGTTTCCACATCTCCTCCAGCTTTTATCATGTTTTTCTGTTATGTTAGACAGTCTGGTATTGTGAGGTAGTACCTCAGAGTTGTTTTAATTTGCATTTCTCTAATTAATAATGATTTACAGCATTTTTTATCTGACTATTGATAGCTTTGATTTTTTTCTTATGAAAATTGCATGTTCATATCCTTTGACCACTTATCAAGAGGGAAATGGCTTTTATTTTTATAAATCTGGCTCAGTTCCCTATATATTTGAGAAATGAGGCCTTTATCAGAGAAACTTGCTATAAATTTTTTCCACTTTACTTCTAATTTTGACCATATTAATTTTGTTGTGCAAAACCTTTTTAATTTCGTGTAATCAAAATTATCCATTTTACTTCCCATGAATCCATCTCGTGTTTACTCATAAATTCTTCCCCTACCCATGAATATGTTATGATTGAAATAAAGGTAAACTGAGGCACAAAGAGGATGTTCAGTTTATTGATAAGGCCAGCAATTACCAATAAAAGGGGTCTTCAGCTCCTCGGGAAGCAAAAAAACCCCAAATAAGGACAGATAGATCATTTTTACAGACAAAAGGAGGAGCATTCTAAAGTTAAAAGGCAGCATCGCAGATGGGGAAAGCAATATGATTGGTTACATAGTCTGAAGCATCACAGGCATGAGGAAAAATGTGATTAGTTGGAAATTAGGAATGAAAGGCTAATAATAACCCCTCCTTCATTTTGTTGCTATAGAAAACTCATTTCATGGTGTCTACCTGCATGGCTAGTTAGTGTCACAGCCATAACAGATCAGGCTTTCCTGAAAGACAGTCAGTGTTGCAATGATAACAGACCAGACTCCCTGGCATCCACCTGCACTCTTCAAGGACAACAGATTTCTTTGATGCAAAAACATTACAGTGATTATCAGGAAGGCTGAATTTCTAAACTTAACTCAGAAAGGAAAGTGAATTTTTTAATTTAACTCAGAGACAAAGCATGGGCAGCATAAAGAATAGAATCAATTACAAAAATGGAAACTATCAATTTGATTTTCTCAGGTATGACAGATAAATTTTTCTGTGCTCCTCTAATTTATATATGATAGTCTCACCTTTTATATCTAGATCATTTATCCATTTTGACCTTATTGTGATATATGGTGTGAGATGTTGATCTATGCTTATTTTCTGTCAAACTGCTTTCCAGTTTTCCCAGCAATTTTGTCAAATGGTGAGCTCTTGCCCCAAAAGCTTGGATCTTTGGGTTTATCAAACATTTGATTGCTATGGTCATTTATTACTGTGTATTGTGTACCTAATCTATTCCACTGATCCACTACTCTAATTCTTGATCAATACCAAATTGTTTTCATGATGATGGCTTTGTAATATAGTTTGAAACTTGGTACTCCTAGGCTGCCTTCTTTGACATTTTTTCATTGATTCTCTTGATATTCTTGGCCTTTTGTCATTCTAGATGAATTTTCTTACATTTTTTATAGTTTTATAAAATAATTACTTAGTAGTTTCATTGGTATTGCACTTGATAAGTAAATTAAAGTAGAATAGTCACTTCTATTATACTGGCTCACACAATCATCTCTTAAAAACACGACCTAGTTTCAGGGTAGAAAAGATCTTGGAGCTGATAAGGGGAATATGAACATAAAGCAAATTTCTATCCCTGTCTCTCCTAGATACAAAACTTAATAAACTGCCCAGTAAACCTGGGAACTCCAGAGTAAGGTTGACAAAAGTGATTTGTATCTATCTTTCCCCTAACTTTTCTTATCTCATCTCTAACATGCCTAGAGACTAATGTAAACTTACCTCCAGGATCCCTTGAGCAATAGTTCCAAGAATTTGGCAGGTCCCACTTCTTAGGTTCCAACTGGCACCTTTCAGGTCCTGATCAGACCCCTTGATTTGCCTTCACCTCAAGAATCAATCACTCTAACTTCAACTTTTAAGCCATACCCGTTAATCAATGACAGCTTAGATTCAAAGGAGTATTTCCATATTATCTAGGGTCTTTCCCCTGTGCCCTATGCATGTACCATGGCCTGGTCCAGCGTCTAATTCCATCAATGAATGACTCCTGGATGATCATTCCTGACCTCCCCTTTTATTAACTTTAACCTTCTTTACTTCAGCATTCATGTGGAAAAGGGAATGCTGCCCAAGCTGAGTTGGGAGGAAAATAATATAGAGTCAGCAGCTAAGGTCCTGCAATGAATGTGGGAGGTACAGAGGGAGGCACCTACCCTCTCTGTGCCCAGAAAAACACAAACCTAATCTTTTGGATGTGAAGGTGCTACAGTGTATAGAATGCTAGATGTGCAATTAGGAAAAACTGAATTAAAATACTGCTTCAGACCCTCATTAGTTGTGTGAACCTGAGCAAGACAATTATCCATTCTCCGCCTCAGTTTCCTCATCTGTAAAATGAAGGGGTTTGGACTAGCTGGCCTCCACAGTGCCTTCCAGTGCTAAATCTATGATTTAACTTAGGATGTCATTTTTAATTTGCCAAAAATAAAACATGAGAAAATCAGTGAAATCAAGACACCTTGAATTGCATTTAGTTCTAGAACATGTGAACATGATCAAAAGCAAAAGTTCCTACCTTTGAACACTGAAGTCCATTTTCCAAAATTTCTAACAGTCCCAAAAATTATAATACTGATACCACAGTTGATCAATGATTCTCCTCTAATAATATCAATTAATATCTTGGAAACACCTCAAAAAAAAAGAAACCATGATAAAATATACAAACTACAAGTGAATGTGGCATATGGCAAGAGTGGTTATGTGCAAGTGAACAGATATTCAAATAGAAAAATGTTAAAGAAATAAAGAAAAAATAAAACAGGACTTAGAATTTTCAATAGACTAAAATCAACAAAATGATTGTTATTTTATAGTGCTTTTAGGTATGCAAAGGGTTTTAAAAACATCATCTCATTTGAGCCTCAATTCAATTGAAAAAGCATTTATTAAACACCTACTCTGTATCAGGTACTAGGGATAAAAAGACAAAAAACAAAACTGTCCCTCCTTCCAAGAAGCTTATATTCTTCTGTCTCACCACAAGGGAGAAGGGAACTAGCATTATTAACTAATTACTATAACTAAGGGCAGCAAGGTGGCACAGTGGATTGAGTCCTGGACTTGGAATCAGGAAGACTGATCTTCCCTGAGTTCAAATCCGGCCTGACACTTCCTAGCAAATCATTTAGCCTTGTTTGCCTCAGTTTCTTTATCTGTAAAATGAGTCAGAGAAAGAAATGGCAAGCCATTCCAGCATCTTTGCCAAGAAAACCCTAAAATGGGGTCATGAAGAATCAGAAATGACTGAACAACAAAGGAGATACAAAAGATAGAGCGCCAGTCCTGGAGTCAGGAAGATGTGAGTTCAAATTCAGCCTCAGACACTAGTTGTGTGCCTCTGGGTGAGTCATTTTTGCCTCAGTTTCCTTATTTGTAAAATGAGGAGTATCAAAGCACCTACCTCTCAGAGTTGTTGTGAGGATCAAATGAGATAGTAATTGTAAAAATAATTTAGCACAGTGCCTGGCACATAGTGAGTGCTATATAAATGCTAGTTGTTATTATTATTATTGAATATAAAATGCTGATTATTTTTAGGTAATTCAGGGGATTTTCAAGTGACTTGCTCAAGAGATCAAGATAATAACATATTAAATATAACATACCTATCGTTTTCAAGGGATTCACAGATTGAAGAGGATCTGTAATGCCAATAGTAATACTAAAGAGTATGCAAGATTGAATATCCCATTTGTCCTTATTGAATTTCATAACAATGTATCCAATTAAAATGAAAGCTGCAGCAAAGCTTGTAATTCCAGTTATTAAGATCTGTGAAACCAAATTATAACATATAATTAGACTTATTTATTTTCAATAGTCAAACCTTAATTACTTATTTATATAATCACTGACCTTGTAGATGCTTTTCAAAATTGCATTCTCGTCCAATTGTCTGCCTTGAGGACAAACAACACATATATTTTTTCAAATTAAATTATACCTTATTTCTAAGACCTCAAGAGATTTTAAAAAATTTACAGCTTTGTTGGTGTAGTTTAACAATCCCCAGTGTCAAAAAGATCTTAAAACGCCACCTAAATTCCTAATGCCACAGGTTAAATTGATTTCCTCTTAAGTTCAATGCTAAAGATTGAGAAAAAGTCCTTGTTCTATCCAGTTTTTGTTGTTGTTGTTGTGGTTCAGTCATTTCAGTTGTGTCTAACTCTTCGTGACCCCATTTGGGGTTTTCTTGGCAAAGATACTGGGGTGGTTTGCCATTTCTGTCTCCAATTCATTTTACAGATGAGGAAACTGAGGCAAACAGGGTTAAGTGACTTGCTCAGGGTCACACAGCTAGTAAGTGTCTGAGGTCAGATTTGAACTCAGGAAGTTGTCTTCCTGACTCCAGGCCTGGCATTCTATCAACTGTGTCACCTAGGTACCCTTCTCCTTACCCTTCATTAATTGCAAAATGAACAGATTTTCAATGGAGAGAGGGCTTATTAGCAATGACATAATTACACGGAACTCCTCTGAAACACTGGAGCTGATGAATAATATTTATGTATAGATAAACATGCCAAATTTTAGTCATCAAAGCTAAGCTGTCTGTTGCAAACACGGAGAAAGTTGAAAACATATGCTATGGAGTTATACTGATATAACAGTCAAATAAATTGTGGGTTTGCCAGTCAAGGCATAATCATTGAGGCTCATTGGGTGGAAATATGTTTGAAATGTTAAGATGAGAAACTCTATTGCATTTGCTTTCATTTTCATTGCTATAGATTTTCTGCCACATACTATACATACCATTCAACGTTTATCTCTATTTTTTGGCATGAAAAATCAGCCTCTCCACCACCACTGCTCTTTTTGCAGAGTGACTACTGTAGCATGTAGAGAAAGGCAAATGGTTGAAGTGGGCCGTGTGGGTGGGTCTAAGGCTGAAAGTAGACCATCAAGAAGCAGGCAAATGATCTGCTGCCAATCGCCCTTCACTTTTGGCTCTATCCCCAGTTATGCCCTTCTGAAATGAGACAAAGAACTTGAAATCTTGACCTTAACCAGTTCAGATCATATGTTCATCCAATCAAATGTTGTTTGTTTGTTTTAGTTTTTTTAATTCTACCTAATAGCTCTTTCCCCTGACTGCCCCCACCTAATTTTCTATTCTTACATTTCTACATTTTTAGCACGAGTATATAATCACTTAGAAAGATCCAAATACTCCCAGAGAATGATAACTGACCATTTATTGAGGGAATCCAGCTTTTTCAAAAATCCAGGTTTTTTTTGTTTGTTTGTTTTCCCATAGGAATCTAGTGTTTTCATGACTTTACAACTCAACTGAATGCTGGCCAAAAGGAACATAATGCAATCTCCCTTTGCTTTCATGGGTCTCCTCATTCCAAAACATCATCTCCTACTCCTTTCTACCTCTCTAAAACCTACATAGTCTCTCAGCCCCAAACTCAAGCCCGCTTGCCTCCTCAGCTCATTTCAGACCAAGGCGATCTCATCCTCTTCTAAACTCCTCTCCCCACTCATTTGGAAGCATCGCCTTGTGGTATCTCCTATATTAAGTTCTGTACTGCTATTTAACTCTTCATATGTCTATGTTTTATCTCATCAACTAAGTTGTAAGTTCATCAGCAGAAATCATATTTACTATTTCTTTATATCTCTCACAAGGCTGTATACACATTTAACAAATATTAAATTTTAATTGAGTAATCCAGGCAGTAGACAAAAATTATCTTGTCTCTAGCGTTTCATACTTTCAAAATGCTATAATTGGACCTTGTTATCTCTATATAGCAATCTGCAGAAGTACAAGGTATATTGCATTGAAATGAGACAAATTATTTCCTTGATTTTCTGTTGAAGTCAAAGGAGGCTGAACAAAAGATTAATGAAGCAAAATGCCTGCTCAGTCTTCACAATGATTCTTAACATCATTGCCTCCACATGGAAGAATTCCAACCACAAAACCCAATTCTCAAAGAGAAAAGTTTACTGGCAACTACATTGGGTCATAACTGGATATAGTAGGTACCTAATAAAAATATCCATTAAATTGAAATATCTTTAGAGGTCTGAGTTTGTTGGTTTGTTTTTACTGTATCTGTGATTCCATTGGGGCACAGAGCTCCATAGCAAATGTTTGCAACTTTTGATGAAGTTTCCTGTACCACTGAAGACGTGCTCAACAACATAATCTTAGGGAATTGCTGAGGCACTGAGAGCTTAGGTGATCTGCCCAGGACTACACAGCCAATAATGTGACAGAGGAGGAAGTCAGCCCTTCCTGACTTTAAGGCTGGCTCTCTAACCATTCCTCCATACACCCTCTCTGCTCCAAAGACAACTAGTCTAATTAGAAAAATATGAATAGACAAATGGCTTTTTCCAAAAAAGTTCAAAAAAGCCATTCAGAAAATAATTATCCATTTGGTGGCTTTTTGTTGTTTTTGTTTTGTTTTGGAAGCAATTGGGGTTAAGTGACTTGCCCAGAACTAGTAAGTGTCTGAGGCAAGATTGGAACTCAGGTCCTCCTGTCTCTAGGGCTGATGCTCTATCTACTGTGCCACCAAGCTGCCCCTAGTTGATGGCTCATTAAATAAAATCTCTTCCCTTTTTTTCTTCCATCCATTACCCAGACTTGGGTTATTTGGTTATTCATTAGCATTTCACAAGAGAGAGGGATGGAAATGGGAAAAGGAATGAAGGCCAAATCAGTCCATCTGTCTATGCATAAACAATTATGGCCAGGGTGTGCCCGCGTCAAAGAAGGTTCTGTGCTCTGATTGAAGCAGAATTGCAGTAGCTTAAAAGAAATGAGATACACAAACTTAGAGACATCTCCACTCCAAATGTTCCTATGGATTATTTGTGCCTGAGCTGTGGTAGAGCATTCCAAGCTCATATTGGTGCGATCAGCCACAGTCGGACACACTGTATTTTGACTCTAACAGGGTGATGTCATTTTGGTCTTCTTCAAGAACACCAACCAAGTAGTTATGAACAGAAAGGAGACTGAAATAAATGTAGTTTGTAGAACATGTATCTTTGAGCTCCCAATATCATCCACATCCTCCATTAATACATATAATCAAGAGGTGATGAGTTTATTTGAAAATAGTTCTTACCTGCCAAAATATGTTCTTGAGTATATAAAAATCCATTTCTAAAGCAGCCATAAAGGTCATTAATGGTAAGAAAGCATTTAAAAATACGTAATTACTTGTTTTTAGAAGAGGGTAGAGAAGTTGTTGCATCTGAAGAAACAAAAGAGGAGGGGAAGAAGTTCATATGCTACTACTTGGAAGGGTTAGAATACAATGTGATACACTTTAACCAATATAGATTTTAGTGTTTTCTAATTTGGATACCCAAAGCACAGGGGAATCTCAAGGTAGTAGGGACTCCTCCAATTTCACAGATTCCCAACTAGGTTATGACTTAGTAGATCAGACCTAAGGGTTGTCTGAGGCACACCAATATTACAAAACTTGCCAAGATTTATATAAGTAGAAAGATCCAGAGAGAGATTGGGGTTTAGTTTTCCCTGACTCTAACTAAGCCCAACAATCTATCTGCCGTTGTCCGAACAAAGAAGCAAGAGCAGAACAGCTCATATAATCTCGTAGACTTAAGCTTAAAGAAATAGGTATCAGACAGATGTCTTGGGACAGAATTTAGCCACCTGCCCCATAGGCTGGATGGGGAAGTTCAGCTATAGTGTAGTGATTTCTTCCATTTGAGAAATATGAAAATATAAGAAGGCTGAAAAAGAGTCTGCTTTCTCCTCTTCACTCAAAGAACACAACGATGATGATGATGATGATGATGATGATGATGATGATGATGATGATGATGATTGATGATGATGATGATAGTTTATAGTGACATAGCACTCATAATTATAGGGGCTCTGCATATTTTTTCATCTTCATCTGCTCTTATAGTATATGAAAACACCTCTTCACGTGAATGTTTACTTGATAATTTCCATTTAGTATAGGTCTGGATCACATATAACAACACTGTTGAAAATTAGAAAGCTGGTAATCTACCCATTTGGGCACAGAGAAAAAGCAAATCCCTTACTCCAGCATTTAGTGCAGTGCCTGGGACATACTAGGAGCCTAATAATTGCTTACTGACTGATTGACTCAATCAAACCATAAAGTATTTATTAAGCACAATAATTAGATTATAAGCTCCTTGATGGCAGGGACTGTCTTTTGCCTTTTTTGTATTACCACAAGAACTTTTGAGAGGACATGGACAAGAATAGCACAAGATGGGTAGTCATGAATGGACTTTGTAGCAGGAATATCTGTCCCAGTGAGATCATAAATCCATTGGATTCCTGGAGCATCTTTTTTTGGGGGGTGAGGCAATTGAGGTTAAGTGACTTGCCCAAGGTCACACAGGTAGTGTCAAGTATCAGAGGCTGCATTTGAACTCAGGTCCACCTGACTCCAGGGCCAATGCTCTATCCACTGCACCACCTAGCTGCTCCTGGAATATTCTTTCAGGGATGCTATGTGGCTGTGAATCATAATATCACAATTTCCAAAGGATTAGGTTTGCAAGTTACCAGGAAGGCAATGGAGAGATGTATATTGGAAGTGAATAGGCTGTCATATATTTTACACACACACACACACACACACACATACAGAAGCAGCAGCATTAAAGATATTAAAGAGATGTATGACCAGAAAGGGAAGTGGACCAGTCATGGTGAGAGCAAGAAATAACAGATGCACAGCCTGTGTTGCTCCACTAATGCTCAGATAAGGTCAGACAAGTTCTTAATAACTTTTCTTAGGTGAAGTACATCACTGCCTGGGAGCACATGTGAGACTGTTCTGTTTTAAGCTGTGATTCAGAGATCTGAATCCCATCCTCAGTCACTTGTTCTTTTTTTTTTTTAACATTTATCAAAAACTGTATTCAACAGTAGCACAGAAAAGACATTCAGAGAGTGACAACCTCCACCCCAGAAAAGAAATAAAGGAATATCAATGAAGCTTTTAAAAGAACACACATAGAGAATAGAAAGTAGTCATCAGTGAAACACAGACAAGTGACATAGCCTGAAGTATTTTCCCACATTCATTCTGTGTGTAAGCTTTCTCCCCAGTATGGATTATTTTATGGATATCAAAGTTTCCCTACAGTATTTCCCTAGATTCATCGCATTTATAGGTTTTATTGCTCAGTATGAATTCTCTCATGTTGAATTAGCTGCCCAAAGTCTTTTCTACTTTAATCACTTTTCTATGGTTGCCTTCCAGGATGAATCCTTTGATGTCACTTAATATATGAGCTGTACCTGAAGCCTTTCCCACATTCATTACATTCAAAGTATTTCCTTTCAGGAGGAATTAGCTTATGTCTTTGAAGGAGTGCAGTCATGGTGAAGGCTTTCCCACACTTACTATATTCATGAGATTTCTTTCTAGTATAAATTTCCTGATGTTTAGATAGTAATCCTTTTTTTTTAATTTTTGTTTTAGATAAATACTAAAACTTAAATATAGAATAAGAAAAGAAAAAGATACATTGTAAACATATATAAAACAAGAAAAAAACAAAAAAAAGGCATGTGCACAGCAGAACATAGGAGAAGATTCAAAATATGTAGCAATAACTTTTCATTTCAAGAAAGCCTATATATTAAATACTGTACATTATGTTCAATGCTGTCCATCTTTGCTTCCTTGTAGGTTTTCTTTTGTTCTCTGCTGTACACTTTTTACTTTGTTCTTTTTTCCCCTCCCTCCCCCCATCCACTATCCCAAGGCTACAATTGAGCATTAGATGCATCTATATATAGATATTGATATATACATACACTTATACATATATACACGTAGTTACATATATAAACATATACTTTCCCTAAGAGATTATAGTCCTAATCTTTGTATTTGTGCTTGTGCATATCTCTTTTTTCCTACTACCTTACCCTCCTATTACTTAACTGACCCCCACTCCAGCAATCCCTCCCTCATCCTCCCATTCCCTTAAATCTAAAGCCCCTTCTACATCCCCTTTTTAACTTATTCCCACACCCTCACCACTAAAGATCCCTCCTTTATCCTCTTCCCCCTTCCTATTCCCTTGGAGTTTTATTTCTTTCTAAATTTAGAAGATTTTTATATTCTTCTAAATGTATATATATTTCCCCCCTTAAAACCCATTCCCAATGAGAGTAGGTTTCCAGAACTAACAGCTCCCCTCTCACATGTAGTTCCTCTACATTGGTTCTTCCTCTTGTACCTTATTTGTAAAAGATAATTACTCTTTTAGCTGTACTTGAATGGTTTTACTTTTTGAAGTTATATCACACTCAGGTCTACCCCAATTTTCCTTGTAAGTTACCTAACAACTGGTAACTTATAACTTAGACATAGGTTTTACATTTCTCATGCATAAAAGGTAAACATTCTATTCCATATTTAGTCCCTTGTAATTGGTGATTGGTATGTACCTTATATTTGTCTTGGCTCTTATATGTTAAATCTTCTATTGAGTTCAGGGTTTGTTTGTTTTTTTAACAAAGACCTGAAAGTCTGACAATTGATCAAACATCCATTTTTTTTTCACTCAGAATTATGCTTAGCTTTGCTGGGTATGATATTTTTGGCTGGAAGTCCAGTTCTTTTGCTATTCAACATATAATGCTCCAAGATCTGTGATTTTTTAGTGTCATCACTGCTAGGTCTCGTGTGATTCTAATTGTGGCATCGTCATATGTAAATTTTTGTTGTTGTTGTTGCCCATAACATTTTGTCCTTGATCTAAGGGTTTTGGAATTTGACGATAATATTCCCATGAGTTTTCCTTGTAGGATCTCTTTCAGGTGGTGATCAGTGGATTTTTTCTATTTCTACTTTCCCCTCTTGTTCTAATGCTTCAGAACAATTTTCTTTCATTATTTCTTGTATTATTGTATCAAGATTCTTTTTTTATCAGAACTTTCAGGTAGTCCAATTATTCATATGTTTCTCTTTTTGATCTGTTCTCTAGATCTGTTGTTTTTCTTATGAGATGTTTCACATTCTCTTCTATTTTTTCATTATATATTTTTTTTATTTCTTCATCTCTTATAACTTCACTGGCTTTCCCTTGCCCAATTCTGATTTTCAAGGAGTCATATTCTTCCTTAAGATTCTGTGTCTCCTTTTCTAATTGGTTGACTTTCTTTTCACAATCTTCTTGTTTTTCTTACATTATCCTTATTTTTTTTTAGTTTTTCCTCAATCTCTCTCATTCTTAAACCCATTCCCGATGAGAGTAGGTTTCCAGAATAATAGCTCCCCTCCCTTATCTAATTCCTCTGCACTGGTTCTTCCTCTTGCACCTTATTTGTAAAAGATAACTGCTCTTTTAGCCGTACTTGAATGGTTTTACTTTTTAAGTCATATCGTACTCAGGTCTACCCCAATCTTCCTTATAAGTTACCTAATTACTAGTAACAAAGTTCTTCAGTGAATTCCTTTTGGGCAGGTGACCATTTGACATTACTCTTTGGGGTTTCTTTGCTTCATTACCCTCCTCTGAAGATCTTCTCTATTCGCCCATCTTCTCTATTCCCACAGTAGCTCTCTATGGTTGGATTCTTTCTCCTTTGCCTGTGCATTTTTTTGGTAATAGTTTATTTTAATAATCCCCTCTAGTCCTGAGGTATGGGGGATGCTGCCTCTGGCCTCTAATCCTATTCAGTTCTCCCTTCTGACCTTGAACTCAAACCAAGATCTCTAGCCTCCTGTAAGTGCCCACGGCCAGCAGTATCCCGCCCCACTGCTTCTGCACTCACCGGGCATGTGCTGGTTCCTTCTGGCCCCCACTGTCTCCATAGTGTAGCTGGGTCTGGCATTCCCCTCCCAAACCAGCTAACCCCAGGGCTTGCCACTTGTTGTTTAAATGCACCTTAGCCTGGAGGTGTTTGCTCTTCACAGAGAGGAAATCTCTAATGGGATTTTTCTTCATATCTTCTCCAATTGTCACAAGAAGATCCCTCTTCTGCCCCTACTCTTATTTGTTTTCACAGATCTAAGTTCATCCAGAGGTGCTATTTTATCTCTTTTATGGAGGAAAATCTTGAGAGCTTCAAATTTTCAGACCTACTCCACCATTTTCCCAGAATCCTTTCTGATAGTCTTTCTTCTGAAAGTTTTCTCATATTCATTCCATTCAAAGGGTTTCTCACCTTTATGAATGTATTGTATGAAATTATGTATTTCAAGGAATTCCTTTTGCCTGGAGATTCTCCTACATTCTCCCTACATACATAGGGTTTCCAGGATTAATTAATTCAATGTCACCTAAGGGATGACCTCTAGCTGAAGACTTTCCCGCATTTCACATTTATTATATTTATGAGATTTCTCTCCGGTATGAGCTGTTTGATGTTCAGGTAGGTATTGCTCATTACTGAAGGATTTCCCATATTCATTACATTTATTGAGGGGATGTCTTTCCAATATGATTATTTTGTTGTGCAGCAAGGTACAATGATGCTAAAGGCTTTACCATATTTATACTCAGAGTGTATTCCTTGAGCACATGCTCTATGGTAATGAATGTTAAGTAAAGGGCTTCTTATAATTATTATATTTACAAAGTTTATTTCCCAAAGCAATCATACTATATTTAATTAGTTGTGAAATTCATTTAAAAATTTTCCAAGTGTATCATATTTGCAGAAACAATTGCTTGTAGGAATTCCCTGTTGTAGAATGAATATTGATTCCAGACTAATGTTTCTTCCAAAAGTATTACATTCATGAATATTTACTTTATTAATAATTGTTCTGTGAATTACTGTTAATTTTCTGTGCAGTCTTCCCTTGCTGCTCTTCTGTCTCTTTGACTTGAGGATACAACTCCAAGCTTCTCCCAGTTCAGAATTCTAGGGACAATCCTTTGTGATTCTCTCCTTAGATGATATTCCCATAGAGATACCCAGCTTTGGGGTTGAAACTTTGGTTTCACAACTGGTCTGAAAAATGGAATCTGGGTATGTGCTTCTCGGGGTTTCTCCTGCTAGAAGATCTGGTGCTTCTCTTATCTCCAAATGGGAGATAGGAACTGGTCTGGAAACTGGAAGGCCTAGGGACACAATGTTCTCATAATTCTCCAGCATCACATCCCAAAGCAGGTCCTTCTGAGGAGGTTCCAACAGCCCCCATTCCTCCTGGGGAAGTCCACAGCCACATTTTGAAAGGTCAGATATTTCTCAGATCCAGCTGTCAGGAGCCCAAAAGTCATTCTCTCCTCTTCCTCCTCCTCAATTCTCCTTACATGGACAAGTCCAAGTTTGGAGATGCCAGAACTGCTGCTGTTGGCCACGCCTGACTTAGGCTAATTTGGTGGCTCAGGTTCATCATTGGAACGAAATAAGACATTTGCAGACCATCCGCCTGACTTCCTCTAGAAAGCAGACCCTCAGATCTCCAGCTGCCTCGGGGGGGGGGGGGGGGATCTCCAGGTTCAGACCCAAATGGGTTCCCCTCACAGGACGAAAGAGCTGGAGCCAGAAGGGGCCTCAGAGATCATCGAGTCCAAATTAGGTCAAGAATCTCAGGCCCAGAGAGGTTGAGTGACTTGTCTGGGGTCACATATCTGGCAAGTAGCAGCTGGGTAGAATTTAAACTCAGGTTCTTGGCTTCAACATCTGTGTTTTTTCTGCCCCAAGCAAACCCTCCTTAGCCCCCTGGATCCTCAGATGCTTCTGAAGATGATCAAAGGAGTGAGCACACTCATTCACACCCACATTCATTCACATTCACTCAAACACACACCTACACTCACCCACACTCACTTAGCTCCTGCCACACTGACACAAAGGCCTAATTTAGCAAGAATGGCAGCCCATCCCCAACTGGCCCAGAAGTTTGACAATAAGAGAGAGCAGGCACCAGTCCATTATTCTAATGACATTAAAGTAATCATGAAACAATCCCCGGTCACTGTTCTTTTTATCGATAGGCAACACTAGAGTCCTGCAATGGGTACAGCCTGCAGGGAAAGGGACCCATGGAGATATACGCTAGTGGCATAATCAGAATTGGGTTGATGACCTATAAGAAGGAGGAATGGCTGGGTTCTGGTCCAGCCTCAGCCAGTAGTATTTTGTATGACCTTGGGCAAGTGATAACATTTCTAGTCCTGAGTTTCCTTATACGTAAAATTGAGAGGCTGGATAAAAGCTGGATAAGAATTCCCTTTTAGCCTCTGAAATTCTTTAATTCCAGGCAGGGTCTCTCCACTTTTATGGCACAACATGTTCTGGAAACCCTGATATTTACTAGGGAAGTTGGTACCTGCTGGTTCAGTGTGACACTATTGAAGACAGTAGGGAAGACAAAATGACGTGCTTCAACTGCCCACAAAAAGGAGATCATTCAAGGTTGACAAGCAGATACCAAGAACCAGTGGGGACAAGAAGGCGCCAGTTATGTTGAAGGCAAGGATTTCATAGTGGTTTCCCACACAAGTTGGAGGGAACTAGTTTTATGCAAGAGTGGACCCCTCTGAAGAGGACTTTGATTGACTGCTTCTACCACTTATGGATCAGGAATATTTTCTTGCTAAACCATATTGTGGTCTACAAAGCTGCCAGGGGGTCCCAGAGACCACCAACACCTAAACCTGGAGAGTGTAATTGTTGCCAGAGGGGAAAGAAGGTGGAATCCAGACCTGTGGTCTATAGAGCACTAGTCATGGAGGCTGGGAGATTCAAGGGAAGCTTTGTCACTGTGGGATCCTGGTATTATCCCTGCTCTTCCTAAACTGACCACAATACCAACAGAGGCCCCCAGATAAGAGGCAGAAGCACCTCAGCGGGAGGAACAGGCAGTTATGACTGGACTCACACACACACACACCTACATGGATTCTCCAGTGTCTATAGAAGGGAGACTGAATTGTTATTTGTACTCCAGGTATGGGAGTTGCCTCCATGATTGAAACCAAAGATTAATCTTAATTTCTATCCATTAATATTTGAGGGTGGATACTTCGATAGAAGTATTTACCTAGGCTAGCTCATATTTAATCAGGATGTCCCCTCTAAAAACTGATCAACAGATACAGCTTTGTTTCATTAAAGTTCTTTTATTGACCCTATGCACTAATCTTTTGACCAAAGCAGTCAATCTTGCTGACCAAGACAACAAGATTGTTGCTTGTCAGAAAGTCTTCTCACAGAGGCACCTGGGAGATACAAGACTAGGTAGTCAAGAAAGCTGCCAACCATAAGTTCTTCTTGAAAGAATTTTGGGGAAATTATTTTCTAGGCACATAGGAAATAGGGTAACAGTCAACCAAAAAGTCTTTTTGAGGGGACTTCTAGAAGCAGCAAGCCAAAAGAAAAAGGGTTTTGTCAAAAAAGTAGAAGCCAGAATAAGGCTGCATAGGAATATTGCCATGCCACCAGAAAGATCAAATAATTAGGCGAATTGAATAGTCAGGGGCTATAAACACTGCTAAGTGCAGGGTATGTTGGTGGGTACTGAGGATACAAATGTAAGATCACACTCTATGGGGGATGATGATACATACATATATAAATATATGCCTCCCTCCCCCCACAACAAAAATAATAATAATACAAGGTAATTTGGGAAAGGGGAAGTCACTAGGAGACAAAAATATTAGGAAAGATTTCATGTAGAAAGTAGACTGAGCTGAGCCTTCGAAGAAACTAGCACTCGAAGAAACAGAGGGAAGGAAAATCATGTGAGGAGCTGCAGGATAGGACACACGGGCTCTGCATTTGAAGTTTTGCACTTCTCTCATGGGGTATGATTCTGTTTTTATGGACCAAGTGGCCTTGCCTTCCTTTGGGTGCTATGCACAATGCTGAAGAAGGGGAACCAGCTGATAAGAAACCTTTTGTGTATAAGGCTTGGCAGTCAAGAAACGTAGGAAAATGGGCAGGACAAGAGTCAAGGGAAGTTTAAAAAAAAAGAGATAAGTTTGCACATATTTGTAGACAAAGGAAAATGGACCAGTTATAGGAAAAGAGAAATGATAGCTAGATAGTGGAGAAGCCAAGGACCCCAAAAATAGAATTCCTAAATTCCAGGGCTTAAGCCTTTCTAATCCATATTTCTCCTTTATTTACAAAATGGTTTCTCACTTTTGAAAATGTTTTAAATACTGGATACAATTTTTCAAGTGAATTTTCACATAAACACTGTTTCAGACACTCAAGAAAGAAGAGAACCTGCTTTTGCTTTCTTTTTTTTTATCCCATTTTAACTTATTTTATTTACTCCATTTAACTTATTTTCATCCCATTCTTTAACTTATTTCTATGATACCTGATTAAATTCACGGCCCAGGAGTCCTATGCAAAATCCCAAAAGAGAAAGACTTGTCAGGATAGCTGGTTCATACTTCTTTAATAAAACCCTCAACATTCCTAAAGAAAACACACAAAACATACACGTTAAAAAGAAGCAACCCAATTCAAAATAATTAACCAAAATTGTATTGTCCCTCACCAGTCCTCTCATTTGAAACCTTCCTCATTTGGGGTGGATAAGTAACACATATTACTGGTCTATATCTTAGAAGGGCAAGACTGATGCTCTTTTCTTTACCCACTGCTATTCAGTCATATTTCAGTCGTATTTCAGTCGTGATTCCATTGGGGATTTTCTTGGCAAAGATACTGGAGTGGTTTGCTTTTTCCTGCTCCAGCTCACTTTACAGATGAGGAAACTAAGGCAAACAGGATGAAGTGACTTGCCCAGGATCACATAGTAAGTGTCTGAGGCCATATTTAAACTCAGGTCTTCCTCAATCGAGGCCTGGTGCTGTATCTCACCACCTAGCTGCTACTGTTCTGTCTTCAGATAATGCTTATTTAGCACCTGAATCTATGTCTACACGCTCTATGATTCTATTTAAATCAAGCAAAATCTCAATCAAAGGAGCATTAAAAAAAAAAGAAGGAAAAAAAGTGGGCTGGGAGACTATCCTTATAAAGTAAAAGGAGACTTTGATTGGATGTTTACATATATTTTCTTGGTTGAAAAGCTCTGACTAACCTACATTTAGAGTTTATTCTTATCAGAAACAATGCAAATGACATAATTTTATTACTCTCTGTCTCAGTTGACCACCTTAGGTATGCGCCAAACCCTATTATAATAGTACCATAAAAGGCAGTATGACTTAGTAGAAAGTACTGAATTTAGCATTAGATGACCTGGGTTCAAATCTTAGCTGTGCCACTTAACAATCTGTGATCATGAGCAAATCATTTCCCTTTTCAAGGCCTCAGTTTTCTCACCTGTAAAATGATGAGGTTGGACAAGATAATCTGTGTTTGCTTCTAATTCCAAAATCCCTATGGTTACCATCGCAATGGTGCCATCTACTTTTGTTTCTGCCCAACTACCCATGGGGAATTAAATTAAAACAAATCAAAAAAGACTTATTGGTTACTGGCAACATGCAAAGTTCAAGCCAAAGATTTTTGTCTGTTGTTTTATCCCACAGGGGTATAGAAATGGTGGCCCCAGTAGAACAGTTGGGGAGGAGAGAATCAATATACAGAAAACAATGAGAACTCTCTAAGAAATAAGTGAGTTCTGTACTGAATGTGAGAATCAATTCATTTGGACCCCTACTCTATTCCAATCAGAATTAGTCAGTTTGATATTCTATATATCTATATATGATATATATAGTATACATCATATATATGTATATATATATAAATCATATAGGGATAGATAGGGTCTTATAGTTGGCCTCAGACTTTAATATAATGTTGACTACTTGTTTACCAAGTTATGAGACTCACTTGCACAACCACAAGAATGTTGACAAAGATATTTCCATCTTGTTTTGCTCAAATTCCATGTCCAAATACATCATGGCTGGGATGCCTTGATGCTTTGGAAAGTCCCCCAATTTATTTTTGTACCTCTGGACCATTATTTCTCATCCAACATGAGCAAATGACCATCTTATGACCACTTAGTCAGTGGAGATGACCCCTGTTTCACCCAATCTGTGACCACCCTCTATTCCCCACTGATATGTCATTTTTGGCTCTCAAGAGCAAGGTCTATCAACCAATGAGATTCTGTATTTTGCCATGCCTCTTTTGCATATTTGGGTATCAAACTCTATAAAAACATAATAATATAAGAAGGAGGCATCTCAGATCATAAGGAAAATCCAAGGTCCACTTTATTAGAGGGGCCCATGAACCCTTTGATAAAGTGCCACTGACTCAGAGCTCTGCCTCAGTCTCTCTTATTGTAGGTTGGACAGTTTTAATCTCCACACTAATACAAATGAAACCCTTATATAGTTCCACCTCTAAGCCTTCAGAGGTCAGCTAGTGCACATCCCTGTAAAGCAGGGATAAATGAAAACATTTATCAACTAAGCTGTTTGAAAATAAGAGAGCATCTAATTTATTAAGCACCTGCTATGCACAAGGTGAGAGTTGGTGTGGTTTAGTGGTTAGACTGTGAGCCTTGGAAAAGACCTGGGCTCAGGTCCTATCTATGACACATGATGGTTATGTGACTCTAGGCAAATGACTAATCCTATCATCATTCCCTGACAACTCTCCTAAGGCTTTAAGTCAAATAACAGTTTGTTATCTGCATTGCTGGGGGGGGGGGGGGGGGGGGGGGAAGGGCGGGAACAGTGCTTGTTGGAAGCTACTCAGACGAATGAAATCACAGGCCCATTCTGTACTGTACCAGACTATGCTAGGTACTGGATCTTTTAATTAGTCAATTCTTAATTATCTCTAAGGAAAGACATTCAGTACCACCCTTGGTAATATGCTGCAGTGCCACCCTCCATCCCCCAACCCCCCCCCAAAATCCTTAGCACCTGAAAGTTTCTTAGAAATAAATTTAATTTTATCACGTACCAGGAATTTTCTGTTCTTTTGGGTTGGATTGAGGTCTCATGCACCCTAAATGCTCAAAGATGACAAGCCTGCTGCACACCTTGTAGATACAGTGTAACCTTGATTTGCATGTGGTTTAATTGTTTTGGGTGCAGGGGAAAGATTCAGAGACTTGAAAAGGGAGGAGGTTAAGGAACCAGGTGACCTACCTGACACAAAAATGATGGAAAACAGCAGCAGCATAAAATGTGGCTCCTTCGAGGTAACTCTATCTGGCCTCCCACAGAGTAAATCAGGAAGCGGAATATCCTTAGTTCGGGAGAGATTCATTTTTCCCTCTGCTTTTCCAATCCCAGTGCGAAATCTGATGTAATCAGTCACTGTAACTCTACTCTCTGCATGCAAAAATGGAAATGAGAATTTCCAGGGCCTGAGTAAAGCTTTCCTTCCCATACTTACACCATCTGAGCACTTCTCCTCTTACAAATCCCACATGTCTGGGGATGAACACCTTTCTTCCATCTTCTACCTCATCTCCACCTTCAAGAGCTCTTTGAAAGCACCCAAATGAGCATTTGAATGAAGAGGACTTCCTTTAGCATCTTTAATTTCCTTCTCCCACTGAGAATGTACAAACTCCTCAAGAGTGAAATCTTCTCTGTCCCTCCCACATTCCCATCTTCTTCTTCCCTTCCCCCAACCCTCCTAAGTCCCTATTGGGGAACAGCAGAGAAGGCTGGAAGGGTTGTGATCAGGGTTTAAAGGATGGGGAGAATTAAGGATAAGGAAAGGAACCATCCTACTTTATTTTTCCTGACATCAAGCTATGATCTAAAAAGACCTATAATGTCCTAAAGTCTTCTCAAAAACTTTTTAAAGGCACTGTCTTGAGTAGCAAAGGTTCCCACTACTTATTTTTCTAATTGCTTGGTCACAGGCCACTGGGGAGGGGAAGGGGGAAAAGCCAGGACACAAAACAGACTAGATCTAATTAACGGTCAGGGCATTATGGCATTTAGTCATGTCAGCTCTTTTTCAAGTGACATCTAGGTTCCAACCATCCTCACTCCCTTATCTCTCCCCACCCTCACTCACCAGAATTTCCTTCTGGCCAAGCCTCCCCTCACTACCTTTCTCTGACTGATCCACCAAGATCACCAATATTTCCTTCTGATTCCAATCTGAAGTTGAAACAAAATGAAGGCCACTCAACAGCACAAGAAGAGAAGCTCAGCTCCACAAGGTCAGTTAACTACAGCCTGGTGGCCAACTGACCAGCAGGAAGCTGGCCATCCCCATGCCTCTCATTGGCTGCTTACCTACCAATCTCCGCTCTCATTGGCTACGTGTGCTGTCCCTAACACCATCCATAAGAACTTTGGAAGCCAAGCTCCAGAGAGGCCTGAATTTGTATTCACTTCTCTGCCTGAGTCTTCACAAATTTAACCAACTTGGCTCATCTTCTTAACTTGAACCAACAAACCAGGTCATAGTATCATAGATGCGAATTTGGGAGGGATTGTAGAGAACATCCAGTCTGACCTTGTTATTTTACATATGAGGTAAAGAGGTGAAGTGATTTGCTCAAGGTCACACAGCTAATAAGTTGTCATGTCAGGATTCAAACCTGGATCCCCAGGCTGTAAATCCAGTTCTCTTTCCACGATACCATAAGTACAACTGCAGATAATTATAGGCCTATGTAAATCTGACTACTCTCCTTCCTCAGTCATTTCCCCAACCATCCTTCCATTCTACACTAGAAGCAGGCTCATTTTTCACTCCAAGCTGCCTCCACTCTGGCCATCTTCTTCATCCACTTTATCTGCCTCCCATGCATAATGTATATCTGATACATGCACATTTATACACATATTTGTATTCATGTAAAACTTTTGTGTGTATACATATGTGTATATGTGTATCGTGTGTGCATATATGGACATACATAGATGTATATATTATATTGTACATACATATAAAGGTATATACATGTGCATATGCACACATCGTGGATACATCTGTGTATGCATCTTGGATACATGCATACATGCATATCCAAGACATTGGTGTATATGTTTGTTGTATATATCTATACACACACACACACACACACACAAATATGTTCAGCCCCTAAGTATTGATTTCAGTTACACTAGGGTTCACATGAGGTAACATAATCAATAGAATCAACTTACCACTTAAATTACAATGGAATTCAATGCCAAGCCACTCAGTTTTGTCTACTGTGTGACTCTGGCCTCATTAATATGTATAAAATATTTATTTGTGTTGCATAATTACATTGAAATGTATCAACCTGGAAAAGTTAAAAGAGGAAATAATTTGAAGGATAACATTTGATATAAAAGCAAATTTTTAGGAATTAATTTTCCTACTGTCGTCATAGTAAAGAGTATTCTTCCAAATTGTGGGTAATGAATGAAAAATATACACACGCACAAACACGCGCACACATACACATATACACACACATACAGAAAAACAGAGTTAGAGACAGAGAGAGACAGACACAGGAATATGGAAGTCTTGACCCTTATCAAGAACTCAGAGCGTGAAAGAGTATCATGCAAAGGAGAAAGGGAAGGAAAAGGATGGATGTACACTTGGAGTTATAAAATATATTTGCAGCTCTTGCTAAAGAGTGGGTTGGATGCTCTAAAGAGGTAACAGCTGCCTGACCTCCAAGGAATGATATAATAGAGCCACAGAAGTTATAAGGTGAGAACCATCATTCATTAAGAGTCAGAGGAAGAAAAGAATACTACTGATAATTGGTGATTGTATATTCAATGATACTGAAGTAGCTCTGTTAATCTGTTAACCTGCTGACAATAAAAAGGTTTATTGTCTTCTTGAGGCATGTATTCAAGGTATTAAAGAGAACTTCCCAAGACTTGTAAAATGGATAAACACCACCCAGTTTTGGTGATTCACTTAGGCACAAATGATACTGCCAGAAAGAACCAAAAAAGGATTCCATAGATTCCAAAGTGTTAGCCAAGAAACCAAAGACCTTGGAGGTGTTTTCCTCACTGGTGCCCACTTAAAGTAAGGGATGTGGAAGAGAAAAATTGATGGGAAATGAAGAGCTGGATAAGATTTGTGTAGCATGGCTTAAAATATAGAGGTAACAAGCAGCCTCCTAGCCAAGGATGAAGGAGAAGGCACCTGAAAGCACCAGCCCCTCACTTTACAAATGAGAAAACTGAAGTCCAGAGAAGGAAATTAACTTGCCCAAGGTTACACAGATTCCAAATATAAGAAAAGGAACCTGAACATATAAGTCTCTTAACTCAGATCCAGTACTCAATCTTCCATGTAACACTGCCTCTGTGTCTTTACAGTTGAATTTCCACAGTCAAATGAAGGATTTTATATTTATTTTTATTAAGGTTTATCTTTTTTGTTTTAGTCAACCATTCCAACCAGTCATGATCTTTTCCAATTCTAATTCTGTCATTAATGTATTAGTTAACTTTCCTAGTTTTAAGTCATTGTTAAATTTTATGGGCTTACTATCTATGCTTTCATTGAAGTGAGTGACAAAAAAAATTGACAGAACTGGATCAAGGACCCATTCCGAGGGCACACAAAGAACTCCATCCAAGTAGATCAATGAGTTAATCCTCATTCTTTGGGTCCAGTTAGTCAACCAACCTAAACATATGGTCAACATCTCCTGACTTTTCCACAAGGATAACCTGACGTTGTCAAATTCCTTGCTGAAATCCAAATAAACTATGTCCAAGACATTCCTCTAATCTACTATTATGTTAACCTTATCAAAAAAAAGAAAATTAATCAAACATAGCTTCTTAATAAGAATATGCTGGGTCATAGCAATCACCTCCTCCCTAAGTCCTCAAAATACATGTATAATAATTTATTCTAAAATTATCACAGAAATTGTCATCAAGATCACTAGCCTGAACCTGAAGCATCCATCTTCTTCCCCTTTTTGAAAATCAGGACATTCACCAAACCCAAATCTTGCGGTACTTCTGCTGTTAGCCATGTTTTCTCAAAGGTCACAAATGGCAGTTCAGCAAATATTTACACAAAAGCTTTCAGCACCCTGAGATGCAGTTCATACTGGCCAAGTGAGAAACTCATTGAACACAATTAAATACTCTTCTACCATCTACTTGGTTTAACTAGGGTTTCAATTTCTTGTTTAACATAAGTTTGTGTTTAGCTATCTGAAAATAAATGTTCTTGGTGGTGGCAGGAGGAAAACAAGCATGTATTAAATAGCTTACTATGTGCCAGGCACCTTAATAAGTGCTTTACAATATTATCTCATTTGATTTGTGAGGGGGAGCAGCTAGGTGGCGCAGTGAAGAGAGTACTGCCCCTGGAGTCAGGAGGACCTGAGTTCAAATATGACCTCAGATACATAATACTTACTAGCTGTGTGACTCTGGGCAAGTCATTTAACCCCAGTTGCCTCACCAAAAAAACAAAATAAATAAAAAATTTAAAAGAATTAACCCTGTGAGGGAGGTACTATTAGGATCATTCCCTTTCTCATCCCCCAGTCTTCTCAAAGCTTACCAGCCCCACCTCCTTCATCTAAACCTTACAGGCAAAGGCTGGTTGGCCTCTGGTTTCTCAACACCCTTCCCAAAATGTGGCACTCCAAATGAGATCAGATCCAGGAAGCATGCAGTAGGATGGTCACCTCATGCAACCTAAAATTAATTAGCTTTCTGGTTGCCAGGTAATCCTGTTTACTCTTATTGAGCTTTCTGGTCCCTTCAAACCCTCAGACCTTTAAAAAAAAAAACCTGTTGCCTTTTTTGGCATGACTGCCCCCAACTTGTGAAGTTGACTTTTTTTCTTTAACATAAATATTTACACCTATTCGATTCCGTCATATTGGATTGGACCCAAGATCCTAGCCAGTTAACACCTTTTTGATCCTGCCTCTCATGCAATGTGCTCCATCTCCCCAGCTTTGTTTGTCTGTAAATCTGACAAGCTTGTCCTATATGCTTTTATTCACAAGGCCAGCACGTGACATTATCAACGATTGACTGAACTTTTCCTGACCTAAAAGTCTAGTATCTCAATTTTTTAAAAATAGGGAAATTAGAAATAAGGGGTTTTTTGCATGACTTGGTTGGGTTTTTTTTTTAATTGATGTCTTTTGTCTTTTATCCCCCAATCATTTCCAGATAACCTTCCATCTCCCCACTGAACTCTTCATCATTGTAACCAAAAAAATTAAAAAAGGAATTAAGTAAAATCAAATGACCATGACATGCGCAACATATGTATGTGCAGCACTCTACTTCTGCAATCCCCTTATCTCTGCTGAGACAAGAAGAGTATATTTCAACTGTCAATCAGTCAATAAACTTTTATAAAGCACCTATGATATGCCAGGCACTGTGTTAAGTGTTGGGAGTACAAAGACAGATAAAAGATAGCCCCTACCCTCAAGGAGCTTGCAATCTTATGAAGAAGATAACATATAAACAATTATTTACAAACAAGCTACAGACAATAAATATGTCTATCCTCTCAATGTGGTACTGCAATCAATCTCAGTTTGGGCTGATTTTTAGTGTTGTTTTCATTTACAATTTTGTAGTAATCATATATATTGTTCCCCTGATTCCACTTTCTTCACTCTGCTTCAATTCATATAGATCTTCCTAGGTTTCTTGAAATGCCTTATATTTGTTTTTTTATGGTGCAATAATATTCTATCATATTCACGTAAGAAAATTTGCCTCATTTCTCACCAATGAGAACCACAGTTCAAATCCAGCCTCAGATACACAACACTGGCTGCGTTACTCTGGGCAAGTCACTTAATCCCAACTGCCTCACAAAAAAAAAAATTATAGTTCCGGGATGTTTGTGTTTCTTTTATCATTAACATGACAATATACATAGCATAACAAAGCACAACATGTGTCCCTAAAATACCAAGATAAGAAAAGTCCCATCATTCAAGACAGTGTCCAGTTCAAGGTGTCTTGCCCTGAACAGTCACAAAAAGAAGAATGCTCCTGATCAGCTTCATCTGGCCTTGTAGCTGCTGACACAGGAAGGGATATTTTGGGTTCAGTCAGATAGCAAAGCAAAGCATATCTGTAAGGCCTTACCTAGTAATACATATCCTGTTGCTGTTGTTCAATTGTTTCAGTCATGTCTGACTCTCCATGACCCCATTTGGATTTTCTTGGCAAAGATACAGAGTGGATTGCCATTTCCTTCTCCAGCTCATTTTACAGATGAGGAAACTGAGGCAAACAGTGCTATTGATTTGCCCAGGGTCACACAGCTAGTGAGTGTCTAAGGCCATATTTGAACTTAGGTCTTCTTGACTCCAGGTTCTGCATTCTATCCATTGTGCCATCTAGCTGCCCTAGTACATATACTGTTATACAGTAAAGTTGTAATACTTTACAGTACTGTAAATCGTACAGTTTACCTCCTGGCTTTTGTTAATACTACAGAGGATGCTTGTGTTGGGGAAAAGGGGATTTATTGTGTATCCTGTATTTCTTCTTTTTCTTTTTTAATTTTCTTATAGGTCTTTTGAACCATTCTGGACTTGGTATGTGTTCCATAATTTCTCATGGTCCCACAGAATTTGTTGTCTTATATTCTTTTTTATTTGGGATTATTTTTTCGGTTTGTTTTTGTTTCAAAGATCCCTCTTTGTTCTTTTAAAATTAAATTAATTTTTTATTCTGAACTTTAAAAATACCTCCAAAATATAAGCATTCCCATATACAAAGTAGAACATAAGGAGGATTTTATAAGAAACCATGGATCTCTATGTCATATAGCCTGCTTTTTAAAAAAGTACATAATACAGTCAATCCTCAACTTTCCGAGGGGTAATGTTCCTCCCCAAACAGCACAAATGTAAGAAACACAAATGTTGATACATGAACTTATGGCAAATAGGAAGTTAGGTTCCCTCAACCACCAAAAACTATAATCTTTTGCAGCTGAATAAATTCCAACATGAAGTTTATCTAATATCTTTACTTTCTCACTATGCAGCATCATTGACTTTCCACACTTGGGCTTAGAGCCTAAAGGATTTACATTAGCTTTGGGGGCATAATTGCAACTCAAAACTTGAGTTTTAAATGCATATAATTAAAATATGCAATAAATGAATGGGAGCTCTTTACAACAGTAGGGTAAACAAGACCAGTGAAGAGCCCAGTAGGACACCAACCCATCCACAAGGACATGCCTCTCATTTTTTTCTCTACTGTGCCTAGCAATGAATGTGCATTGTTGCCGATGTGAAAGTAAAAATGAGATCACTAATAAAATCATTCGCATGTTTGAAGTCACACAAATTAAACCCACAAATGTTGAGGATTCACTGGACATTCAACATATTACTTTCAAAGCTGTCTCACTTATCTGTGCCTCCTTCTGAATTTCCTTCTGCTCTCTTCTGGACATTTATTTTTGTGCTTCAATGGTCTTTTTTTTTTTTCTCTTTTTTTGAGCATCACTATTGCTAGTAACCCTCTTCCCCCAAATCCTTCCCATTGTAAAAGTTTTTTTTAAACTCTTGTGACAAATAAGTCACAATAATCACAACAGTGCCACACAGTGTCCATGTCTGAAAACATATGGCTCTTTCTGCACTTCTCCACCAGGAAAGATGTAGCTGTGGCTGGTCATTGCTTCGATCAGAGTTCTTAAGTATATAATTTTTTTGTTTCTTTACAATACTGTCTTATTATATAAATTGTTCTGGTTCTGCTTACTTCACCCTACAACTGTTCATACAAGTCTTCCCAAGACTGACTGAAATTGTCTATATCATCGCTTCTGGCACTACATTATTGCACTACATTAATGTACCATAATTTTTTCAGCTATCCCAATTGAAGGGCAGTTCTTTAATTTACAGTTCTTAGTTTTTTCCCCTTTTAATCTGCTCTTTAATTTACAGTTCTTAGTTTTTCCCCTTTTAATCTGCTCTTCAAGATCCACCCTATCCAGCTCTTTTTGTGGCAGCAAAGAATTAGAAATTGAGGGGATGCCCATCAGTTGGGGAATGGCTGAATAAGTTGTGGTATATGAATGTAATGGAATACTATTGTTCCACAAGAAATGATGAACAAGAAGATTTCAGAAAAACTGGGGAAGACTTATATGAACTGATGCTGAATGAAATAAGTAGAACCAGTAGAACATTGTACACAGTAACAGGAACATTGTACAAAGAACAACTTTGCTAGA
The DNA here is from genome assembly GCF_900497805.2 of Vombatus ursinus. NCBI lineage: Eukaryota > Metazoa > Chordata > Mammalia > Diprotodontia > Vombatidae > Vombatus > Vombatus ursinus. Next base: position 12,597,567 of record NW_020954567.1, read on the forward strand.
CTTAGCTCTTCTCAGCAATGCAATTATCTAAGACAATTCCAAAAGATTCATGATGGAAAATGCTATCCACATCCAGAGAAAGAGCTATAGAGTCTGAATGCAGATCGAAGCATACTATTTCCTCTCTTTTTTTGCTTCTTCTTTCTCATGGTTTTCCCCTTTTGTTTTGATTCTTCTTTCACAACATGACTAATGTGGAAATATGTTTAATATGATTGTACATGTATAGCCTATATCAGATTGCATGCCATCTTGGGGAGGGGAAAAATTTGAAACTCAAAATCTTATAAAATGAATGTTGAAAACCAACAAAAAATAGTTTTTTAAAAAAAGATCCACCCTACCCTCCCTCTTAACCTTTTCTCTTCCTATCCCTTCCTATTTCTCTCTTGAATTTGCTACATTTCTACATCAAATTGTATGTGAGTGCTTGCCCTCTTTTGTCCAGTTTTGATAAGAGGTTCATCTAATGTCCCCTTTCTCCCACTTCTTCCTCCATGTTTGCATACTCTTCTTGCACACACCCGCTTTCTAAGAAATAGTAAATTGTAATCCTTTCTTTCTCCTTTCTACCCTAGAATATTCCATTTAATCTGCCTTTTCTTTGCTTTCTGAAAATCCTCAGAACAGAGCCAATCCATCTCCACTCCCATTTGTCTTTAAACCAGCTGAAAATATGATTCTGAAGGGACACTTGTTTTTCCCCTACCAGAATGTTAGCACTTCATCCTAATATAATAGCCCTTCCAGTTGCTCAGATAAATTTACCTTTCTAAGTTCCTCTTGACTCATGCTTATTTTCAAAGTACCTTTTCAACTTGTCTTTTCAACAGAAACGCTTCAAAATCCTCTATTCCATTAATAATCCTTCTCCCCCCGTAGGATTGTAGTCACTTTAAAACACACACACACATGTCCTTTGCAGGGTAAGTTATTTTTCATTGTAAGGTTTGTCTTTTGCCTTTTGGAATACTGCATTCCAAGATCTCTCATTTTTAATAAAAGCAGCTAGGTCTTATGTGATTCTGATTGTGGTTTTTTGGTACTTGACTCTTTCTGGCTGCTTGCAGATTATTTTCTTTGCCCTGGAAATTCTGGATTTTGGGTATAGTATTTCTGGGACTTTTCTTCTTGGAGTTTCTTTCATGAGGTATTTGGTGGATTCTTTATAGTTTTACTTTGTCCTCTGGTTCTAATAGACCTGGACAGTTTTCAGTTATGCTTTCTTCAAATTAAAATGTCCAGGTTTTTAATACATGTAAATATATACATATATATGCATATATTTTGTTTTCAGGGAGTCCAATCATTCTTCAATTTTCTCTCCTTGTCTTTAAGGTCATTTTTTTTAGCAAATACCTCACATTTTCCTCTATTTTTTCAATATTTTCTTTTTGTTCTAACATTTCTTGTTTCATGGAGCCATTGGATTATGTTTGGTCTACTATAATTTTTAGGAAGTCTGTTACTTGAGTAAGGTTTATCACTTTCTATTCTTTTTTTTTTCAGGTAATTGGGGTTAAGTGACTTGCCCAGGGTCACACAGCTAGTAAGTGTCAAGTGTTTGGTCTGAGGCCGGATTTGAACTCAGGTCCTCCTGACTTCAGAGTCGGTGCTCCATCCACATATCACTTTCTATTCTAAGCTATATGCTTTCCTTCCAGCTTTTCTTTAATTTTTTATCACTTGCTTCATTTCTTTCAGATATTCATGTAGTTCTTATGAAAAATCCATTTTTCTTCTGAGTCTCTGCTTGCAGTTTTTATGGAATAGTCACTCTTCTTCAGTGTCTTCTCCTATTTATTCATATTTCCAACCTTAGTTCTTAAATGTGGATGTTATGCCAGAGGCAGCCTCTACCCCTGATGTGCTTTTGGGTGAGATGGTTGGGTTTGCTTCATCTCAACCTACATCACCTGGGTTCCTGTGTAATAGTGCCGATATGTTTTAGACCCTTCTGGATATCTAAGGTTTTAGATTCTTGGACTATGAGGGCTTTCTATGATCTCCTAAGAAAGAGTGCTCTGGATCTGAAGTGTCCTGGTCTGAGCCCTTATGTACCCAGAATGGTCACTCCTGCTTCCAGTTGGTTCCAAGCTACATGTTGTAGGTTTCCAACTACCTTGGGGCTTTCTAGTGAGAGCCTTTCACTACGAAATACAAACAAACAAACAAATAAATAAATAAATAAAGATAAGCCTTGTAGGCTACAGATTTCTTTGGTCAATCTCTGGTTGTGCTGGGAGGCCTCTGTCTTGTCTGCTGGCACTGGCTTTTTTTTTTTTTAAGGGTTTTTCAAATGCTGTTCTTTATCTATTTATTGGGGAGGAGGTAATTACAAATTTATTTTATTTTCAATTCATGGAACAAAACAAGCATTTCCATAACACAGTACAATTAAAAAGATTGCTTATGAAACTGCAAATTTACCATGTACAACTTGTCATTCCCTATAAATATACCATGTAAATTTTTTGCCTTTTTTCTTTTTTTCCTTTCTTCCCTCCCTTCCCTCCTGCCCTAGAGATGGCTAAGATTAGACACAAATACATACTTCTGTTTATCAGTTTTTTTCTCTAGATGCAATAAGCATCTTCTTCATATGTCCTTTATTTTTAATTTATGTATTTATAATAGTCAAAATGACTCAGCAATTCAAAGTTGTTCTTAAAACAATATTGTTGTCTGCGAGCATTGGCTTTTCTGGTGGACCCCTTTTTCTATTGCCCAGCTTCTCAACTTCTTGCAGAGTTCTGGAGTAGGATGAAGTTACTACAGTTCCTCATGTATTTCTTGATCATTATTCAGTCTGGTGCTATTTTTAGGTTTTTGTGGAGTGGGTGTTATGTACTGAGCAGCCTGCCTCCATTCAAGTAGCTACCTTAGACAAAAGTCCTGAGGAGGTTCAGGTTATTTTCAATTATAGCATAATTTGCATGTGTGTGTGTGTGTTATAATCTTTCCTGGTTTTCTTACTCATTTTTTCTTCTTTCCTCATGAGTATCTTTTCTGTTTTTCCTTTTGAGAGTCTGGCTCCTTCCCAACTGTCTCTGTCGGCCTTCTTGCCACCTTCCCCTTTCTTTCTGATTAGGTACTATTATGTTAAGGTTCCACACTATTTAGCCCCTCCCCCAGTCAGTTGTTCTTCAACATTTTCTCCTGTCCACACCACTAGGGCTGAGTGATTTCAGAGCTCACTTTGCACCAAGGCGGGGGATGACTACATCTGAGTTGGCACCCTTCTCTTCTTTTCCACAGATCATCTCTGCACTGCTAGGTTTCCTCCCACGCACAAAGTTGTTTCTTCTCTCTAATTATGGGGGTAGGTAAGAGCGATGTTCTGCTTCACATTAAGGAGTAGGTAAAGTGGGGGATTGGAAGGGGGGCTATCAGATTTGGGTTGTAAGAAAGGAGTGATAGAAGCCACCAAAGCCAGACCTTGCAATGGAATTCTAGAGGGTCAGACAGAATGTGTTGGTCCAGAGGTGAGAGCCTGAATTCTTCATTGCTCCACTATCATTTCAGTGAGCCTTAGGTTGTGTGGAGATGTTTCTCATCTTCTGATACAAACTTAATTAGTATATACCAGGCATATTTCTGACTGATTTGAAATAAGGGGGTTTGGGAGTTGTTCTGAAAACCAGCTTACTCTACCATCTTCCTAGTCCTATATCCTTCTCATGCTCTTTTGAAGGTTATGGATAGCCCCTCAGTAATCACATTCAGCTGTTCTTTCAATACTCAGTAGGCAGTGCATCTGAGCCTAATGACTTAAACTCACCGAGAGTAACAAAATGTTTTGTAATTATACCTTTACATTCATTGGGTTTCAGCTCCCTATTAGTCATTTTTGTTCTGTTCATGACAGTGCAAAGACCACTCTGCTTGGCACAGAAAACAGAAGAAAGCAAAAGTTTATTAGTTTTGTCCTCTCTTAGTAACAAATTAATTAGCATTGTCCCATTAATACCAAGTAACCATCCTGAGATTCTTCTCTTTTTCCTGATTTCTATCTAAAAGACAGAAGAGAAAGAAGAAAAGTACCTTTTCCCGTCCTTAGCATTCCTTATATTTGGTTCTTATGTAAATCTTATTACCCATATTTTGCATATTTGTATAAGGAGAGTTGGAGTTTTATTGATATTTCCTTTCTTGAATTTTTGTCCCCTATGAATTAGTGGTCATATTTATAAAAGGAATCATGCTATAGAAGAGAGATGGCTAGGGGCAGCTAGGTGGTGCAGTGGATAGAGCACCGGCCCTTGAGGACCTGAGTTCAAATTTGGCCTCAGACCAAACACTTGACACTTACTAGCCATGTGACCCTGAGCAAGTCACTTAACCCCAATTGCCTAAAAAAAAAAAGAGAGAGAGAGAGAGAGATGGCTGGCCTTGGAGAAAAGAAGACCTAGGTTCAAATATTATCTCTGACAATTAATAGTGGTTTGTTCATGAGCAAGTTACCTACCAAGCTACATACCCATTACCCTCTTCACATTCCAGCCAATTCTTTTGGGGTTTTTTTTGTCACTTTCAGTTTTATTGATATTTTTGTTTTATATTATACATATTATTACATATATCACATATATATTGTAATACAAACTATTCCCACTTTATGAAATGTCTCTTATAACATGATTAAACAATTAAGCAAAACTAATAATACAATGACCTCATCTAAGAGTTCTCGCAACATTTCACTTCTGTAGCAACCCCCAACATCTCTATTTTTAAAAATTTAACAAAAATGCATTTTCTCGTCTTCCCATCCCCCACCCCATTGAAAAGAAAAAAAAAGTTTATTGCAATATGCATAGTCAAGTAATACAAATTCCCCTGACAGCTGTACACAAAAATGTCTCATGCTGAACCCCAAATCCATCAGTTCTCTGTGATGGATAGCATGTTTTCATCATTGGCCCTCTGCAATCATTAATGGTGGCTGTATTGATGATGGTTCTTACAGCTCTCCAAGTTTTGTTTTTAAAATGTTGTGATTATTCTTCTGGATTTGCTCACTTTATTCATCATCAGGTTATAAAAGTCCTCAATTTTTTAATTTTTACAATATTTTTAGGACATTCACTTACTATATGAAGCTTTCCACCATCTGTTCTAAGGTGTCAATCTTCCTTGTTATTCTTTCCTCTCTAGTTTTTCCATTCTGTATCTCTTATTTCATTTCCTGCAGGTACTCCTGCAATCCCTTTGGCTATGACATTTTTTTTTCTCCAAGGCTTTACTTGGACTTATAGGGTTGCTATCTTCTAAGGGGTTTACCCCGAGCATCTCTCTGAACATCATGGTGTTCAGAGTTTCCATTGGTTTGTTAGGCATGGTATGGCATGTGCTTGAGTCATATTCATACATGATATGGTCAGGGCCTGCCTGGTCCTGAGTTGAGTGGGTCAGACTAAGGCCCTTATCAGGGGCTCCTATGGTGCTGGGCTCTGCCTGGGGGCTCCCTTTAGTCACAGAATTCTGGGACATCTCCCTGCTGGAGGCTCCTCCTGAGGTTCTTTCCCCTTGCTGCAGGGCTCGGGGCTGCTCCCTAGGGCTCCTGCCACAGGCTTCTGAGTCTGTTAGGGCTGGATTCTGCTACAGCCGTTCTCCTGAAGCTTGGCTCGCACCATTGTCGCAGAACACCAGAAGGCTGCCATCTCTTCTAGGCTAGGGTTGGGTTCAGGCATTAGGACTACACTAGTCTCAAACTCTATTTGGTTCAGGTCAGGAATCTAGACTACCACAAGACCACTCCCTTTGAGCTGGGCTCTGGCAGTCAACCACAGAGCTTAAAGAAAGCTTCTTTCAGGAAGCGCTGCAACTTCCTAGAAGCCTCCACCTAGGAGCTGGCCTCTGTGTTCTCCCCTTGACCTGATTCAGCTTGTCTGTTCCAGGATGTCTGTAGGACTCTGGGCATCTCTCTGAGGATTCCTGAGTTGGGTAAGGTGGTATAGAGGGGATTCTATCTCTAAGCCACAACTGGGTGTTTGCAGGGTATCTAGAACCCTCTGTGTCCTAGCAAACAGCCATCTTCCCATAAAATCAACTCTCCTCAAATCTAGGGTACATATTAAGGTAAGCTCTCTTTAGCTATCCCAAACTTTAATATGGTTTCTGAGATCAAAGACTTCAATTTTGTCTCTGGATTTCCAGAACCAAGCACATAGTAAGTGCTTAACACATGCTTGTGAATTGATCAATCATCCCTAGCTCTAAAGTTCTATGTCTCTTCAATCCACTCTTAAAATTTTTTTGATATTTTGTGCTGTATAAATACAACATCTAAGTAATTTCTAAACTTTATACTCAGTGTGATGTAGACATAGCCATAAAAATATAAGGTTGCACCCCGCCAGTTTCCTTCCTCTGTACTCACATGATAGTAGTCATATTATTAGTAACCACTGATTAAAAAAATAGTAATGGCAAAATGATGACGCTTGGTGCATGCCCCGCCCCCATCTCCAAGCTGTGGTCTACTGAACATGTTAGGAACCACTTCACCATAGATAGAAAGACAGATACATACCTACATACATACATACATACATACATACAGCTTTGGTACACAATGTACCAAAGAATGTGCTGAATTTATACCCTTGCTGGCATCCACTGTAAAACAATAAAGCATTGTGTAAGTGTCATCAGCAAATCATGCAAAAATATGGTTAGTTTAGGAAATGGCACCTGGCATCTCTGCTTTGGTGGGCCAGTATTCAATTATTTAAAGATAGGCTATTTAAAAATGGGCTATGATGATGATAAACCACTGGCATTACTAGACTAATCAATGCCATTCTTCAAGGCTTTGCTGGTATAAGCAAGTTGTCTTTATGGAGCCTGGGTACTGTCCTTGGGTATAAATGCTCTGTGGTTCCGTCTGATGATTCTTGACTGGAATAGTCAGGAAATCTTGTTTTGTATGCATTCCTAGGAGTGAAGTCATGGAAAAACCATCTGTCCTATCTGTCTGGCATTATGGAATCAAACAACATTAGTACTAGGGCAAGTAGACTCAAAGAAAAATGGCCAGTAGCCTAATAACTGCTTACCGCATGTTTGAGGCTTCCAACCAAGCTTTCCCTTCTCCTTGAGGGCATTGTTACTTCAGCGGCCTTGGAAACATTTCAGTGTATCTAACTATTTCACATAGAAGAGCTCTGCTATAAAAGAATCAAAAACCGGATATGGGTCTATTTATTTGATATGGATGCAATCCCAAGAAGTTTGTGCTATCAACATGCTACCAGGGTATAATAAAAGAGCTAAAGTTTTATTTTGCATTTTAGAAATAACACTGTTATCTTATTTTCCATTAATACTTGAAGGTTTTTCTTTTGGAGTGTTAAAAGAAAATGCTTCTTTAAAAATATATTTATATAAATATATATTCGTGAGAAGGTAGAATCATTTGGCACTTTTCACTGGACCTGGAAGTAAGCAGATTTAATAAAATTTAATTTATTTCCAATGTCAAATTAGCTAAATAAGTTCAAGAAATAATATCCAAAGAAAAAAAAGTTACATATCCTAAACATAATCAGTTATTAGTTGAATATAAAGGTTGTAACTATATATGCATCATTCTAAAAATGTTCCCTTTTTTACCTTAAACTTTGAGACCACATTTACTTTGTGTTACTCTTGTGTCATTTGGGCTCTGGACCACCAACTTTATGGACATAAGTATAATTTTAAGAAGATCTAACAAGATCTCTCTGACCCACGACCACATGGAGAGAAACCCTGGGAATAAATGTGAGTTTTTGGTCTCTGTCTCTCACACATTAAGAGAAAAAAAAAATCTCCATTTCCCACCCAGAGAAACTCTAAGAAAATCAGTATTTAGATGATTTTATTTTCCCGAAAAGAACTCTTGGCTCCCTTGCAAGCACTCAGACTAACAAGACATTAAATATAGGGCAGGTTTTGTTTAGCCTGATAAAGAACTCATATCTGAGTCAACAGTCAATCAACAAAGTTCTTCCTCATTCCACAGGGACCCATACAGTCATTCTGTCTTTGTGTGGCTTAGGTTTGTGAGGGAGTCAGTAAATTCTCCTTTTCAGATGGGGAAACAAGAGGATTGTCACAAAGTCAGCCTTCCAGTTGGATCTACACAGTTTGCATGATTCACAGGACTAGCAAAGGGCAAAGTTGGGGTTTGCTGCTCCACGTCACGCTTCTCTGGTTCCTTGATCCTCAGTACGTAGAGCTCCTTCCTGGTCACAAACTCTTCCACTCTGAGTCTGTACTGATGCCCTGTCTTGAGGTTCCATACCCCTTGCCTCTTTGCCTTGTCAAAGCTTCATCTCTGCCACTCTTACCTAGTTTCCACTTCTCCTGGGGCTGTGTATGTCCCACCGCCTTCTTTAGGTCCATGCTTCTGCTAATAAGGAGATGATGGTCCATGAAACGGGGACCTGGGAACAGTGGAACTGAGAGGGAGAGAGGTATGCAAGTGTCTCTCTGCACAGTGGGACATACGGTGCTTTTTGGATGGCTATAATTATTCAGAAATTCTTCCTAGCATCAGGTTTAAATCGGCCTCTTTGTAATTCTCATCATTGCTTCTGGTTCTGCCCTCTGGGGACAAAAAGAAAGAGTCTAATCTTTCTTCCACATGACAACCTTTCAAATATTTGAATACAACAATCATGTCTCTGCCTTTCTATTCCAGGTTAAAAATCCCCAGTTCCTTCAGCTGATCCTCAGGGACCTTAGACACAAGGCCTTTCCCCATCATAGCTACTCTCCTCTGGATGTGCTCTGAACAAGGCAAAGTCCGGAGGTGTGATCACATTGCTCCTAAAAGCCATGCCTCCAAGAAGCAGCATGGCATAATGGATACCGACCTGGCATTGTTGTCAGGAAGACCTGGCTTCAAGTCTTATCACTGACATCTATCGGCTGTGTGACCCTGGCCAAGTCACTCTTAGGGCTCTAGGCAACTCTCCAAAACTAATTTGCAGAGAAGGTTCTGCCTTGCATTGGCAGAAGCGGTTCTCCAGAGCAGTAAAATTACAGGTGCAGTCCCTAACCCTATGCCTCTCTAACATAGCCAAAGATAGCATTAGCTATTTTGTCTGTCACATCACACTGCTGTGGTCCACTAAACATCCCTGATGCTTTTCACACAAACTTCTGTCTACCATGCCCATATCCCACTCCCACGCCCATCCTATACTCAGCAAATAGAAGGTTTTTGCTCATCCCTATTGACTTTCATCATATGAGCTTCAACTCAATGTTCTACTCTGCCAAGATCTTTTTGGATCCTGACTCTGTCACCTACTGTGTTAGCTATTTCTCTCAGTTTTATGTCATCTGCAAAACTGATAAGCATTTCATTTATACCTTTAACTAAGTCACTGATTAAAAGATATTGAATAGCAATGCCAACCACAGATCCCTGGGGCACTCCACTGGAGACCTCTAGCCGCATTGATATTGAATTGTTAATATTTAATCGTTAAATTGAAACTACTACATCTCAAATCTTCATCTCCACATCTTTTCCACAGGAATAACATGAGAAACTCTATCAAATGCCTTGGTAAAATTAAGGTGACCTATGTATATTGCATTCTCCTGATGTATCAATTGAGTGACCCCAACAAATTAGGGGAAAAGACTAGCTTGACCCAACTGGCCCTTGCTTTGGCAGATGCTCACTAACCATCTCTGAGCCATTCTAGAATTTTCCCAGAAATCAAAATCAAACTCACTGGCTTATAGTTTTCCCTTTATTTGAAACTCAGGAAAAGATTTGCCCTTCTCCAGTCTTGTTGCACCTTTCCCATTCTACACAGTTTTTTGAATACTCTGACAGCGGCTTAGCAATTACAACCACCAGTTCTTAGTCCTCAACACTGTCTTTTTTCTGGGCCATACAACTTGAATTCATCACGGGCAACTAAATATCTCTTTACTTACCCTTTTTATTGTTATTAGGTTTCCTTGCAACTTCAATTTATTTTGAGCTTTAGCACACCTGATACTGTTTTCATAGGAACATATCATGTTCTTATGTTTATGCTTCCATTTTCCATACATATCTTTTAAAAATCTAACTTGGATGGTTAAGTTCCCTGTGGATCCATATCAGTCTCTTCAGATACCTCTGGTCTTCCCTCCTCACTTGAAAGGTTTCGCTTTGTTCTTCTCAATTTTATTCTCGAGAGCTTCCCATCCCTCCTCAACTGACCTCCCCAGCCCCCAACCCCCATAGAACTTTAATTCATAGGACCCTACCTATCCTTCTTTTGAACCCTTTGAAATCAACTTTCCCAAAATGTTGGGTGGGTCAGTGACTTTCCTCTGTGACTTTGTCACAGATTCAATGACAGAGTGGTCTCTTCCCTGCAGTGTTCCCACCATCTCCACCCCAGGAACCAGTTCCTCCTCTTAATGAGAATCAGATCAAGAATAGAATTCTTCCTTGTTGGTTCTTCCACCATTTTTAATCATTAAAGAAAATTAAGAAATCATTAGTTGCTCTGTTTTTGAGGAAAGAGAGTTCAAGCAGATATCCCCATCACTACTATATGATACTTTTGTGTTAGGCTCATGACCTATTTCCTGAACTCCTCATCTAAGTTCCTCTTTCTATCTACAGTATACTCCAATAACAAAAAAAAAAATCTCTTTTCCTTCTCTTTCCATTGATAACACTCAAACACTTTCCACCATGCTAGTTCCCAGATTTACACTTCCTAGTTCCCAGACTTCCCCTCTCTGGTTCCTGGATTTTTTCACATGTATATACTTTCTTAATACATAATGTTATCCCCACCCTATCCCCGTTGACCTTTCTGGTTTCTTTTGGATAAAGTATAATCTCCAAGCCATATTCCAGCCATGGGTTTCATCCGACCAAATCTCCGTGATACTTATGAGATCAAATCTCCCTCCATGTGGTAGGACCTCTATTTCCTCTCGTTTGTTGCCTAAACTTTGGACATTTGCAGAGATTAGACAAGTAAGGCCATCAGTTTTCCTGCTATATCCTTTCTGGAGTTTTGTCTCCTGTGAACTTCTGGGAATTCCAGCTGCTACTTCCATCTCTGTTGCCCCTCTGTAGCTTCAGGGAGATATATGGGCACTTTTATCCCTTCCTTATCCTTTTTTATATGAAGGGTTTTTACTAAATTTGCAATACATTGGGCAAACATATTTTTTACCAACCTTTGTTAGGTGTGCTCTATCCCTGACCAAGAGCCTAGCATTCCATTATTTTAAGTGGTGGTACAGAAATCCAAATCCCATTCTCATCAATCCCCTCCTGAATCAACTTTTCAAGGAAAACGCAATCTACATTCTCTGTGGCTTTCAGTTTCTTGCCTAAGACACTGTAATCTTTGGTAATATTTTCTAGGTTCCTTCTAGCAATATCATCATACCCAAGTGAATCACCAGAAGAGGGTAATCATTTGTTTTGATAGCACATGGAACATTCTCTGTTGAGTTCTGGTTACAACCCCTAAGAAGACAACAGTTCTCTTTATTGTTGCTGTCAAGTCAAAAAATAGCTGTCTTAGTAATCCTGGCAGGAAGTCATCAACCACCAGCATTATTGTTTTCTTCCTTTGATCCTTCCTGGATTATCTTGCTTCTGTGGCTATATGCTACCATTTCTGTGTGGATGAGGAGCTGCTTACCCATCATAATATCCTGCACCTCACATTTGTTTTATAGCTCCTCGTGTACATCTGTCCTTTTCCTTCTCCTTTTCCATGTGACATTTTTCCTGACAAGGCTCATATTTCCCTTCTGTCACTTCAATCAATCAGTCAATTTATGAAGCACCTACCATCTGCCATGCACTGTGCTAAGATTCTTTTCCCCCATGGAGGCCCTATTGGCTGTGTTTTGTTTTTGTTTTTAGGAATATTTCACCCTTCCTGTTAGTCTGGAGTGTGGAGAGGTGTTCCTTGCATCCCTTCTCCTCTCTTCTAGGAAGAAAACAAATATAATCTTGGGACATACATAAGTCACTTGGCTGTGGCAGAAATACAAACATTATAGACTCAGTGCAAATTACTGCAAAATTATGCCTGGTTCTGATCCTGAGATATTCAGCCTTGTTTTTTAATGACCCTTGGGTGCTTACACTTCACTTTTATAGGCCAACTTCTGCTTTTCACAACTGTACAATGATACTCCACTTTCTTCCCTTTGTCTCAATAATTCTTAGCCACACCCTACTTCCTTTCCCTTTTCTCACGAACTTCTTATTTATCTTGCTTATCTTCCTTCGCCAACCAACTTCTTTTCATTCTCCTTTGAGTCCTATTTAGCTTCTTAATTGTTTTCTTTTTTCTGATCCATGCTTATACTGAGTACTTCTCTTCCTGCACCTGAAGATGTTCACCTTTACCTTATTCTCGAGTTCTACCAAATTTCTCCCTTTCAGATTCAGGATCTGGCCTTTTTCATAAGTCCAAATTCCTCAAAGACACCTTTGAAATTTATTTCTCCTAATTCAGTTTAAGTCCTTGTCTCCTTTCCCACAGTGCTTCCTGTCACCTTTTCCCACAGGAAACAGAAATAGAATCTGAACTTAGAAATGATCAATTTATCCTCAATTTCTCCCAAATTTCTCCCCCCCAAATTCAGTTTCTGACCTTTACAAGTTCAAATTGTTCTAAATCACCTTCACAATGTCCTCGTCCTCACCTTTTATTCTTTGGTCACTCTTTCTGAAGAAAGAGTTTCTTCAGGTAGTTATTAGAACACTTCTTTCCTATGTTCTATCAAGGAACGTATAAATACCTATTCCCCACTCTGGATTAAGTCATGGTGAGGCTGAGTGAGATCGAGGTTAGCTCATAGTGAAGTAGCCATTTAAAAAATGATATTTTATTTTCCCCCAATTACATGTAAAAACAATTTTAACATTCTTTTAAGTTTTTAGTTCTAAATTCTATCCCTTTCTTCCTTCCCTCTCCCCTTTCTGAGACAGTAAGCAATCTGATATAGGTTATACATATGCAATCATATAAAATATATTTCCACATTAATCATTTTGCAGGGAAAAAAACTCAAAACGAAAGAAGGAAAGAAAGTGAAAAATAGCATGCTTCAATCTGTATTCAGACACCATCATTTCTTTCTCTGGAGGTGGATAGCATTTTTTATCGTGAGTCCTTTTGGATTATAATCATTGTAATGCTGAGAATAGCTAAGTCACTCAAAGTTGTTCATTGTACAATATTGCTATTATTGTGTGCAATATTCTCCTGATTCTGCTCACTTCACTCTGCATCAGTTCCTGTAAGACCTTCCAGATCTCTCTGAAAGTCACCTGCTCACCATTTCTTATAGCACAATAATATTCCATTATAATCATATATCACAGCTTGTTCAGCTGTTCCCCAACTGAAAGGCATTCCCTCAATTTGTAATTCATAGCCACTACAAAAAGAGCTGCTGTATTTTTGTACAAATGAGTCCTTTCCCCTTTTTTTATCTCTTTGGAATACAGAACTAGTAATGGTATTACTGGATCAAAGGGTACGCACAGTTTGATAGTCCTCTGGGCAGAGTTCCAAATTGCTGTCCAGAATGGTTGGATCAGTTCACAACTCCACCAACAATGTATTAGCGTCCATCTCAGTTTTTCTACATCCCCTCCAAAAGTTAGCATTTTTCTTTTTGTCAAATTAGCCATTCTGATAGGTGTGGGGTGGTACTTTGGAGTTGTTCTAATTTGCATTTTTCTAATCAGTAGTGATTTAAAGTATTTTTTCATATGGCTATAGATGGTATTGATTTCTTTATCGAAAAACTGCCTGTTTATATCCTTTAACCATTTATCAGTTGGGGAATAACTTGTATTCTTATAAATTTGACTCAGTTCTTTACATAGTTGAGAAATGAGGCTTTTATCAGAGACACTTGTCATAAATTTTAATATTGGTTGCATCGGCTTTGTTTGTGCAAAAACCCTTTAATTTTATATAATCAAAATTATCCATTTTATATTTCTTAATTCTCTCTATATCTTGTTCAGTCCTAAATTCTTCCCTTATCCATAGATCTGACAGGTAAACTATTCTATGTTCCCCTAATTTGCTTATGGTATCACCCTTTATGTCTAAATTATGTACCCATTTTGACCTTATCTTGGTATACAGTGTGAGATGTTGGTCTATACCTATTTTATGTCATACTGTTTCCAGTTTTCCCAGCAATTTTTGTCAAATAGTTAGTTTCTGTCCCAAAAGCTTGGATCTTTGGATTTATCAAACACTAAATTATTATGATCATTTACTATAATGTACCTAATCTACTCTAGAAGTAGCCATTTAATTCCTACCTTTTCCAGAACATGGACAGCATTGCCCTCCACTCATATCAGCCCCTCCAACTCAGTCTTCTGAGATTTGGAGAAGCACATCTACTGGCTTTCCATTCCCCTCTTTAATCTCCTATCTTCCTCCAGGTCATTTGGGTCAGGTTGTGCAAATGACCTTGAACTGCTTTTTCAAATATTTCCAGAAGGGAAGGCATAAGGGGCTAGATCCAGAAGAGCAACACCTTATTACATATCAAATTAGAATCTGAGTCTTTAGAACTAACAGGACATTGTAGGTCATTTAATCCAATGTCTTCCCTTTACATGTGAGAAAGTAAAGGCTCAAAAAGGCTAAATGACTTGTCCAACATCACACAGAAAGTTAGTCAAAGCTCCTAGATTAGAATTCAATTCTTCTGACTCCTATTCCAGTGATATTTCTACCTTAACACATTATATAACATATATGTGTATATATGTCACATGTATCTGTATATAATACACTTAATTGGCTAACTATTCTAAGATTTTCCAGGTCAATGAGGTGTGTAAATGGTTAAAAAATATAGTATTTGACATCCAGTATGAAATTATGTCAGTGGAATGACATTAATCTTAGTGAAAGCAGAGGTTAAGTAAGCTGGTACCATTTATAATAGACAACTACAACTACTTTTAAGCTAATGGATCAATTAGTAATGATAAGATCAAGGAGCATCTATGACTCTAGTTGGTAGAAAAGAAAACATTGGGAAAGTAGGCCATCTTAAAAATATTTTCCCCTTAATTTTTATCCTTTCTGGCATTTCCTCATTGAACAGTTCTACTGTTCAATACTCACGCGGCGTGGCCATTTTCACCAAAACAGGATTCAGAAGGTCTTCCAGTTGCTGCTTTTGTGCAAAAAGCTCTTCTACAGTTGATTCTGGATGGAGTTCAAGCCACTCCATTTTGGCCCGGCAGGCATTGATGAGCAAGTTCTAAAGAGGAAATGGGGGCTTTTAATTCCACTTGCTAAAAGGTCAACAACTCAAACCTCCCATTGTAAACAACCCCATGAAAACACCAAATAGTGTTGCCAGGGAAACAGTAGTCCCTCTCATAATTTGAGGTGGTAGTGGCCTATGCCAACTTATCCATAAAAATGACATTTGACATTTATATAGTGCTTTGAGGTTTGCAAAATATTTTATATTATCTCATATGATTCCCCACAACAATCCTATAATGTAAGTCCTATTATTATCCCATTTGATAGATGAGGGAAATGATTTATAGGGATACAGGGGAAATGATACAAAGATGGGAAAACTTTAGAGAGGTTGAGTGACTTACCCATGGTCATTTATGTAAGTATAGGGGGTGGAATTTGTGTCCAGGTCTCTCTTTGGGATACAGATGTATTCGCATAGGTGTGAAAAGGGGATGATAGGATGAAATATTGAAGTGCTGCCTTCTCTCTCTTGCCCATTATCACCATCCCATCTACCTTGAGTAAACTTTGATTCTCCTTTTTTTTTCAAAAAAATATTTTAAATGCTCTTTTTGTTATGAATTTTATTGTTCAGTCATTTTCAATCATGTCTGACTCTTTGTGAGTTTTCTTGGCAAAGATATGGGAGTGGTTTGCTATTTCCTTCTCCATTTCATTTCACAAATGAGGAAGCTGAGGCAAACAGGGTTAATTGAGTTGCCTGGGGTCACACACCTATTAAGTGACTGAGGCCAGATTTCAACTCAGGGAGATGAGTCTCCCTGACTCCAGGCCCAGTGCTCTATGCACCATGGCACCACTTGGCTGCCCATTTTGCCCATTTTGTTGTGGAAGGTGGGATTAATCAGTCAGTCAGAGTCAATAAACATTTATTAAACACTATTTGCCAGTCACTGTGCTAAGCATGTGGATACAAAAAGAAACATTGAGTAAATCAATCAAGTCACACAATCCTCACAAAAATAAAAGATAAGATACCCTTATATTATTCTTTAATAAGATGAGAACAAGTCTCCGTCAATCAGTAAAACAATTAAATCAAGTGGGAAATATCTTAGGAAGTACTGGGGCACACTCAGGAAGGAGACTCAGTCCTGTTTCATAGATCATCTAGAAAAAAAAAGCCAGTTCAGAATCCAGGTTATTAAAAAGCATCTCTCAGAGATTTGGGTTCCACCCTACCTCAAACGAGGAGAGAGTACTCCATCTATGCTCCCAAAGAAGCAGCTGCCTGAAGAAAGAACACTTGGGCTTTGGCTTTGCTCTCCCTCCTTTCCTTCCTCCTCCTCCTCCCACCTCCACCTTCGTAGGAGAAGAACCTTTTCAACTTCAGAGGTTCTATGAGATTCCCATTGGCCTCCTAGCAGCATCTCTGGAACAACTGAGAGCAATGATTGTGTCAGGAGCCAAGGAAAGATTAAATTAAGATTCAGTGCTACAAAGAGCTCAGCAGAAAAACTAAACCACATCTAAAAATTAATATATTGAGGACTTCCAGGACCTAAGCTACTCCTTTGGCATATATGCTCTCTAAGCTTGAGCCCACTTTCCCCTGGACTCTGTATGTACTTGCTGAAAAGACAGAGTATATCATCAGTTTTGGGAGGGATGTTTTATACAAACTTTTCTTACTGCTCCAGCTCAGTATATACTCTTTCCTAAAAAACTATTTAAGTCTGTTTAACAAATAGATAATTAAGACAGCAAACCAGTGGGAGCTTGCCACCTATAAAGAAGTGGAAAAAGACACCCTTCAATGCCTTAAAAATTCAAATCAACAAATACTGTAAATACAAATAATGCATGCCCTGTTTGCAGGAGCTGGAAAGGGAATGAAGCAGATAGATACCAGTGCTCTTTGTAATAAAATTACATGTGAAAAGAAATGCTACTCTATGCTAACACAGAACGGGAAAAGTTGAAGGCATATGTAGATGAATTCACCCCTATTCATTGTACTTTTCTGTTTCACAGTTCTGAATATTTTGGGGGTGGGAAGAGCAAGAAATTGTGATTTTAAGAAGGGGTTTTGGAAGAGTTTTTGATGTTTGGGATGAGGAGAGATAAGGACACATAAAGAATTACTGTTGCTTGGTAACTGGAAAAAAACTGGTACAGAACATAGTTTTACCTTAGTTTCCTATCTTCTCCTACAATGCAAACGATACACAATGTGGTTATTTCACTAGAAAGTATGGCCTATTATATAGAGGGGTCAAAGAAAGTATTTTTTGGTTAGGATTATTCATTGTAAAGAATCTGTGGTAACCAGATCCACCAAACTCTCTTATCTACGGGCTGCTGACCAAGCCATGGAGAAGCCTCACTACACATTGCACTCATTTCTGTAGTGTTTCACTTGCTCAGGCTTGATACATGACATTTGAAGGGAGTGATATCAGACTGTTTCAGGGAGAGGGGGCTGCTTCAAGTTCTTCTTTTTCACAGAAGTATAAAATCCTTTGGGGAAGACCCAGAAAATTGTGCAGAGAAATTCATGAGTTCAAGACCCTAAACACAAACACATTTTTGGCAATCAGAGTATATGTCTCAGGAACATTAAAATCTTTTGTTCCACAAAGGATCTTTTTGGTTTGCTCTTGATATTTGACACATTTCCAAGTCACTCAATAATTATCTATTTTGACCTCAATGAGCCCCTACCTCATCAGAGGTTGTCATGTAATAATAGCAGTAATAGCTGTTGAGGATCAGAACCTAATTGCAAAATGGAAGAGTGGAGATGTAAGATGGAAACAGGGGTAGTGAAGCCAAAAACAGTGCATGTGGATTTAGGAGGCCTTAGTCAAAAGCCCTGCTCTCTTACTGAATGGTTATGTTATTAATTAATTAAATGTTTAAAATTAAATAATAAAGCAAAAATAATTAAGTAAAGCACAGGGCCTGGCGCATAGGAGGTGCTTAATAAATGTTTATTGATTGATTGACTTTGTGAATTAGCCATTCTTTTGTCTATTAGTTTTGTTCTTCTTTTAGATAGGCATAATAATATATAATTTGCACTACCTACCCCACAGGACTATCTCATGGATTAGATGAGATAAAAAGTGATATCATTCTATCAGTAGAAATGACATTAAAGAAGAGGCATCTTCTTTGCCGCTGCACCCATGGGACCTTTCCATCTGAAACTTTCCATATACATTATCCTCCCCATGAGAACATGAGCTCCTTATGAGCAGGGATTGTCTTACTATTTAATTTGTACCCCACCATGGTTAGCATAGGACTTTGTTTAATAAATGCTTTATTCATTCATTTGTTCATTCATGAAGTAATTCATGAAAACCACAATAGTTCCTATGCATGCTGTTGTCATCAAGATCTAGGAACATGGGGGTTCTCAGAATAAAAGCCAAACAAAATACCTTGTCTTCCTTGTACATCTTTCCCGGTGCTTTCTCTGGATCTGTAATGATTGCCTGGATCTTTGCAATGGACTTTTTCAGAGCCAGGCGAGCAGCTGAAAAAATACAAATTAAAAGTACAATTTTAAAAAATAGCCTGTCAAAGATCTACCCAACTGCTTGACATGTTATTCTTCGTGGAATTTCAACAAAGAGACTTCTCAATCAAAAAGCGCTTATTTTTTCAACTCAGTGCCTCAAATGTTTATTGTCTCCTATGCTCAAGTGCTAGGTCCTAGGAATGCAGAGTTGAAACAAGAGATAGAGCCTGTCCCCAAGAAGTCTACCATTTCATAGAGTACCTACCATGTATCTAGTAGTATTCTAGGGAGAGGGCTTTACACCCAATATATAAATATAAGACATGGTCCTTGATTATGAGAAGCTTTAATTTACTAAGATAGCCACTCTTAAAAAAAATTAACTTAAAAACCAACAACAACAAATAGTAATGATAATAACTAATATGTATATATTAGATTTATAAAATGCTTTATGCATATTATCTTATTTGATCTTTATAACAACCCTATGAAAAGAGTACTATGGACATTATTATCCCTTTTTACAGATGGGGAAACTGAGAGTCAGAGACTTGCTCATGGTCCCACTGTTAATAATTTTCAGAAGGAGGGGGCATTTAAACCCAGGTCTCTACTGACTTCAAATATGGTAAAATTGAAAATAATGGGGAAATCATAAATAAAATTATAAACATAATATATTATTATATATGTTTTAAGAAAGAATAATCGATCTAAGAAAAAAAGTTTGTTGTGTGCTACATAAGTTGAGTGTAGGAAGGGACCTCAGCAACCATCTAGCCCAACCCATACATGAAAAGAATCACCATTGTAATTTACACAACAAATAGTTGTTTGTCCTCTTCTTCTTTTATTAAATAATCCTTTATTTTCCCCCAATTACACGTAAGAACAATTTTTAACATTCATTGGTTGTTTTCTGTTTTGTTTTGTTTTTAGTTCCAAATTCTATCCATTCCTCCCTACCCTCTCCCTTACCTGAGATGCAATCTTATATAGGTTATACATGTGCAATCAATGTAAAACATTTCCATATTAGTCATTTTATACTGAGTTTCTCTAAGCTACACATGGCCAGTTTCTTCAACCAACCCTCATATGCCATCCACTCAAGGTCCTTCGACATCCTGGTTACTCTTCTTAGGCTTTATTTATCGAGATTATCAGTGTCATCTTAAACTTTAGTGTACAGAAATGGACACAATCCTCCAGATGAGTCCTGGAGGACAGAGTACAGTGGAATTATCATCCTTCTTTTCCTAGAAGTTATGCCTCTATTAATGCAACCCAGAAGTGGAATGGCTTTTTTGCTACCACATCATATTGCTGCTCATATTACTATTGCAACCTACTGAAATTCCAGATCGTTTTCAGAATAATTGCTGTGTAATCATGCCTCTTTTATCATTTATTTATGAAGTTGTTGGGGGGGGGGGGTTTAACCCAAGAACAAGACTTTACATTTATCCCTAATGGATTTCATTTCATTAGATTCAGACCAATCAAGATGCTCTGAAATGGCCTGTCAAGAACCTATGAAATGTTGACTCTGTTACCCACCATGACATTATGTCACCCCTCCCAACTTTGTGTCATTGACAAAGTTGATGGGCATATCATCTCTACCCTTATCTGGGTCATTGATAAAATATGTTGAATAGCATAGGACCAAACACAATTCCCTTAGGTGCTCCCCCTAAGTGTAGTATAAAGGGACGTCTCTCTAAATGTGCATGAGGAGGGGGAGGAACCAAGATGGCACAGAAAAGGCAGGGACTCACCTGAGCTCTCCCAAATTCCCCTCCAAACAAATTTAAAATAATGCCTCAAATTCTGGAGCAGCAGAACCAACAAAACGTTGAGGTAAAACAATTTTCTAGTCCACGATAATTTAGGAGGTCAACAGGAAAGATCTGTCTTCCCAGGGTGTTAGTCAGGCCTGGTATGCATCTGGGCTATTTATGTTCCAAGACAGCCTGGACTCTGGAGGCTAAGACCCTTGGAACTGAGAGATCACTCTCTTTATGAAGAAAAAGAACCTGGGTTTTCTTTCCTAGTTCAATGACTGGGTGTGAGAGCTACCCCCTTGTCTTTGAAAGAGAGTTGAAGCTCTTTTTGCACTCTAAACTAAAAAAGGGATGGTAGAAACCACTTCTCCTAAGTGGTAACTGAGGACTCCAGTTGAAGTCTAGTGGGTGTCAGCAGAGAGATGTGATGCAATGCCCAGTGGAAAGCAGGGGTAAAATGATATTGTAAACATCAGTGCCCACTGGGAAGCAGGCCCACAAAAAGTAGTGCACCGCTGTAAGACAACAGCAGCCCTATAATATCAAACACCTAAGTTGCCCATCTACACGTGCACCCTGGACACATATATTCCCTAAGTATATGCCCCTCCACATGTGTACTGTGGTCACACATATGCCCTCTTCTTGTATTCGTCAGTAATATGTGCCCTAGCCATGAGCACTCCATACATGTGTGTTCCTCACATTGTTTCCAGTGATGGTATATATACTGGTGGGAGTGTCCCAAGTTTATGGGATGAATATTCTATTGCTACTATTCTGATCATGCTATTTCGTTAAATGCTTTTGCTACTGTCTCCTGACTAGTAAAAGTAAACAGATTTAAGGGAGGGGCAGAGAAGGGTTCATCAGGGAAGGGGATAAGCAATTATATAGCACCTACTAAGTGCCAAGCACTGTGTTAAGCACTTTACAAATATCATCTCATTTGATCTTTGCAACAACTCTGGGAAGTATGTGCTATGATTATTCCCCTTTTTCAGTTAAGGCAACTGAGGCAAACAAAGTGATTTGCCCGAGGTCACACAGCTAGTATGTGCCTAAGGTTGGACTTGCACTCAGATTTTCCTAACTATAGGCCCAGCACTCCATCCAATGAGCTGCCTTGTTGCATCAGCCACAGATTTGAGTAGATGAAGAGTCACAGAAAACCCTGATCCTGGTGTTGCTTTACTAGGGAGACCACATGAAAGTAGGAGCATTCCAAGTATTATAACAACATTATTATAATACTAATTTATGCTAAACACTAAAAAGCACTGGACTTTTTTAAGTATAGGAATGAAATAATCTTTCATTAATATATTCAAAAGAATTTCTATAAAACCAAAAGATAGCATTATCTATGATGTAGAAATACTGAAAACATTCCCAATGGATCTGCAGTGAAACAAGGATACCCACTATATCCATTATTGATTAACATGATACTAGAAATGTTGGCTCTGGCAATAAGACAAGAAAAAGAAATTAGAGAATGAGGACTAGCAAAAAGGAGCTAAAGTATTTCTATTTCTGGATGATATTATGGTTTACTCAGAAAACCCTTAAGAAGCAACAAAAATTATTGAGACTATTTTTCTATGTTGCTAAGAAGAACCAGGAAGAAGAGATATAAAAAGGAAGAACATTTAAAATGACAACAAAATGTATCAAATAACTGGAGTTAAACCAAGAACACAATGTATAAGAGAAAAGGAAAAAAAATCTCTGAAATCAACCAAAATTGCTAGGGGAAAGTGGATAGCAGTTTGATAGAAAATAGTCTTAGCTCAGCATCTTATCCTAAATTATATTACACATACATTAAATATAAGAAATTCAAAATGGATAAGTAAAATAAATAGAAGAAAATTGTATCATTAAGAAGTTTGGAGAATGGAAAGTTATAACTCTCATAATCATAACTAATTGGTAAATTCATTAACTGTAATATAAAGAGTAGTTTTTAAAAACAAAATTGGCAACTTTATATTTTTTAAAAAATCTTTTGCAAAAATAAAATAAATGCAGCTAGACTAAAAAAGGGGGAAAAAGGAGAGAAAGACCAGGAAAAAATTTTACACAAAACATGTCAGATTTTTATGTCTGATATTCAAAATCTATAGATAACTAACCCAAATCTAAAAGATTATAGCCTATTTCCCAAAAGATGGTGAAAGGATATGACTAGGACACAAAAGAAGAAATTAAAATTATCAACAATCATTTTTAAAATATCAGAAGTGATTAATAATCAGAGAAATGTAAATTAAAATATCAGTGGTATCATTTCACACACATAAGAATGTCAAAACTAGCACAGATGTAAGAAAACAGGCATTAATTTGCTGCTGGTAAAATTGTGAACTGATCAATTATTTTGGAAAATAATTAGAAATTTTGTAAGAAAAGTTAAAAAAATGATTCATAATCATTGTCCTAACAATCTCACTATTAGATTTATACTCAGAGGAAGTTACTGATATCAGTAAAAGCCCAATCTATAATCAAAATATTCATGGCAGCACTGTTTATAATAGCAAAATGGTGAAAACAAACTGTGATCCCAAAGATGGGGAACTGATTGAAAAAAATTGCGTGTATGAGTACACTACATGAATATAGCAGAATATTAATGTGACAGAAGGAGTGATAAGTATGAAGAATTTTTTAAAATGAGAAAACCTGAAGTGACCTGTCTTTTCTTTTAACAAACAGTAATCTACTAAAATGTAAGGGTACATCTACTGTTAGTCACCATCATCCTATTAGGAAGTTTACACTTGGAGGGAATGTATATCAAGGGTTGTGTATGAAATACTAAAACAGGATATGTTGTTATTGTTGTGCAGTCATTTCAGTCATGTCTGACTCTTGGTGACCCCATTTGGGGTTTTCCTGGCAAAGATAACAAAGTGGTTTGCCAATTTCTTCTCCCAGCTCATTTTACAGATGAGGAAACTGAGGGAAACAGGGCTAGTGACTCATCCAGGGGCGCACAGCTAGTAAATGCCTAAGGCTGGGTTTGAACTCTGGTCTTCTTGACTCCAAGCCCAGTGCTCTATCCACTGCACCACCTGGCTGCCTTTTAAAATAGGATATAACTTCAAAATCATAAAAACTGATTTCCCATCTCTTTGTTCTTTCAAAAGCTGCCTCATGTGGGGCTGTCATGGGAGAGCTAATCATGCTCCTCCTTCTGCATATTTCCACTGTCTCGTTATACTTACGACCCACCTTTATTATCTATAAACTCAAAATACTTTGCTATATTACCCACCTTTATTACTCAACTTAAATATTTGGCCAAGATTTATAGTTTCATGATTTATGTGAAATGTGTCTTAATTTCTTCGAATAAAAGGGGTTTTATAAAGGTCATATAAACAGATACACACATAGAGAAAAAATTCGCAGTGCTGGGAGGTTATGTTACAGCTTCTAGTTCTAATACTGCCAGCTTAGACAGTTTCGAAGTTCTTTATGACCTCATAGAAACATCCTTGAATCAATGCATTTGATGATGTCACACTGCCCTCCAAGTTACTGCTGCCCTGGCTCAGAAAATTATAGCTCTCATCTGAAATGCTATGACTGAAATATCATGCTGTTTAAAATGGACCTAAAGTACTTCATTGTGAATTTTAAGGACTGTTTTTGGCTCAATCTGTGACATGACTTCTGGCACAAACACGGTCAACCCACCATAATTTTTTTTTCTCAGCTAGAAACAAAAAAACATGTTCATTCAAGGCCTGTCTCTGGTCATTCCTCTATGGTCTGTCTGCTTTGTCAAAGAGAGCTTCTGTATTTGTGCTAGAACAACCTGGGCAAAGGTTGGATGGGAGATTTTTCCAGGCGAAGTAGATTTGATGCAGCTTACGCCTCCACATTCCTGTTGGCCCTATCCTCTGGACCAGCTGGGCTGCAATTTTTGGAATTGTGCCAAGCTCTCTTATATTTTAGTGGAAACTCTCTTTATAATCCTGACTGTTTTATCTGGACATTATCTTTGGACCCAATGGAAGACACACACAAGGAAGGTGAAGTAGTGATGGAAATTTGTAATGAAAATGTTATATAATGTATGTATACATATCCGCAAACACCTCAAGAACACAAATGAATGTAGCATGTCTTTCTAAAAATATGTTATTCTGACTATAAGTAACCTTATGTTGGGGAAATCCCCCAACATCATTTAGGGGAAATAGCTCCTCAGTTGATTGTACATAATCTGCCAAGACAGAACATTATTTGAGGAAAGTAAAACAAGCTCCCTGGACAGATCATCAGACTTTCTATGTGTTATCCTATGATTTTCTTGTATTGTGCCCTGAGATTTTTCAGCAAAGGATGACATTTAACAAACACACACATACACACACACACACACACACACCAACAGAATAAGCAATGGATAATTTTGTCTCTTAGGATTATAAAACTCATATACAAAATATATATGTATATAATATCTATTTCTTGCATCTGCCAATGGGTTATTTGTAACATACTATTGTCACTCATTATCTCATAAGACTAACACTGATTAAGTACTCTGTGCTTTTTCAACAAAAAAGGTCACAGTACCACAGTACAATTTCATAACAACTCACATTGATTACATAATACATTGTTTTTACAAACAACATCTCTATAAGGTCAGTAGTGAAAATATATTTTCTACATTATACAGAGGAGGTAACAAAGGCTCAGAGAGTTTAAATTACTGATCACAGAGCTATTTGGCAAGACTAAGTATACAGAATTCAAGTCTCCTGACTGCCAATCCAGGGCTGTTTCCACTAGAGCTGGGGTTCTTAACCTTTTTTTTTTTTTGCATCATGGACCCCTTTGGCAGTCTGGTAAAGCCTCTGAATAAAGTTTTAAATACGTACAATTTTAAACTAAATACATAGGATGATTATAAAAGAAACCAATTATATTAATAGTTCTAAAAATATATTTAGTAAATGTTCATGGATCCCAGGTTATAAACTTCTGCTTAGAGATAAGATAGCATGGTCTAGTGGATAGAGAAGTGGCCCAGAGCCCAGAAGACCTGGTTTCCAGGCCTGTCTCTGACACGTATTAGAGTGTGACCAGAGGCAAGTCACTTAATTTCACTGCTTCCAGGCAAGTCTCTAATAATGTAGTCTGCAGAGCAGTTGCTGATTGATGTGCAACAGTTGAAATCATAAGTCTACCCTTGCCCCCCAAAAAGGTATTGAGAAAGATTATGTATTGCAACTTCTGGTCTTAACTCTCACTATTTTAAAAAAAGGCCTAGGCACTGAAAATTTCTTTCTCAGAGAAACTAAGAGTTCAAGATATCTCCTAATGTTAATATTAGCATATACAATTTTCTTTTTTGGGGGGGGGGAGTGGACTTGTGATTTATTGGTGAGAGGCAGAAGTGTCAAACAGTAGACCTATATACTCTCGAATGCATCCTGAGCCTGATTAAAATGTAATTGGGAAACATTTTTAAATTAACAAAAATAAAACAGAACATGGATAATCACATGTGGTTCTAGGTTATATGTGGTTTTCTAAGTCAATATGTGGCTGCAGGCACATATGTGGTTTAGTAGCCCCCTGTTTCTATTTGAGTTTGACACAACTAGTATAAGCAACTCCCAATGAGGAAACTCCTTCTACCAACGTAGACTGTCCCACAGGCAGGGTGCATCTTGCGGTCTTCATGAGTGTCCTGGTGCACCAAGAGATCACATAGTATGTCGGCCTTTAGGATTCTGAAGCCAGTTTTCTATACACTTGTAGAAGCACATAAATATGCCTAAATATAAAATAGTTAATTTATAAATTTAAATTAACTTGACTGGCAGAAATTATGGCAATTTTTTAAACTAGGACACAAAAAAATTCCTACCAAAGATTCTTACTTTGCAAAACTTATTAACTCAAAAATTTGACTTCCTTCTCCTCTGTCTTCACCCTCTGACTTTTTCCTTCTAATCTTTCCTTTCCCTCCCTCCAAACTATCTCACCAAGGTCATGATGCCAGCTCCTTGAGCTTTGGGGAGCTGCCAAACTTCAAACAGATGACAGAAGTCTACAGGACGGAATTCCAAAAATTTTACCAGACTATTAGAAAACACTTGTCTTGTCTAAACTCATTTTACTATGAGAAAACTGAGTTTCAGGAGCAATAAGTGAGTTGCCTAAGGTCACACAGCTGGTAACTGCCACAGCCAGAATCAAAACTCAGGTTTCTAAATGGGCGCTAGGGGTAGATAAACTACGCTTACAACACTGAGGGCTGGTAATTGTGAGGGAAGGATCACTTTTTGTACATTACTTTGTAAAATGTACATGATTTTAGTGCCAAAAAATTCCACTGAAGGTATTTAAATTGGAATAAGTCAAGTTCAATGTATTAAAGTTTCAAAAACTGCAAAAAACACTATGGCAGCAGAATTTTTAAGCACAGTGTCGTGGGAGACTCAATTTCCAAACTTTATCCTCCAAATGCCTCATTCTAGTTCCTTATGTCCAATGACCTTTCCATTATGCTATATTGCCTCTCTATATTTTAAAAATGCGAACGTCTTGATCTTTCACCAAGTTGTTATTTCAATAACCAAAAAAGGGTCTGAGGGGCAGAGGAGAATTCTTATCTACCTATATCTAAATTCTTCCCTTTCTAGGTTGTCCCCCTTCACCTTCATTTCTTCAAGTTCTATGGGTTTTTATAGGCTAAGTTCCAGGAGTGGGGAACCTGTGGCCTTCTAGGTTCTTTGGTGTGGCCCTTTGACTGAGTCGAAGTTTTACAGAACAAGTCCTTTTATTAAGAAGATTTGTTCCATGAAGTTTGGATTCAGTCAAAGGGCCACATTTGAGGACCTAGAGGGCCACATGTGGCCTTGAGGCCACAGGTTCCCTACCCTTTATCTGTCCAACATACCCAAGAGTAGGGCTCTATGCCTCAATAAATTCTGTTTGCTGATGTTTGTCATTTCTTCTGCTTCAATGCTGAGTTGTAATGAGGGAAATTCTCTTTCCAGTGTGGATGGGAGGACATGCTCCATAAGTGCCCTCCTAACAATGAGATTTTATAATTCTGCAATTTGGGGTAACTGGGGCTTTGACACGGGGAGCAGAAAAATTTAGATGGCACTGAGAACATGTATATTCCTCTTGAGTTTTCCTTCTCTCCACATGATACTAGGCAGAGTAGTGGTTTGTTGGACTTGGAGTAAAGAAAAACCTGGGTTCAGATCCTATGTCTGGCACCATTTCCATGGCTATGTGCTAATCGTTTAACCTTTTTTGTACCTCAGTTTCTTCATCTATAAAAATGAGATTGGGGGAAGCCAGGTGACGCAGTGGATAGAGCACCGGCTCTGAAGTCAGGAGGACCTGAGTTCAAATATGACCTCAGACCAAACATTTGACACTTACTACCTGTGTGACCCTGGGCAAGTCACTTAACCCCAATTGCCTAATAATAAAAAATAAAAAATTTTTTTTTAAAATGAGGTTGAAATATGAAGTCCCCTTACAGCTCTATATCTATGATCCTATAATCATACACATGCAAAATTAATAATTCACTAGTATAATAACAGTAATAATAGCTAACATATATGGTGATTTAAGGCTTGCAAAGTTCTTGACAAATATTATCTCATTTTAATCTCACAATATTCCTAGGAAATAGGTGCTATTATTATCCTCAATAGACAGATGAGGAAACCGGGGCAGATAGAGGTTAAGTGACTTGCCCGGGGTGACATTGCTATTAATTTTCTGAGGCCACTTTCTGAACCCAGGTTCTCCTGACTCCAGGTCTAGCAGGATATTCACCTAGTTGCCACTTAGGAGAAGTTCTCATTGATTTATTCAATTTATCAGGCACCTACCACACGCAAGCTACTGTGCTATGTACATAACTGTGCATACATGGTCCTTGACCTTATCAACTTTGGTCTCTCAAGAGGAAAGCCATATATATTTTGTATATATATGTATATGTATGTATGTATGTATATATATACATATATAATAATTATAAAGTAAATATAATATAAAATAACAAAAGCAATACAAGAGCAGAAAGATTATTTCTGACTAGTACAATCAACAAAGGCTTCAAGAGGTAGAATTTGAACTGAGCCTTGGAAAACAGACACAATTTCAATATATGGAGACAGAGAGGAGAGTATTATAGTCATGAGCAAAGGCACAGCCACAGAAAAACTCTGGACACTTATAAAAGTCACCCAGCATGGCATAGTTTCAGCACCTGTGAAGTCAGCTGAACATCACAAGAGTAGCCCACTAGAGATGACAATATGATGTAGCCAAGTTCAGAGAAAGAAGTGGCAAGGGTTGAATGAGTACTCCTTGCCGTTTCTTGGTTAAGTTGAGCTGTATTCAATCTCATAGCATAGCTCCCTACTCCTGAGTAAGAACCTGATAACTAGCTATTGATGACGGCAGTCAAGATGAACTCCTTTGGGGTAGAGGCAGCAAAGAGTAGCATGGGGGCAGCTAGGTGGCGTAGTGGATAGAGCACCAGCCCTGGATTCAGGAGGATCTGAGTTCAAATCCAGCCTCAGACACATAACACTTACTAGCTGTGTGACCATGAGCAAGTCACTTAACCCTGCTGCCTAGAAAAACAAAACAAAACAAAAAAGAACAACAACAAAGAGTAGCATGCCTTCACTTCTACATTCCCTTCAGAATAACACATTGGCTAGAAAACTGAAAACTATGGCAGGAACAAATCGTTAGAGTTTGAGTTTATATATTCACAAACAGGTTAGGTTTGGTGTCCAGAAAGAAAAATGTTTTATGCTATTGGTTGTTTCTTCCTTTTAGCCAGAAGATATTTTTCCCTCAAATGTTGATCAACAAAATCAGTCCATTTATGACATTGACCAAATGCTCTGCAGGCTGATTTCAACCACATCAATGCTGACAAGATACCTAAAGCAAGTATCCCACCATCCCTCCAAAAAATTAAAACATAGAAGAAAATTCAAGAAAAAAAGGGATGGAGACAGACCCGACTGGAACTTCCAAATGTGTTCACACGTTAATTAAGTCTCTCTAGCATAGATCTTTTAGAAGGAAACTATTGAAAGAGAAGATTCTTTTTTGGATAAAAAAAATTTTTGTGGCCTTTGTTATATTTTTTGCCACATTTGTGAGACCCATATTCATGAACTCTGCATAAAGAAGTCATTTCTACTCAGCTTAAAAAAAAAGCTTTATATGAAGTATTTTACTAACATGGACAGAAAAATCTAATACTATCATTGCTATGTATTTCTGTTGTTCTTTATGAATTATTAGGAATTAAATAAAGAATTTATATAGAACAGCACTTAGTTTGGTGTTCTAGTAAAGCTCTGAATTAAATACCACTTAGAGACATTTTTTAAGCTTTCCTGAGCAAGCTCTGTGACTATCTAAGCCTGTCATAGGAGGAGGACACAAGCATCAGAGCATAAAGTGAATTACCCTATCTAGGATTTACTAGTGTAAAGGGGTAGAGCTCAGTGGAAGTCTAGTGTGCTATTCGTGATGCCATCTCCTATGCCAACTTCCCCACCCAGAGGCCCACAGCAGTTCATACTCCTCACTCAAACACAGCCAGGGAGGAAAATATATTGATTTGACTAATTAGTATATCTTATATATACACCCAGTTCCAGCTCAGCAACCAGTTAAAAGGCCCACCCAGTAAGAAGAAAGGAAACAGTCACTGAATACTTCTACATGCTCCAAAGCTGGGAGGTGAGATGCGGGGGAAGATGAACGGGTTTAAGCAAAGCATGCTGAGCATGCTCCTAAGTTCTAGGCTCTCACTGGCCTGTCCCCTATTATACTTAAAAGCCCTTGGAGCTGAGTGGGCCTGTTCTAGTCCTGTGGAGATAGTCATGTATGCTTGGCTCAAAGTCAAGGGGATGGCAGACTGTCAAAGATGACTGGCAACTGATTCAGGAAGAGCCGCTCACTTAATAGCTATAAAAGGAGAGAATAAAACCCCCTCTCCCCTCATCTCTTCTCCCTTTTTCCCTTTCTTTTCTCTCTGCTTCTCTCTCCTCCCCTTCCTTCCTCATCTCCTGTCTCTCTTCTGTCCCATTCTCAGTATCTCTTCTCTCTTCTGTCTTCTCTCTCTCTGTGTCTCTGTGTGTGTGTGTGTGTGTGTGTGTGTGTGTGTGTCTCTCTCTCTTTTCCTCTCAGTTTGAGACCCTGCCAATTCTCTCCCTTGTACTTCTATTAAGAGAAGGAAGGGATAGCCATTGCTATTTTTCTGATGTTCTCATGTGAATTAATATATGGGATTATATCCTATTGATCAACTCAAGAGGCTTCTTAAGAAGAGTGCGAAAAAAAATTTTCCATGTTCAATTATACAGTTTATTCACAAAAAGGAAATAAAATGGATTTCATAACTAAATTAAATATTTCATAACCAAAGTAAATATTTTTCCATTCTAATAATCATAATAAATGAGTTATATTAATTTTTTAAAGTACTGCCACTCTTCAAATCACTGTTTCCATTCTACCTCCAAAGTTTGTTGTGAGGATCAAATGAAATAACATTTGTAAAGCTCTTAGCACAATGCCTGGTATACAGTAGCCATCTGATAAATGTTTATTCCTCTAGTACCCTCTTGAATTCTTAGTCAAACTGTGTAAGTATTACTGTTATTCAGTCATGTCTGACTCTTTGTGACCCCATGGACCATAGCATACCAGGTCCTTCTATCCTCCACTAAAATCTCCTGAAGTCTGTCCAAGCCCATGTTTGTTCCTTCCATGACACTATCTATCCATCACATCCTCTGCTATTTCCTTTTCCTTTTGCCTTCAATATCTCCCAACATCAGGATCTTTTCCAATGAGTCCTGTCTTCTCATTTTGCTGCTGAAGTATTTATGCTTCAGCTTCCAATGAATAGTCTGAATTAATTTCTTTAAGTATTAACTGATTTGATCTCCTTGCTGTCCAAGGGACTCTCAGAAGTCTTCTCCAGCACCAAAATTTGAAAGTATCAATTCTGCAGCACCCAGTTCTTCTTAAAGCCCAAATCTCACAGCCATACATTGCTACTGGAAAAACCACAGCTTTGTCAACAAGGTGA
Organism: Vombatus ursinus; assembly: GCF_900497805.2. Classification (NCBI taxonomy): domain Eukaryota; kingdom Metazoa; phylum Chordata; class Mammalia; order Diprotodontia; family Vombatidae; genus Vombatus; species Vombatus ursinus. The sequence goes on from NW_020954567.1 coordinate 12,629,262, forward strand.
TGGCTCTGCTTTTTAGCATTTTCCTTCCAAGGAGCAAGTACCTTTTTATTTCAGTCACCATCTGCAGTGATCTTTAAGCCCAAGAATATAAAATCTGACACTGCTTCCATTTCTTCTCCCTCTATTTGCCAGGAAGTAATGGGATCAGTTGTCTAGATCTTTGTTTTGTTTTGTTTTGCTTTGTTTTATGTCAAGTTTCATGCCAGCTTTCACACTCTCCTCTTTCACCCTCATCAAGAGGCTTCTTAAATCTTCATTTTCTACCATCGGAGTGGTATCATCTGTTTATCTGGGATTGTGGATATTTCTCCCAGCAGCCTTACTTCTGGCTTTTGATTTGTCTAGCCTGGCATTTCACATCATGCACTCTGCATGTAAGTTAAATAAATAAGGTGATGATATACAGTCTTATCATACTCCTTTCCTAATCTTAAACCAATCAGTTGTTCCATGTTCAGTTCTGTTACTTCTTAGCCTCCATACAGGTTCCTCAGGAGAAAAAAAAAGAGTATCTGGTACAAAGAGATAGCTCTTTGAGGACTTGCCACATTTTGTTATGATCCACACAGTCCAAGACTTTAATGTAGTCAGTGAAGAAGTAGATGTTTTTCTGGAACTCCCTTGCTTTCCCCAGAATTCAGTGAATATTGGCAATTCGGTAACTAGATCCTCTGCCTCTTCAAAAACCTACCTGCTTCAAACAAAGCCAATAAATTCAAGATTTAGGAGGGAAGAAGAAAACTGGGAAAGAATTTTTACAACCAGTGTCTCTGACGAAGGCCTCATTTCTAAACTATATAGAGAACTAGGCCAAATTTATAAGAATACAAATCATTCCCCAATTGATAAATGGCCAAAGGATATGAACAGGCAGTTGTCAGAGGAAGAAATTAAAGCTATCTATAGTCATAAGAAAAAATGCTCTAAATCACTATTGATTAGAGAAGTGCAAATCAAAATGACTCTGAGGTACCACATCACACCTATTAGGATTGGCTAAAATGACAAAACAGGACAATGATAACTATTGGAGAACATGTGGGAAAATTGGAACACTAATGCGTTGTTGGTGGAGTTGTAAACTGATCCAACCATTCTGGAGGGCAATTTGGAACTATGCCCAAAAGGCTATGAAATTTTGCATACCCTTTGACCCAGCAATACCACTTCTAGGTCCGTATCCCAAAGAGACCATAAAAATGGGAAAATGACCCACATGTACAAAAATATTTATAGCAGCTCTTATTGTGGAGGCAAAGAAGTGGAAATTGAGGGGATGTTCATCAATTGAGGAATGGCTGAGCAAGTTGTGGTATATGAATGTAATGGAGTACTACTGTGCTACAAGAAATGATGAGCAGGCGGACTTCAGAAAAACCTGGAAAGACTTACATGAACTGATGCAGAGTGAAATGAGCAGAACCAGTAGAACATTGTACACAGTAACAGCCACACTGTTTGATGACTGACTTTGATAGATTTAGCACTTCCCAGCAATACAAGAATCTAAGACAACTCCAAAAGACTCGTGATAAAAAATGCTATCCACACCCAGAGAAAGAACTATGAAATCTGAAATGCAGATTTCCTTTTCCTTTGTTGTTTTGTTTTATTGCTTCATTCTTTTGGTTCCTCCCATTAGTTCTAATTGTTCTTTATATCATGACTAATGGGAAAATATGCTTAATGTGAATGTATAAGTAGAGCCTATATCAGATTGCATGCCGTCTTGGGCGGGGGGAGGAGAATGAGGGGGAGAGAATTGAAAACTCAAAATCTTACGGAAGTGAATGTTGAAAACTAAAAATGAATAAATTAATTATTTTAAAAAACATTCTGCTTTTCTGGTAATTCTTGGTTCACATATTGCTGAAGCCTAGCTTGCAGAATCTTAAGCATAACCTTGCTGGTGTGTAAAATGAAGGCAATTGTTTGGTAATTTGAACATTCTTTGGCATTGCCCTTCTTTAGAATTGAGACCTAAATTGGTATTTTCTATCCAGTGGCCACTGTTGAGTTTTCCAAATTTTCTTGGAATATTTGGCACAGCACTTCAACAGCATTATCTTTTAGGATCCTAAACTGACCAGTTGGAATTCCATCACCTCCACTAGCCTTACTCTTCACAATGCTTCCTAAGGCCCATTTGACTTTCTCCAAGATTTCTGTCTACATCAGTAATCACACCATCATAGTTACTGGTGACATTAAGATCTTTCTTGTATAGTTCTTCTGTGTATTCTTGCCACCTCTTTTTAATCTCTTCCACTTCTGTTAAGTCCTTACCACTTTTATTTTTTATCACGCCCATTTTTGCATGAAACATCACCTTGATATCTCTAATTTTCTTGAAGAGATCTCTTGTCTTTCCCATTATATTGTTTTCTTCTATTTCTTTGCATTGTTCATTTAAGAAAATCTTCTTATCTCTCCTTGCTATTCTTTGGAATTCTGCATTCAGTTGGGTATAGCTTTCCCTTTCTCCTTTCCCCTCACTTTCATTCTTTCCTCAATTATTTGTAAAGCCTCATCAGACATCCATTTTGCTTTCTTGCTCTTCTCTTCCTTTGGAATGTTTTTTGTTGCTGCCTTATGTACAATATTGCAAACCTCTGTCCATAGTTCTTCAGGCATTCTACCTACCAGATCGAAGCCCTTAAATCTATTTATCACTTCATATTCATAAGATATATTGTTTAGGTCATAACTATATAGTCTGATGGCTTTCCTTACTTTACTCAATTTAAGTCAATGTTGCAATAAGAAGTTGATGATCTGAGCCACAGTTAGCTCCACCTCTTGTTCTAACTGACTGTATAGAGCTTCTCCAGCTTTGGCTGCAAAGCATCTAATCAATCTGATTTCAATATTGACTATCTGCTGATGTCCATGTGCAGAGTCACCTTTTGCATTGTGCACAGTGTTTGCTATGACCAGTGAGTTATCTTGACAAAACTCTCTTAGTCTCTGCCTTGCTTCATTTTGTATCCAATTATTTTTTCCTACATTAGCATTCTAATCCCCAATGATGTATGTGGCATCTTTTTTTGGTGTTACTAGGTCTTCATAGAACTGATCCCTCTTTGGCATCAGTGGATGGAGCATAGACTTATATTATTGTGATGTCGAATGGTTAATGCCTTGGATTCAAAGAAATATTCTGTCATTTTTGAAATTACATCCCAATACGGCTTTTCTCAGGGATTCTTGCCTACAGTAGTATATGTAATGATCACCTGAATTAAATTCATCCATTCCTGTCCACTTGACTTCACTGTCACCCAAGATGTCGATGTTTAATCTTTCCAATTCCTGCTTGACCACATTCAGCTTACCTTCATTCATAGATCCTACATAGGCCACTTAGTTGGTCTCCTTGGACTGTTCTTCTTCATGATGGCCAGAGACGGCTTTCTTTCTCCTGGATTCACTATGGTCACACTTGTAAATCTGTTTCCTGCCTCCGCTCTCTGGATCTGCTCTCCACTGGGGTATGGCATCTCTTACTGGGCGGGGAGCTCTGCCGCCAGACATCGTGGTCTATAAGGCGGAGGGCAGAAAGAGAGGAGAAAAAGAAATTCCAGCCCGCCTCCATGAGAGATGCGGATTTATATTCCTTTCGAAGGACTGGGTTCTTCTTTCACAGCTAGCCTTCTCTGCTATCAAGAGAGATGTCTTTTAGTTCAAAAGAGACCATGTGTTACTTTTTTAAAGGGAAATCAGGGGCATCAGTTGATCCATGGCCAGTTACCTTCTAATTCCATCCATTCTGAGCAGAGAGCTTCCTCATACCTCACAGAGTGTTAACAGAGGATAAACCCTTCTTTACACCTCATTTAAGACCTTAACATTTTGTTGCCTTACCTACCTATCTTCTGTGTTTTTATCAACTAAGTAGGGGAAACCAATTGATCAAGGGTTTTCTGATCAAATCTTCCTCCCCCTTCCACACACACACACACACACACACACACAAATGCTACACATGATTACAAGAGACATTTGGTTACATAATATTACAATACTCATGATACACATTTGCAAAAGGACCACAATTAAAATAATTTCAGCTTCCGTGCCAACTTGTGTTAAAAAAAAAGAGGTAAAGAAATTCTAAAGAGAACTGAATAAAAGCCTTCAAATTTAATCAATAAATACATTAATATCTAATCATTTCTATGCAAAAGTGGACATAGGTGGAAGATATGAAAAAGAGATTGGAAAATATCATCTGAGGAAAAGAAATTAAGGAAGTAGAAGACAAGCAATGCTGAAGTCAAATGACTATATATCATGAATTCTTTTTAAAGGAAAACCTTAAGAGGCAAAAGATAGGGCAAGCACCAAAAAAGACAACAAAAAATGTAAGTGACCATATTTTAACTGGCAGGAAATGATTAGTTATAGATGTAGGAAAAATGCCAACAGCATTTTTTTTCTTTGACATGGTATGGCTATGGTATTCCTGGGACTCTGCTCTTTTGGAATTTCTTTTTAAGATGTGATCAATGGATTCTTTTTCTCTTTACTTTGCACTCTGGTTCAATATATCTGGCTAATTTCCTTACATTCTTTAGATATAGTTTCAAGGATTTTCTTTAATCATGGTTTCCAGGGAGTCAAATGATTCTTAAATCATCTCTCCTTGACCATTTTTTCCAGGTCAGTTTATTTAGTATCAGGTATCTTCTATTTTCTTCTATTTTTTCCAATCTTTTGATCTTGTTCTAATATTCATTGCGCATAGATTCATTGATGTCTATTTGGTCTAGTCTAATTTTTAAGGATTCCTTTTCTTGGGTAAGGTTTACCACTTTCTCTTCTAAGCTACTTATTACATTTCCAATTTTTTCCTCAAGAGTTTTTGTTTCACTTTCTGATTCTTGTTTCATTTCTTCTTGGTATTGATGTTATTCTTGTGGAAAATCCATGTATTCCTCTAAATCACTGCTTGAAGTTGTTACAGAGTTACTTATTCCCTCTTTCTTTAAAATACATTTTATTTCATTCAGTATTTCCCAATTGCATGTAAAAATTTTCTTAATATTTTAAAAGATTTTGAGTTTCAAATTTCCTCCCTTCCTCATGCCCCTCTCCCACTCCTTGAGAAGGCAAGCAATATGATATCAATCAGACATCCTCATTCCTTCCTCGGACAGATCTTTAGATCTACAATAATTGTTTATATTTGTTTTCTTTGATCTACTCATCTCTCCAGCTTTAGTTCCTGAACAGGAGCTTTGTGCCAGGGTCAGGCTCTACCTTTTACACTCCTTCTGCAGGCCAAGCTTCCCTGAATCTTTAAGATTCAGAGTGCTAGTCCTTCAGGGCCCTCCCTCATGTTTCAGGACACAGTGTTAGGGATATCAGAGCCCTGGGGGATCCTGAACTAAGCAATGACAGGATGGTCCCAGACACTGCTCCCCAGCATTTCCAAGGTCCCACCTTAGGGCCTTCTGACTACCTTGGGACTTTCTCAGGGAAGTCTTCCATTCTTGATTCCACAGGACACAAAGCCCTGCAGGATCTATGTGTCACTGGCCATCTCTGGTCATGCTAAGAGGCTATTCTGGGTGAGAGCTAGCTTTGCAGGGAGTGGGGGCAGTGTAGGGAGGGGGAATTAGAGTGGGTCCCTCTCTTACTGCCTTCAGGCTTCTAGCTGATGTCTTGTGAAGTTCTGGAGTAGAAAACAGTTACTGTAATTGGGCTTCTTAATCATTATTTGGTTTGAGTATGGGGATTAGGGTTTCACTGGAGTAGGCATGTAGGAGCTAGGTATTCTGTCTCCTGTTCAAGTAGTCATCTTGGCAGGGCGTCTCTCCCCAGACTTATTTTGTCCTAGGTCATGAACCCAATGTTCTAACCAGATTAGAGCACCTGTCTTTTTCTTGAACATGCCTGGACTTTCCTGCCTCGGAACCTCGCTCATTCTGCTCTCTCTACCTAGCATGCATGATCTTCCTAACCCATTTCTACCTGTCCTGCTCATATACAAGGCACAGCTCAACCACTACCGCCCCCGTGATGATTTCCATGATCTCTCCAACTAGCACTAACTTCTTCCTCCGCTGTGCTCTGAGTATTTGTTACCTGTATTACAGTTATTTGAGTATTTATCTTACTTAACTCTTCAAATAGAGTCTATTTAATAAATTGTTAGTTCCTGAAGGTAAGGATCAGGCTCTTCCATAATGACTGGCACAGGGCCTTTGTATACATAGTATGCACAGAAGAAATGTCCATTAAGAGGAATTGAATAAATAACTATGAAATACTTGCATCAACAGAAAAATGATAAGCATACCAAACTACCATCATGAATTTTTTAAGCCTATGTTTAGCTTGAGACTTAGCCACAATTCACATGCAAATAACAGAGGCATATTTTTTTCTGAATCCTTTCAGCTCCTATTCTGTAGGCTTTTTAAGATGAGGAAGGCAAGGCATGAGTTTTCTAAAACACTTTCACAAAAGTAATTGAAAATTGAAAATTATTCCTGTAGTGTCATTTCAGGGGACCTACGTCCTCTTCCCCTACTCCCCACTTACACTTGAAGGTTGGGTTTCTTGGGGGATGACTACTCCAGATTCAAGGTACTTTGGGAGTCTACCTTCCTCAGTTACAGCTCATGAGCCCCCACCAGCTTTACCTGTCAGGGATGTATGCTTTTCCTACTTGTACCACTCGTATTTGTGGGAGGGAATATTATAGCTACTCTTCTTATAATACCATCCCAGTGAATGCCTTTGCTTTGTGCTAATTGTATTCCCTGCCTGGGATGGGATTATAAGAAGAGTAGCTACAAAATTCCCTCCCACAAATACAAGTGGTACAAGTAGGAAAAGCAGGGACACTATATAGAGTACACTAGCAGAGAGGCACACACTTAGAGAGTATAATTGACAAGGAGAATCATATCTGCGAAGGTGCAGACACTCTTGGTGTTCTTTCAGTGTTCCTGATGGTTACATTCCTCCCCTGGGCTCCTGGGCCTGCTTCTTGTTAGGCACAGTGTCTCTGACTGGGCAAGATGTCACGGTGGATGGCCCAGGGAGGCAGAGAGAAATCACACACACACACACACACACACACACACACACACACACACACACACACACACACACACCCCCCACCAGTCCTCCTCAACCCTCTGCCAAGAGGCCTGGAGAAATTCCCTCTCAAGAGCTAGGTTCTTCTCCCTTCTCAGATGCCACAGCTCATCCTCCTTTGACCTGCTTCCTGCCTTGACCGATCCTTGAAGGGGTTATCTCTCTTTTTAAAGGATGCCAGAGGCATGGCTAATTCTTTGACCAGACAAAAGCTAACCATTCTATAATTCCATTGAATTTAATTAAAGAACTTCTTCATGTCTCCTAAAGAACTAATAGAGTGTTAAATCAAATATAAATACTTCTTTACACTTTAAGACCTTAATACCTCTTATCTCTGTAACCTGCCCCTTACAGCCTATAATTTTATCAAGTGGGCTGGAGGAACTCAAAAGACCTCCTGACCAGTACCTCCATATTACAAAGAAAGTTGATCCTCTGTCCTAGATAAAAGGGATCTCTCCCTCCTCAAATACTTTTTCCTTTCATAATTTGTTCAGTGTTTATCTTGAACAGATAGGGTGTTTTCAATTTTCTGCTACAAGAAAAAGACTCTGAATATTTTTGAACTGATAGTACTTCTCTTTCTTTTTATGGCAGTATTCCCTCCTCAAATTTCCCTAGAACACTTTGTCTGGATTTATCCTTTGTCACTGTCATATTCTACCATATGTAACAGTGACTTGTATATGTGCACTATTTACCAATAAGGTTGTAATCTCCTTGATGCCAGGAAAATTGGCAGTTTTTATCTTTGGCAGCTAGGTAGATAGATAAAACAGTGGACAAAGCACTGGGTCTGCGGTCAGGATGACAAGTTCAAATCCAGCCTCAGACATTTCCTAGTTATGTGACCCTGGGCAAGTCCCTTAACCTATGTTTGCCTCAGTTTCTGCATTTGTACAACAGCACCTGGCTCTCAAGGTTGTTGTGAGGATAAAATGAGATAATATTTGGAAAGTATTTTGCAAACCTTAAAGCACCATAAAAATGCTAGCTTTTATTATTGTTGTTGTTGTTATCTTTGCATATCCATTTCTTAGCATAGTGCTTTACACAAAGTAAGTGTTTAACAAATATTTGTTGAAATGAATTATTCCTAAATGGAAAACAATGTACCATCAAAGAGCTAACATCATGGTCTGACTATAAACTGTGCTTTTTTCAGACTGCACTTTTTTTTTTCCAAACACAGCTTTCATAAATCTTAAGTATACTTCCTATGAATCAGGTACTCTTGGGGGCAGCTAGGTGGCACAGTGCATAGAACACCAGCCTTGGATTCAGGAGGACCTGAGTTCAAATGCGGCCTCAGACACATAACACTTACTAGCTATGTGACCCTGGGCAAGTCACTTAACCCCATTGCCTAGCCAAAAAAAACCAAAACATAACAAAATAAATCAGGTACTCTTTTTTATTCATACCTGCATGCTGTATTTTGTTTTCTTTTAGAGAGATGTCACTTCAGGAGTGTGGCCCATGATGTACAAATAAAATAATTGTTTTTGTTGAAAGAATGGGCCACTCTGCCTAGGCCTGGAGAAACTAGATTAACACATACACTGAATTTACCTATATTTAAGCATTTGCAAACACAAATACCTGCTGAAATTCTGAGAAGCCAAGCAAAAAGCTTCTGCTGTGCCAATTTCCCACTCTATAAAATGTTCTATGACTATAGCAAAATTCAGATGACAGAATCCATACCCTGAAAGCCAGGACAGCAGTGGTGATTGTGACTATTTTTATTCAATGTGGGTGTAAAAAGTGGCACACAACATAGATGATTTTAAAGTTTACAAAGAGGTTTACCTACATTATCTCATTTGATTTGTGAAACAACCCCATAACCTAAGTAACACAAAAATGATTATCCTCAGGACTCAAGCTAGGTAGCTTACCCAGGGCCACACAACTTGAGTTAGAGCTGGAATCTTAACTGACATCTCTCCTGATTCCAAATTCTGTACCCTTTCCTCTACATCATAGTGCTTGCCTCATCATGTGCTATCCATCATTCCATCATTCAGATGGACTGACTGACTCAGTGACACAACCTTTGAATGAATGACTTTCAAGGCAAAAAGAAAAATGTTTGTAACTCAGGTCACGGGTACCTGCGAGTTCCAGGTAATCAACACACTCCGTCTGAGAGTACCGAAGAGCCACATCCTGGGCTGTTTCATTACGGAAGTTCAGGGCTTCTGTATCAACTTCCAGATCCACCAGCGCTTTCAAAGTTTCCACTTGGCCCCAGGCTGCAGCACAGTGTAAGAGTGTGTAACCTGGCAAAGTGAACAAAGGCAATCAAATCAAATACATTTGGATATTTCAGAGTATTTTTTCTGGTGGAAGAGATCAGCCTCTAAAATGCAGCAGTGATCCTTTAGATTACAGGTTTAGAGCTGGAAGAGAGTACAAAGGCCATCTAGTATGACCCAAGACAAGGTTTATAAAATATTCCCAAGTCTGGGAGCATGAAATATGCCCTCAAACTAAATTTTAAGGACAAGCTCATGGGAGGATGGGAGGATGGTAAAGAAATGGAAACCTTGGGACAGGAGGCCACTGCTGGGGAGCTATGAGGTAGAAAAAGAAGAAGAAGGAAGAAAAGCAGAGTTGGGCCAGCTGGGGAAGAGCTAACCTGGGGTTAGTTGAGAAGAAAGTATAGTTGGTGCCCTCTAAATTTAGTTTCCAGGGGAGAGGGGAGGGAATTCTGCTCAACTTACCCTAGTTACAGCTCTGAGCTACAAACTCAGGAATCATCATAAAATTCTGTACCCAAACACTATTGTTACAGTCATGGAAATTACTACTTTCCCAAAGAAACTAGACGGAGAAAGTACTTAAAATGCAAAGAGAGAGTTCAGATCATTCCCTCCTTAATTTTAGTAAAAGTATTGGAAGAAAAAAATTGAGTAAATATTTCACGATGATAATGAAAAGGTAACAAAACGTTACTATGACTAAACAGGGCTAGAAACACTGGGCTGGGAGGAAAAAAAGGACCCCAGTAAAAAGCTTCTGTTTCAGACTAAAGCACTTCTTAGTGCTTAACTGTCCACAAGAGGATGAGGCTGTGATAGGTATATGACAAGGGCCTTTCTGGGAACAATGAATGAATAAGGAACATCTTTGAAAAGCTTTGCTTAAAGGTTCAGAAATAAAACCACCACCTCTATTCTATTCACCAGATCATACCTCTGGTGCCGGAAGGTACCTCAGAAAACACCTAGTCCAACTCTCTCATTTAACAGACGAGAAAACTGAGGCCCGTGTGGGCTAAATGAATTGCCCTAACAGCGTCAGAGGCAAGATCTGAATCTAGGTCTTCTGACTCCAGGGACAATGCTCCTTCCACTAAACCAAGCTGTCACTAAGAATTCCATACTCAACTACGCAGTTACTTTGTGACTTTGAACAAATCGCTCTGTCCGTTTGTTTTCCCATTTGACGATGACGATGCTATCTAGACACCCCCTATCTTATCTAGACAGAAGTCATGCCCTGAAAACAACAATGGCAGTAGTGATTATGACTGTATCTACTCAACACAAGTGTTCAAGAACCAACTGGATAATACCTCATTTTTAACAAGTCATTATTTAGGTTTTTAGTATTGAAAATAATAAGCAGACTCACGTTCGAATCCCAAAAACATTTATTTGGGCTGGCTGTTGTCCTTCATTCCGGAAGAGGACCAAAATGACATCACTAGAGTCCTTTGCTACAGTCAAGTTACAGTGTGCCTGACTGGCTGATCAGACCAATACGAGCTCAGAATGCCGTACCACAGGTCGGACACAAATAGTCCGTGTGAACACTTGGGGCGAATTCTCTAAATCTGCACATCTCATGTGTCTTTTGAGCTACTTCAATTCTGCTTTTCTCATAGAGCATAGCACCTTCTCTGATGAAGGCATGCCATGCTGAGAGGTCGCGTGCCAGTGTCTCCCACGTCACACAAATAGATAGGCACTGCTAAAGATATATGCATAAACAGGTTCACGGTAAAGCAAAGAGTACACTGCCCACTAGGTATCAGAAAACTATTACCGGTACAAGGATAAGGAACTGTAGTACAAATGTACATTCGGCATGGTGTTGAAAGGAAACCCCACACGTGGTATGACAAGGTGAGTATGTTCTCACGCCTGGGCTGAGGATATCTTTCTTTTAGATATTCCCAAATAGCTTTCTTGTCTCTATAGATGCAGTCATTCACTCAATTAAATCAAGCACCTACCATATGCCAGGTACTGTGTTAGGTGTCAGGAATACAAAGATATAAGAGAAAGGATCCCTACCCTCTAGAAATTTATATTCTCTCAAGGGGAAACAACATGTACATCTATATGTATGGACAAAATAAATACGAGCTACTTCGAGGGGGATGTGCTAGCAGCTGGGAGGATCAGGAAAGGCTTCATAAAGAAGGTGATAAGCTGAACTTTGAAGGAAACTAGGGCTTCTAAGAGAAAGAAGGCACAGAGATAGGAGAGGGGGTGTTGTATGTGAGGAACAGCAGGGACAACATGAACACAGTATGCTTGGATAAATTGTACACGGGATATTCTAACGTATAATAACCCTGAAATGGTAGGTTGAAGCCAGATTGTGAGAGTCAAATGGAGTTTTTATGTTTTTGCTTTTTAATCCTGGCTGTAATAGAGAGCCATTGGAATTTAACGAGCAAGAGAGTAACATGATCATACCAACCTTTTGGGAAAATCATTTTGTCAGCTCTGTGAAAAAAATGGATGGGTGATAGGATAGACTTCAGACAAGGAGGCCATTTTTTTGTTGTTCAGTCATTTTCAGTCCTATCTGACTCTTTATGACCCCTTTGGGGCTTTCTTGGCAAAGATACTGGAATGATTTGCCATTTCCTTCTCCAACTCATTTGATAGATGAGGAAACTGAGGAAAACAGGGTTAAGTGACTTGCCCAAGGTCATCTAGCTAGTAAGTATCTGAGGCCAAATTTGAACTTAGGTCTTCCTGAATCCAGGCCCCACCCTCTATCCACTACGCCACCTTGCTGCCCCAAAGAGGCTACTATAATAGTCCAAATAAGTTGTGATAATGCCTTGAATTAGGCTTTGAGGGTCTATGTGAGACATGCTAGAGATGTGAAATTGATAAGATTTGGCAAATGACTGGGTTTGTGGGGTAAAGGGAGAGTGAGTGTTCAAGGACGACACCAAGGGTGACTGAAATGATGGTGATACCTTTGACAGAAATAAAAAAGTCTGAGAGGAAGAAAGGAAGTTTGAAGGGAAAGACAGAGTTCAGTTTTTAATATGCTGAGTTTAAGATACCTATGGGACATCCAATTCAAAATATTCAACAGGCAGTCTATGGTGTGAGATTAGAGCTCAAGAGAGAGCGTACGGTTAGATATATAAATTTGAGAGTGATCTGCATAGAGAAGATAATTAAACCCATAACTGCCATGGGTTTATTCTAGGGTAGGGGTTTTTAATCTAGGGTCTGTGAATTTATTTTTAAAACTTTGGTGACTTTATTTCAACATAATAGGTTTCCTTTGTAATATATTTCATGCATTTAAAAACATCATACTGAGCAGCAGTCCATTGCCTTCACCAAGACTGCCAAATGGGTCCAAGATACAAAAAAGTCAAGAACCGCTGTTCTAAGGAGGCAAAAGACTTGGGCAGAAAGAGTTGATTTGGGGTCTTAGAGCTATTAGAACATGGGCTCTTCCAGTCAGAGGGAAGACCCGAAAAACAGTCATCTCACTATAGAGGAGAGAATTTCCTTGTCCTCACAAAATACTTAAAGCTCACTTAAGCTGCTTTGCTCTTGGCGATACCTGTTACCTATGTATAAATGAAAGGAAAATATAAAAAATGGCTGTCAAATTTACTCAACCTTAAATTAAAGATATTAGATGCTTCATTAGTTGATTGACTTCATTCCTAAGAAATAACTCCAAAGAAAAAGAATAGAATACCTCTAGCCGTTTTCTCATTCAGGCTCACACCATATTTTGCCAATAGTCTAATCACTTCGCTTTGCCCAGCCATGCACGCTGTATACAAGAAGTTCCTTCCAATGACATCTTCTTCTGTAATTAGTTGCATTGCACTAGAATGATAGGGCTCTTCTGGGTCTTCAAGAATCTGCTGCAGAAGCTCTACGTTTCCTGTAAGAATGTGTCGAAGAAGAGGATTTAAGCCAGATTCGTCCTCAGACGTCATGCTGATTTCTTGTTCTTCCAAGATTTCAGGTTCGTTGGAAGGTTCTGGCTCTGATAACGAAACCACTTTCTTGTTTAACACCTGAGAGGGAAAAATGAGTGATGTAAAAACTGTTCCGAGAAGCCAAGCAATAGATGTAGGGCACATATTTTGGGCCTACCACCACACTTACAAAGTAAGGGAAAGATTTTCTCCGCCCAAAAGAAACTCATGGCACAGTGCCTTGCAAAGAGCAAATGCTTAAAAATGTTTGTTGAATTGAACTGAATTGTTGTTGTTGTTCTTCAAAGAGGACCAATGACATTGCGAGTGATGTCTTGATTTGCCCATGAACTGGATTTAAGAGAGGCAGAGTTGCAAAGTCTTCAGCCTCGCTCTTTCCCCCAGAATCACTAAAGTCCAGTGGCAAGACAAATCAAAATTGACAGTGGCCAGAATGCAGTGGGTAACCTTGGCCTTTGTAAATCAAGCTCTTTCCCAGACCTCAATTTGTCTGAGGCAACTCCCTTTCAATAGAACTGAGACAAAAGATGGCCTAATTTACCATCACAAAAACATCAATCTAGGAGGGGAAGATCATCAAAGTTTCTGGACAGAACAGAAAACAATTGCTTTTTGCACTCATTCTAAGTGAGAGGTTCCCAAAGTGGGCGATACTGACCCCTAGGGGGTGCTAGGAAGATGGGGAGGTATGGGGCAATAGTAGCCTTGGGTGTATTTGGGGAAGTTGAATAAAAATAAGGGGGTGGTGGAAGCATAAGGAAAGAAGAAACGAGAAGAAAACAAAACTGTTCATATCATACATGTTTATTTTCCAAATAAACACCAAAATGCAAGTTATATCAGGGTCAAGTCCACTGACAGGTCTTAACAAGCAAGTGTGGCAGGCAAGTGTTCAGCATATTGTTGGGAAATCCAGCATGCATCTGCAGGAATATGTGCATGGAATGACTTGTTTACAATACAATACTATGTGGTTACATGATGCAATATTACATCATCAAAATTTCGATGCAGGAAAAACACAAATATACAACAAATTATTAAATTTAAGATGTATCATTTTTTTAAAAATTGTATTTTTTTGAAATAATGCAAATTTTTTAAAAATGTTAAAGGCTGGGGCACTGAGTAATTTTTTTTTTAAATGGGGTGGTAGGCCAAGTAAGTTTGGGAACCTCTATTGTAAGCCATCAAAGCCTAAACAATGAGCCATAGCGGCTTGGGCTGGGGCTATTATTAGCCTTTCAGTGACAGCCAGAGTGATTTGGGTTTAAAGGGTAGTTAGGGAGCTCCATTTGAAAAATAATGGACTGGTCCAGAGAATCAATGGACTCTTTTAAAAACCATTACTTTTTTAAAAGCTTGTTTTTTTGGAGATATATTTCAAGAAATCATAAATGGAAACTGCACAAAACAAAAAGCAAATTGTTCCAGCTTTTAGAAAGAAATCTAGCCCCCAAACCCTAAATATAAGCAACCAAAAATTATATTCCTATGGACAGAGCAACCAAATATAAGTGTATGGTACCCCAAGCTGAGAGAGGGATCACACGTGGTGAGGGGATGGAGTTATATGTGGCTGCAAGGGAGGCAGAACAAACATCTCTACACTCATCTCCCCCCACCCTTCTTCAAGACTTTCATTCCTGCCATGTGCTTTTATCAGAGCTTATCTCAGGGGTCTGCAAGCTCTTCTTTCAAGGTGGCATGATCTAAGGAGAGGTGTGGTCACTGCTCTCCCAGCCTCTCCTCTGGTCTATAAGGGACCACAAACACTCTTCTCCTCCCTGGAATGGTGACCAGGGCCCCTGTACCCCACCCATAAAGTGTAGATAATAAGTATAGCTATCTCCTAGGGTCAACTATTTCAGCTGAGTTTGCAGTTAGAAAGAACTTTGTGTACCTCCTAGGAGGTGTAGTAGCCAGGGCACTAGATCTGAATTCACAGGGGTCTGAATTCAAATCCTGACTGCCCCTGCTACCATCTGTGTGTCCTTAGACAAGTTCAAATCCAGCCTTAGACCCTTACTAGGTGGGTGACCCTCAGCAACTCACGTAACCTCTCCTTGCCTCAGTTTCTTCATCTGTAAAATGGGGATAACAACAGCACTTAGCTCTCAAGATTGTTGTGATGATGAAATGAGATAACAATTGTAAAATCACTTAGTACCTCAACTGGCACATAGTAAGCTCTATGAGAAAAATGATTATTTCTCTCTTGTATTAATAACTAATTATTGTATTGAGACCAAGATTTTTCCCGTTTTCCACTTTCTCATCCAGAAATCAACCAGTATGGGAAATCTCTCTCAAAGACTTACCTAGCCAGGATAGCTTGATCTAATCAAAGACATTAAAAGAAATTATAAATTTAGGCTAATAGGTACATTCCTGCTCATTGTGTTTGCTCAGACAAGTCTGGGAAAACATGGATTCTCCCTCTTGTCAAACAGGTAATATGGAAATTCATAAGTCTCTTTGACCAAGACTTGAGTGATCCAAGTCACATACCCCAAGACCCTCATTGCAATGTAGCCTGCCTCCCATTATAATATTCAATTCTCTCATTAATTGTTAACCAATCAGAGTTGATTGACATCCTCAGTAACACTCATTCTTCCAAGGGCATGTAAACTGTGAGCCCACAGCCATGAGTGGGTCTTTGGCAATTAAGAGTGTCAAAGACCTCCTTTTATTAATAAACATGCTGCCAGTATTAATCGAATGATTACATTACCCAGAAACTATATCCCTCGAACTTTTTAAACATCACAGCTATAAGGATGGAAGCCACCCAGACTAGAATTTAGTAGAAGGAGGAAAGCAAATAGGATTTCATTCCTAAAACTGGGCAATGCTTTTAATGACTCTGAGTGGCCCTCATAACAAAAAACAAAATGAAACAAAAATTTAACCCTAGTATTTTTTATTTTATGATATGAATTGTCTATTTCCATAATCTCAGGAAAATTGAAGACAAGGTGACTTGACTGAATAATCTCCTTGGGGAGAAAAACATATGGAAACAAGTTGAAAACAGAGGAGCTCATTCATTCTCTTATCAAATGCGAATCACTTTCCTCCCCGGCCATTTTCTCACCAGCCGCCTTGCCACAACTGCAAAATCCACCTCTCCCTACTTTCCAGTCATGAAACCATAGAAAAATCAAATCAAATCAAATCAATACCGCCACTGCAATTAGAAAGGATGTGTCATTCACTCTCTTAAATCAGTTTACCTTTTGACTCTACCTAGTCATTTATATCTTGTTTCCCCACATTAGAATGAGTTCCTTTGAGGGCAGTGATTGCATTTTTGCCTTTCTTTGTATCTCTAGCACTTAGCAAGCACTTAGTAAATTGTGGTTGATCTGTTAATTCATGACTATCCCAAACTCAAGTATCCAAACTCCCCATTATGCACGGTCTTCTTCTACTAGAACTAGGGTCCTTAAACACAAGGATTTTTATATTTGTTCAACTCTAGCACATAGCACACCGCTTGGCACACAGGAAGCTTTAATAAATGCTTTTATATTCATTAATTCAAGTACCTGCTACATACAAAGCACAAAAGAAGGATCCCAAAAGTCTTGGAGCAAACTTTAGGATATGATAGCCTTAAATTGCACTAAGAGTTTTTGAACACCCTGTATGATATGGTACTGCTTTCTCTAATTTCTGTACCACTCAACGATTATTTTTAGAAAAAACTTCAAGAAGGGAATATGACTAGAACCAGTACTTAAAAGATAGTACGATTTAGATTGCTTCAAGAAAGCGGTAATAAAACCCAGGTTCTTAGATATTTATATATAAATGCACGAAGTATGGGCAACAAGCAAGATAAACTAGAAACTCTTTACACACACACACACACACACACACACACACACACACACACACATGATTTCGATAAGCTCAGGGTGGGGGAAACTGCAGCTGACCTCGAGGCCACATGTGGCCTTCTAGGCCCTTGGGTGCAGCCCTTTTGACTGAGTCCAAGTTTTACCGAAAAAATCCTTTTCTTAAGGGGATTTGTCTGTGAAGTTTGGATTCAGTCAAAGGGCTGCACTTGAGGACCTGGAGGGCCATATGTGTCCTCAAAGCCACAGGTCCCTCACCCCTGATCTAGATTATCAGCTAAAACTATTAAAATGAAACTTACTAGGGTTAGTGTAAAATCTTAAACTGGAATTTTAAAAGTCAGAAATACAATATAATAATAGCTAATAATAGGTAATATTTACATAGAGCTTACTATGTGCCAAGTGCTTTATAATTATTATCTCATTTGAACCTTACAACAGTCCTGGGAGGTTAAGAGCTATTATTTTCTCCATTTTACAGATGAGGAAACTAAGGCAAACAGAGGTTAAATGACTTGCCCAGGGGCACACAGCTAGTAAGCATCTGAGGCCACATTTGAACCCAAGCCTTCTTGACTCCAGGTCCAGCATTCTACCTACTGCACCATGGTTGGACAGCTTTTTGTCCAAAAAAAAAAAAAATCCATGGGGTTTTAGTGGGCTTCAAGTTCAATATGTCAGCAAATCAAATAAACAAAACAATTAATTTGATCTTGGGCCATGTTCAGAGAGTCATAGCAGACAGAGCAAAGGAAGCAACCTTCCTGTTGAACTCTCACCTGATCACACCACATCTGGAATATTTGGCTTAATTTTAATTGCCACATTTTAGGAAGAAGCCTGATAAACTGGAAAACCTCCAGAAGGTGGAGCGTCATCACTTAATTAAAGCAAAGATCTAAATCAACACCAAATTGAAAGAAAGAAAAAATATTAAAAGACACTACATAGAGTTAGAACAGCTCTAACCTGACCCAAAACAAGCTGTTGGCTAAAAATTGAAAATGCATAAAAGTAATGATACTAAATGTGCTAATTACCATTTCCTAAAGAAGTTTAACTGATATAAAATGGTCACCACAATAAAACCAAGAGTCCAGAAACCACCAGCCAATACACATTTCATCGCCTTGCCAAGCAAAGATATTTGCAAAACATTACCAAGCAGGATGAAAAAAGATGATGAGCAATATCACCTTGCAAAACAGCAAAAAGCAGTGATGGGGAAAACAATGCTGTGAAAACTTAGCACAAGACCCAACTAAGCCAGATCATCTCAAAAACATATAGAGAGTAGACAAAATTGCAAAGAGGACAAATTATAGATACGAAATAAAACGAATCTGCCAGTATTTCTATAGCAACTTATTCTCATTATTGATAATAATAAAACCACTCATTAGAACTCTAAAAATTCAATACTTAAGTGCTATATGAATAAGTATAATGGCATTTAAGAAGAAAAAGTTTGCAAAAGCTGCTGAACCACAACACAGACAAACAGAAAAACGTAGGGAGCTTTAAAGATACTCAGGGCAAGATTTTTAAGACAAAATCTTTCAAGAGAAAGATTCCAAAATAATAGAAAAAAATCACAGGAACTATTGTTACCAAAAAAAAGTAATTGAAAAGACATCAGCAACTACTAACCTATATGCCTACTTTCTCATCTTTATAAAATCTCTAAGAATGGTCCACACATGTATTGAAGTTATCTTTGTTTATAATATGAAAGGAGAATAGGTAGAGTTTCCTAAATGATTTTCTGCAGCTGAGCAAAGCAAGTCTTCGCAGTCACACAATTGCCAGAAAGATATGGAGGATATAAGTAAGATTTCACTGTGTTTGTTTCTTAATTACAAAACAAATAAAACTGACTCAGTGAGGCAAAATGCAGGCTTAAAGGTGTCAATCAGGTGCCTCCCTTCCAAATAAGTGAATATTATACAAGACTCCTTAACAGGTGCTGCCACAGAGATAACTTTACTTGATAAGTCACTAATTATCAATATCAACTAAAGCATAAAACAGGGAGACCAAAGGCATTTGCCACTATCATGGAAAATGTGCTGCACATAGTCTAAATGGAAGAAATATATTCCCAGTATCAAGAAATGTTTGCCCTTTCCCATTTAAATAACTAAGTAGAATAAAGTTTCTGCCCTCCATAGGCTACATATGGTGATGACTGGGACTTGTATGGAAAAAGTGGGAAAGTGGTAGCAATCAGGAAAGAAGGACTCAACAGATATTTTTGCCCTCACCTTATACCAGGTAGAAGGCATCAAAATATTGGAGGATGTTGGCTAGTCAGACAAACTGGAATCTGAGTAGTTGTGCTATCGATTCGTGAGGACTATGGGATGAGAGAGTGGCTGAATGAGAGAGAGTGAAGTGGGGAGAGGGACAGAAAGGAACAGAGCGACAGAGACAGAGAGGCTACCCACTTTTCCCTTCCTCCACGTGGCAGTCAATTAATCAGCAAGCATTGATTAAATCTGTTAAATGCCAGGCACTGTGCTAAGCACTGGTTATAGAAAAATAAAAGGAGACAACCTTTGCCCTCAAACAGCTAAGCACTGGGATACAAAGATAAAAGAATAAAGCAGTACCGAGAAGCTGATATTCTATCAAGGAAGGAAACATGTACATATATAAGTATATCTAAAACATACACAGGGCCCGGCCTTGAGATTTCATTGGTGCGGGGAGTGTCCAGGGAGGCACTTGCTCTACCAGTATAGGTCAGCACTTCTCTTCAATGTATAATCATGTTAACATTGCCGAGAGCACTAAGTGACTTGTTCAGACACAAAGAGCCGGCATTTATTTGTTTATTTGTACAGAATAAACAGAAAATCAATACAAGGCAGAGACGGAGCACTTTGGCAGTTGGGTGAGAACAGCAAAAGCTTCCAGTCAAAGGATGTGCCCGAGCTACATTTCAAAGAAATACAGGCATACAAAGAAACTCAGGTAAAGTCAGAGGGCACGGCAGATATTGGAGATGGTGCAAAGTCACAGAGATGAGAGGAGGAGTGTGCTGTGTGAAAAACAGAAAGTCAGTGTAGCTGGAACAAAAAGTGTTGAAAGAGAAGTAATGTATAAAGAGGCTGATGGAAAAATAGGTCAGAGCCACGTGGTTTGTTATTGTTGACTTGTTTCAGTAGTGTCCGACTCTTTGTGACCTCATTTCGGGTTTTCTTGGCAAAGATACTGGAGTGGTTGGCCATTTCCTTCTCCAGCTCATTTTACAGTTGAGGAACAGAGGCAAACAGGGTTAAGTGACTGGCCCAGGGTCACACAGCTACTAAGCGGCTAAGGCCACATTCGCACTCAGGAAAGGATCTTTCTGACTCCAGGCCCAGCACTTGGTGCACTATGGCACCACCTAGTTGTCCTCAGGCCGAGTGGGGAAGGGCTTTAAAACAAAAATGGAGGGTTTCATATTTGATCCTGAATACAACGTGGTGCCAGGAAAGTTTGTTGAGCAGGGGAGTGATATGTTGAGATCTGCATTTATGGAAAATCACTTCCACAGCTGTGAGGATGGATTAGCGTGGGAAAAGATGAGGCAGGGAGACCATTGAGAAGACTGTCTCAGTAGTCTAGATCTGGGATGATGAGAAGTTGGTGGCACTGTGAGTAGAGAGAACCGAGGTGATACAAAAGATGGAGGGGGGAAAAAGAGCAAGGTTTGGCAACCAATTAATGTGGAGTAAAGAAGAGTGAAGAGTAAAAGATAACACCAAGATTACAAACCTGGGAGACTAGAAGAATGTTGGTGGTCTAGACAGAAATAGAAAAGTTCAGTAGAAGGGAGGATTTGGGAAGAAAGATGATGAGTTCTGGTTCGGACATGTTGAGTTTGAGATGTCTTAGGGATGTGCGGTTCAAAATGACCAAAAGGTACAGTAGTTAGTGATGGAGGACTAGGTTATGTGAAACTGTGGCTACCTTTTGAGATTTGTAAGTATTCTGTGTAGAGAAATAATTAAACCCATGGTATCTGATGAGGATAGTGCTTCGGTGAACATCTATAGTCAGGGGATGAGTTATAGATGGTGAGCAAGCGAAAAAGACTGAGAGGGACTAGTGAGACTGGTGGGGGGGAACCAAAGCAGGGGGCTGGTCATAGAGGAAGAATAAAGGATAACAAATGGACAATCCAGATGCTGCACGGATGTCCGTGAAATTTGTCTCATCAGCATGGCATTGTAGAAAGAGTGCCTGGTTTGGTGTCAGAGTACCTAGGTTTATATTCTGGGTCTGTTACATTCTATTACTTATATGACCTTGGTCAAACTGCCTAACCTTTCTAGGCCTTAGTTTCCTCATTTGTAAAATAAATCAGTTGACTTCAGAGGCTCCTTTTATGATTCTATGATCCTATGAAGATTTACACACAACTCCCCAGCCCCAACCCCAGCTCATTAGATAGATCCTCTCCAGAGGATTTATAGGAAAATGTGGTCAAGAATGACTTGGGATGAGCTATAGATGAGTTGTGATCTGAAAAGATACTGGAAATACCCACAATGTTGAAATTAAGCATCAACTAAATTATCAAAATATGCAATTCTCTTCAAGGAGTCTAGAAAAAGAAGTATCAAAAATAAGAACATGTTTCCCTAGCATTGTTTAGAAGAAAGGGTGCCTTGATCAGTCAAATTGAATATCCCTGTCTTCTGGCAGATAAAGACTCACAGTCAAGAATTAAGCAAGCTACTATAACTTAAAAATGATATCTAGATCAGTCAACTTCTTTTGTCATAACTATAATCACCAAGCAACCCTGTGACAGTAACTTTGCTTACCAAAAAAACTTTCTTGCTGGAGAGAGAACGTATCGACAAGATGACAACAATATTCTGGTCTATTCAGCAATTTCGTCAGCGTGAATTAATAAACTGCCTTTCTGGTTAATAAAACTGTTTTTTCTAAATTATTTAGTGTGAATCAATCCCCTTCAGGTCATGCTCATTCCTAGGTGAAAAGATAAAATTAAATTTCTCAACTTGTAAACCTAAAGACCAAACCCTGAGACCCCTGCTTACCCTACCAAGACAAAGGCATTCCATTCTGCAATAGCCTACTGGTCTCTCTCTTTTTCATCTTTTATCACTCAATTATACAACAATCACCATGAACTCAGGCTAAAACACATACCTGAGGATACTATGGAATGACGAGATAGTAATGAGGTATAAATGGAAGGAAAACTATTATTTATAAGACGACCTATGTTCTAGACCTGCCTCTTGTCACTAATTAGCTGTGACCGTGAACAAATCATTTAACTTCTCTGTACCACAATTCCCTCATCCCTCAAAATGGGAATATCTATCCTGCTTACTTTTGTGGATTGTAGGCAATTGACTGAGATAAAGTATTTTGAAAAGTACAACGTTTTATAAATGTCAGGGGTATCATCATCATTGTTATTCTAATTCTCATCTTTTTCAATGGAGTTCAGATAGAAATGGTCCAGAGACAATACTAGTCTCTACCTACTATTAGTCCTTTTACATAATGTTGTGTAGACTATTGCACAGGTGATCAAAAGAACTGCTTTTGTAATTGGGTTGGGATGCCACTTTATTTTCTGCACTGAAGGCATCTTCAGCACAACTCCAGTAGCACATAGCAGAAAGGGGATTTGTTATTGTTGTTGCTGCGCTGGGAAATCCCTGAGAACACTTCCCAAGACATCATCCCTTTTTTCCCAGGCCTATGGGCTCTCCGCAGAAAGCAACAGAACACAAGATGTTTGGCCTGCCAAGATCAGAAAGACAAGAGGAAGGCAGAGGTATTGAGGTGTGGATTTGGAGAGACTTCCCTGAGAAAGAGGCCATCACCCTATGCCACTGCAGGAAGGGCAGGGAGAGGAGAACCCCTGTGATGTCCCTGATTGTAACACACACACACACACACACACACACACACACACACACACACACACA
>NW_020954567.1:12652442-12764008 GCF_900497805.2 Vombatus ursinus
ACACACACACACACACACACACACACACACACACACACACACACACACTCACAGACGGGCTGCCCTTCACAAAGGCTGGAGTTGGGGACACCTGGGAGCCGGCCGGTGCTCTGCTTCTCACCACCCTGCCTCCCAATTATCCCCGCCAAACTGGATACAGCCCCAACTCATCCTTGCCCAGACCCTCTCCCCTCTTCTCTTACTGATCTCTGGGCTTCCACGGTTACCATGGTAATTGCTGCCTCGGCCTGCACTGGGCAGCTGCGGAGAGATTACAGCTGGTAGGAAAGGGGGAGGAGGAGGTTCGGCGTCTTGCAGCCCGAGCAACGCAGGCACGCAGCGGGCAGGCCGAGAGCCAGGTTCCCTCCCTCCCTCTCTGCCTTCCGACCCGTTTCTAGGCCCTAACCTCTAGCCCTCCCCACATACGCTATCTGCCTTCTCCAGAAGGCCAGGATTTTAACATTAAAAACAATGCACACACTGGGTCCCAGCCTTCCCCAGGCTTAGCTTTTGCTCTCTGAGAGGAAGGGTTCCTGACAATGATTTATAAATACTGCAAGACACGAGAAGGGGACGCTAACTTGATCTTTTTGCTCCACGGGAATTCTGCCGTGATTTATCCTGTCACCATCGAGGAGTCATTTGTTAAACCCGGTCTTGTTGTCCAGGACCACCTTGGGCAATCTGTGACATGAATTCTAAGACACGATGCCTGACTTTTAGAGATTTAAAATCCCAAGCAACAGAAAACAACAGAAAAGAAACTACTGAGAAGCCTGTGAGAGTCGATGAAGTAGCAAGCCCCGAACTCTCAAATAAGTAAATGTTTCTAATCTATTCAGAGACTGGGGTTTTGAGGGTGGAATAAAATGATTGCTTCCCTACCGTTCCATCAAGTGAAGGCTTTTAGGAAGTAGGACTTTAGGATCCAGGATTTAGAGATGGAAGGGGCCCCAGAGGTCATCTACTCCAATCCATTGTGGGATTTAGAGTGAGGTCATCAAATTTCCAATTTTGCAAATGAGGAAAATGAGGTTCAAAGAAAAGGAAATAGCTTACCCCAAATCAGCTAGTGTATAATGGAACTGAGTGAGGAACCTAGATCTCTTGCTTTCAAACCCAGGCTCTTCCCCTCTACTGTACTCTTTCCATCCCAAAGGGAAGGGAGAGGAGAGAGTTTGGCAGAGCTAAGGGGGAACTATCCCCGGTGCAGAGAGTAGCAAGAAGAAAGGTACAGAATCAGAAGGAGGAGAACCTGTATATCCAGAAGGTTTGCCAGTTAACAATACCCAGATGCTTTTGTTTTACAAAAATTATAATAATAATACCTATTAGAGATTGCAGCAATGATGAGAGATCAAAGGCTAGGGTCACCTTCTGTTGATTATCCCCAATTGGTCCTGCCTACATCTTGTTTGTACATGGTTGTTTGCATGTTTTCTCC
Organism: Vombatus ursinus; assembly: GCF_900497805.2. Lineage (NCBI taxonomy): Eukaryota > Metazoa > Chordata > Mammalia > Diprotodontia > Vombatidae > Vombatus > Vombatus ursinus. The sequence continues at coordinate 12,653,887 of NW_020954567.1, forward strand.
CCCATCAGCCTGGGGTCCTCGAGAGCAGGGATGGTCTTCTGCCTTTCTTTGTATCTCCAGCACTTTGAACAGTGCCTGGCACACAGCAGGCTCTTAACAAATGCTTGTTGACTGACCAACAATACTCTCCTTGCAATGTATTCTTGAAGAGCAAGGCCCACACCAACACATCTAGGAGTCAAACACACAGAGCTACGTTCTAGAGTACAGACTAAACCAGATTAAAATGCAAATGGGAAATACTTAACAAAATAAATAAAAATACAATAACACATAGAAAATATTAAAAAATTTTTAACTGAGTCATTATACAGTAACAAAGATCCTTAGGTATGGTTGAGGGGCCCCAATTTGATTTGAATTTGATACCACAGGAGTGATGTACAGTTAGTTGGTCAAGTAGGAGTCAGAAGACTTGGGTTTGATACTAGCTGTGTGTCTGGGAGCTCCAGTTTCCTCATCTGTAAAATGGGGATAACACCTGCATATCTAGCTCAGGTAGTTGTTTAAGGGTTAAATGCATGTCTGTTGTTATTATAGTCTGCACATTTATTTTAAAATGTGAGTGCTAGAAGCCAGCATCGCTGTACTGAGAACAAGTCAAAGAAGGTAGTTAAGAAGGAAATGGAGCACAAGATTAGTGAATGGAGAGTAAACCAGCACCCAGATATATGGTCCACAGGTAAAAGGGATCACCTTCTGGATAATCTCCATCTGGATGTTCTATGGGAATATTAAGCTCAGCATGTCTAAGACATAACTCATGATCTTCTCTCCCTGCCCCCCCAAAACTGATCCCTCCACCAACCTTTCCTGTTTTTGCTGTGTGCCATCATCTTTGGGGCCTAACTTCACATCCACATAGTCACGTTCAATTCTTCCCTCCTTCTTACCCTGCCAAATCTCGACAGTTCAACATCTCTACTAAGTCCATCCCTTTCTCCCCATTCCATGCAATGTCATTATCTGGACTATTATCTAGACAACAGTCTAGACTATCGTAATAACCTCCAAATCAATCTCCCTGTTTCCAGCCTCTCAGTGGTTTGGGCATTGTGAGCTCCTTGAGGGCAGGGGCCATCTTTGGCCTTCCTTGGTATCCCCAGCGCTTAACATAGGGCCTGGCCCACAGTAGGCGCTTAATAAATGCCCGCTAAGACTGCCTGGCGCTGCTCTCCAAACGAGCGCCCTCTGCAGAAGGCCCTGTGCGCTCACTCAGGGACCAGACCCAGAGGCCCTTTCTTTTCCCCGCCCCTACCAGAACCTCCCGGAACCCTTCTCGGGAGCGCGAGTTTCCTCTCGATGCTCTCTTGGCACCGGACCACTTCCGGCCGCTGGACAGAGACGAGCAGGAAGTGGCTCTGAGGGGTTTGGATTCTGCTGTCGAGGAGGCGGTGACGGCTGCGGCGGTGGCTGCGGGGCGGGTGCGTGGCTGGGTGAGTGAGGAACCCCGCGGGAGAGAGCGGGGAGCCGGGGGCCGGGGAGGCAGCCCGCCCGCGGGCAGCGCCCACAGGGTGGGTCCGGCGCTGGGCTGTCGGCGGGTGCGGGCACCCTCGTTCTTCTCCTGTCACCGCTCCCCAGCCGTCCCCTCCCCCTCCGCGGGCGGTCGGCGGGGTCTCCCCGGTCGGGGCCGGGGCGGTGCTCTGGTCTGCTGACAAGCCCCGGAGGAGACGCGCGGGCAGCGGGGGCACAGGCTCCCGGAAGGAGCGCGCTGGCTCTGCCCCCCGCCCCGGGTTCAGACCCCACACCTGCCGCCTCCCGGGTGACCTTGGGAGAGTCATTTCTCCAGTCGGGGCCTCATTCTCGAGCGCGAAACGAACAGGTGGAACTCCCGGGAACCTCCCGGCGTTAAGTCTAGGACCCGGAAGTTGTCTCCGGCGCTGGGGGGCCAGAGTGGCCCGTGGGAAGGCAGCGTAGCCCTGCGGGGTCCGAGGACCCGGCTTCAGATCCCGCCGGTGCTGCCCGTGTGACCTTGGGCGAGTCACCTAATAGTGCCCGGGCCTCGGCTTCCTCAGCCGCTAAGTGATGGGCATGGACCGGAACGCCTCCGCTGGCGCTCCCAGCCAGCGCCGATGCCCTTAGGACGCTGAGGCCCAGCGGAGCTCCCCGCCCGCGAGCCGGACAGACCCTTCTGTGCAGCCTACCTTCTCAGGCTTGTTCTCCATGATTCCCCTTCTCCCTGCCTGACGTCCCGTTAAACTGGCCTTGCCGGACCCCACTGAGGACGTTCCGTTTCCCCCCTCCCCGTCTTGGCACGAGCAGGATGGAATGCGCCCCCACTCCCCTCGGACCCCTCAGCTGTCTCCCAGCGAGGCCTTTCCTAACCCCTCAAACGCCCCTCCCCAAGATGCTAATGCCATTCTTCCCAAAAAATTACTTGGTATTTATTTTGTATATATTATTGTGCGTGTGTACAAATACACTTATGTGTGTGTGTATATATATATACACACATATATACACATATATAGTATATATATGTGTATATATACACATACACATAAATGTATGTGTACTCATGTTACTTATATATGTAGAAGGAGCTAGGTGGTGAAGTGGATGGAGTGCCAGGCCTGAAGTCAGGAAGCCCTGAGTTCAAATAAGGCCACAGACACTTAGAAACTGACTCTGAGCAAGCCACTTAACCTCTCTTTGCCTCAGTTTCCCCATATGTATAATGGGAATAATAAGAGTTAATAACAGTGACCATAATAATAGCACCTCCCTCCTAGGGTTGTTGTGAATATCAAATAAGATAATAATGGTAAGGCCTGGCCCATAGTAAATACTATATAAATGTTAGCTACTATTGAGTATATTTGTACTCACATATATCACATAAAATATAGAGAGAGACAGCCTAACATAATGGATAGAGAACAGGTTTCATAACCAGGAATACCTGGACTCAAGTAACACCTCAGACTTTGGACAAATCGCATAACCTCTCAGTGTTCTAGGCAACTCTTTAAGACTAGAAGTCAAGAGAAAACTCTAGCCTACATTGATAGAGGGAGGTTCTTCACTTGAGAGTTTTCCTATACCAAAAAATTCACAGGTCCAGTCCCTGGCCTTTTACCTGTAACTTTTGTCTACCCCCATAGAATGTTAAGTTCCTTGAGGCTACTTTTTTTTGGTTTGGTGTCCTCATCAATTAGCACATAGCGCTAGCTCTTAATAAATGCTTCTTCATTTATGGAACATATAAGAAAAAGGTTTTTTTGTTTTTGCTTTTTTTTTTTTGTTTTTTTTTTTTATTTTGTTTTGCTTGTCCTTCAGACCTGGACCTCAGGAGCAAAAGGGCTGTGTGTGTGTGTGTGTGTGTGTGTGTGTGTGAGATGTATTTAAAGTCAAAATTTTCTTTGGATTCTATTCACAATAATGCATATTAAGAGCCTTCAGATCAAATGTTGAACAAGGAAGGCCTTTTCTGTTCAGCCTCCCATTCTAAATAAGACTAAGTTCCAGGCAGTGCCATATACTGTGTGAATGCTCACTAAATTAAGTGACAGTGGTGTGAAAATTAAAGAAAGGCAAGATTACTCTGGTAGCCTAGCTATCACCTTATTTTCCTTTAAGATAATGAAATAATGGATTGTCCTGTTTATCCAGGGTTCTAGTTGGTAGTTATATTTTAGTTAAAGTCAATTATTTTTTAACCTACAGAAACAAGTATCAAACTTTTGAATTATAGAATACTGCAGTTCTTAAAATTCATCTTCCATGAACCTAGAAAATGGATGAATTTATTTTTTAGAACTAATGTTGGTAATAAGAATGGTGACAACTTTCTTTAAGGTTGATGCTTTTCTGTTTTTTTAGATTGAGCTTTAAAATTTGGAGAGAAGGATTCTCTTCATGGTGCATGGACGGAAAGCCAATGCGCAGGTAGGCATTTAAAAAGATATGATTTTGATGGTTAAATTCCAGCAACTGATGATCTAAGATTTTCTAGAAAATCTGGGCAGTTAAAATATTCTTTAACAAGATTTATTTATGCAAAAATGAGTTTTCCTTTTTCAAAAACAAACTAATAATATTAGGAAATCAAGTGTTTGTAGAATAAGATTATAATAACACATTTTTGGTCCATATTTGTGATCTTGTCTACATAGGGAACTCTTGATATGGAAACTCCTTCTACCATTACAGATCAGCAAATTGTTTTTAACTTACAATCTTAGAATGTTTGATGGTAGTAACCCAGGTCTATTTTTAATTCTTATATAATCCTGAACTATGTTTTGAATGTAGCATTTTAACTATTTATCTTAATTTTGCATAGTAAAGATTTCTTTTTATTTTTAAGTTATTGGAACATTTTTGTGGTATATAATCAGTAACTATATTGCATTATTGTATAGGGTTAGAAAAGACTTAAATTCCCAAAAGAAAGTTGTTGTTGTTGTTGTTGTTGTTGTTGTTGTTGTTGTTTCCTTATTGTAACTGATGACTATCATTCATTCTGTGTTATGGAATGTACATCTAGCCTGATTCTGGTTTTGTTAGCTCCTAATTTTGGGGAATATGCTAATAAATTAAACAAGTTACTAAGAAGATCTGCATTGCAGATCAGAGTATTCAAGGTCTGAGAAAGGTGTTAGACATGATAACTTGAGTTATTGGAAAAGAAAACAGTCTGAAAAAGAAGCCAGCAGCTTGAAACCTCTTGGAATCTAGTACAGGGCCCAGCTAGGTGGTGTGCTAGATAGAGCACCAGCCTTGCAGTCAGGAGGAGCTGAGTTCTGTTCCAGCTTCATACACATAACACTTACTGGCTATGTGACTCTGGGCAAGTCACTTAACCCCAATTGCCTCACCAAAAAAAAAAAAAGAAAGAATCTAGTACAATTTTCCCCCTTTCTTCCTTTCTCCAATTGTCATTCCTCTCAAATAACATTGGAATCCTTATTGAAACTCAGTCAGCAGTAAATGACCATAGTAATCTAGCTTTTGAAGAACCCAAATACCCCAGCTTTTGGGACAAGAACTCACCATTTGACAAAAGCTGCTGGGAAAACTGGAAAACCGTATGGAAGAAACTAGGCATAGAGTATAGACCAACGTCTTAGACCAAGATAAGATCAGAATGGGTACATGATTTAAATATAAAGGGTAATGCCACAATGCTTAAATCTGTCAAATAAATAAATCTGTCAAATAAATGAATATCTGCCAAATAAATAAACGCTTAAATCTGTCAAATAAATAAATGCTTAAATCTGTCAAATCTATGGAAAAGGGAAGAATTTATGACCAAATAAGAGATAGAGAGTATTACTAGATGTAAAATGGACGATTTTGATTATTTTAAATTAAAAAGGTTTTTCACAAACCAATGCAACCAAGAGTAGAAGGAAAGCAGAAAGCTGGGAAACAGTTTTTACAGGAAGTATCTCTGACAAAGGCCTTATTTCCCAAATATATAGAGAACTGAGTCAGATTTATAAATACAAGTCATTCGCCAATTGGTAAATGGTCAAAGGATATGAACAGGCAGTTTTCAGGCAAAGAAATCAAAGCTATTTATAGTCATATGAAAAAATGTTCTAAATCACTTGTTGATTAGAGAATTGCAAATTAAAACAACTCTGAGGTGTCACCTCACATCTATCAGATTAGCTAATATGACAGAAAAGGAAAATAGTAAGTGTTGGGCATGTGGGAAAATTGGAACACCAAGGCACTGTTGGTGGAGTTGTGAACTGATTCTGGAGAGCAATTTGGAGCTATGCCCAAAGGGCTATAAAACTACACATACCTTTTAACCCAGCAATACCACTTTTAGGTCTGTATACCAAAGAGAGAAAAGGGCGGGAGCGGGGGATGAGGTGCTATTTGTACAAAAATATTTATAGCAGCTCTTTTTGTAGTGGCAAAAAATTGGAAATTGAGAGGATGCCCATCATTTGGGAAATGGCTGAACAAGTTGTGGTATATTATTATAATGGAATATTACTATGCTAGAAGAAATGACGAGCAGGCTGGAAAGATTTATATGAACTGGTACAAAGTGAAGTGAGCATAACAGGAGAACACTGTAGACAGTAACAGTGATACTGTACAATAATCAACTGTGAATAACTAAACTATTCTCAGCAATATAGTGATCCAAGACAATTTCAAAAGACTGCTGATAGCTATCTTCCTCCTGAAAAAGAACTGATGGAGTTGGAATATAGATCAAAACATACTATTGTTCACTTTCTGTATTTTTTTTCCTTTGGGTCTGCTTTCACAGCATGACTAATATTATTAAAAAGAAAGAAAGAGACTGAGTCAATACAGTTGTTATTTTTCATATAGCAGAAACCTAAAACAAATCTTTATTCCTAAATTATCTTCTTACTTGATATTTCATGTAAGTGTGTTCTAGACATTTGTTAACTTCAAATCATAAATTTTCTGTCAGACCATTTTAAGAGAAGAAACATTTCATAGTTTTGGTTATGATTTACACCTGGTTCCAGGAATGAAAACCAGGATGTATTGGCTGTTTGCATCTATAGTATTAATTGATTGAGCAACCTTAGGTTGCTCTGCCTCAGTTTGTCCCCACTAGGTCGGCTCACTGGGGTGTTAGGATTTAATGAATCCTTTTGAAATGTATAGATGAAAAGGTGCTATAGATGTGACAAGTGCTGTTATCTTATTTTTATCTTGTCCTGTGATAGAAATGATGTTTGTGACATCAGAGTACATGGAGAAATAAACAACACAATTATAGAATGCTTCATCACTTCAGCTTTTAACTTGATTGCAAAGATTGAGATCTTTGCTGCCAGAACTCCCATCTCTTATATAACTCATAAAATAAGGGTTTATTATTTATTTCACATAAAAGGAGGTACAGATTGTGGGGTTTATTAATCATTTCTGAATGCAATATGTCCTCATTAACCTCTCATTTCAATTTCTCATTAATTTTTTTATTGTATTGAATATCAAAGCCATCAGCAAATTATCTACAATAATGAAGGGAATTTTAGGACAGATGACAATTAATAGCTCTTTCCTTGTCGTTACCACTGAGCCAGAGACACTCTTGTCTGCTGCTCAGCACTTTGACTGTTAATTTGCATTTTGGTGTTATTCATGAAAAGTACTAATCTTTCTCTGTACTTAGGATTAGGTTCTTAGTTAACTAAGCTATAACCAGAGAGAGGTGTTTTTTTTTGTTTGTTTGTTTGTTTTGCTTTTTGGTGAGGCAGCTGGGGTTAAGTGACTTGCCCAGGGTCACACAGCTACTAAGTGTCATGTGTCTGAGGCCAGATTTGAACTTAGGTCCTCTGGACCCCAAGGCCAGAGCTCTGTCCACTGTGCCACCTAGCTGCCCCTCAGAGAGAGTTTTTACTGTACATTCTCAATGACAATGTAGTAAGGTAAGATACTGCAGTGAAGATTTCAGAAGTAGAATATTGTGGAAAGAGTATAGGGTTGGAGTTAGAGGCCTGAGTTCACATATCATCTTTGCTACTTACTATTTGTGTTACTGTAGACAAGTTACTTTTTGAGGCCTCAGTTTCCTTGTCTATAAAATAAAGGAGTTACATTAGTGGATAAGGTCCCTTCCGGATCTGAAAACAATCCTTGATCCCTTGATGAATCACTTGAACATTAGACTATCCTCTATTCTATAATCCCTTTTCTTTTGTCCTTATTTTGATCTTGCCTTGTCAAAATCCAACTTTGAATTATTCCCACCATCCACCTTCTTCATTCCTACTCACATGCTGCTGGACAGAACTAGAAGAAGTCATGAAACTGCTGACTAGGGCCACCACAAATTTATGCTGACTAATCTCAACTATCCCTTCACTGCAGTAGTACAGTCCTGCCACTCCTTAATTTGTTCCCTATCCATTCTTTCCAACAGCTATTTCAGACCTTCTCTTCTCTCCCCAAGCCTCCCTCGCCACTCCTCCCTACTCTCTTGCCTCTACACCAAAAAAAGTAGAAGCCATTTGCCAAAATCAGGCTATTCACAAACAGCTCCCTCTTTTCCCTTCCTTCTGATCCCATATCTCTTTGACATCACCTTCCATTGTTTTCTCCTAGTCTCTGATGATTTGGTAGCCTTTCTGTGTACCAGGCCAACTAAACTGCATATACCCTTGATACCATGCTCTCTTCTCTAGCAAATTGTCCCAACCATCACCCACACTCTTTTTAATCTTCAGTATCTCTCCATCTATTGGCTGCTTCCCTTTTTACAAACATAGTCAAGTCTTCCCCTTAACTTTCTTCATTCTGACTTCTGACCTTATCATTCAGCTCAAACTGCTCTCTTCAGAGTTATTAACACTCTTCTAACTGTTCAATCTAATGATCCTTTTTGACATCTGCTGCATTTGACACTGTTGACCACCCTCTCCTTCTAGTTATTCTTCCTCTTCCTTGCTTTTTGTGGCACTGAACTCTCTTGATTCCCCTCCTGTCTGTCTGCCTCTTCCCTCTCAGTCGCATACTTTATCTATCACACCCCTAAATGAGTGTCCCCCAAGACATTGTCCTTAACCCTTTTTCCATTACTCTCTATCTGCTTTCACTTGGTGATATTATCAATTCCTCCAGGTTCAATGATCATCTCCATGCAGATGACTCCTAACTCTGTATGTCTAGCTCTACTCTCTCCTGGTTCTGTCAGCTTTCTATTGGATATTTCAGACTGGATGTCTCATAGTCAACGTATCCAAAACAGAATTCATTATCTTTTCCCCAAAACACTTGTCTCTAATAAACTTCTCCCTTACTGGAGGGCACCACTGTCCTTCTAGTCACCCAAGTTCACAATCTCAGAGTCATTCTCTACTCCTGACTCTTTATCTCTCATATCTAATTAGTTACCGATCTCCACAATGCCATATATATAAAATTTTGTTTTCTTAAAGTTTGAGTGACATGGAAAAATTAACCTTTTATTAATTCCCTATACAGAATCACCTGTAATTAAAAGAAACTAAATTAATTGTATAGAATTGAATTTTCACCCAGTTTGATTTTTTAAAAACCTGTTTCAATGATTGAATCCAAAATAAGGACTCAGCACCTACTGTCAAATTTGACAGTGTGGTATAGTCGAAAGATAGAGTGTTGTATTTGGAATCAGAGGACCTGGGTTCAAATCTTGGCTAGTACCTATGTGACTAAGGGCAAAATCATTTAAACTCTCTGAGCCTCAATTTCCTCACTTGTAAAATAAGGGTGTTGTATTAAGTCTCTTCCAGCTCAAAATCTATGATCTTGTGATTTCCAATGTCTAACTATAGCTCATTTCATGAAGCAATTCTCAATATAAATTATAGTACTGATTCCATATCCAGTGCCTCTTAACTTGCTTTGCAGGATTTTCAAGTCCATTTTCGCTTTTTTGCTTAATTTACAGTTCTATATGTTTCCGTAAATGTATTTCTGCATTTGATCATTTATAGTTGCATTTTGAATCCTTACTTCCATTTTGCTTTTGTGTTCTCTTTAGTTTTAAATCTGTTAACTTTTTAAAGCCGGCAACTTAAAGCCTAGAACTCCAAAGATAGGAAACTATCAATGAGCCCCTAGGAAAACTGTATGTTGTCTTGCTGTAGGTTATTTGGTATAAACGAGACAACTTTTTTAATCCAATGTACTCATTTTAAATCACTGTTTTTCCTTTAAAACATTAAGCTAAACATAAAAATAATCCTAAATTACTTGCATTGGTACAATGGTGAGTCAGTACCTAAGGCTAATTTAAGCATATCTTTAGTATTGGAGTTGGTTTTTTTTTTTTCCAGAAACATTAAAAAAAAAGGTTACCATCTTTATAGAGCAAAAATTGAGTAGAGCATATTTGACCTACTAATGAGATTATATGTGAATGCATATATATCATGGAGAAATAATGTCTATGGAAAATGAAATTTTACATTACTGATTTTATAATATATATTTTAGTATTATTTTATTAGAAAATTATTACTTTATTTTAAAATTATTTTTAAACAGTTTTCCATGTGCTAAAGTGTTATTGCATTTTGGAGCAGAATAGTTTAGGAATAGTAGAAAGAACCTATGAGTTAAATTGACATTCATTATATGATGATGAGAAAAGAAGTACTTTATGTAATAAAGTTTATATAGATACCCTTTACATTTATTTCATAAAATAAGGTGTTTCTATGCTCTGGGAAGGCCATATTTGAGGAGTGTGAGGGAAGGGGGTATGTTGTTCGATACCAAAAAAAGATATTTCACATTGTGATCTCCTCGAGGGCAAGAAATTTTTTTTTTGTCTTTGTGTTCCTGGCATCTAACGCAGTGTCTGCCACATTGTAAATGCTCTTTGAGGTTAATTATAACTATTCTTTCTATCTAGAGTATGGAAAGCGTTTTGAGAGTTGAAAAGAATTTTTTCCTATGCCTGGTACAGAACAAGTACTTAATAAATGTGTTGAAGGGGGAGAGTTAGGTGGCGCAGTGGATAGAGCACCGGCCCTGAAGTCAGGAGGACCTGAGTTCAAATCCAGCCTCAGACCAAATACTTGACACTTACTAGCTGTGTGACCCTGGGCAAGTCACTTAACCCCAATTGCCTAAAAATTAAATAAATAAATAAATGTGTTGAGGGAATGCGTGCTATGGCAGAAATTTTGAATATCAGTCCTTTTGAAAAGGGAGCAGCAAGATTGTCTTGCCAACATTTTGTTAATTTCATCCTCTCCCTGCTCCCCCACCTCCTGCCAAAAAAATAATTTTTTGCCTGATCTCTTTTATTTGGTGGCCAAGTAGAAGGAAAGATAAACAATATCAGCAAATACAATACAAAGAGGAGTAGAGGGGAAATTGTAGGATCTATCATAGTTCCAGTTACACTAACTTCCCAGATTTTCTCCTCTGACCCCTAGTTTAACAAACGCTAGTCCACATTATACCTTTACTAAAAATACTTTGGGACATGTGGAAAGAACACCGGATTTAACATCAGAATTGATTTCTGACTGGTATGTCGTGCTGAGCTTTGGTTTCTTCATGTGTAAAATTGGTATAATAGACCTACTTTACCTGTCAGTGTTGTAAAGATCAAATGAGATAATATATGGGGAAATTGCTTTGTAAGCTAAAGCAATATACAACTCATGTACTTTATTTTTTCTTGCTATTGTGGGGGATTTTTTGGTCTTTAAAAAAACTTCATACTTTGTAGACCCCAAGGAGATATGTTTTGGCCAATTACATCACAAGTGAAAACTTACAAGCTGTCTTAATTTTTGTAATAATAGATTTTGTGTATCTTTCAGACCGAGCCTAGAAGTGTTAACGTGTTAGTAATATTTGATTAATTCAGAGAGCTGTTGTGGTTTATTTGAGTGAGGGCCACATAACTTCATGTTCATAGCAGGCTAAAGTTTTGTACTGGCAGCTAAGTGGTGCAGTGGATAGGGTGGCAGATGTAGAGTCAGGAGGATTCATTTTCCTGACTTCAAATCTGGCTTGACATTTATTAGCTGTGTGACCCAGGGCAAGTCACTTAACCCTGTTTGCCTCAGTTTCTTCATCTGTAAAATGACTTGGCGAAGGAAATGGGAAACTGCTGAAGTATTTTTGCCAAGAAAACCCCAAATGGTGTCACAAAGATTCCGACACAACTGAACAAAAGTTTTGTGACTTAGAAACAAAATATAGCTTTATTAATTCAAGACACAGAAATAAACCCTCATCATTTAACGTACTGCCATCTTGGAGTTTCAGAATTAGAAGGAATTCAGATGACATCTTTGTCAAACCTCTCATTTTCTAGATGAAGAAACTGAGCTCAGAACAAAATAAGTGATTTTCCCAAGGTCATATCTGATTAGTAGAACCAGGACTAGAACTCATGCCTTCCAGTTTGTAGTCTGAAATTTTTCCTTTTCTATCATACTACCTGGTCAGTTTTGTTCTGTGTGGTATTATATGTTATCTCAGCCCCAGAATATCAATCTTTAAGTTAGAGTAGGATGAGCTGCCCTTTTGCTGCTATTATCCTAAGTTCTACTAGTTCACAAATATTTATAGTGTTAGTAGTGACCTTTTAGCTTATATAAAGTACTTCATATATATATGTACTGTCAGTCCTTCACTTTCATGGGAGTAGCATTCCTAGAAAATAACAAAAGTAAATAATGCAAATGTTGATACATTGAACCTATGGGAAATAGGGGGTTAAATTTCTGTAGCCACCAGAAACTACAGTTATTTCTTCCATATCATGACTTTGCCTATCATGGTTTCTATATATCACAGCTCGGCATAAGAAATTAAATGAGAATTTTGGGAGAGTTTTACAGAAGACCTGACTACACAGAACAAATTTAGAAACTCAGAAATGCATTAAATATATGTATAGTATTTTTACTTAACATTGACCTACATTTGCCTGTGACCAAATATTTAACCCAGATTTTACAATAAGGTACTGTAAACACGCCATAAAAGAAAAAATTCAGACTAGTCTAGTATAAAGGGAAGGCCAAAAATTTTATGTGAATTTTCCAGATCGTGGGGATACCATGCTCCTAATCCCTGCCATGTAAAAGGCATGACTATATAGTCTTTTGCTAGAGATTGCTGAAAATACACTTTTCTGCATAGAGTTCTTTCTAACAAAACATTAATTGTGATAACATGGAATTTTCCTAACACAGTAACCATGAAATAACCCATAAAATGCAGAGAAAAGGAGAAATAATGCTGGACTGTATGGAGAGGGATAGCAATGTCAGAAGAATCCCCAAGGTAGAAATGGGAAAGGGAAAATCTGCCATCTCTAATCTCCTCCAGCTCTATGATGAGTCCTGGGCCCTTCCAAACTCAGAACTCCCACCAAGGGTGGCTCAACTTGTCCTGGCCTAGTGGCTTGGGCATCAGGGGAGGCCGACGCTTGCTCAGCTACGTAAGCACCAATGGGGACCACCATCTCTTTTATCTACAAATTTACTCGCTTTTCCATTTTTTCAATTCCTTCATCTGCTCTTGAGAGGTTACTGTAACACTTTTCTGGAGCAGATTCACAAACACTTTTATGAATAATTTCCTTCTTTTTGCAGATATAAACTTGTCGCATTGTACCTATTTTTTTTCTCTACTGCACATAGCTGGGAATGTGCATGGGTGCCATCTCACAAGTGAAAATGAAGTTATTAATAAAATCATGCAAATGCTTGAAGTCTCGAAAGTTAGGTGCAAATGTTGAACATTGAGTAATACCATTATCAGTCAAACCCCCAACAATTGTATGGTTAATACTTTTGAATTGCCCAATTTGCCTAAGATTAATTACACATATGTTTTAGATTTTCTTAGAGAAAGTACAAAAGGTAATCTAAAGGAAACAAGAGTGAGAGCAAGGAAAACCGCCCTCTGCTACTGCACAAGTTACATACATGAAACAGCAAGAAGGAATTTTAATAGAATCACAGAATGTTAGGGCTAGAAGATACCTTCAAGATTATCTAGTCCAGTCCCTTCATTTTCAAGATGAGGAAACTGAGATCCAGGAAGGTAAATGATTTACTCAAAGTCACAAACTAGTTAGAGTGAAGACTAGTATACAGGTCTCTTGAATCCCAAGTCCAATGTTTATTTTACAATACCACACTGTTTAGCCTACTCTAAAATCTATTCCAGAAAATGTTGGGTTATTTTAAATGCTTAAAAAGTGGTTTTCATTAATAAGACTAAATATTACGTTTACAGTTTTACATATACTATTAGTCTCTATTTCATAATGAAATAATAAACTTCCAGTTATCACAGAATCTGTATCTTTGGGATCAGAAGTTCAACACACTAAGTACCTGCTGTGTTTAAGGAATTGAGTTAGGGGTTCAGATTTTACTGTACTACCTTTTCCTTAAGATTCCCAAAGCAAGTATTTTCCTGTATTTTAAATGGCTCTGCTTTTATTGCTTGTTTGGTGCCAGTAAAAATTTTTACTTTATTTCCTTATTATAGCCAATTTCAATTCATTTACCAATTTTTACCAATTTCAGACAGAAACTGTACTCTACTAAACAGATAACATAGGACTGCCTTAACAATGTAGAATGTAAAACTGAGCAGGAGAATATGATCTAAGCAATTTTTTAGGGAGATTATTCTGACGGCAATGTGCAGGATGGACTGAAGACAGAATTAACTGGAAGAAGGCAGACAATAGAATCTCAGAGTTGGAAGGGAACTCAGAGGCTCATCTAATTCACTCAAACCTGAATTAGAATGTACCTTACATCATATCTAACAGGTGATTATCTAGGGTTTCTTGAAGACCTTTAACCACTACCTTTTCAAGTAGTCCTTTCTCTTTTGGTTAGTGCTAATACTTAGGAGGTTTTATCTAACAACATATTAATATGCTTTTTTGCAATTTCTGTTCATTGGTCCTAGTTCTGTCCTCTGGAACCAGTTAATAATAATAGCAATAATAATGACTGCCTTTATAGGTTATTGCAAAGACTTGGATTCAGTTCTGCATTTGTGTCTTAGTTATATACTATAAATACATAAAATAGGCCCAAGTGTAGAGAAAAAACACCACCAAACAATAATGTCAAGAACAATTGATATAAAATGTGACATTTTTCAGAGGTGGTTCTGCCTAGCTTTAAATCATCATCTCTTCTAAATGGAATTACACACGGCTTACAAATTAAAGGAGTCAAACCAAAATGTCTTATTGATCATTTGATGTATGTGGATAATGTAAAACTCTGTACCTCCACGGAAAAACATATTAAATACCTCCATTCCTCAGTAAAGTATGTAGTAAGGTCCATTGTTAAGAAGTGGAAAGAGGGCTGCAAGAAGAGAAGATTCAGAACGTGCACTGTTGGAATGTGCTAAAGAGTCAGGGAAGAATAAAAGGATTGCTGTGTAACAGTGGGGCTCAATTTGTATTAGATACCATAAATGTGTAATACATCTGGTATGAATAGTTGTGTGATTTTTTATTCACTACTGCTTAGTAGCTTGAGTAGAATCCAAGAGTAGATGAAGGAGTGGGGTGCGATAGGGAAAAGGATATGGATAGCCCATAGTTGGGCTTTTGCAAGATATGGGCATAGGATAAGGGGCCACGGGATTCAAGAATGCAAGGTAATATGTAGTTATATTCGTCTCTTATAAGATTAAAACTAAACAGGAAGAAAAGTCCGGAGCTGGAGAGGGCCTGGAAGAACACTGAAAAGAGGAGTGATTATAGAGACACACACATACACCACACTTTATGGCACTAAATCTTTTACATTTTCAAATTATATGTAAATTAAGATTAGCATGAAACCTTTTTTATTTCAAACATTTAAGTCTCTATTAGCATGGAACATGTCAAAGCTGCTTTTCTTCACTTTTAAGTTATACAGTATAAGAAAGCCTAGCTGTAGCACTGATAGCAATGTGATTAAAAGCTTACTTGCTTGTTTATGTGGGTAAGTAAAATTATTCTTTAACAGCTTTGTTATTTTTCAACCATGACATTTCCAAGTATAAGCAACTATTTCTACCAGGTCACAAGAATTATATGCAGTTTAAACCCCTGTTTAGCTTTAAATACAGAAATATATGTGTTCAAAATGACTAAAAAGGACCCAACTTGGACATTTCTAACATTAAAATCACTTTAAGGTAGGAATAAGTTTTTCATTCTATGTGAGGCTTATGCAAGCCTTTCTATATAATCTACATAAAAGTTGTGCCTGGTGGGCTTCATGCCTTCCTCTTAAGATGCAATGAGATATAGTGGGAAGTATGCTGGACTTATAGTCAAGATACCCCTGAGTTCAAATATTGGTTCAGACTCTTAATAGCTTTCTAACCATAGGCAGGTCAATTAACCTCTCTAAGGCTCAGTTGTTTGTTGTTGGGTTTTGGTTTTTTTTTTGGTTGTTTTTGTTTGTTGGGTTTTTTTTATAATATAAAATAAGGATAATACATTAATAATGATGGATATTTACGTAATGTTTTAAGGTTATTTGAGCCTTATGATATCCCATTGAAACAGGTACAATAGATAATATTCCCATTTTACAGATAAGGAAATTGATTCTCAAAGAGGTTAAATGACTTGCCCATGGTCATACACTTAGTTCAGGTGACAAGGTTCGAATTAAGAATTTCTAATTCTAAATCTAACCGTCTACTGTACATTATTCCCTCTCCTACCTGTTTCACGGATTACTTGTAAGACATTTTTGTTTTGTATTTTATTTAGTATGTGCATTTATTATCTCTCCTTTCCATTTTCTCCCCCATGAACAATAAAAAATAAAACCCTCATACCAAATAAACATAGTTCAGCCAAAAGATTCTCTTATTGGCCATGTCCAAAAATGTTTCATTTTGCATTTTAAGAGTGAGAAACTGTATAAACTTGAAGTACTGTATAAATTTGAATTATCATCATCATCATCATTGTTATTCTTGTTCTTTTAATATCTCAAGGTACCAGTGTAGCACTTAGGCTGCCCTTCAGTTGTGATTCATTTTCTCTTTATGACAAATCCATCTCTCCTTCCCCCCATGCATAAAATCACAAGATAAAGATTTTGAGCTGGAAGGGACCTTAGGGATCATCTAGCCCAACCTTCCTTATTTTACATATGGGGAAACTGAGGCCCAGAAAGTTACCCCAGGTCACACACTTAGTATGTACCTACCACAGTACCTGTCACATAATATTTGTTGACTAAAGTGGCAGAACTGGAATTGGAACCAGGTTCTCTTAACTCCAAATGCATAGTTCATTCTGTGGTATCACACAGCCTTAATAATGTCCTTTATGCCACTTCTTGTACATACATCCTTACTGGTAATATACTACAGCCTCCTTAAAGCAATTATGCATCTTTCTATTGCCCTTTGGACCACTTGTAGTTTTAATTCTTCTTAGCTTATGGTCTTCCCATGATTTGAAGCCATATACCAACACTGGGAAAGCATGGACTTCTTGACATCAAACACTGAAAATACTAGCCAATTTCCTAAATGCTATCCAGTTATTTATTCAATTGTGGGCCCAGTTCATTGTCTGTTTATAAAGTATAAATGTTCTGTATATCTATTGACTAACTCAGTGGTCTGCTTGTCTAACTATATGTCAAAATCCACTTTATTTTTCTCCCGTGTAGGTGGTTAAATTAACCTCTTCTAAATTTTTATGAATTTCCCTGAAGAGGCTTTGCAGTGTTCAGGGACTGGATGCAATGAATATAATGCCATCTGCAAATAGGAACATTTAGATGTAGAAATCCTTCTCCATTTGAACTCTGTGCAGGATTATTCTTCATGAAACTGATGAACATCTTAAGTAAATAGAGTCTGTTTTATGCTTTGGTGTAAATTCTCGGTGGTCATTAAATGGAGTTGTCTCCTCACTCACATCTGTCACAGAAAGCTGTATAATTTTAACATGTCTGTGAGACATAGTTTGAGGAGAGCTTTAAAAGCTGCTTTTTGTTCTACTGAGTCGAATGTTTTTCAGAAATCATCAGTATTAGTCAGAGGGCATATATATTCTTTATGCCGCTCAGGATGTTGTTTAATGAAAATGTTCTATGAAAAAATCATTTTTTCAGTTCAAGCATTCTTTCAGTGTTATAACCAAGTCCCTGCCTTTAGAGAGGGAGAAGAACAAATAAGCATTTGTTAGGTGCCTACCGTGTGCCAGGCACTATGCTAAGTGCTTTAAAAGTATCTCATTTGAGCTTACAGTCTTTCCTTTTGAGGTCTTCAGGAAGTCTAGAAAAGGGATAGCCTGAGTGGTACGGTGATTCTAGAGTCAGAAGACCTACCTCTGTGACCCTGGACAGATCATTTAACCTCCCTGGGCCTCAGTTTCCTCATCTGTGTAATGAAGGTTGGCCTCAGTGGACTGTGAGGTTCTTCCAGCTCTGCATCCTCAGTCCTACGATTCTGAAGCTAAGACATGTCATGTGAAGGCTCTTTAGTTCTAGGAAGCCATAGTACCAATCCTTAAGACAAAATATTTCTAGAGGAATAAAGAGCAGTTTATGAGTCTGTGATAGCTCCATGGAAATTACTCCTTAAAAAAAAAACAAAACTGTTCGCCTACCTACATTCTAATTCTGTTCTCACCACGAAGCCTTCAGATTGTTTTATAATTGGATTATGAGGGAATTTGCTACTACCCTCCCCTCCACCCCATCCCCAAGAAATGTTATCAGTTATCTCAAGGTAATACCTGAAAATAAGTATGTGTTCCATAGGGAAATGTCTTTAAGACCTAAACAAAAACCTCATCTGTTTAACCTTCTTGGTTGCCCAGGCTACCTTAGGTCATACCCCATACTATTTTCTTGCCAGACATTTTTCCCATTATAAACTAATAAATTGACGTTCTGATTTGTAAGTTAGTCTCTTGAATTTGTCAGTCAGTGTTTGTCCTTCAGATGTTGTTTACCAGTCCTCGTTTTTATATTGAAGAAATGTTTCTTTTTGTTATGCCATATCTCACTTGTATATCTTCTCCCTCTGATCTGGCCTTATTTTGTTAGCTATATTCTGCATGCACGATGCCATAGAGAAATTTCAAATATCTGAATAGTCTCTTGAGTTTTTAGAAAAACATTGAATACCAGTGCTTTGGATGAGGTTATAGAGTAAAGTCCACAAGCCAGTACTCTATAGAGGAAAATAATCATTTACCACATTTCTTTTATAAAGTGATACAAATGGACTACATTTGGTTGATGTATCTTCCTCCTGCCTCAAACCCCAGGACTTATGGTTTGGCCTACCTCTTCGATCAAAATATTTTGACAAAATTGTTTCTGTGATATCTTATTTCTTATTTTAAGGCATTAGATGACAAAAATTTTGTGCTTTGTTCAAAACTAATAGTTGTGAATACTAAGCAGGACTCCCCAGATTTCTCAGAATTATTTTTAGACTCAAGAATTCCCAGAAAAGCTGTTTCTCTGAATATATTTCTGACCAGTCCTTTTTGTCCGAGCACAATAATACTACCTCAGAGTTATCATTCCTTTCAAGCAAAGATGAATCAGTAATACATCTATTCTCATGTCTTCTTCCACATCATTCCTTTAGGTGTACCAGCACTCGACCAGGAGAGACTGGAATGGATGTAACAAGCCGCTGTACCCTTGGAGACCCCAACAAGCTTCCAGAAGGGGTTCCCCAGCCTGCTCGCATGCCCTACATCTCCGACAAGCATCCCCGGCAAACCCTAGAAGTAATCAACCTTTTGCGGAAGCACCGGGAACTGTGTGATGTGGTACTAGTTGTAGGTGCTAAGAAGATTTATGCCCATCGAGTCATTTTGTCAGCCTGTAGTCCCTATTTTCGAGCCATGTTTACAGGAGAACTAGCAGAAAGCCGTCAGACTGAGGTAGTGATCAGAGACATTGATGAAAGGGCCATGGAGCTGCTGATTGACTTTGCATACACTTCCCAGATCACAGTGGAAGAGGGCAATGTTCAAACCCTTCTACCAGCTGCTTGTCTCCTTCAGCTGGCAGAAATCCAGGAAGCCTGCTGTGAATTCTTAAAGAGACAGCTAGACCCATCCAACTGCCTAGGCATTAGAGCTTTTGCAGACACTCATTCATGTCGTGAGCTTTTGAGGATTGCAGACAAGTTCACCCAACATAACTTTCAAGAGGTAAGTTATTTCACAAAAGTTAGAAATTCCAATACTATGTCAAATGGGATCGTGTTTGCACCCTTTAAAGTGCCATCAGTAACCTAACCACAATGTCAGATATTATGACTGCTGCTACCTTTTAGTCTTTATGGTCTTACCAGTGTTATTTGGAGAAAATTATTCGTATTCCTGCAAAGATCTTGTTTCTGATAATTTGGTAAATGAAATAAATGGTATAAAGTAAATTACACAAATAGTTTTGATTTTGAGAAGCAGCATGATGTACCACACACTGGCTATGTGACTGTGGGGATTAAAAGTGTCTAACCTACAGTAAAAGAGACTGACGCAGAGCTCTGAGCCAATGGCGCTTTATTAAAGGGTCCACGGTCCCCTCTCAGGAAGGAGACTTTGGATCTTCCTCATGATCTGAGATACCCCCTTCTTCCAGTATCTTATTTTTATAGGTTTTGATACGCATGTATGCAGAGGAGGCATGGCAAAATACAGAATCTCATTGTTTAATAGACCTTGCTCTCTTTTTAAGGTGGCCCTTTTAAGGCTCTTCCCTTCATCCCTGATCCCATCGTCTTGTTCGTTATCCCTTTTCCTTTAGGGTTTTATTAGTTACTCTCTCCTGCTTTTATCTCGTTATATATTTTTATCTCCCCTTTTTTTCTTCTCAATCAAGTAGATTCCCCCTTTCTCTCCTCTTCATCTAGTCCTATTTGTTATTTTTTTTATTTCATTTTTTGCACCCATTAAAAAAAAAGGTTTTCTTTCACTCTCTTCATTATCCATCTTCTCTTTCTCTTTACTCTAGACTCTCATTCTCTGATTCATGACCCCTATATTCATCTGGTTTCTCACTTTTCTCTGTATTCTTCATACAAGCAAAGCTTCCAAGGTATCCATTCTAGTCTTTGCCGTTCAGGAATTTTTTGCCACTACCTTGTGGGATTTACCCCTTGGTTTCCTTTCCCATTGTGCCTTACTCTCTGAACAATGCTAATTATTTTAGGTGTTTCAGGGTTCACTGTTCATGCTAGACAATCTCCCCCATCCTCTGCTGATCTATATCCTCTCTTGTCAACATTTTTGTCCTATTTTTGCCTAGAAATCTCCCTGGGTGGTTCCCACTCCTAGGTGCCAATTGCCCCTAGGGGTTCCAACTCCTCTTGAGACTCACTCCACCCCTGCACAAGACAGGTAGACTTTTCAGACACCAGATCCCCCAGTCCTCATCCAGTAAAAGATCTGCATCTCATTTCACCTATAAGAGCATGCATTCATCAGTGGAACCTCCTCCCACCTCCGAAGTAAGGCTTCTTTACTTTCTTCTCCCTTTCAATCTTTCCTCCCTTCCCTTTTCCCCACTCCAGTGTAGGCTTTTCTCTTTCTGAGACCACAGAGGTCCTCTTCCCCTTATTGCAAGCCCGTGATTTGACCCCAGGACATCACCCATTCCCCTCTATCCCTCTGCTCCCCTCCCCGCTCCTTTATGTACCCTCCAGTGTTGTAATGTAGTCCTATAAAAGAAGCAGTCACTTATAGAAAGGTGTTAACCAGGTTCTGTCCATAATGCCACCTCTTTATCAGATTTCTGCTTTCACCCTTATCTCCTTGTATACATTTAGAAAGAAATCTCTTACTGGTTTCTCTGTTGTCACTCTGTTGCTATTACTGTCCTTGTCTTTGTCTGTCTACTCCTACATGTCTGTTGTTTGGGGTACTTGAGAAGCAAATCATTCATTCATTTATGTTTTTTTGTTTTTCCTCTTCTAAAACTGTTTCAAACTCTTCTTTATTATTGAATGCCTGTCTTTTGTTCCATATGATTAGTCTCAGATTTGCTGGATAAGTTTCTCTGGGCTGTATCCTGAACAGAACTTGTTTGTGAATTGAATTGTTAAATTTAACCGCTATGTATCTTGGAATTTGCAGCCTTGGGATTTTTTTCTGGAGGTGATATGTGAATGCTTTCAGTTGGAGTTTCATTTTCTGTGTTCAGAAGTTCTGGGCAGTTCTCCTTTATTATTTCCTTCATTATGATGTTATGATTTTTTGTCCTACCATGTTCTTTTGGGAGATCTGTAATCTTTAGGTTTTCTCTGTGCATCTTATCTTCAAGATTCTTATATTTTGCTTGCATGGTGAGCATATTTTCTTTTAATATTCTTGTTTGTTTGGGGGCATCTAGGTGATGCAGTGGATAGAGCTCTGGCCTTGGAGTCAGGACCTGAGTTCAAATCCAGCCTCAGACACTTGATACTTACTAGTTGTGTTACTCTGGGCAAGTCACTTAACCCCAATTGCCTCACCAAAAAAATATATATATACATGCATACATGTATCTATCTATCTATCTATCTATCTATATATATATATATATATATATATACATATATATATTGTTTGGTCAGGTTTCTTTAATTTCTCATCTAAGTTGTCTTTCACTTATGGGTATTTGAATTCCCAGTGTATTGTTCTCTCTTGTGTTTCTTTGGTGAGGCTTACCATTGTAAGTTTTTCTAGTCCGCTCATTATTTTTGCTGTACAGGACATAAATTCTACTCTTATAATTCTCATTTCTCTTTTAGACCACTCGGGAACAGTGGGTTGTAGTTCCATTTCACAGCTTCTCTGTTCTCAAGTCCTTCATTTTGCAGTATTCCTCCCAATATTATTATTATTAGTTTTCCTGTTGATTTATCTATTTATATTCAAAGTCTTTGGGATTTCTTCATTCTGCAGTCTTTGGTACTTCTGGTCTCTTCTCCTCTTACTTTCCTTACCTCGCTTCTGACTCCTTCTTTGACTATGGTCAAATGACTCGATATCAAAGCATCTCAACCTCCTCTTCCCACACTGGACGATTCATAGTTCACCAGCCTAGGTCTCTATCACAGATAAGTTTTCGGTGAATAGAACTGGCCCCAGTTGAATGCCGTGCTTTTCTCTCAGGTTTGGCGGAGGTGATTCATAGCTCTCCACAGGCACAGTATCCTGTCTTGGTGGCCTGTCCCACTCCCTTTGTTCCTTAGTTCTCTGGCTCAGTACTGACAATTCAGAGCCTCCTTTCCGTGGAACCAGCAGTACAGAGCTACTCTCAGTTCAGAGCTTTGTAGCATTGGTACTTCCAGGTTGCAGACCCCGGGAGACTTTTGCTCCTAAAGAGTGATAATCACCAAGCTGGCCATCAAGGCCTGAGAAAACTTCCACAGCCTAAAACCAAGGTCTCTACTGAAATGAAGGAGAGGGGATAAAAGTGCAGGGGTAGGTTTTGATGTAAGCCTGTTAGTTTTTGAGTCTGCTATGTAACTCCGTTGCTGGTAAGGTGAGAGGTGGGGGAGGGGTTGCTGAATGAACTCAGGGTCAGTGAGCATCAGTTTCTGAGGTTCGAAGTTTGTTTGTTTTAAAAACCTTCTTTTGGATTCTTGGTGTCCTAGACCATGGAAACAACTGAAGTTTCTTTATCTTTGGCACATAATTTCTGTTTGAGGGAAGTTTGAGAGGTTTGGGGGATAAGACAAAATGTTTAGTCCATCATCTTGTTGTTCACATGACCCAGAAGTTCCCTCTATTGACCCTTGATCATATGCATTAGCTTTAAGGCTAAGACAGAAATGAACTCAAGCACACCCAACCATAGGTGCTGTAGAAAGTGACTGTCAAGTAAGACAGTCTTTTTTTTTAAACAAACATATGAAAAAGTATACATTTAGGGGCATCATGGTGGTACAGTGGATGGATCTCTGGCATTGGAGTCAGGAGAACCTGAGTTCAAATCCGACCTCAGACCAAACATTTGACACTTAACTAGCTGTGTGACCCTGGGCAAGTCACTTAACCCCAATTGCCTCGCCAAAAAAAAAAAAAAGTATACATTTAATTGGGCATTAGCTCCTTCAAAATAATGCATTCACATAATACCTGGGAGAGTATCCATCCATTCCAGTGGTGCTGCAATTATTCTTCAGACCACTTTTGAAATTGCCTGAAAAAAATGACTTGACTATCACACCTAAATTTTGCCTGAAAAGGATTACTCAGCTTGCATACCCACTTGACTCTAGATAACTTCTGGTTCTTTCAAAAAATCATAAACAGCCTTAAGGGATGATAGCATAGATGAGACTTGACCCTGGGTCTTCTTCTTGATTTCAAAGCCATCTATCTACTACACCATGCTGCCTCTCGTCAATCCTGTCTGTCATCTAATGTGTTATGTACTTTCCCTAGTTTCCTATTATCTATAAATTTAATAAACATACTATCTATGCATTTATTCTAATCATTAATAAAAGTTTTCAACAAGGTAGGACCAAAGAGTGCTTTGATGTAATCCACTAGTGATGTCCTTTAGAGTTGACATTAACCCAGTGGTGACTACTCTTTTGGTCGTCTCATTCAAATCTGGCATTCATTCTAACTGTGTTAGTCAGATCTTTCCATCTTTTTCACAAAGCTAACAAGAGATTTCTCAGATGTTTGTTCAGATCAAGATATGTTATATATACTTCAATAATCCTGTCTGAAAAGGAAATTACGTTAGTCTGGCATAACTGGTTCTTCACAACAGTATATTGGCTCTCAATGAGCACTGTTTCCCTTTTTAAATGTTTACAAAGAAATCTTTTTCATAATATTTTCTGGGATTTTGCTGGGAGTTAAAGGTATTCTTGCCATTTCAAATCTTATAACTCTACCTTTTTTTTCCCTTTTCAAATGTTGGGTAAATATTTCCTCTTTATGATCTACCTCTGCAACAAGAGGCCTGCTTCTTCTTGGCCTTTCAAATGAAGTTCAGTAATCATATGTGCTGGTTCTTATATATAGTTCAGGTAGACCTGGTTCCCAGAACTCATTTTGAATACAATGCTTTTTTACCATATCTGCCCTTACCTTGGATTTCAGCCCCTGTATTCACAGGATTCTCTTCAATCCTTCTCAGATTGAATATCTTCTGGGTGGAGAAAACTGGAGCAAAATTACAACTGAGTAATTCTGCATTGTCATCTGTTATTATCCTGTCATCTGCATTAGCAGCAATCTCCTCCTTTCTTTAATTTTCCTTTTGTTCTCAATCTAATTAAATTTAGTTTGTTAAAAATAACGTTCAGCCAACCCCTACCTACTGGTTCCTCCTCTAAGGCTTTCATGCATAAAAAGAAAAAAATCTCACTAGGTCTTACTATCCCTTCAAAGTATCATGCTAACTCTTTCCTCCTTTTCTCAACCAAATTCCTAGAAAAAAGTTCTCTAAACTGATGCCTGTACTTTCCTCCTAGCCTTTTCTCAACCTTTTGTAGTCTAGCTTCAAGTATCGTCATTCAGCTAGCAATGTTCTCCCCAAAGTTGCTAGCGATCTCTTAATTTGTAGATGGGATGGTTGTTTCTTAGTCATCACCCTTCTTGACCTTTCTGCTGCATTTGACCCTTCTGGTCACTCTCTCTTCCTGTATATTGCAGATTAAGAACTCAGAATTTCCTAATATTTAGAGTTGTTCAAAAGTTGATTAGCTACTTCAAATGAGATAATATACATTAGCACCTTGCTAATTTTAAAGAACCATTAAAATATTACCTATCACTCTTATTAAGTAGAAAGTTTTCTGTTATTTGGAGGCATTCAAACAGAGGGACATGATGAGCTTTTTAGGAGGGGCATCTTCAAGGGGATTCAGGTATCAGTAATGGGTCCAACTTACTTTATCAAACATTGCTATGGGGTAATCTGGTCTAGTGGATACTGGGCTGTCCCTGGAGTTAGGAATTCATGGATTTTCAAGTCCCACACATATTGGCTTAGTGACCCTAAGCAAATCACTTAACTTCTCAGTGTTCTGTGAAACCCTCTAAGATTATAAGTTCCAGAGAAGATACCAGCCTATATTTTTAGAGGAAGTTTTCTCACCCAGGAGTTCCCTTTGCTATTGAAATCATCTAGCCCTTCTTTGTTTAAGGCACTGCTAATTAAGATTCCTTAATTCTAATTTTATCCTTTCTTAAGTCCCACTGTCTGATATTGATTCAAAGTGGAACAAGTTAATAATTTTTGCCCTGGAATGTTGACCTCATCACAGTTGTCTGTGACTGTAAACATTTTCATTTTATCTTTGCCTACTTTTGAACAGGTGATGGAAAGTGAGGAGTTTATGCTGCTTCCAGCCAATCAACTCATTGATATTATATCCAGTGATGAACTAAATGTTCGAAGTGAAGAACAGGTGTTCAATGCTGTGATGGCCTGGGTTAAATACAGTATTCAAGAAAGACGGCCCCAACTTCCACAGGTAACAACGGGAAAGGGAATGTAAGGATCTTCTCTACACTAGAGGAAGTAGTTTGATTTAAAGTAGAAACATGAAAGAAATCTTAAATTTCTCTATCTAGTACTATAAAATTAGCACTGGCTGGGCCAAAGAATGTTTAGAATGATTTGTGCTTCTCTTAAGTATCTTACCCTATTGCTTGCCTGAAAATCTCCACTCTGTTTTATGACAATTACAGATTTAGAACATAATGTAAGTTATTATCTATAAAGTCTGAAATTGATAACATAAAGGTAAATATAAATATCATAATTTCTTCCCAATAACTTGGAAATCCTGATATTCTTTAGTAGTGGGGGGTTGGAAAGGATGAAGAAAAAATAAAGGGATGATATAGAACCTGAGTAGCTGCAGGATGGAAAACATTTGAGAAAACTACCATTATTGATTTGTGTGGTCTCTAGTGGATTAACTAGATTTTATCTCTGGCTACTAATTTTGTTTAAGTCCATTTGCATAAGCTGGAGAGAATTGTGTATGCTTGCTAAAAACTCAAAATAACCTTCTTAAATGACATAAGTTGCTTGAAGTAAAGAACTGGAGTCAATTATATTACTATATTTGTATCACTGTATTTTTTTTTTCAATATATTTCTATTTTGTGGTTTCAGCAATATGGCTAGTTCCTCCTCTGATACAGATCATAACCCCTTCATGTTTCCTCAGCCTTTGATTCTTGTCCATGTCCTTTCATAAATCTTTATCTTAGGGGTATCATCTCCTTTTCTTTTTCTATTTCACCATTTCCAATTAGATCTCAATATAATTGAAAGCAAAATTGGACCACCTAGTTATCCCTGAGTCATGCACTCAACTGGATGTCTTACAGATTATAGACTGGTACTTTTAGTAGTGTTTGTTGTCTTGTAGGTGCTGCAGCATGTTCGTCTGCCTTTGCTTAGTCCCAAGTTCCTGGTGGGTACAGTAGGCTCTGACCCCCTCATCAAAAGTGATGAAGAATGCAGGTAAGAATATCCATTGCTAGGAAGAAACAGGGATTGAGCATTTATATTTTCTCCTCTTTCTTGTATTTACTTCTACTTCTTTCTGTATATTATATTTCTTAATGCTAAAGCCATGTTGTTTTAAAGATTTTTCTTATAGGATAGAGTCAAGAGAAGGCTCATAAAGGGAGGGCTGAACTTACATTATTCCATTCTATTAGTTTTTGTATTATGATACTTATTGATATAGAAGTGGCAATGAAATCTAAAGGTAGATTTCTATAATTTTAATAATAAATACCTATTGAACAAATCAAAGATTTTAAGACAATTTGGGGTTTGAAGAGACAATTCTTTGCTAAAATCTGATAAATGCAGATTTCTTAGGATGAATTAAGAAGTAATGCTACTAGCCTTTGCACTAGTGGGCAATTTTTGCTCATTCAGACATTTCATTCATTCAACAAACATTTATGAAGCTATGTAGCTGATGCTATACTTGAATTGAGTCCAGCCTTCAGGCATCCACTCACAATCATCATTTGCCAACAGTCTTAGAACCATAAGAAATCCTAAACCCCAAGAAACCATAGGTAGTAGAGGTTCTGTCCCAGAGGAGATTCACATCCATTAGAGGTCTCAGACTTCAAGGTGCCAAAAGCACTAGAGAGCCTACTCTAAAAGAGACTTAACTCTTTTGGAAATCCAGAGCATTAAGGTACCAAAGTTATTAGAGAGCCTATGCTTGTAAAAACTCAAGGATAGGAAACTGATTACTTGTTCCACAACTAGAATGTTGTCTAGGTATTCCTTCTCTCTTGCTGTCTTAGAATATGGTTATGGAGCTGGAGTTGTCCTAGAAGAGATGAAGTTCCATCACAGAGCTTGAGCGTCAGGCAGCCATATGTACTAGAAGAACTAGTAAAGGAATCAGAGATTGGGGGTGGGGGCCAAGTGCTTTTTCTGCACAACAGGATATTTTCTGTGTCTCATTCTCCATAATCTCAGAATGAGGGTGTGGTGCTGGCACTGAGAGTAACATCAGTCCAACCTGGAGGAGCCAATACCAGTGACTCATTGACTCTTAGACAGAACCCCCTGCCATATCCACCTGCTCCATATATCCCCAGCTCCTGCGTATTTGGAATAGCCAGTTATGAAAGTTGGAGCTACCTTCCCCACACTGACTACTCTGTGATCACAGGATCATGGAGGGCAGGGGCTACAATCAAATTAATCTTTTCTCATCCTCTGGCAAGCAGACTTCCTGTTTATGTTGCCCTTATGCCTATGATTCTGTCACTGATTCAGTCATCAATGCAGAAATCCAGACATGTAGCTTTGTACTCTCATCCCTTTCCATCTCAGCTCTCTTCTTCTGCAGTTCATATCCTGTTCCATTATGCCTTCTGAAATTCTTCTTAAGGGAAGTTAACAACTCCCCTTCATCTTTATTTTCTTTTCCTGACACATTTTGCATTTTCTGTGGTTATTAGAAACCTGAATCCCTGTCCTATACTGAATGCTTCTTCTCTCACAGCTCCTCACTTACTAGAAAAGTAGGCATGCTCGTTGCCACTGCAGATCATTGATTTGCCACCTTTTGAAGTACTCATCAACTTCTTTCAAATTTAGGCCATCTGTATCATCCATATCATGTCTTCAGGTCATTCTTCTCCTTTCTCAAAGAGTTCTGAATTTGGTTCACAATCTTCCACTTAACCCCAACCCCTGCCTTCAACCCCTGGAAACTTAAATGTATAAATTAATATTCCCTGGAACACAGTGGCCTCACAATTCAAGGTATTTTAATGTGATGAAAAGAGCTGAATTTGATGTCTGAGAACTTAGGTCCAAATTCTGACTCCTAGGAAAAGGTATCTTCATTCATTATTTCTCAGCCATTTGTATCATTTCAGACCCTACCTCTCAACTGAAATTCTGCTAAGATTACCAGTATTCTCTTAAGTATTAAATATGAAGGCCCCGGCCCTGGAGTCAGGAGAACCTGAGTTCAAATCTGGCCTCAGACACATTACACTGGTTACTAGCTGTGTGACCCTGAGCAAGTCACTTAACCCCGATTGCCTCACCAAGAAAAAAATATATATATATACGAAGGCCTTTTCGCAGTGCTTATTTTTACTTTATCTCTCTTTATGGCATTTAATACTGTCAATTACCCCCTTCCCCTGGATACATTTTGCTTCCATAATTCTGCTGTCCCCTACTTCCTCCTTTTTGACACTTTTGTCTTCTTTCATTTTTAAAACTTTCTTTTTTATTACAAATTTAGCAAAGAAGAACATTTCAATACAAAAGGAAAATATAAAAGATTATAAGTGAAGGTTGTTTCTATTATTTAGTTTTTAAAGCAGATTTTAAACTTAACACAGTAGTAATCAAACTTCCCTGTTTCTGACACTTTCTGAACTCCTTTCTGCTTTCTTCTGTGACTTTTAAATGTTTTGTTGAGGTCTTTCTTTCTATCTTCCTTCCTTTCTTTTTGGCAACACTATCATTACTCACCAGCTCTCCTCCCCTGCATAGAAACCCCTCTTTGTAACAACTAGGAATAGCCAGGCAAAACAAATTAACTTGCTGACTGTGTCAGAAAATGTTATGTCTCATTTTCCATCTCTAGTTCATCTCTTCTCTGCCAAGAAGATGAAACCTATGCTTCATCATAGGTCTTCCTAAGTCATGATTAATCACTGTAGCATTCTTTCCTTGAACATCATCCATTTCCCACTCACTAAACCTGTGTTCCCCACCAAACTCTCTGTCTTGGGCCTTTTTCTCTTCTCTCTGTACACTTTCTTAATGTCTTATTAGCTCTCATAGGTTCTACCATCCTTTCTATGTAGATGACGCCATCTACATATCAGCTGTCATCTGTTTCCTGAAGTTTGAAGCATGAAGTTCACATCATCAACTGCCTGTCCCGCAGGCATCTCCAACTCAGAGTGTCTGAAAAAAAATTCATTTCCCCCACTTAATCCCCCTTCAACATCTCACCATTTCTGTTAAGAGTATAATCGTTATTCAAGTCATCAAGGTTCTCAGCCTCAGATTTATCCTTAACTTTCCCTCTCTTATCTCCTCATATGGTTCAGTTGCCCAGCCTTATTGATGTTGCCACTGCAATATCTCTCACATTCTTCATCCCCGTCTTTCCATGTGTACGGCCAGTACCTAGTTCATGCCCTCATCACCTCTCAACTGGACTGTTGCAATAATAATTTCCTAGTTGATCTCCCTGCTTCAGATTTCTCTTTCCTTCAATCTGTCCTTCACCCAGTTGCAAAATTTATATTCCTAAAACAAGTCTGATTAGGAATCTTCATTGACTTACCATTTCTCCTCATGGGTTACTGTGGCACTCTCTTTGGTGATCATCCAATGGCTGGTTCCCTCTGTAATCTTGCATTTTACTACCTTGTGTTTATTTTGTTTTATTCTGTATAGAATATTCAGAACCTAAGTTCCTTGCAAGTAGGTATTCTTTCTTTCTTTGTACTCTGTCACCCTAGTCCTTAGCATAGTGCCTTGCACATAACAGGCACTTGATATGTTCTGTATATATTTATATTTGTACATGTCTTTTTCTCAAGTAAAAGATCAGCTCCTTGAATGTAGGGATTATTTCTTTGTATTTATAATTACATTGCCTAGCACATAGTAGGTGCTTAACAAGTGCTTGTTAATAGATTGATTTTGGATAAAATAACAAGCTCCTCAACCTGGTACTAGTTCTTCACGAGGCAGAGCCAAGATAGCAGAGTAGCAGGAAGAAATACAGCTGGGCTTCCCCCAAAACCATTTCAAACAGATCTAGAAAATGCACTAGACCAAATCCTGTTGGGGAAATCCAAGAAAAAAATCAGTTGAGTCATTTTTCCAACCCAGGTTATCATAGTGAGATATTGGAGATATGGAGTCTGGCCAGGAATACACCATAGGTGTGGAGCACTCCAATACAGGGAGAGGTTGTGCAGTAGGGCAAGAAAAGGTCCCAGACCCTTACCAGGGCACCATGACTTAACACAGGGAGTGGAAAGAAGTGCCAACCGGCAGCTCTGTCACTTATTACCCCCCATTCTAGGTCACAGATCTAGGTTGGATGGAGAAGAAGACTTGCACCCAGGGATAGCATGCCAGGATAAGGAGCAGTTTTGGGCCCTATCTTGTGCTTCAAGACAGGAGCAAGTTTAAAAGCAAGCAGCAGTGAATGACTCAAACTCCAGAAGCAAATCAAGTCTCAGTTCAAGCTTCTATCTGAAACCTACAGAGGAATAACCAGGTCAGGTTGAGAGTGGCTTGAGTCTAGCAGCATGGTACTATTGCTCAGACCCAAACCCAGGTCAAAAACTTGCAGAGCTCAGATCAGTGGGATCACAGACTTTGCCCTGGATCAGTCCATTTTGGGAGCACTGAAAGCTGTGGGTTCCCAACCAAAGCTGTACCTGAGTTCCTGGAATTACAGGGCATTTGGTACCCCCAAGAAAGCAGCAATAGGAGTAACTCAGACTTTCCTTCCAGAAGTACAAAGATTCCAACCCAAAAATCAAGCCCAAAGTCAGAAAGTAGGATAGATGCATGAGCAAACAAAAAAAGAACCCCACCATAAAGAGCTATTATGGTGATAGAAATACACAACAGAAATCCGAAAGAAGAGAATGATTCTAAAACAAGAAACGCCTCTAAAAAAAGCATTGCTTGGGCACAAATTCAAGTAGAATTCTTAGAAGGTGAAACAAAGAGTTTTAAGTTGAAAATATTTTTATAAATGAGAGGAGAGCACTAAAGAAAAAAAATGAAAAAGGAATGAGAAACATGGAAGCAAGAATTGAAAAGAATATTAGCAGCTTGGCACAAAAGATGAAAAAAAAACGTAAGCCAATGACTTCATGAAGCAACAAGAAATATTAAAACTCAAAAGACTAAAAATTAGAAGAAAGCATGAAGTGTCATAGCAAAAACAATTGACCTGAAAAACAGATCAAGGAGAAAAAAATTTAAGAATCATTGGAGTACTTGAACACCTTGACAAAAAGAGAACTGAGACATCATATTTTAAAAAATCTTAAAGAAAACTGCCCAGATCTCTTAACAGCAAAGAGGAGAGTGAATATAGACTCTATATTCACCATCTAAAAGAAGAATTTCAACATGAAAACACCCAAAAACATCATAGCCAAATCGAGAACTTCCAGGTCAAAGAAAAAATACTACAAGCAGTCAAAAAGAAAGAATTCAAGTACTGATG
Source organism: Vombatus ursinus (assembly GCF_900497805.2). Taxonomy (NCBI): domain Eukaryota; kingdom Metazoa; phylum Chordata; class Mammalia; order Diprotodontia; family Vombatidae; genus Vombatus; species Vombatus ursinus. The sequence goes on from NW_020954567.1 coordinate 12,686,071, forward strand.
GGCCACAGTAAGGATCACACATGATTTATTTGGCAGCTACCACTATGAAGGAGCAGAGAGCTTGAAATATGATATTCCAGAAGGCAAAGGATATAGGCTTACCGGCAAGAATAATTTGCCCAGTAAAACTGAGTATAAAGTTTTTAAAGTTCAAAAATATTAATGAACAATAATAAATGACTAAACAAAGATAAACTCTCAGGAAATGATATATGTGTACCCTCTGAACCTTATTGTAATCAATGGTGATAGAGGGAATCTACTTAGAGGGCCTAAGAGTGGTTCTGTTATGTGTTGATGATCTTAAAAGAATAATGAAAAGAGAGGGGAAAAGGAATACACACTAGGGTAAACGAAAGGAAAGTTAGGAAAAATTATCTCACATAGATCAAGATGCACAAGTAGAAGTCTATACAAACAAGGAGGAAGGAGGGCCTGACACTTGAACCTCATTCTCATCTGAACTGGTCAAAGGAAGAAAGAATAGAGACACACATACACACGTGCACGCGCACACACACACACACACACAGAAAGAAATACATTCCACTCAACAAGGAAATAGAGAAGGAAAAATTGGAAGGAATTTGTTCTAAACAGAACAACCTCTATCTAAATAAGTACAAAGACATTTATAGTTCTTTTTGAGGTGTCAAAAAATGGGAATCTGAGGGGATGTCTATCAACTGGGAGATGGCTGAACAAGTTATGGTATCTAAATGTTATGGAATACTATTTTTCAGTAAGAAATGATGAAAGGGATGGTTTCAGAGAAACCTGAGAAGATTTACATGAACTGATGTAGAGCAAAGTGGGAAGAATCAGAACAACAATTTATACAATGACAGCAATATCATAAAGACAAACAACTTCGATAAACTTTAGAAATCCAATCATTGTAATGACCAACCATCATTTGAGAGGGCCAATGATGAAACATGCTACCCATCTCCTGATAGAGATGTTTAAGGCCCAGGGTATAGAAGGAGGCATGTGTTTTGTATATATTTATATACATATAGATATATACACACCCATGCATATACGTGTATATATAGGTATATATGTATGTTTATGCATATATATTAGGTATATATTATATATTTTTTTTTTGCTTGACTATACTTATTTGCAACAGGCGTTTTGTTCTTCTGTTTTCTATTTGTGGGGGTTGGGGGGGAGAGCAGATTTTTTTGATTGAAAAAAATAAAGTGTAATTTTTAAGAAACATAAAGTTCTACCACCTCACACCTATCAGGGTTAGTGTGACAGAAAAGGAAAATGACATGTTGGAAGGGATGTGGAAAAATTGGGACACTAACACATTATTGGTGGAGTTGAACTGATCCAGCCATTCTGGAGAGCAGTTTGGAACTATGCCCAAAGAGCACTGTGCATACCCTTTGACCCAGCAATACCACTACTAGGTCTGAATCCCAAAGAGATGAAAGGAAAAGTACAAACACAAAACACAAAAATGTTTATAGCAGCTCTTTTTGTGGTGACAGAATTGGAAATTGAGGGGATGCCCATCATTTGGGTAACAGCTGAACAAATTGTGATGGAATTCTATTGTGCTATAAGAAGTCATGAGCAGGATGCTCTCAGAAAAACCTGGGAAGATGTATATGAACTGATGCAAAGTGAAGTGAGCAGAAGCAAGAGAACATTGTGCACAGTAATAACTGCAATATCAGTACAAAGATCACCTGTGAATGACTTAGCTTTTCTGAGCAATACAACGATTCAAGACAATTTCAAAGGACTTAGGATGAGAAATGTTATTTAGACGGAGTCAATACAAATCAAAGCACATTTTTTTTTACTTTATTTTTCTTTTTTTGTTTGTTTTCTCTTGCAGCATCGCTAATATGGAAATATATTTTGTGTGACTTCATATGTATAATGTATATCAAATTGCTTACCTTTTCAAAGAAGGGAGAGGAGAGATGGAGGGAGAGAATTTGGAACTCAAAATTTTCAAAAAAGAAAATGTTACAAAAAAAATTTTTTACATGTAATTGAGAAAAATAAAATAAAAAAGAAAAAGAAAAATAGAGTTCTTCACAATTTGGCTCCCGTTTACCTTTACACACTTAATTTGTATCAGTTCTCCTTAGTGTACTCTTATCTGCCAACTAGATTAGCCTACTAGCAGTTTCCCAAATCGGACATTCCACATCTCATTTCTCTGCCTTAGCACAAGTTGTCCTGTCTCTCCCCCCTACCTCCCATTATTAGCCTACAGTTCTTCCACACTTTAATCTTGAATCCTTAGCTTCCTTCAAGATGCAGTTCAGATGCTGTGTACTATGAAAAGCCTTTCCTAATTGCCTCTCCCTATTCCCAAGGTGTAACTACTCTTTCCTTCCTTAAATTAACTTGCATTTTAGAAAAACAGCAAGAAATTGGGGAGGAGGGGGAAATCTTCGCAACAAGGTCTGATTTTGAAGATATATATAGGGAACTGAGTCACAATTACAAGAAAAAAAGCCATTTCCCAAATGATAAATGGTCAAAGTATATGAATCAACAGTTTTCAGAGGATGAAATCCAATCTGTCAATAGCCATGTAAAAAAATGCTCTAAATCACCAATAGAGAATGCAAATTAAAACAACTCTGGGGTACTACCTCACACACATCAGTTCTGGGTCTCAGATCCAGGGCAGGACTGAAAAGGGTACCAGTACAGGGACAAACATTCCCGGGTATGGAAGTCCTGTACTATGTTTTTAAAAAGGTTAAAATGTGTTTATAAAAGGAATGACAGTGCTAGAGGGAAAAAATTGGAAAATAAATGGAAACTATAGAAGCAGGAATTGGAAGGGGAATTAATAGCTTGGCACAAGAGGTACAAAACCTTGCCCAAGCAACAAACTCTCTGAAAATTAGAATGAACTAAATAGAATTTAATGACCTCATGAGGAAACAAAAAATATTAAAGTCAAAAGGTTGAAGAAAAAAAAAAACAGAAGAAAATGTGAAGTTGTCTCATAGCAAAAACAACTGACCTGAAAAATAGATCATCAGACTATCTGAACATCATGATAAAAAAAAAAGCCTCAACATCCTGTTTCAAGAAATCTTAACACTACCCAGATATCCTAGAACTAAATGGCAAAGTAGAAAAACAAAGAACCCATTGGTCGCCTCTTGAAAGAAACTCCAAAATGAAAACTCTGAGGTGCATCATGGCCACAATCCAGAGCTTCCAGATCAAAGAATGCTTCAAGCAGCCAGAAAGGAGGATTTCAAGTACTAAAGAACCATAGTTGAGATCACACGTGATTTAATAGCCACCACTACTGTGAAGGAGCAGAGAGGTTGGAATATGGTGTTCCAGAAGGCAAAAGATACGGGTTTACAGCCAAGAATAATTTACCGAGCAAAACTAAGTATAAGGCTACTGGGGAAAATATAGACTTTTAATGAAATAGAGGAATTCTAAGCATTCCTGATGAAAAGACCAGACACACAGAGTTGGGGACAGAAATACATTTAGCTCATCAGGGAAGTATAAGAGAAAGAGTAGAGAGAAGGGGGTAGAGTAGTTTAGAGGGAGAATGACTTAGAGAGAGGGTAGCTTAAGAGGATGGATTAATCTTAAGTAAAACAAAGGATATACAAAAATATTTATAGCTCTTTCATGTGGCAAAGAATGGAAATTTGAGGAAATACCCATAAATTGGGAAGTGGATGAATGTTATGTTATCTAGTATGATGGAGCACTATTGTGCTGAACTATTATCAGCGTAATGACTAACACCAGGATTCCAAAGGACTACCAGTGAAATACGTTACCATCTCCTGATGGGTATGAAGGACTCAGAATGCATTTGGATAAGGCCAACGTGAGAATGTGTTTCAATTGACTACATGTTTATAATGGGTTTTATTTTTCTTGTGATCTCATTGTAGGGCAAGAGGTGGTTAGGGTGGGAGAGTGAGAAGGTAGATCTTGACTGATTAAAACAAATAATACACATTTTAACAAAAGAAAAACTAACTATGCAGCCGTGGCAACTGGTATTGTACATTCAGCACAACTATGTTTAGTTTCCAGTTAAGGCATTTTTTTGTCCCAAACGAAAACTTTTTATTTTGGAAAGGTTCATATTCATGTTCTAGGCTAAAGCTAAACTTAAAAGGTGGGTTCATAATGAAAATAATAACTAAAACAACTCATAGTGTGACTTGTGCTATTGTTCTTATCTTCTTTTACAGTAGCTGGTGTATGTAACTTAGTTTGATATGTGCTTGCTGTTTTTCGTCAGATTACATTCCTAAACTATGTTAGAGCTTGTTAGTGTGACTCGGACATCTAAAATAAAGTTATCTTTCTTTTCCCAGAGACCTGGTGGATGAAGCTAAAAATTACCTTTTACTGCCACAAGAACGACCACTGATGCAAGGACCAAGGACACGTCCACGAAAGCCTATTCGATGTGGAGAGGTACTATTTGCAGGTTTGTGTCCAGTGTGCTTGGTGTGTGATCAGCATTGAAATAGTAATGTGTGTGTGTATTTACATGTCTTCCTGTGGTATCCATTGCTATACAAACTCTATGATTACAAGGTAGTATGAGGGGCACCGGCCCTGGAATCAGGTGGACCTGAGTTCAAATATGGCCTCAGACACTTGACATGTACTAGCTGTGTGACCCTGGGCAAGTCACTTAACCCCACTGCCAGAAGAAGAAGGAGGTAGTGTGAGAAAAAAAAGAGACTGGCTGGCTAGGTGTTCAAGCAAGGCCTTGCTTTTGGATAGGATTTTCATCTTATCAAGCTGGTCCTCAACTTTGGAATGTCAGAAATGTAAGGATAATCACGTTCTGGGCAATGAATTGACATTAACCCAATTCAGAAGACACTATTCATGAACTGGAATGCCACTGCATTTATAGGAGCTTTACCTGACCTGATAAATAGTATTGGTTTTCCACCTCCTGGTGGGTAAGTTTACTTAAGAAAACAAAAGTCAAACGGTTGCTTGGTGAATAGAGAATTAAGAATCAAGGGATATGGATATTCTTAAGGAATATTTTTATTAAGCTGAGTAATTTAATGAATTGCCCTTCTCTGTTGTAGGAATATTTCTACCTCAGCAAAGAAATTTAGAGCACTTTGTCTCTTAGATGCAGAATAAACAACAAATCCATATTTATTTGTTAGCTGTCCTTTTTCTTGAATACATGCCATCCCTTCTGTTAGGGCAGTACCTCAGATGTGTTGCTGTCACATCTCATCTCATATTTGTTACATTTTAGTCTCCTTAATAAAATTGGAAAAACACCCTCTTCTTCTTGATTGAGTTATAAAATCTGATTTGGAAGAAACCACAGAAACCATATAGTACAACACATATCCGAACAAGATTTTCCTCTTCTAACCCCACTAACAAGAAGCCACTTTGCCTCTGCTTGGAGAGCTCTGCTAATGGGGAATTCTCTACTCTTAAAGCAACCCATTCAACTTTTGGAGCGTTCTAATTGTGAAGAAGCTTTCCTTAACATTGAAATACAATCTATCTCTACAGCAACTTTCACCATTTGTGGTACAATGGAAAGAAGACTAGTTTGGAGTTGAAAGATCCAGGTTTGAATCTCAGCTCTGCCACTTACACGACTGTGAGCAAGTCACTTACTTTCTCTGGGCTTCAATTTTCTCATCTATGAAATGAGAAAGTTGGATTAAATAATTTCTAAGTTATCTTCTAGTTCTGAATCTGTTACACGTTCCTCCATTTCTCTTCCATGTACAACATTGCTAACATCTTTGTTCTTGCCACACCTGCAGGTATTCCACTTTCATGTTTAAAAACTGCCAAATGAATTGTCCTTAAGCACAAATCAGGTCATATCACTCCCTTACTCGATAATGAATGGCTCCTATATCTATCACTAGGAAAAAATAAAAACTCTTACTCACACATAGCACTCCTGCTCTCGTCTCCTTGCCTTTGTACTGGCCATCTTCCATCCCTGGAATAGACTTCTTCCTCTCCTGCACCTTATAGAATCCTTTACTTTCTGCAGCTCAGGCACCACCTTCTCCATGATTTCTTTCTTTATCTTTCCAAACTGCTATTGCCATCACTTCCTAACTACTTTACATTCAGCTACCTTACATTCATTTCGTATTTAATCTTCATATGCATTCTGCATATAATTATACATATACATATTGTCTTACACAATACAATGTAAAGTCCTTGAGCAGGGATTTTTTTTTTTTCATTTTTTGTCTGTATACCAAACCCCTAACACAGTGGCCTGCCAATAGTAGGCACCTAATGCCTACAAATGCTTGTTGATTGATTAATAAAGAAGTGGAGGTAACAAGGATAGACTGCTCTTTATAGAAGTTAAGCAGTAAAGAGGAGGATTCCTAGACGGTAACAGAGTTAAGGGAAAAGTTGTTGCTTTTTAACAAAAAGAGACTTTAAAATAATTTTAAGTTGAAGGAAAAGACCAAAAGGAAAGAAATACTGAGGGTACATCTGACAGGGGAATGGTCAAGGGAACAAGGCAACAGAAGAGGTGGGACAGATGGGGACAGAGTTAGTCCTTCATAGAGGAAAAAAGCCTCATTCTCTGAGACTGAAAGGAACCAACAAAGGATGGGTGAGAATATAGGTTAAAAGTATAAATAGAGACATTTGCCATGTAACAGACATTTATACTCAAATGGATCTCTGAACCCATGGGCATACAATGCCAGTCACAACCAGTATGACTCTGGTTTATGAAAATTTGCCATAAGAAACCCACCCAACATGCTAGGGTCCTACCCTCCTGATTTTCTCTTAATATGAGGATACCATTGGAGAAGAGGAGCTAGCCCTTAGTTAGACCTCACATTACTAACCCATTGTTTTTGCTTATGCATTTCTTTGATATATATCACTCTGCCTCTCTGAAATTCCTGGTTTTTTATGTGTTAGTCTACTCATTCCCATCTTTTCTAAAGAGTGATACTTTCAATTTTTACTTATTCCTCTGAACAGGTGTTTACCATTACCAGAGTAATCCATGTCTCTCAAACCACATAGCAACAATTAACATTTACATACCACTTGCAATTCACTTTTTTACATTACCTCATCTGATTCTCACAGTAATATTATGAGGTGCTATCAGTATTATTAGCATTTTACAGATGAGAAGTTACATGGCTTGTCCAGGTTCACACAACTGATAAGGGCTTGAGGCAAGATTCTAGGTTGGGTCTTACTGATTCGAAATCCAGTGTTTTATACACTGTACTGTGCTACAGTACAAAATTAAATAGTATATTATAAAGAGTATGCACTTAATAAATGCTTGTTAAATGGATTAGTTAAATACAACCTCACTTTTATAATTTTTTTGACTCTATCCAGGATGATCTACCATTTCACTTTGCAACTACTTGGACTATAATTTAATACTCTTCCAAATATGTTTAGAAGATGTATTTGTTAATATCAAACTTTTAACTTCTGACTTTGTCACCTCTTTTTTATATGAATAGCAACTCTCAGATGTTTAATAAGACAGTTCATCTCACTCAAATTTCTCCCAAAGCCAAATCCTATGTATAACTGGGACCTGGTATAATCATGGGATCATAGATTTAGAGCTAGAAAGGACCTTAGAGGTAACCCTTTGTGTTTTTAAGCCCCCAGGTATCAGTGGTTCCATGGTTCATCTTGGTAAAAGACTTCTATTTATTTGTTTTTCTACTTTCCTATTTGTTGTATTCTCTCCTCTGAAGAGCACAGTGAATGCCTTCTCTTACCAAGACTGATGATTCTTTCTAGCTAATAGCTTCTTAACAGAAACTTCCTGGATGCTTACAATATTTTTTATACAAAGTTGAAATTTCTTTAGGTCTTTTAAAATTCTGTATCCTTGAAATAGGATGCTTCTTGTAATACTATTTTTCTATATGTTCTGACCTTATAAAGTTTTTTTCCTTGCTGTAATGCTGTCTTCTCCCTCTCTCTCCTGGCACATTGGGGATAGATTTTTCTCTAAGAAAAAAATTGATGAAATTTTTCTGTCATGACCCCTCCATTTTTTCTCTTTCCTTTTCACCTTTCATATAGATCTTAACATTTCTTAGGGAAGATAATTGATATTAAATTCACTCCTTCTGCCCCTCCTCCACTGTCCTTAGATTATATATTCCATTCTCCTTTTAACAATGTTTCTTTTACGCCTATTTTAGATACTAAACTGTTAACCATCAATTTATCATCCACTGAATTTCCCAGCCTCCCAATGTTCTAATGTTTCATCAGCTCTCAATGCGGATGACTCTCTGCTTTAGCCATAATTTTTCTCCCAAAATCCAGGCCCACATCACCAACTACTTGTTCTATAGGCATCTCAAATTCAACATGTCCAAAACAAAACTCATTTTTGCTCCTTGTTAAATCTATCACTCCCTCTTCCTAACTTCCCAGTTTCTCCTGAGGGTACCACTATACTTATAGTTACCCATATTCAAAACCCTAGAGTCCTGCTAGACTGTTCACTCACCCTTCCCCACCCCCTACCCCTCACATCCAGTCAGTTGCCAAGTCTTGTTCATTCACATCTACCCACCTCAGACATTTTGGGGGCCATCTCCAGTAATCCTGGTCTGTAGCTTGCCACTGGACTTAGATGGCTCCAGAAGAGAAAGTGAGGCTAGTGACTTTGCACAGCCCTCCCTCACTTAAATCCAATTCACTTGCAAGTTATGACATCACTTTCCTGATGTCATGGTCCTCTTTAAGAACAAAGGACAAACAACAACCCCAGACATTTTATATCTTCCCTCCCTCTGCCCACCTTGGGGAGAGTTAATCTATAGTTTTTTTTGTGCTAGTTTGAGGCTAACCTTTCTTGATGAATGAGTGAATGCAAACTCAACTCATCCAGTATATCTGGCCCCAGAGCATACTTAACGCCTATACATCATCCCAAATATTTTACTACCCACCCTCTCCATCCTCTTCCACTTCTTGCTCTGGAAACAGTAATCAAATCAGTACTACTCTCGCATCTGGAAGAGATGCCATTTGACTGCCATTTGACACCCCTCCATTCCTGTGGCTTCCTAGACCAAAGCTATGTTCCCTGGCTATCATTGCCATGTATGTGTTGTCTTCCCTATTTGGATATTAGAACCTTGAGGTCAAACACTGTGTCACTTGTGTATTTGTATCCCCAACACCTAGGATAGTGCATATTACCTAGTAGGTACTTAAAAAATACTTTTTAATTTATTTATTCATTCTGCCTCCATAGCATATCTTGCATCTTTTCCTTCTCTCCACTCACACAGCCATCACTATAGTTCAGGCCTTCATCACCTGTCATCTGTGTTATTGCAAGTCTCCTAACTGGACCCCCAACTTTTTGATTAATCTTCCATACAGCTACCATGTTTCTTAAGCTCATCTGACGACATCATTCCCCTGCTATAAAAGCTTTAGTGGCTCTCTGTTGCCTCTAATATAAAAAGTACTCAGCTTGGTGTTTAAAGCCTTTCACTGTCTGGCTCCAGCCTATCTTTCTAGGCTTCTGTTTCCCTTCCCACATTCAATTTTCCAGCCAACCTGGCTTATCACCTGTAAGCCAGGGGCTCCTTCTCCTCCTTGCTACATCTCAAGACCCCCTTCTCTTTCACCATCACCTCCTCCTTTACTCCAGTCTCTGATAAAGAGATGACTCTTTTCCTGGCCAAAGCCAGTCCCTTCATCCTCTCTCATCCCATCTTCTCCAACAGTTTGTTTCCTTTCTCTCTCTAGTCTTTAGTTAGAGATTATCTCTGATCTAGTGATTGCTTCCTTGTTGACTAAAAATAAGTTTCCCCATCACAAAAATAAATAAATAAATAAATGAATGAACCCTTACCGAGGTCTTTCCATCCCCACTACATATCCAGCCCTAGTCTCTCCCCTGAGTTCTCCATTCTTTTATAATGTCCTGCCATTTGGAGTCCCTCAAGCCTAAGTCCAAGCACCCCTTTCTATACAATGGAGTCCCTCAAGCCTAAGTCCAAGCACCCCTTTCTATACAATACAAAGCTGTCCAGATTTCCTCCAGTCCTCACTGCTAGTGCCCACCCTCACAAAACTATCTTGTTTTCATTTCATACCTATTTTGTATATCCTTATCTGTGTCCATGTTGTCTCTCCTGTTATAGAATGTGAGCTCCCTGAGAGTGCTGGTGGCTTACTTTTTTATCTTCACCTCCCAGAACAGTGTCTGGCACATAAAAGGTTCTCATTAAAAGTTTGTTGGTTGGTTGGGAAGCATCATGGCTTTGTGTAAAGAGCTCAGAATTTAGAGTGTGAATCCCAGTTCTGCCCCTTACCTGCCTGGGTGACCTTGGGCAAGTTCCGTTTCTTCTCTGGGCCTCTAAGGTCCCTTCCTGTCCTAAATCTGTTATCATATGATTTGGGAAATTGTATAGTCCAAAGCTCCATTTGAAGTAGTTGATAACATCATACATTTTTAGGACTCCCTTACCACCTTATAAGGAATATTTTTCCATAATTCTATTCCATATAAACTTAGATGATGAGTCCCAAGGGCAGTGACTTTGGCTGTACTTTGCTCTACTGAGTATGCTGTCAACACTCAGCTAACAACACCAATAATAATAAGTTGACTAGCCCTGTTTCCAGTTATGCCATTACTGCTTTGGAGATCACAGTGCTTATTAAGTCACTACATAGCATTGGGAATGCTCAGCATTTTCTGTTTTGTCTCCTTAGGCCACAGGAAAGTAATCTTTTTTTAAACTTCCTTTTTCCAAATGAGGATTTAGAAGTACAGTTTATGCAACAGTATTCATTTGATTCTGAACCATTTCTTCCCATTGAAATCAGTTTTTAACGGTTACCTTAATAAATGTTTGCCAGATTTACCTTTTGAAGCTGTCTAGTAAGCAGGCAGAATTTCACTGTTGCTACTAACCACAATGTTGGCAGCTGAATTACTTTTAGATTTTGGAGGGCTTCCTGTTTTGTAGGAACTTTCTACATAAATCTCAAAATAGTATTTCAAGGATTAATATTATTTATCATCCTGCCTAGAAATTTTCTTTAAATCTATTTAGTGTATTTGGTTTCCCGATTTAGTTTTTGAAAGTAAAATAAAGTAATGGTAGTACTAATAACTTCTCTTCATGTAATGCTTTCTATTTACAAATCGTTTTGCCTACATTATCTCACTTGATCCCCACCCTGTTGCTATACCTATTTTACCAATGAAACTGAGCTTAGAGTCCAAAATGATTTGTCCAAGGTCACACTGCTTATATTCTTCTGGAGAATACAACATATACTCAGGTAAATAAGTACAAAATAATTTCAAGAAAGGCTTCGTGTAGGGAGATAGCATCTTAACTGATGTTTGAAGGAAACAAGAAATTCTTAAGAGTAGAAGTGAGGAGAGAGTACGTATTAGATATTGTGAACAGAGATGAGATGAGATGAAATGAAATGTTGAAAAGAGACAAGATATTGAGGTCAGAGAAGGTAAAAAGCTAGAACAAAAAAGCCAATATATTTATTAACCTGTGTATAGGAATAAAGAAAGAAAAACAGGTTTTTGCCATAAACTCCCATTTCTGCTTTGATCTCCTTTTGAAGATATAAAATACTTGGGGGCAAGAACGTCCCAGATAAGAATTAAGCTTTGCTAAGGCCACAATTTGATATTTGTTAAATAATAAAAAAAACTTTTTTAAAAAAATATTTCTCATTTAAACTTGGCACTGGGCCAAGATTTAAAGACTTCTTCTCTGTTATAGAGATATAACTGTGTTTTTGACCCTCCTTTTCTTTTGTTTCCCTCAGTGGGTGGCTGGTGTAGTGGGGATGCCATTTCTAGCGTGGAACGATATGACCCACAGACCAACGAGTGGAGAATGGTAGCATCAATGAGCAAACGACGCTGTGGGGTTGGAGTCAGTGTTCTTGATGATCTTTTGTATGCAGTGGGAGGCCATGATGGATCCTCTTATCTCAATAGTGTTGAAAGGTAAGTGGAAGCAAGGTTTTTTTTCCTCTGTTAATAATGATAACTTTTATATAGAATTTATTCTGTGCCAGGCACTTGTGTGAAGCGCTTTATAGTCATTATCTCATTTGAGCCCTACGACAACCCTGGGAGGGAGGTGCTGTTATTATCCTTATTTTATAGTTGAAGAAACTGAGGCAAGCAGAGGTGAAGTGACTTGCCCAGGGTCATACAGCTCATAATTGTCTGAAGCCAGATTTGAACTCAGGTCTTCCTGACTCCATGCCCAGTGCTTTATTCACCGCACCACCTTGCTGCTGATTGTACATATTTGGTCTGAAATTCAGTCTTTCCATGAATTTAAGCAATAGATGTTAACAGTTCCTACTTTAGCGTTGTTCCTGTTATATTAAAATCACTACGTTTTTGTAAACAACCTTTAATTGGCCTTTAAAATCTTGAACTCTAAAATTCTCCTTTCTGACCGCAGCTTTCTGTGCACATGCAATCATATTCCCTCATCCTCTTAAACCTATGGTTTGTTCTCACTGCAACCTCTAGACCTTTATCTCTTTATCTTCCTCATCAGGTCTGTCAGCCCGCTTCTGGTTTCACTCGCCATGATTGCTCAACATTCAGCAATGCCTTTGTTAGTCATCTTAAAATCTTTTGCCCCTTCAACTTTCTGCGGGTTCTCAACCCTCTGGCACCCCTGCCATCTCTGCTTTTTCTGTTCATTCTTAGAGGACATAGAATATCCTGGATTAAATTAGCAAGCTGTGTTGATTGGGTCCACCTGAATTCTCACTGCCACTTCAATTCAACACTTACTAAATCTTTACAGAGTGCAAGGCACCATGCTAGGCACCAAAGATACAGAAACAGAAAATGAAATAGTCTTGCCTTCTCTCCCTTTCTTTATTCCCTCCAATGATTATGCTATACTTTTCCACTCTATTTAAACCCCAGACCATGCTGCTGGTATTCAGTAGATGAACTCACTTCTACATTATAGAGAATATGAAGGCCATCTCATTCAACTCTTTGCTTCTATGACTTAAAACTTTTTTGTATCTTCACCCTTTCACCCTTCACCCTTTCTATCCTTCTGCCATCCTATCTCAAAGCAGTCGACCTTTCTCCTTAACACTTTTGCTCTTGTCCCTATCCATTCCCACCTTTTTTAGGATCGACTTAATCTGTTATTCTTTTGCAGATTCTTTCTTACCGCCTTTGCTCCTACCTTTCTTTTTATTTCTTTTCCCTCTACCTATAAACAAGCTCATATCTTCCCTGTCCTAAAAAAACCTTTCTTAGTCTTTCTCAAAGTACTAAAGCACTATCCAAATTGTAAGTTTCTTGAGTATATAGTTCTGCTATAGCATGACATATTTGTTCCCAAAAAGCACCTCACTGTGCAGAATCGCACAATTAAAAAAAAAGGCTTATGGGGAAAATGAGGTTGGGGTACAACACTCAAAAACTTTGAAAATGACACAGAAAAAGATAGCAACCTAATAAAAATAGTTTCATACATCTTAAATGCTTAAGAAATAAATAAATACTATAATAAATACTGGTGGCATCCATAGCCTCAATGTGCTGCTTGACCTGTGTCCCATCTATCCAGGCTGATAGAAGTTTTGCACGAGTTGGGTAGACCACAACTGTAGGCCTCTGGAAGGAGGGGGAGGTTTAAACCTGCCCTTCTGATCTGCCTCCTTCATCAGAAGATACATAATAAATATGGATGGCACTTTACCTTGACAGAGCCCTGAAATCTGCTTGTGGAAGTGAGTACCGGAAGGGTGGTAGCTTATAAGTTACTGTGGTGCAGTTTTCTCTGGAAAAGGTAAAAGGTGCAGAAGAAATTGCACAAAAGCAAACTTGAAATTCACATTCTGCTCAAAAATGTTCCCTAATATATCAGTCTCATTAGAACAAATTTGCATTTCCAAAACAAGCATTTTAAGAGAGTTGACTCTTTATGCAGTTCTCAAATGCATCTGTTATCTGTTATCAATGTCAGCATTTCCTCTAATGATACCAATTACAGCCATCCATGGCTACCCATCCTGTGTGAATCTACTCCATGTCTTCTCATAGCTTTGCCATGGGGATCAAGTCAGTGTCCTAGGTTCCTATTTCAGTTTTGCCTACAGTCATAAGGAGACCAGTATGGCATATGAGCTGTCCATTATCCTTCACCTTGACCTCATAACAATCTTCTTTTTTTAGCCCTTCACTTCTCTTATAATATCCTTTGTGCTAATTTGCCTTTGTAATTTTCCTTTACAATTCCAAAGAGTTACAAATTCCTTGTTTGTAATATGTTACAGTCTGCTCATACCCAACATTTGACTCTTCGTTCCCCCTTTGGGTGATTAATTTCTGGTTTTCAGAGACTAGTGTTCCATTACTCACAACCATATAACATCACCAGAAAAAAAAAAAAAGGTGTTAAAAAAATGGGTCTTAGTTTCAGGGAAGAGCTTGGGGGATATTAAAAAAGATTCTACAATATCCTAAAGCTAGTTCAGCCTGTTCTGTTCGGTATTAGGCCCTCTCATTGTCCATTTGTGTTGTACAAGATCTCTATTTACTGGTAGACAAATTGTAAAGATTGTACCACTACATTTTGTAGTCTGAACAATAGGTTTTTTCATCCACTTAGTTTTTCCTATGTGGCTAATTAGGAAAACACTTTAGAGTTTCAGAAACTTATTTTATTTTAGAATGTAAGATCTCTGAGTGTAGAGACAGTTATAGATCTTTTTTTTTAGGAAGTTATGTAATACCATGGCTTGATGCAGTCAGCACAGCGTCATCTACAAAAACAAACATCTGAGGGACTACATTATTTATAAGGAATCTCTTTGATTATAACTCCATGCCAGATATACTCCATCTATCTTCTGGCTCTTCTTCCTTCTCTCACCGTCTTATTGTAGACATTAATCAAAAGTTCTAGGCTCAATCTTCCCTCTTTACACTTTGTCCGTTTCATCCATTCAGCTGTCTGTGAAGATGTTGCGTATCTTATATCTACAATTCCTACCTATGTCCTGAGCTTCAGACCCACATTTTCAGCTGTCTGCTAGACATTTCTACCCAAAATCACTATGTCTGAAATTTAACTAATTACTTTTCCCTAAAATCTATACCTCCTGTTGCCTTCTTTGCTTCTGTTAACTACATCACCATTTTGCTGGTTCTTCATGCTTAAAACCTCAGAGTAATTTTTGACTTTTTTTCCCAATAGCCAATCAGTTGCCAAGAATTTAGTCTTAGTCTTTAGTCTTGCATCTAAACAAACTCCTTTGATTTTTATCACTTACTTTTCCATTTATCTCTGTAGTCTGTAATGGTTCTTCACCTTTCCAAGTGATAGTATTTGTGTAGCATTTTAAGATTTGCATTATCTCATTTATCTTAATTTACTTGATCCTTACAGCAACCCTGCGCGGTAGGTGCTTTTATTATCTCCATTTTACAGATGTGGAAACTGAGACTAACATATTAAATAATTTCCCCAAGATCACAAATCTAGTAAGTATCTGAGAAAGAATTTGGACTCAGGCCTTCCTGACTCCAAGTCTAGCACTGACTGTATGCACTGTACTACTCAGTTCTATTCTGAATTCTAGTGTAGAATAATCCAGTGTATCCAATGAGATAAAAGCATCTTCCAAACTTAAAGTATTATATAAATGTTATCTGTTATTATCCAGCTTTCAAAATGTAGATTCTGAATTGTACCATGTTTCCAGAAATCATTAATAAAACTGGACTTCCTAGTGGACATTGTTTTAGACATTATAAACTTACAGAAAGCTTTAGAAAAAAGTAAATATCATCATGTGTATCCCCTTTGACAAGAATCTGTAAATTACTCTAAGGTTTCCAGTACTTGCAGGGTAAACTAAACTCAGTTGTTGATTTATTTTGACAGGTATGATCCAAAAACAAATCAGTGGAGCAGCGATGTGGCCCCTACCAGCACTTGCAGGACTAGTGTTGGAGTAGCAGTTCTTGGAGGTTATCTGTATGCTGTGGGTGGACAAGATGGCGTCTCTTGTCTCAATATTGTTGAGAGGTGATTTTTCAAAAATAATTTTAAATGAATCAAGCAATTATTAATTGCTTACTGTGTGCCAAGCACTGGGCCTTTTTATACAAAGAAAAAGCAAAACTGTCTCTACACTCAGGGATCTTACATTCTTAAAATAAAATAAATTTCTGAATGGAAAGAAATGTAGAAATCTTTTAAAAGAAGCTATTACATATAGATTTGGAGTAATCAGGGAAATGTTAAGTGCATTTTTAAAAAGACGAACAGGAAAAATGTTCAGTTAATCTGAAACTCTACTACTTTTTAAGACAACTCCACATTGTAAGGATATTAATAGAGCCTGCTAAGTGTCTATTAGTTGTCCTTCATTCTCACCATCTAATTAGTCCATCCCTCTTTTCATTCATATATTTCTCTTCTGACATTGTTTGTACCACTTCTTTGTAATTCCTTGTTTTTAATGTGTTATCCCCTGCTCATGCCCACCATTTGACTCTCCATTGTGCTTAGGATGATTCTTAATTTCATTTGTTCAGAGACCGTAGTGTTTCATGATTCACTCTCATAACAACAACAAAACAATGTTGGGATTTTAAAAATGAACCTTTGTTTCAGGGAGGAACTTGGGGATCATTAAAAGAATATTGCTAAACATAATTCTCATCCCCCTAGTTAACCAGTCCTGTCATCTACTCTGCATTCTTTCTGCAGTTATATAAAGTGAGTTCATTATCTCCATGTTAGCAAGCATTTATTCGTATATTTTCCTTTCTTGAAATCTTTGTAGTTTTATGGAAATAGCTTTATATTTATGTGTAGTATGTTCTTTCTTCCTCTACATCTAGGGCTAATTCTAATATTCCCTTTTGTAGCTCCCTATGCTGCCTTACACACGGTTGTCTTTTTTTTTTTTTCCCCTGGTCTTTGTTCACTCATTTTAGTTGTGTCCAACTCTTCGTGATCCCATTTGAGGTTTTTTTGGTAAAGATACTGGAGTGGTTTGCCATTTCCTTCTCCAGGTTATTTTACAATGAGGAAACAGGCAAACAGGGCTAAGTGACTTGCCCAGGATCACACAGCCGGTAAGTTTCTGAGGTCACATTTAAACTCAGGTCGTTCTGTCTCCAGGACTGGTGCTCTATCCACTGCACCACCTGTCTACCTTAGAGCTCTATAAATGTTAACACTAAATGAATTTTCACCATTTTCTACTTATATTTCATTCCTACTGTGACATAAATCCACACGATTTTTTCTCAACAGCTAATTAAAATGTTAATAGTTTAACTGTATTTGACAATAAGCAAAAATATATCTTCAAGGATCTTTGGTGTAATGTAGTTCCTGCCAAAAAAAAAAAGCTCCCTCTTAATCAGAATGTACACCTGGTCTTTATATTTTCTTACTACAGATATGACCCAAAGGAGAATAAGTGGACTCGAGTAGCTTCCATGAGTACCAGGAGACTCGGAGTGGCGGTGGCTGTGTTAGGAGGGTTTTTATATGCTGTGGGTGGCTCTGACGGGACATCTCCTCTCAATACAGGTTAGTCCTTTCTAAGATTTGACTCCTTCCTTAAAACAGATGAAAAAGTTGCCAACATGCCACCACTAATAACAGTAACAGTGGCTAATGTATAGCACTTGCTATGTGGCACACACTGTGCTTGGCACTTTACACTTGTCTCATTTGATTCTCCCAACAACGCTGACAGGCAGGTGCTATTATTATCCCGCTTTACAGATGAGGAAATTGAGGCAAGCTGAGATTATGTGACTTGCCCAGGGTCATACAGCTACTAAGTGTTTGAGGCAGAATTTGAACTCAGATCTTCCTGTCTCCAGGCCCACTGTACTACTGCCTAACTGCCCTAGGCAGAACTTCTCTACAAACAAGTTATTGAAGCTTCCTTTCCTTGTTCTAAAATAGCAAGAGTAGCAGTTACCCTCTGCACACCGAGCAGATGGCTGTTTATCCCCTGGCATTCCCTAAATTTCCCTAAATTCTACAATTTTAGCCTTCTACCCAAAGTGTTCATTCTTCTTTTCTTTCCAAGCTATTAGACAGCTATGGAAAACAAGAATAGGATAATTTCTTTTTTTTTCTTTTTCTTTTTTTTTTTTTTTTTTTGGCTTAGGCAATTGGGGTTAAGTGACTTGCCCAGGGTCACACAACTAGTTAAGTGTCAAGTGTCTGAGGCCAGATTTGAACTCAGGTCCTCCTGTCTCCAAGGCTGGAGCTCTATGCACTGCACCACCTAGCTGCCCTAGGATAATTTCTTTAACTTGGTCACATTTCCAAAGAAATTCTTTGCATTAATCCATTCCTCATATCACTATCCAAGAAAACAGATAGTCACTATTGATAAGAGCTGGTGATTTTAATCATTCCCGGTCCCAGACTCAGAGAACATTTTTTTCCTGAGCCTGTTATTATTCTCTGTTTGTCTTCCCTGACATGAGGAGTAAGACTACTGTGAGCAAGAGATGATTGGAACATTTCAATATTATAATGGAAAACAGATGTTAGAATAAACCAAAAAGAGATCCCTCAGTTGGAAAAATATGTGATATTCCACATTATTAGAGGTGACTTTCCATAACTGCCCAATAGTAAGTAGTTTGCTATATTTAAGAGTGTAACATGGGGGAAGACTAATATCTGGGCTTCCTATTAAGAATTTGCCTTATTTAAAACCATAAAGCATTGAAGTTACAGTGATTTGGGCTTACAAAGGTCCACTGGCAATATATACTGAAGAGGTGGAAATGTTTGAGGAATCCCTTAATGATTTTATTTCCCCTGCAGTGGAGCGCTACAACCCTCAGGAAAACCGCTGGCACACAATAGCCCCTATGGGGACCCGTCGGAAACACCTCGGCTGTGCAGTGTATCAGGACATGATCTATGCAGTAGGAGGCAGAGATGACACCACCGAGCTCAGCAGTGCTGAGAGATACAACCCTAGAACCAATCAGTGGTCTCCGGTGGTGGCCATGACATCCCGCCGAAGTGGAGTAAGTGCCAGGGATCTGACTGGCTTCTTTTTTGAGAATTATCAGGAAAACATTTAGTCTGTTGGAAAAATCTGATCTCCTTTAAAGTATATTGTAGTAGAATGGAGGCTGTAGATTGCTATTACTTAATTGTTTAGTTTATTGCAGGTTTTGTTTTGTGTACTTTTGTCACCAGCTAAAACTTATAGTATTGAATTATCACAGTTAGAAAATTGAGTTTATTTTTAATGTTTTGTATCTTTTCCCACTTTGTAGGTTATCTTCAACTACTTCTTTCTCCCACCCTAATTCTATCTGTAACCATTATAGCAATATACTCTATACTCCTATGATTAAGCCACCAAAAGGCAAGTACAAGACACCACCCATCTCCAGGAGTCAGTTTTATTCCAGTCCATTCTAGGCGTACAGGTCCAGATCAGGTTGACTTGGAAGATTTGTTGAATGAGACATAGCCCTGAATAAAGGTGACTTCTAGAAGTTCAGGTACAGCATACGTTCATTCTGGTATATTTTTAGTACTTTTTTTAATCCCAGACTTACTTCAAAGAGAACAGGAAGGGACCAAGCATTTATTATGTTCCTGCTATGTGCTTTACTAAAGTGCTGTACTAAGCACTCTATAAATATTATCTCATTCACTCCTCACAACAACCCTCTGAGGTCAGTGCTATATTATTATCCCCATTTTACAGTTGAGGAAACTGAGGCAGACAGCAGTTATGTGACTTGCCCAGAATCACAGAGCTAGTAAGTATCTGAGGTCATTTTTTAATTTAGCCTTGCGTCCTCCAGGACCTGTGCTCTATCCACTGCTATGCAAATCCAGGTGTTATTAAGACAGAAATAGCATCTTCCTGCTACCAGTCCTACCAGTTAAAAAACATTTATTGAGCACCTACTGTGTTCCATGCCCTGTGCTTAAAGAGCTCATATGCTCCTACTAGGACATTATGTATTGGGGTGGGGAGCGTGCACAGAATATATTCAAAGCAAATGCCAGGTAGTTTGGGGAGGAGGGACACTAGCAGTTGTGGGAATCAGGAAAGACTTCATATAGAAGGTAGAGCTTGAGCTGAATGTTGAAGGAACAGAGGATTCTAAGAGATGTTGGTGAAGAGGGAATGCCTTCCAGGTGTGAGGAACAACCAGTACAAAGGCAGGGAGGTGGGAGACGGAGTGTCCTGTGTGAGGAATAGCAAGATGGCCAGTTTAGTAGAACCATAGAGTGTGGGAAAGGGAGTAATATGTAATAAAGATATTACAGTTTTGGACCAGGTTGTGAGGGAATTTAAATGCCAGACAGAGGATCCTAGAGGCAATGGAGAGCCACTAAACTTTACTGAGTAGGGAAGTGGCGTGGTCAGACCTGCCCTTTAGGAAAATCACTTTGGTAGATATGTGGAGGATGAGTTGGATAGGAAAGAGAATGGAGGCAGAGAGACCAGGGAGGAGTCTACTACAGTTAATTCATGTCAGGGGTAATGATAGCCTGAACTAGAGATGTGGCCATGGGAATAGTGAGAATGGTTCAAGTATGGCAGATGTTAATGTGGGGGGGAAATTTTGCAAGATTTAGCAACTTAGGCTAAAAAGTAATAGGTGTGGTGAAGGAGAGGAGTTGATGAAGATGCCAGCTAAGATTGGGAGACTGGAAGAATGTTGGTGCCTTCAACAGAAATAGGGAAGTTTGAAAGAGAAGCAGTTTTTAGAGAAAAGATAATGAATTCTGTCTTGACCATGTTGAGTTTGAAATGTTTTTGGAATATCCATCTCAAACTGTCCACGAGGTAGTTGGTGACGCAGGCCCAGAAGTCAGGAGAAAGACTAGGGCTACACATATAGACTTAACAGTCATCTGCACAGAAAAGAACATTTAACTCGTGTGAGTTGAGGAGGTCATCAGTGAATGAATGAATAAAAATTCATTTATTAAGTGTTTACTATGTGCTGAGCCCTTTGCTAGAGATACAAAGAGAAAAGACAGTTCCCTGCTCTCAAGAAGTTCATGTTCTAATTAAAGGAGATGACACATAAGGAGAGCTTAGCTGTAGGATAGATGAAAAGGCCTAAATCAGTGTGTCGTCCCTGCAGGGAGTGTAGCAGCCTCTACAGATGGGGGCAAATGGGCCTAAAAGGGCCCCAGAGAGCACTGGGAATTCTGGTTTCCCTCGAGAAGAGTAGGAATAGGGGACCATTGTCCAGCCATAAAGGGTAAGAAGGGGACGTTGGCCAGAAAGATTGCAGGTGAGTTCCATAGTGGCCAGGGCAGAGAAGGGGGAGGATAGCAGAAACAAAGAAAAAGTTATTTTAAGCTAGCATGAGTGAATACTAGATTGCACTAATAATAAACTAAAATATCAACAAAGCTCAAGCATTATAGTAACTAGAGTGGAAATATCAACTATTGACTCATATTACCTATAACTAATGAACAATCTTTTGGCTTAAATTCAGAGAATTTCAGAATTGAAAATATTCTCAACCATCTAATCCAAACCATAGCCCCAGAAAAGAATTCTTCCCTATAACTTAGCTAAAAAGTGGTCATTCAGCCTCTGCTTATAGAGTTCCAATGATGGAGGATCTACCGAGTCAGCAAATTCCATTTTGGATAGCTGAACCTTTCCTTTACTCAAATCTAAATTTGCCTCATTATAACTTTCAGAACAAAGCAAATCCTTCTTCCATTTGTCATCCCATCAAATACTTAAAGATAACTACTACCTCCCTCTACCCCGTCTTTTCTGCTTCAGGCTAAATGTCCCCAATTTCTTCAGCTAGTCCTTAAATGGCATGAACTCAAGGTCTTTTACCATCCTAGTTGCCATTCTGTAGATACTCTCCAGCTTATCTATTCCTTTTGATATTATTATTGTATTCAGTTGATTATATTTTCCCAGTGAGTGAGATTCCTAAATAATCTTATATTAAATCATTTTCTTCCATCTGAATATTAATAAATGTTTTGGGAGATGTTGACTTTTTCTGACATTTTTTTTAAAATCAGTGTAATTTTCTAGATTTGGTCATTTAACAATAGATTTATGGACTTACCCATTTCCTTTTCTATTTATATACAATTAAACTGAAAATGACTGCATGTGAGTGAAGGGATTCAAGTGAATTTGAACAGTATTTTTTGATCTAAGCCTGTGATTTCATCAGTATATGGAAGTTCAGATAAAGAATGTCCCCATACCAATACAACTGTAATACATTTTATAGTCTGAGAGTGTTGCATGATATTAAATGATTTAACAATGGTCACATAAAGAGTGCATATCAGAGGCACGATTTGAACCCAGGTTTTTCTGACTTGGAGGCCAACCCACTTTCCACTGCTGCCTCTTATTGAATACTAATTAATAATGATAAATATAATAGTTGATATTCATGTAACCCTTTCAGGCTTTCAAAGCACTTTTTTATACATTATCTCATTTTATCATAGAGCTTAAAAAGACCAATCTAATTAGGAAGACCAATTTAAAATTTACTATGACTTTCTGTCTCCTGAATAGCGTTTATGTTTTTTCCCTGTAGGTTGGCCTTGCAGTAGTGAATGGACAGCTTATGGCAGTAGGAGGTTTTGATGGTACAACATATTTGAAGACAATTGAAGTTTTTGATCCTGATGCTAACACATGGAGGTAATCTTTAAGCTGTCCTGAAAAATCATCTCTTTCATTCACAGCAAACTTGGGTCTTTATATGAACATGAGATAACATGTGATCTGAAAAAATCTTAAATAATTGAGTCAAGAACTTGTTCCTTTTGGAGTTCATTGGAAAAAGACTAGTAACATAGCATTTAATTTGATTTGATTTGAACCTCCTTTGAAATGAAATGGTTAAGTGATCTAGCTTTAAAATCTTTGTGTCTTTATATCATTTGAGGTAGTCATTTCTTAATCTTATATTATAGATCCTTCCTCCTAGTTAGAAAAATTTTTGATAGAGTAATAAAGTTCCTGACATTAGTTCTTCAGGTATTTGCTCCTTTGCAATGTAACTCTAGTCACAGAAAGAAATAATCCAAAGTTTTTCGTTGCAATATCAATGTTGCCTTGAATCTATATGATGCCATTTTGCCAAAGTATTTGGACAACTTTTACACATAATCAGATTATAATAACTCTCTATGATTCCACAGATAATATCCTAAAAAATATTTCATTATATATTCATAGAATTATGATTTTAAAGCTCTGAGGCCCTCTAATCCAACTTGCTTATTTTATAGATGAAGAAACTGAGACGCAGAGACATTAAATGACTTCTGGTAAAATAATTAATAGATTTGGGAATAGAAACCAGATCTCCTGATTTCCCAGTCCACTTTGTGTTTACAGATGGGGAAATGAAGACATGAGCTTAAGTGACTTGCTTTCCCTTACTGTGAGGTATTTCTTTTCATCATGGGTTTTAGGTTTTTAGAGGGAAATGTTGGATAAGGACTCTTTGGGAAGTCATCCAAATTTTTCCATTGATTCTACCATTTAATTCCATGATCTTATGCGCAGCTGAGTTTCTACATGTGTAAAAAAGGAGCCCTCGAATGTTTCTAAAGCACCTTCAATCCATGAGGTCAGTGCAAGTATTACCATCCCACTATATAGATGACAAAGCTGAAGCTTAGGTGAAGTGGCTTGCCCAAGATGACATAACCAGTAAGTGTCAGAGCCAATATTTGAATCCATGTTTTGTTGACTCCAAGACTAGTGCTCTTTCTGCCATACCAAGCTGCCTCCCACATTTCCCAAGTTAAATTTGTGAAATGCTTTAGGATCATCTGAGAGATCCTATCTGATTTTTATAAATACTTATCACAAGGGGCCACTAAGTGGCAAAGTGGATAGAGCTCTGGCCTTGCAGTCAGACCTGAGTTCAAATCCAGCTTCAGACACTTGACACTTACTAGCTGTGTGACCCTGGGCAAGTCACTTAACCCCAATTGCCTCACCAAAAAGCAAAAAAAAAAATCTTTTAAAAGTTCTGTGTTCTGTTCTATGGAAATGCTTCTTCTTACAGATGGTTGGGTGGATCCATCTGTTTTAGACACTGTCCTTTCTGTAGTAGCAAGATTAGACATCATTGGGTCATAGAATTTAATGCTTGAAAGAACCTTACAAGTCACCTAGCCTTTATACTGCACTGTTCTGCCTCTGTCACTTGTAAACTGAACAAGTTTGGACAGTAAATTATTGAAAACAACACTCTTTCAACTTAAGCTACTTTAGACTGGTTGCTTATATTAATTGGCAGATAGTTTTAAAATAATTATCTTTGTAGATTTATTTCTTTAGAAATCTGTCAGATCATGTGGAAAGAAATTAGTGTCATATGCATTGGACTGGCACGAATTTTTATAATTACTATTTGTTTTTAAGAGTTCACTTATATCAAATACTTCCTCCCATTATTTGAACCCTGTGCTAAACTATTTTGCGAAGAACTCCCAAAGTGTGCTTCTTTGGTAGGGATTTGATTTAATTTAGCCTGCTTACTAAACTATGACATGCAAAAAAAAATTGCTAAAACCTGTAACCAGGTATTACCAGGTGCTGTAATCTCTACAAAGAAAAAATAGTGAATGTACTAGACTAATACAAAAAGTGCTGATTTAGATGTTTCCCCTTGATATGAATTAATTCGCTCATTCATTCAGCAAATTTATTGAGTATCCACCACATGCCGGGCCCTGTGTGGGCTGCAGAGTTATGTAAGATCTGGTAAGAAAGTGAGAAGGAAGAAGGCTGAAAACTCTGTTACTCAGCATGTCAGCTGTGCCAGCTGCTCTGACCTGATCTTCAGAGGCTCTTCCTGGGACAGTGGTATGTTTCCAGTGACTGGTTCTAGGTTCAGCCTTTCTGCACTAGACCCAAGAGAATTTTGCCCTCATAATTCTTGTAATCCTCCTTCTCTCATAGTCTCTTCACCACTGCTTTCTTTTTTTTTTTCATCAGCACCAATCTCTTCAAAAAAAAAAAAAAGAGGAAAATTATACTAGTCAGTTTAGAGGACCTAAGAGAGACCAGATTTCTCTCCAAAGTTATAAATGTAGCAGCATCTGTTTTAGTATTTCAGATTAAGAAAAGAAAAAAGAAACAATCTGCTTGGAGTTTGGCATACTTGGAATATTGTATGCTTTGTGGAACCATTGAGCTTTTTTACTTTTGATCTCATAGTCCTAAAATATGGTTCCTCCGTCCTCTTCTTAGGTTGAAAAGCTGGATGGCCAGCAAACTGAAATGGGTAATGGTGATTTAGTCTGTCACAGAAACTTAAGAGTTGGGGGGAATCTCAGAGGCCATAAAACCAAATGGAACCTGCGTGGGATCCTCGCCATAGCGTCTTGTCAGGAGCAATCAGTTACCCAGCCTTCCCTTGATCCCTAGAGAAGCAGCAACTTTTTCTTTTAAACAGCTTTCAGTTTTTCCTTAGGTCAAAACTAGATCTTTTGCCTCCCAGCAGTTTCTACCCTTTGACCCTGTTTCTGAATACATTTTTAATACTTCTTCCATTCAACATCCTGTCAGGTGCTCAAAGACAAATCCATGTTCCCCAGAGTCTTCTCTCCTCCAGGCTCAATAACTGTAATTTCTTGAGTTGGTTTTTGTACAGTGTGGCTTCCAGTCCCCTTGCCCTTCTCACTGTTCCCTTTGAGACTCTCCCATTGATGTCCTATAAGGCGTAGGGTTCTAAACAGAACAAGTTCCTCAGGACCTGTGACCTCAACAGATGAATCACTATCACATCTGGTATTCTGGACATGCCCCTCTCAGGGCAACCTAGGATACCAGCAATGAGTGATTACTCACCTTGGACTTGGGTTTGGTTTTTTTTAATCATAGAGGTTTTTGTTCTGTTTCATTTTTGGTTTTAAATCCTCCATTGCCTAGCAGAGTATCTAGTGTGTGATAGACAATTGACGAAGGCATATTGACTGAGTGATGGACTAATTATTTTTAAAATAGAATTTGAGTGGAGAAAGCCCCAAAGTTATACCTTGCCATATTTTGTTTTTCATTTTTAACTATAAGGTATGTCACACCAGAGAAATTTATATGCTCAGTAAACGTTTTTGACTGATTTGTTATCTTGTGCTGGTTTTATGTGGCTGGTTTTTGAACAAAGATTGAACTGTTAGAAAATCTAACACTATTTCTTTTTTTGCAGGTTATATGGTGGTATGAATTATCGTCGGCTAGGGGGTGGTGTAGGTGTGATTAAAATGACACATTGTGAGTCTCACATATGGTAAGCGTCTGTGAGGAAGCCCTGTGGTTCTCGTTCACATATATGCCTGTGTGTCTAGTAGAAAGACTCATTGACTTTGGAGCTGTATGAGGTTCTTGAAAACAGATCAAATTTTATTCTTTGCCGGTGCCTCAATGTGGAAATATAAATCCAGTGACTTTTCTGAAAAAGCAGCTATTGGAAACTACATTGGCTGGACTCTTCCCAACACGTTGAAGCTTTGCTTATGTTTTAATTTTTTACATACCTTATATGCTTTTTGAGCAAAAAACCTTCAGAGCACTCCAGCATAAGCAAGACCCCAGAACCAAAAGGTGCATTGGGAGTCTGGCAAAGGGAACAAGTTGCCTCTTCCAAGATGAAATGAAATGGTTTTCCACATAGTGGAAACTGTAGTGTGGAGTGGGCAAAAGTGGAAAATGATACTGAAAACATTGCTTTTGCCTTATTTACAGAAAGCTTCAGAAAAAAAGTACTTGACCTACATGATGCCACCTTTGCACAAAAGTTTTTGACAATGTGCAGAAGAATATTTATTTTTTGTTTTCTTTTGTTATATAGTTTTCTTTGTACTTATCACCTAAAAAGGAAGAAAAAAAGATAAACAGCAACACCCATAATTGTAATTTTAAAGTGATTGACTTTGAAAATGCTCATTTGGGGAGGTAAGACTACATATAACCTATTTTTTCCTGAGTATTCCAATTCTAAAACTATATATGATGGATCAGCTCCTAAGAATCACAATTGCAAAAAATAGTTATCCAGAATACATTAAGTAGTCAGCCTTCTTACTTATATGAAGTTCCACATGACTTGAAAGTCTTAAAAAAAAAACAACTCGTTTTTAAACATTAGAAGTCAAAAAGGAATGTTAAGTCAATAAAAGAAGTCTAGACTCTCAAATGCTGCAATTTTCTTCAGTGACAACTTGATTCTTGTTTTCCTATGTGAACTTGTTGTTCATTGACTGCTTTTATTACAGTCTTTTTAAAACAATATTCCTCCTAGGTTTTTCTGCTAGAACTAGAGCTCTGCTCAGTGCCTCTAAAAAGCCAGTTAGGGGACCCTCCTGTACTGCCTGGAGAACCCTGCAGAATCATCTGCAAACTCTGCAAGAGTTCTTGCTCAAAAGCATTGCAGACTGAAGCAACTTTGCTTTCTATTTCCTTATCACTACACGGACCACCAGGGAGAGTTGGCATCTCCCCCTCAGTGAACACTGTTATGCAAGTCCTTCCACTTAGTGCGGAGGACTGGAGAGGCTGAGGCCAGCCTGCAACGAGATGGGATTCTGCAGTTTGTGTAACAGAGTACATGTTAGTGAGCGAAAACCAATTGAGGCATCTGACTAACAATATTGTGTTTGTTGTGTAATGCTACACACTGTTATCTTCATCCTCGCTGGTGAAGAGCTAAGCATGTAAGGTTAGTGAAAAGGAAAAGCAATGATGAAAAACCCTCATTTCTTCTGGGTTTTTTCCTTGTTTCCTTATTCATGTGCTTGATATGAAAGTCTTGGAATAAGACTTCCATGATGACAACAAAAGTGAATGACCATCCCTTTTTTTCCCCCAACAAAAATGGTTGGCAACTCTTGTGTTTACATTCGAAAATCATTTGCACCTTTACAAGAAAAAAAGAAGTATTTGGTAAACAGTTGTTTACATGTATCATTTATGCTTTTTCTAGCATGAGTAACTTGTTAAAAAAAAATAGTGTTTACCTTAATAAATTTCTTTAATGCTGTTTAGTGCTTGTTCCTTTTTTGGTTTAGTGACCAGTATAGCTGTCTAGCTGCTTTCCACTTCCTTATTGATGTGCCTCATAGATTGTCTTCACATTTCAGATGTGAGTAATTTAAATTTAAAGAAATAAGAGAATTATCAGCCAAAATTAGGAAGCTTAATTATATAGTTTAACATAGGTTGAGATAGCATTAATCCTCACCTCTGTAAGCTTTTTCCCAGTGTAGGAGTTCAGAAAATGATTATAACTTGAAACACTGTCAGGAACAAGATACCACAATAGATTGCATGAATCTCTTGTTTTAATTGAACTATATACGGTGTTGATTAATAGGAAATATATTCATATTACATAACCTAAGGTTTCTGACTTAAGGGTTTTTCCTTCTAGAATGCATCATGTGTGCATTTGCAGCATCTGGTAGCAAAATGTCCAGTACCGTCCAGACCTATTGATAGTGCTTCTGTTCAGAGGAGAGGAACAAAATCCTAAGAGTTGCTAGAATTAGGGAATCCCCAGGCTTCAGAAACATGTCACAGGACCCGGATCTGGGAAAGTGCACCGTCTACCACTTCAGACTCTTCTTCACCCAAAGTCTTCAGCGAGCCTATCAATCGATTCTTGTCTTTGGAAATGCATTTCTTTTTTTTTCTTTTTTTTCTTTTTTAATTTATAGTGGGTGTTAATTTAGAAATAAGATTTCTTTACAGCCATCTTTCCTGGTATACATCCATTCCACAAAACAAAAGATACCATAATGCAAAACAGTTTATCTTATATGTACTAACATATGTGTGTGCATGTATATTGACATACATGCACACAAACACACACACACACACACACACCCCTAATCCAACATTTTTTTTTCTCCCCAGCTGTGGTAGGAATCTGGCAAAGAGACAAAGTTGCCTCTTTAGAAAGATGAAATGGTCAGCCATGTAGTATTCTGTGCATCCACCTGTGAACTACTTGTACATAGCAACATTTTCTCAACCATAACCAAGCTTCTTTGGTGAAGAAGGGAAAGGATGAGTACCTACTCTGCCTCTCCCCCAAATCCCCAATAAAATTTGCTTAGGGCCAAAGGTTGTGAAATAGTGGTGGCTGCGTGTGCTATTGAAGGAGGCAGTGGGGGGAAGAGTGGGAACCTTTTAAAGGTCTAGGTTTGAGCAGATGAGAAAGAGAAAAGAAGAAAAAAACAAAACAAAAGGAAATAGAAAAAAGACAGGGAGAAGAGAGAAGTGGAAGAGACTTGAAAATTAAGGGGAAGAAGAAAGGCCGGGGAAACTCTTCCCCTCTGTCCTGTAAATAGCTTGTGAGAGCTGGATTCTACGTGAATGACTTCAAGAAAATCAGTGGTAGTGTGGTTTACTTTCAACAATCAACAAGCACTTGTTATGTGCCAGCACAGTTCTAAGTGCTGGACATATAAAGAAAGGCAAAAATACAACAATTCCTGCCTTCTAAGAGCTTAAATCCATCAACAGTGTATTAATTCATTGGCTGTTGGGCAGATTTCACATTTAAATGCTCAATAAACATTTAATGAATTGAATCACATGTGTATAATTAGAAAAATGATGGCATCTTCCTCAGTGGGTATTACAATGCAGGTGGCAAAATATAGTGATTCTGTTACATAAAAACATTCTGTGATGCCATCTAAGCTGATTGACAGGAAATACACATGAACTTGTAAAGCCTGAGGTATTAGTGACTAAGTCCTTTGGGAAAAGCAGCCCCTTCAAATCATCTAAAACGTGCATTGCTGTCTTGCTCTTTGTGTTTAATAGGTGGCAAATCTCTTCTCCAAACTGAGTATCAATAAAGTGCTACCTATAACAATCGCCAACTAGTGAAGAAAGGTAGAGTAGAACATGCTAGGTCATACATGTCCTTACAACTATTCCCCATGAGAGAAGCATGTATGAATGCCCAGCTGGAGAAAGCAGGCCCAGATTAGGGCACTGGTATTGGTTGTCTTTTATCTTCCAGTCTTCAGGGAGTTAATCCTATAAAGGTTCTAATATGAAGATAATCTTGTATAGTATATTTCACAAGCACCCTGTAAGAAATCAAGTTTTTCTTCCATAGGATCAGACATATTCAAAGAAACAACCATCCTTTAACCAGATAGGGGCTTCCTGCTAATAAAAAGCTCTTCTCCTAGAAAGGTTTGGAGGCTTCCTCAGTAAGAAGAGCAGATCTAGCTAAGTGACACTGTAAAATAAGGAGTTGGATTAAGTGATCTCTAAGGTCCCTTCCAGGTCTAAGCCCTAGAGATGTAGAGTAGTACAGAAGGAAAAGAAACCTGGATCTGCAGTCAGAGGGCATAGGTTTCAATACTAAATTAAACGTTATATAATTTCATGAGGCTAGGTTTGGACTAAAAGATCTCAATCCTACCATGCTAGAAACAAAGCTTCCCTTCCCACTTTCTACAAAGAATAAGATTTAGAGCTAGAAAAACCTTTAAGATTATCAAGGGGAAGTAGAAGGGAATAAGCATTTATTTAGGGCCTATTTTGTATTTTGTGCCAGCTACTGTGATCAGCACTGTACAGATACTATCTCAGTTGATAAGTTCAACCCCTATATTTTACAGATGAGGAAACAGGTTTATAGAAGAAAAGCAGTTTGTTCAAGCTCTCGCAGGTATGAAACAACAAAATCAGAATTTGAACAACTCGGGTCTTCTGAATCTAAATCCAATATACCCATGCTGTCTCTCTCCATAAAAGAGATAACAATCGAAACCTTAAAGGAAAAGAGACCTACCATTTTAAAACCAAACACTTTACGTCATATTAAAATATGCATATTTAATTCAACAGTGCAAAATAATTAAAGTCATTACAAAGCAGATTAGCAGCTAAAGTTTTGCACATTAATCCATCCCCTCTTGCTTTTCCTCAGTGAATGCTTTTATTGCACTCCAGGAAAATGAACTAAAATGTCTAGGGAAAGTTTTTTTAATGGACAAAACTAACTAGATGAATCCAAGATGCCAATTGGGCTTCAGCTTTCATATGTAATTAGAAAGACTTGTTTTAGCGTCCCACGCCAATTTTAAGAGGACTTCAAATGAAATAAAAAAGGATGACGTACGATGAAAATCAGCACTGTCCAGTGGTGCTAGAAAAGCCGGCATTGAAGGCTACCTTGTCTGACAAACCAGCACGTGCCTGCCTGTAACAACCACTCCTACTCTCTCCATTCTTCTGGCTCCTTGTTAGACTTCCCCACTGAGACCACTCCTCAGGCACCATGATGGACGTGAAAAGCTATGGCCACTTCAGGCAACGGCACAGCTCACATACCTGACCCATTTCAGCCTAACAGCTTACTGGCAAAAATGGCATATAATCAATCCACAATGTGTGTAGTCCACATAAAGTCACTCAATTTGAAAAATTGCCAGTTCTGTCAGAAATGCCAATACTCCAATCAGATATTTGCTACAAAGAATCTGCAAAAGAAAGAAATGTTTAAGGTTAAACTATAACAAAAGAAATGTCAAAAAGCATTTTATTTGAATTATAATACCAACTTTACGTCACACTGATTGCTAGAATGTTACCATTATTAAACAAACTA
Organism: Vombatus ursinus; assembly: GCF_900497805.2. Taxonomy (NCBI): domain Eukaryota; kingdom Metazoa; phylum Chordata; class Mammalia; order Diprotodontia; family Vombatidae; genus Vombatus; species Vombatus ursinus. The sequence continues at coordinate 12,717,776 of NW_020954567.1, forward strand.
GAGGTAAACAGCATTATTTTTTATACTTGATTATGACCATGAGAAAATCTTTTTTCCTGTATAAAATGTGTGAGGACTAATGAAGGGATTAGACCTTTGGTATAGGTGAATGGGATGAGTAATTGTCAATGGTTCAATGTCGTCATGGCAGAAGTGCTCATGCAGAAGCCCAAGGACCTGTGTTAGCCTTGTACTGTTCCAAGTTTCTGCCAACGACTTGGATAAAACCATGAATGGCATATTCATCAAATCTGCAGATGACACAAAGCTAGAAGGGATAGGTAAACTGAATGACAGATTCAGGATACGAAAATATTTTGACAGGCTAGAGCACTAAATCAAGTGAAACTAAACAAAAATAAATGTAAATTCTTGTACTTGTGTACAAAAGAAATCAACTTCACAAGTACAAGAAGACTAGATAACACTTTGTATAAAAAAGATATGATGATCTTAGTAGCACGCAACATTTCTGTTGTGGGAGCCAAAAAAGCTAAATCCATCCTGGTAACTGAGAGACATAGCTTAAAGAGGTTGAGGTGATCTCCCCACATAAGATGTAGTAGAAGAAGGAAGATATAGTTAGAAGCCAAGATCTCCTAAGGAAAAAGTACTGTCTGTAATAAAAACGGAATTAGAGGGGAAAAGACCATTTTGGAAGTCACAACCCTTTACTTCAGTTTCTGATTATTCACCAAAAAGTTTCTTGACTTTGTTGACTCTTACCTATCCACATCAAATGGAGACAGCATCATGAAGCAGAAACAATCAGATTCTGAGGAAGAAGAAAATGAGCTGTCTATTAAATGACAGACAGGAAATTCATCATACAGCTTAGATTTTTGAAAGACAGAAGATGAAAGAGCAGCTGAGGAAGAATGCAAAAGAGCAATACTTTCATAAAAGGAGTGTTAGAAGCAATACAGGTCAGCTCAAAATGACTTGAGGCTGGTGATGAATACAATGTGAAACATAGAAAGGTTTCTAAAAAAACAGATTCAGGACAAGAGAAAAATCTAAGGACAAAGAACGCTTCTCAGTAAAGATGGTTTGATACTAATGGACACTGCAGAGATGACAGAACTTCTCAACCTTTACTTTTATCCTTTTTTCTCCTACCACACCTTCAGACAGGGAAAGATAAAGCAGGAATGGTGAAGAGGGAATTGAAACCCAAATTAAGTGAGAAAAGGGTGAGAGAACCTAAATGACCAATCTCTATAGGACTAATACTGGATCCTAACTCTCCTCTTTGGAGAGCAGTAATGGGCTACAGATACAGATCAAAGCAGATACCCTTGGGGCAGCTAGGTGGTGCAGTGGATAGAACACCAGCCCTGGAGTCAGAAGAACCTGAGTTCAGATGTGGCGTCAGACACTTGATGCTTACTAGCTGTGTGACCCTGGGCAAGTCACTTAACCCTAACTGCCTTAGGAAAAAAAAAAAAACAATGCAGATGCTGTTGTACATGGTCAGTGTGGTGGTCTGTTTTGCTTAAGTATATTCTTTTTTCACCACAGGATCTGTCAGAACAAGAAGATGAATGTAATTGGAAAATTACAGTATTGTGATTAAAGCATTGAAAAGCATATAAATAAACAGGAAAACTGTCTACCTAACCTCAACAAATTCAAACCATCAGGCCCAGAAAATCTTAAATCACAGAATCATAGATTTAGAGCTGAGAGAAACCTAGAAGTCATCTAGTCCAAACCCCTCATTTAACAGATAAGAAAATTGAGACCCAAGGAGGTTAGGTGATATACCATCAGACTCAGGTTTCAAACCCAACTCCTCTGACAACAGAGCCAGGGTGCTTTCCACTCAACCACACTGCCCAGAGGGATGAAAGTACTTCTACACTTAGAGGTGCAACATGATATAAATGGAAAGAGCACAGGAACCCCACATCTGGTACATTACTAGTAGTATCACAAGCAAGTCACTTAACAGTTCTGAGTCTTAGTTGGAGGGAATACCTCAAGTACCGACCTCTCACAAGGTTGTAAGGTCCAAGATCTAAACTATGATCACACGTTATCATATGATGATTGAATACAAGGTGTCCCAAAAATCTTAGTGCAGGTTAAGCTTTTTTTTTTTTTTAAAATAACAGCAAAATTGCACTAAGACTTTTGGAACAGCGTGTGTGCATAAAAGCTTGCAAACCTTAGAATTATTACTATTATTGTACAGTGTAACAAGACCTGAGCTTGAATCCTGACTCTGCCACTTACTATCTGCATGACCTCAGAGAAGTTAACATCTCTGATCCTCCCCTCATCAATAAAATAAAGGCACTGGATTAGACGACCTCTAAGGTCCTTCTTAGCTCTAAATCTCTAATTCTATTATCTTTGTCATCATCATAATTATATGATTATTGAACCATATTTAAAGGATGGTGGAAAATGGGAAAAGCTCACAAGACTGGAGAAGAGTAAATGTCCCAATTACCAAAACGAATAAAAAGCATGGAATCTGCAAAGAATAGACCAGTGAGTTTGATTTTATTCCTGGAAAAATTCTACACTGTTTTGTCTTTTGTTTCTCCAGTACCTAACACACAGTAGGCACCTAATAATAACTAGTTGTTGGCTGAAGTGAACACCTTCTGTAGACTGATGACATGTGTTAGCATTTTAAAAAGGCAGTAGCGTAGACTAAGAGGCAGCACAGTTTCATTAATAACTCACCAGACCTCAATTCTTGACAGAATGGCTCTACTGGCGATAGCAGTAATAATAGCTAACATTCCTAAAAGTTATTAAAGTTATTATCACCATTTTACATAGGAGAAACCTGAGTCTGGAAGAAGTTACGTGGTTTGCCCAGGGTTATAGAGTTAGCAAGTATCTGAGGCAGGATTCAAACTCAGCTCTTGCTGTTGCCAAGTCTAATGGTCTATCCACTGTGCCACCTAGCTGCCCTATCAGATCAGGGGAATGCTGTGGATGTAACATACATAGATTTCTGTAAAATATTTAATGGTCTCTCATGCTTTCCTTGGGTATCAAATGTGGGCTAGATTAGAGGTTCTCAATCTTGTGGGCCATGAAACTCCTGGGTACTGCTGAGTTCTGGCGAGAGGTCCACAAATCATAAATAAGCTCTTCCCTCTTCATTTCATCCTCCACAAACTGCCAAAAGAATGTACTGGAAGTACAAGTCTTGAAGTATCACTCCCTGAATGAGAATCTTCAGTGTCTGTCTATTACTTATAGGATAAAATACAAAATCCTCAGCCTGCCACTTAAAACTCTTCACAATTGAGCTCCAGCTCAATTTCTAGACTCATTTCCTATTACTTCCCCTTTACACACTCGATATTCAGCTTCACAGTTGGCTAACTTGCTGTTCCCTGAGCTCAGCCTTCCATTTCCTTGCTACCATGCCTAAAATGCATGCCCTTCTCACCTGAACCTGTTGGGATACTTGAGTGTCCTTCAAATCAAGGCTCATCTCAAATACAAACTTCTACAAGGAAGTCTTTCTTGATCCTTCTAATTGTCAGTACTTTATCATTCCTCAAATCTTTCTTCTTATTTTCATGTTGTATCCCCCAGAAGGATGTAAGCTACTTGAGGGCAGAGATGACTTTTCATTGTTTAGTCTCTTTCAGCCTCATTTTCCTCATCTGTAAAATGGGAATAAAAATAATAGCACCTACCTCACAGGATTGTTATGAAGATAAAAGGAGATAATATATGAAAAGCACTTTGCAAACCTTAAAACATATTATAAATGCTATTTTATGATGATGAGGATGATGATTGTCTTTGCTTCCTTGATCTTTGCAAACAGGAGGCACAAAATAAATGGTTATTGAAGTAGATACCTTCAGCAGACTCAATGTTTCATATATAAATACATTACTAATTTTCAAATGAAGGTAGGTATAGTTATCAATAAATTCAAAACATTACTGAATTCATAGTATTTTCTTAATAGATATTAATAGTACAACTGCTGTCACATGTGACATTTAAATATGTTCATACTCAAAAAGACTTGAGACCACTGGGCTAAATATCTGTACGTTCTGATGGAATCTAAATGAGTTGCATGACTATACCCAAACAGTAGTCACTAACAGGGAATTTTCAACTTGGAAGGAGGTCATAAGTGGAGTATGCCACTTTTTCTATGGCCTTGTGCTATCTGGCATTTTTATCAATGATTTAATAGAATGCCTAATAAATCTGCACTTGACAGGAAGTTGAGAATGAAAGCTAAAAGGATGGAAGGCAAAAGATCTAAATAGAACGAAAGATGGACCAAATCAAAGAAGATGAAATGTAAAGGATTAAATGGGTTAAAAAAATCATCATCACAAGTATGGAATGAAGAAGGCCTGGCTAGATATCAGTTCTAAAAAAGAGCTGAAGATTTTCATGAAGAGGAAACAGCATGACTTTGTGGCCAACAATGCTGATGAGAATCTAGGTTATATTAAGAGAGAAGCGTAGTGTCTACAAAGAGGAAGGGACAATCCCAATATATGCCGCTATGCACAGGCCTCCACCTGCAATACTGTCTCATTTCTGGGAATCACATTTTAGAAGACAATGATAAACTAGAGTGTTTTCATAGTATGGTAACCACAAGTTAAAGAAACTGGAAAAGGTTTAAACTGGTAGAGGGGAAAGGAGAAACACGATTGAAGTGTTATCAAGTGAAAGAGAGCTTATGTTACCTATCTCTGCCCACTGCCAAGACCAATGAATGTAAACTGTAAATAGGCAGATTTTAGTACAACATAAACAAAGGTTTTCTAACAATTAGAACTGTCTCAAACTGAAATAAACTGTCTTGGGACATAGTAGGTTCCCCTCCACTAGCAACTTTTAAGTGGAGATTTATAGAAGGGATTCCTCTTCAATTTAAACTACACGGTAACTGACTCTACTTCCATATCTGAGATTCTGCGATACTTTAAGGTTAATGGTTTTTAGTGTAACCACTAGTGTTAGAAAGTTTCTATCGTAGGCTAGTTTTTTGTCAGATTCTTTTAAAGCTACAGAAACACCTCATCTATCCATAGATCATTTATCTAGCAACTTCAACTATCAAGAACTCCAGAGTCAGGTGTGGTAGCCAATGCCTATAATCCTTCTAAGCTGCAGTAGGACTAATGCTGACTAACTGTAAAATGGGGATAATAATAGCATCTATTCCATAGACCTGTTGTGAGAATCATCAAATGAGCTAATATATGTAAAAACACTTCACAAACCTTAAAGCAGCATAAAAATTAAGTGGGAAAGTTAGGACTCAAGCAGATTTTATCAATGAAATAAAAGTATATTATGTACAAATGGTATAATAAAGTTATACTCTTTGTAAATAAATTTGCCTAAAAATAAATTGTACAGATTATCTCATACTCACACTTAAATGATTTTTTCATTTTCCTTATTATTAATCGGAAAACTCTAATTGCCATGTCATGGCTATGTCATGAAGCAAAACTAATTAATTCTAGTTTAATTGCTGAAACTAACCTTTATTTTCCCATCAGTATGTGCAGAAGCTACAGATGTTGACACACAGACCAATCTTGTAGCTGACAAATTGATTCTGAAATGTCTGTGAAAATGTGAACAAAGGCAGTCTATGAATAAGTCAACTTCCTCCTGTGTTATCTCCTCAGGTGTTTGGTGGACGCTGTCCCACAAAGCTTTTGCATCTTCAGGATTTATTGCATAAGAAATGTCCAAACTCTGAGGGCTACAGGGTACAGACCAAAGCAATTCTGTAGCAGTCCCATAATGTTCCAGATTACATGAAGTCCACATAGCAGCCATCCAGGAAAGACTGAATGCACTAATTGTTAATCGAGTGAAGCGACAGTCGAAGGTTTTCTGAAACCAAGTTCCAATTAGGGCCGTGTTAGACTCTGCCCCATTTGCAAGGAACAAAGGTAGACAGGTGAAATCATCTGGCACATTCTCCAGAAGACTATCTCCATGCACAGAGCAAAACCAACCTGTCCATACCACTTTATCTTCTGTATTCTTTGATGACAGTTGGGATTTGGATACAATCTGCGAGAGAAAAAAATATATAAAAATATTCAAGTTCAACCATCTACTTACATGTTCCTATTTCTCCTAACTTGCTTTGATCATAACAACCAAAACACTTCATCAGGAATTGAAGAAATGTCTTTTCAATTAACAGTTTTTTTAAACTTCTTATTTTTTTATTTTTTTCTTATTGATTTTTAAAATAGATTTTATTGATATCTTTTGTTTTTACATCACCCAAATTTCCCCACATATTCCTCCCCTTTCTCTTTCCAGAGAACCATCTCCTCACACAAAGAATTTTTGTAATTAAGGTTTAAGAAATTTGGCCTTTCTTCCCACTTTCATGATCATACATTTATCAATGTAAAACCATTAAAAGTCATGTTTCTTTGGGTTTTGGTTTTTTTTGGGGGGGGGGTTTCCTTCTCATGGTTTTTCCCTTTGGTCCTAATTATTCTTTACAACATGACTAATGTGGAAATATGTTTAATATGGTTGTACATGAGAACGGAAGATTTTATGACCAAACAAGAGACAGAGAACAATATGAAATGCAAAATGGGTAATTTTGATTACGTTAAATTGCAAAGTTTTTACACAAACAAAACCAATGCAACCAAGATTAGGAGGGAAGCAGAAAACTGGGAAAGAATTTTTAGAACTAGTGTCTCTGATGAAGGCCTCATTTCCAAAATATATAGAGAACTGAGTTGAATTTCTAAGAATACAAGTCATTGCCCAATTGATAAATGGTCAAAAGATATGAACAGGCAGTTTTGAGAGGAAGAAATTAAAGCTATCTATAGTCATAAGAAAAAATGCTCTAAATCACTACTGATTAGAGAAATGCAAATCAAAACAACTCTGAGGTAACACATCACACCTATCAGATTGGCTAACATGACAAAACAGGACAATGATAAATGTTGGAGAACCTGTGGGAAAACTGGAACACTAATGCATTATTGGTGGAATTGTGAACTGATCCAACCATTCTGGAAAGCAATTTGGAACTATGCCCAAAGGGCTATAAAATTGTGCATACCCTTTGACCCGGCAATACCACTTCTAGGTCTGCATCCCAAAGAGATCATAAAAATGGGAAAAGGACCCACATGTACAAAAATATTTATAGCAGCTCTTCTTGTGATGGCCAAGAATTGAAAATTGAGGGGATGCCCATCAATTGGGGAATGGCTGAACAAGCTGTGGTATATGAATGTAATGGAATACTATTGTGCTATAAGAAATTATAAACAGGCTGACTTCAGAAAAACCTGGAAAGACTTATATGAACTGATGCAGAGTGAAATGAGCAGAACCAGGAGAATATTGTACACAGTAACAGCCACACTGTATGATGACTGACTCTGATAAACTTGGCTGTTCTCAGCAATGCAAGAATCTAAGACAACTCCAAAAGACTCATGATGGAAAATGCTATCCACATCCAGAGAAAGAACTATGAAGTCTGAATGCATATGGAAGCATACTATTCGCTCACCTTTTCTTTTGATGTTTTGTTTGAGTCCTTCATTCTTGTGGTCCCTTCCATCAGTTCTAATTGTTCTTTACATCATGACTAAGGGGAAAATATGCTTAATATGAATGTATAAGTAGAGCCTAAATCAGATTACATGCCATCTTGGGGAGGGGGAAAGAGAGGGAGAGGGAGAAAATTTAAAACTCATAATCATATGGAAGTGAATATTGAAAACTAAAAATAAATGAATCAATTATTTAAAAAAATATGATTGTACATGTATGGCCTATGTCAGATTGCACGCCATCTTGAGGAAGGAGTAGGGGAAGGAGGGGGAGAAAATTTAAAACTAAAAATCTTGTAAAGGTAAACGTTGAAAACTAAAAATAAATACATAATTTTTTTTTAAAAAGCTATGGGTGCTAGAGCCTGGGGCACACCCTTAACCTATTTAATGTAGGATATCAACATCCAGAGACAAAGAACCATAAAACTAGAGCAGACCTTTGGTCCAACACCTTCCTCATTTTACATATGAGGAAGCACACACAAAAAGGTTTAAGTGATTGGCCCAGTGAGGAAATGGACCAGGCAGAATTTGAACCCAGGTCGTCTCACTCCAAAGCCAGTCTTCTCTCCATTGTTCCATGCTACAGCATGGTGGTCTGGGAAGGACACAGCACAGGAACACTCCTATAGAACCTCTAGTCCAGGAGGTTCTTAATCCAGAAGCCCCTAAGAAGTCTGTGGATAGATTTCAAGAGGGCTATAAATTTGGGGGGGGGGGGATAACATTCTTATTTTTCTTTTTAATTCTATTTATTTTATTTTAGACATTAAAAAATATTATTCTGAGAAGGAACCCACAGGCTTCACCAGACTGTCCACGGGGTCCAGGAGTCAATAAGCATTTATCAAGGGGCCTACTCTGTGCCAGGAACTGTGCTAAGCACTAGGAATACAAAGAATGGCAAAGGATAGACCCTCCTTCTCAAGGAGCTCACATTCTACTGCGGAAACAACATGCAAATTATTAGGCACTAGAATTAAGAGGGACCAGGAAAGGCTTCTTGCAGAAGGTGAGATTTTGGTTAAAGGAAGACAGGAGAAAGAAAAGCAAGAGAACATTCCAGACATGGGGCAGCAAGTGAAAATGCTCGGAGTTTGGAGACGGAGTGACTTGTCTGAGGAACAACAAAGAGGCCAATGTCACTGCATCAGAGTACACAGGTGTTTTGGGGGGAGGAGGGGGTAGTAATATTTAAGAAGATTAGAAAGATAGGAAGGGACCCCAGGTTATAAAGAGGTTTGAATGACAAACAGAGGATTTTATATTTGATCCTAAAGGTCATAGGGAGTCATTAGAGTCTGTTGAATAGAGGGGGTTATATGGTCAAATCTTTGCTTTAGGAAGTCGAGTGGAGGGTGGACTAAGGTGGGGAGAGATTTGAGATCTTCTACAATCTTACCAATGTGCAGCTCAACACCTTTGAAGAAAGTCACACAATCAGGTCAATTACAAATTTATTAACTAATTTCAACTGAGCTCTCAATTTTGTCTAGCATTTTTTTATTCCTCCCTAATTGACTAATATACTACCCACAACAGCTACTTTAAACCTTCTCTTCTTTGCTCAAACCCTATACACTACTACTTCCTCCCGAAGACATGTTAACAAAAGTTCTCACCTCCTACTGTACCGAAGAAATTGAAGCTATCTTCTGTGAGTGCCTTCTTTTCCCCTGCTCCATATTTCAAGAACCTCTACATCATCTCCCATTCTCTCCTTCTTTGCTCCAGTCTGTGAAAAAGAGGTAGCCCATCTTCTTGCCAAAGTCAGCCTAGTAGTCATGTCCCTGATCCCATGCCATTCTGCCTCCTCTGATAGCTTACCCCTTCTCTCATCTGCAATCTCTCCTTACACACTAGCTCCCTCCTGGCTTCCTACCACTAGGAACAGATTTAGGAACAGATTTTCACCAGCCACAAAATTATTCATTTGATCCTGCCATCCCCCTTAAGCTATTATTCTTTATCTCTTTTCTTTTTCATAGCCAAACTCCCATTAAAAAATTGCCTACATTTGTTGTCTCCAATCTCTCACATCACACTAGTTCCTCAACTCTTGCAAAAAAGCTTCTGATTACACCATTCAATTGAAGCTACGCTCCAAAATTTCCAATATTCTCTTTACTTCTAAATCCAATGACCTTTTACTCAACTGCTGTGCTGCTTTTGAAGCCTCCCTTCTCCTGGATACTTCTGGCTCCCTTGGTTTCTATGACACTACTTACTTCTGGCTTTCCTCCTGCCTCATCACCCTTTCTCAGTCTCCTTTGCTGGATCATTATCTATACCCTTTCCCTTTTTGGTAGGTGTCACCCAGAGCTCTGCTCTGGGCCCTCCCCTCTTCTCTGAGTGAGTTCCTAAGTGTTCACTTATCATCTCCACACAAATGATTCCTAAATCTATGTCACCAGCCCCAATTTAATCTCCCTTCTGATTTACAATCAGATATTGTCTGATGCCTGCTAGATATCTCCACCTGCATGTTCCCAAGGCACCTCGAACTTAACCTGTCAAAAACAGGATATATTGTCCTCTCTCCTACACCAATCCCTGCTCCAAACTTTCCTATTTTGATGAAAGCACTACTGTGTATTTCAGGTTTCCTGTTTCCCAGCCTCAGAGTCATCCTTGACTCTCCTCTCTCCTTCAAGGCCCCAAATCCAATTAGACTGCTTATCACCTCTTACCTAGACTATTCCAATGACTCCTAATTGATCCCCCTGCTTCCTCAAGTTTCTCCCCGGTGCGATTCGTCTTCTGCTCAGGTACCAAAGTAACATTCCAAAGATAGAGGTCTAATGATGTCACTCCCTCTGCTCAAAAATGCTTGCTCTAATTGCCTCTAGAATAAAATACAAACTCCTCATCAGCTCCCAAGAGTTTCAATTAACATCTCTATGCCAACCATTCCCAGATTTGTATACCTGGCCCTAGTTTCTCTCCTGAATTCCACTCCTGTGTCACCAACTGCCTATTGAACAGTTCAAACTGAATGACCCTTACACATCTCAAAAACTCATTAAGTCCAAAACAGAACTCATCATCCTTCCCCCAAAAACCCATTCCTCTTCTGCACTTCCTTATTATTGTTGAGGACATGACTATACTCCAAGTCAACCAGGTTCTACACTTCAGTGTTATCCTTGAATAAGATATCAAGATATCAAGATATTCTTTCCAATCTCAATCAGTTGCCATATCTGCATTTATACTTCCACAACATCTCTGACCTCCATTCCCTTCCCTCTATTCACACAACTACTATTCTATTCCAGACCCCCCCTCAGCCCTCACAGGGACTACTGAAATAGCTTTCTAATTGTTTTCACTGACTCAAGATTCTCCTCTCTCCAATCCATCATCCACACAGCTGTCAAAGTGATTTTCCTGAAGGATAGATCTGACCATGTTATCCCCTACTCAATAAACCCCAATGGCTACCTATTTCATTTAGGATCAAATATAAATTGTTGATATTTAAAGCTCTTCATACTGGGACCCCTCCAATTCTTCCAGTTTTCTCACACATAATTCCCTTCCATATACTCTACAGTCTAGCCACAGTGGCTTACTTGCTATTCTTCACATAGGACACTCTATTCCTTGTCCCTATCTGTTACTGTACCTTTACACTGGCTGTTCCTCCATTTCCTGGAAAGTCTTCCCTCCTCACTTCCCCTGTAGACAACAGATCAAATGCCATCTTTTGCAGGTGGCATTTCCTAGTTCCTCTGGTTGCTAGTGCCTTTCTCTTTAAGGGTAACTTCCATCTACTCTGTATCTATCTTGTAGATACTTGGTTTACATACTGTAACCTCCTAAAGAGCAAGGATTATTTTTGCTTTTCCTTTATAACCCTAGCACTTAGCAGTGTCTGCACAAAGTGATTAATAAATGCTTGCTGACTGACATGAGACCTATCTGCAAGTATGTGAACAGGTATTATGTGGAAAAGATATTAGATTTATTCTGTTTAGACACAGAGGGCAGAATTTGGAAGTTGCAGAAAGGCATATTTCAGGTCAGTGTAAGGAGAAATTTCCCCTAACAATTGTAGCTTCTTGCTAATAATTTCCTAACAATTCTAGCTTCCAAAAATGGAATGGGTTTCTTTGGGTGGTGATAGATTCCTTCTCACTAAAGTTTTCACCCAAAGATTCTGGTTCAGGTATGATTTATATTAGATGACCTTTGAAATCCCTTCCATCTTTGAGATTCTGTGAATTTTATGAGATGGGATTCATAATTAGGATCCTGTCCTGATAGTCACAGATACAGCTTGGCATTCAGATTGCTGATTCCCAGCCATACTTGAGGAAAATCAATCATAAAGATATATATTATGGAGTTTCTGATTCTCAGTTTTATTAACCATAAAATTTCTCAAATTAGTATTTCAAGAAATATGCTGCAAACAACTTCCAAATCATAAATGATAAGAGTTTCCCACCCCCAACTCTAAGATTCAATGACAGTGGAACTGAATTTAACTCAAATACTATCTCAATGACACAGATAAGAGTCACCACTTTATTACATGTATTATGGTGGGGAGCATTAAAATATGCAAGTAAAGTAATAGATAATCTATACTAAATCAAAAGTTTCATACTCTTCCTCAAACCAGTTCTTTTGATCCATCAGTTCTTAACCCACTCAACATAGGATTAATATGGGTTGATTTTAATCTTTTTCTGTTTATCATTTAATGAAGGCACTTAAGTAAGGAGTGAAATATTAAGCATCAGGCTGGAAGGTATAAGAGGGCAGCAGAAATGAAATTGAATAACGCACAAAAGAGGTATACAGAGATATAAATTGACTAAATTTGTCAAAATAAAAATATCAAATTTTTGTAAATTACTAAATTAAGAAATAAGAGAAAATGGGTTGTAAAATCACAGATCTAGAGCTGGAAGGCATACAATTAAAATTTCTAAATTAAGTGGAAAATTAAAATCATTCAGCTATCTACACATTCTATTCAGTCATTAATGATATATACATAAAAGAAATACATGCAAATATGTCACATACCTGTACAAGAAATGCTGCAGGGTCCCGGTGTGTTCCTTTTATTCCTGAGAGAGTAGAGAAAGTCACTTTGAAATTAAAATCCTCTCCCATTTCCACAGCCAGTCCTTTTTGCTTTTCAGCAGCAAGGAAGCACTTCAGAAGTGTAGAATACTGTTTAAGATTAGTGTAGGAGAATCCATACATGGGAGTCAGCGTATATAAGGTCCACTGTTTATGCAGAAGAAAGGCAATCTTTTGTGGGTCAATGTTTTCCTAAAATCAAGAGAGACATTACGTTTTAAGAATATAAATGGAAATTTGATCTTAGTGTTTTAGACTTTATGTATTTTAATCCAAGGATAATTAACCTATGTTTTTGGAAAAGTATTGATGGCGTTTTGCTACTCCCTACCATAGATACCTCTTTTTACAATTCTCAAACTCCTTTCTTTTACCTTTCCCACTCTTCCCTGTTTTCCCTACTAGTACACAGTAGATGCTCAACAAAGAATTGTATTCTTCCCTTCTTATACCCTAGCTCTATCACTTACTCCCACAGGTCCAATTTAGCATTTACAGTGCTAACTCCTAACTGTACTTAGAGAAGATTAGTCAAAAAGATATATGTGACCAAATTCTTTGTTCTCAATTGTGCCATATGTAAAATCTAACATATTAATATTGTGAGAAATAAACTGGAAAAGAACTCTAAATTAATATTTAGTACTGTAGTGTTTACATGGGCAAACAATACAGATAACTAACTATATACATATTTATATATCTATTATGTTTTAAAAGTGAAGATTTCAAAAGCTCTTAGACATTGTCATTATCAATCTTCAAGAAAAAGAGAAAAAAATTATTACCTCTGCTTTATATTGAGAAAACCAAAAAGTTAAGAAATACAAAATAACTATATTAAGAAGAGTTATGTTGGCATTCTATTGAATTGTTGATGAAGTTAAACTGGTACAATATTTTTTTCTTCCACTTAATAGTATTTTATTTTTTCCAATTACATTTAAAGATAGCTTTCAACATTCACTTTTATAAGATTTTGAGTTCCAAATTTTTTTCTCCCTCCATCCCCACCTCCCCTCTTCCCAAGACAGCAAGCAATCTGATATAGGCTATCTGTGTACAATCATATTAAACATATTTCCACATTAGTCATGTTGTGAAAGAAGAATCAGAACAAAAGGGGAAAACCATAAGAAGGGAAAAAAGAGAGAGAGAAAATAGTATGCTTTGATCTGTATTCAGATTCCATAGTTCTTTCTCTGGACGTGAATAGCCATTCCCCAATTAATGAGCATCCCTCAATTTCCAATTCTTGGCCACCACAAAAAGAGCTGCTATAAATATTTTTGTACATGTGGGTCCTTTTCCCATTTTTATGATTTCTTTGGAATATAGACCTAATAGTAACATTGCTGCATCAAAGGGTATGCACAGTTTTATAGCCCTTTGGACATAGTTCCAAATTGCTCTCCAGTGGCACAATCTTTTTTTAAAGTTCAATCTGGCAGTAACAGTGTCAAAATGTATCCTACTTTTTGATCCCATTGCTAAGACTTTAAGTAAAGTGCTTTGTAAACTTTAAGAAAAAAATGAGCAGTAGAAATGCCTTCTGAATATTATAGATAATTCAGTAAGGAGTTAAAGGATTGGTGGCTAGTTTGTGTGGTGAGCGAACAAAAGAGATCATTTGAATGGCTTTATAAGTTCTAGTAAAGTGAACTTACACTTTAGAGAAGAGAATTGGCCTCCTGATACCTTCAGTCTCTCAGAATAGGAATTAAAATTTTAAATTTGTTCATTCACATCTACCTTTGCTTTACCTAGATATTAAACACAAGAACTGGGGAATCTCAGGCTTGATGTTTCTGCATCTGTATGAACTACACCACCAGCTCATCGCACTGAGATTTTGTCCTTCCAATTAGATTTTTTGTGGTTCTGAGAGCCAAGATACACATCTAAGTACTTAAATCATCTTACTCACAGATAACTAAAGACTTAAGAGGAACACAGCTCTCTTCAAGAACATGAGGGGCTGTCACAAGAAAGAGGAACTGGACTTGTTCTGCTTGGTCCCAGATTACAAATGCTGGAACAGGGATAGACATTTTAGAAAGGCGAGTTTAGATTCTAGGTAAGGAAAAGCTTCCCAAAAGGAGAATTCCTCAAAATGCTCAGCTCCTATGAACTACTCCTCAGCTGCAAACAAGGATGGTCAGGACCTTGAGCTCAATGTCACCCACAAGTACTCCACTTCCATGATCAAGAACTCTGAAAATCCTTTATCTGATCATAATTTATGTCACTCCATTTTTCCCCACAGACTTATTCCTACTAAACCTATTCATTGCCCTCATCTTTACCTTCAAGTCATCACCCGTTCCTCCCTTTTTAACTCAGACCCTTCATTTAATAAATCCAACTGTATGCTATTCTCTACCAAAATCTCTTGTTCCTTTATCCTTACCTTGCTATAAAACTCTACTCTGAGATTATTCCCACTATTCAACACCTCACTTCTACTCATATACAGCTGAACAGAGCTAGAGAAATTCACACAAACATGCTACCAGGGTTTAAAGTTATGTTATTTAATTTCAACTGGGCTTTCACTGACTCTCTACCATCTCTCTACAAATATGACCAAGTCTATCCCATCTTCAAAAAAAAAAAAACCTTTACACTCTTCCCCACCCCCACCCCCATGCCATCATCCTATACTTCTCCTTGCTTTCTCAGATGAACTCCTAGAAAAATCTGTCTACACTAAATGCCTCCACCTCTTCTCTCACTCACTCCTCAACCCTTTACCATCTGGCTTCCAGATTCATTGTTCAACTGAAACTGCCCTCTCCAAAGTCACTCGTGATCTCCTAATTGCCCAATTTGATAGTCTTTCCTCCATCTTTAGCCTTCTGACCTCTTTGCATCTTAAGACACAGTTGACCATCCCTCTCCTCCTGGACACTCTCTCCTCTCTAGGTTTTCATGACACTGCTCTTTTTTGTTCCCCTCCTATCTGATCATTTCTTCTCCAGTCTCCTTTGCTGGTTCACCTTCCATATCATGCCTCTTAACTGTAGGTATACCCCAAAGCTCTGTCCTGGGACTTCTTTCTCTCCATGCTCTCTGTTAGTGATTTTAATAGCTAACTTGAGTTTAATTATCGTGACTATACTAAGGACTTCCAGATCTTTATTTCATGCCCTAATCTTTCTCCTGAACTCTAGTAACACATCGTTCAATATCTTTCCCTTCAAACTCACCACTCTTTCTTTTTTTTTTTTCATATCTATGCCAGTACCATGTTACCAGTCATTCAGGTTCACAATATCAGTGTCATCCTAGAGTCCTAATTCTTCCCCACTTGTGTATCCAATCATTTATTTGCCAAATCTTATAGTACATTCCTCCACAACATCCTAAATCCATCTCTTCTCTTCATTCATATAGTAACTATTCTAATTCAGACCTTTACTTAGACTGTTGCATATAGCCTTCACACTGGTTTCCTTACTTCATTCCTATCTCCCTACTCTAATCTATCGTCCACCTGCAAGTCCACACATCCCTATTACCTCTTTAATAAAATATAAACTCTTCTGTGTAGCATTTAAAGCCCTTCACAACTTGGCTCCAACATACATTTCTACTTTTATTACAATGACTCTCCTATACACTATGATTCAAGCAAACTGGCCTCCTCACTGTTTCTTAGACATGAAACTCCATCTCCTGCCTCCAGGTGTTTGCATTGGCTGTTGCCCCTGCCTAGACTGCACCCCTTTCCCCACCTCCATCTGTTAGAATCCTTAGTTTCCTTCAAGATTCAGTTCAAGTATATCTCTTACATGAAACCTTCCCTAATGCTCCCAGATGCTAATACTCTCCCCACAAAATCACTTTATGGGCATTCAGTATATGTACACTTAGTCCGGCTAGACCATAAGCTGCCTGAGGGCAAGGAATGTTTTCACTTTTGTCTTTGGATCTTCAAGTGCCTGGTAAATTATATGTGCTCAATAAGTGTTTGTGGGCTCATTGATGTTTCTAGTCAGTTATGCAGTTATGCAGGTTCCAGAAAAGGAACATATTATCAAGCAGAAAAGTGGTGGGGCCTAGACCAGAAAGAACCTACTAGGAAAAAAAAAAACAGTAGGCCCAGAAAATCAGAGGTTCTTCAAGTGATGATACTACCTCTGAGTTATTGTGAGTGAAATATTTTGTAAATTTTAAAGCACTATACAAATGGGAGCTATTATACTGATAACCAGAAAGCTAGCCAGCAGATAACCTATTTTTGTCCACAGAAAGATATGAAATCATCTATTACAATCTGAAGAAATTACAATATGCAATGATTAAAAAAAAACCTAGCTGATATGATAACCACAGATCCCCTGAAGTAAGAAATAAAGACCACATAAAGCTTACTTGCAATGGTGAACACTGAGGAATTTTCCTTCGAGACGGTGTCTGACCAAATGGAGTCTGCTTTCTGACTGATGCTAGTTGTCTTTGAAAAGGGCTAGCACCAGTAAAGTAATCTCTAAGCCTTGGAGGTACCCCGTGTTTTGGAGTAAATTCTGGCACATTCGATGAGTCCATAACTACACAAAAAGAAAAATAAGATTTTAGACACCAAAATAGTAATGTATTTTACAGATTCAACTACACTTACAAATTACATATTATATACACACACATGCATATTTACATACACACATTGTCTACTAGCCATTTCCTATTAGTCACTTAAGATCAGAATCTTGGAGATGAAACAAACCTTGGAAGTCCCTTTAACTAGCCCCTCCCTAAAAAATGGGCAGCTAGGTTAGAGTGCTGGGCCTGAAGTCAGAAGACATCTTCATGAATTCAAATCCAGCCTCAGACACCTACTAGTTGCATGACCCTGGGCAAGTCACTTAACTCTGTTTGTCTCAATTTCCTCATTTGTAAAATGAGCTGGAGAAAGAAACAGAAAACCGAACCACTCCCGCATCTCCGCCAAGAAAACCCCAAACGGTGTCTTGAAGAGTCAGACACAACTGAAATGACTGAACAAACCTGAATAATGAAACTCTTCCACAGCTCCTCCACCATGTGATCTAGATAGACTTCTGGCCAAGACCATACAGTTCCCACATACCTACTTCAGCAAAAACCTGAAATTCACACCAAACTAACTGAAAATAAAGAAAACCAAGAGAAAATACAGACTTCTTCCAACCTATAGCTGCACAAAAAGTCAACCAGAAGCCCATGGACAGAGAAAGCTGGGCTAACAGCAAAGCCAGAACCAGCACAGGCAAACCCAATCTCCGAATGCCACCAGGATGGTCAGAAGAAGCCAACGTGGAGGCCAGTGAGAGGCAGCAACCAGAACAGCACTCGCACTAGGATAACTAAGCACAGGGGCACTAAGCTCCCTAGCATCCTGGCCCTGAAACGTCAGAGAGGGCCTGAAGTTCCAGAATTCTGTACCTCAAAGATGGATTAGGGAGAGTAGAGAGCAGCACTAACGTTGGAATTTGGAGGTCTTCCCAAGGACCCAGGGAGAAGCCAAACAGGACAACCTACCCAAAAGCATAGCAAGAAGTCATGGCTCACCCTAACATGGGCCCTAATTCAGGAACTAAAAATGGAGAAACTAGTAATTCAAAGAAAACAACAGGCAGTATCAAAACTTATTGGAGATATGGAGATAGGAACAGTGAGCAACTAACAACCACAAGCAGAGATTCAAAGGAAAAAAAATGATTTTTTTCATAAGGACTACATGAATAACTAGAAGAAATGAAGCTAGAGGTTTAAAAAAAAAGTGAAATAAAAGTTTTAGAAGAAATAATTGAAAAGGGAATAAGTAGCTTAGAAAAGAAAGTGTAACCCAGTTACCTGAGAAATGGAATCCTTAAAGACTATAATAGGCTAAATAGAAAACAATGATTCATTAGCTAACAAGAAGTATTAGAACAAAATCAAAAGACTGAAAAAATAGAAGAAAATGTGAGATGTTGGATATCAAAAACACCTAGCCAGGAAAACAAGTTAATACAAGAGAATTTAAGAATCAGTGCACTCCCTGAAAACCATTATTTAAAAAAAAAAATTGAAGGATACTATATATCAAGAAACCGTAACTGAAAATCTACATGTACCAGAGGGCAAAGAGAGAGAGAATCTACTGATATACTTTCTGAAGTATTCCAAAAGGAAAAATTCTAGGAATGTCAGAGACAAAATCCAGGGCTTGTATTTCAAAGGAAAAAAAAATACTGTGAACATCTAGAAAGAAGTAGTTAAAATACCAAACTGCTACAATCAGGATCACACAAGACCTGACAGTTTCTACTAGAAATGGGAAGAGATAATAGAATACAACATTGCAAAAGATACACAGGCTGATAACCAAAAACAATTGATCCTGAAAAGCTAAGTATAATGTTATATGGAGAACAAAAAATGGGGGCCTTTAATGGAACAGGAAACTTCCAAGTATTTTTTTATTGAAAAAAGACCAGAGATGAGTAGGAACTTTGAAATACAAGCACAAGAGCCTAGAAAAACTTGGAAAGGTAAATTTGTTTGTGCAAGTGGATGGAGCTATATTATGATTTAGCACTAACATTCTACTGGGGGAGAAGAAACAAATGCCCCTTCAGAATCTTAAGGTCTTCAAAAGGTATTGAGAGATAAAATATGAAAAAAACAGAAGTCCTGGGGTTGAATTAAGTTGTATTCTAAGGGTTTTAGGAGGAAAAAAAGAGAATAGGGAAAAATAAGCATTTATATAGCACCTATTATGTGTCAGGCACAGTGCCAAGAACTTTTATGAATATCTCATTTGATGCTTAAAACAACCCTTCAAGGTAGGTGCTGTTATGATTCCCATTTTACAGTTGAGGAAACTGAGGCAAACAGAGGTTAAGTGACTTGCCCAGAGTCCCACAGCTAGTTAAGTATCTGAGGCTGGATTTGAACTCAGGTCTTCCTGACTCCAGGGCCAGAGCTCTATCTACTGCATTTCCATCTGCTTCAAATGGAAGATAAAGGGAATACACAAGTGTAGATAAGAGGAAGAAAGAAGTAGAACTTTCCATTTCTTATAACTGGGTTCATAAGAAAAGCATACAAACAAGAAGGAAGAAATGAAGGAGTGAACATTTTCTTTTTTTTTTTCATTTTATTTCCCCCCAATTACATGGAAAAACAATTTTTAATATATTTTTTTTAATTTTGAGTTTCAAATTCTCTCCCTCCCTCCCTTCTCCCCTCCCTGACATGATAAGCAATCTGATATAGGTTATACATATGCAATCACAGAAAACATTTCCATATTAGTCATTTTATGGGGGGGGGGGAAAGACTTAAAAAAGGAAGGAAGAAAGGAAGGAAGGGATACAGGGAGGAAGAGAGGAAAGAAGGGAGGGAGGGAGATAGTATGGATTTGGTCTGTATTCAGATTCCATCAGTTTTCTCTGGAGGTGGATAGTATTTTTCATCTTGAGTATTTTGGGATTGTCTCAGATCACTGTACTGCTCAGAATAACTAAGTCATTCATGGTTGTTTATCATACAATATTGCTGTTACTGTGTACGATGTTCTCCTGGTTCTGCTCATTTCACTATGTATCAATTCATGTAAGTCTTTCCAGGTTTTTCTAAAATCATCCTGGTCATCATTTCTTGTAGTATTCAATAGTATTCCATTTCAATCATATATCACAACTTGTTCACCCATTCCCCAACTGATGGATGACCCCTCAATTTCCAATTCTTAGCCACCACAAAAAGAGCTCCTATAAATACCCTAGTACAAATAGGTCCTCCCCCCCACTTTGTTTTAAATCTCTTTGAGATATAGACCTAGTTAGTGGTATTGCTGAATCAAAGGGCATATGCACAGGTTTTATTAATTAATTTTTAGTTTTCAACATTCACTTCCATAAGCTTTTGAGTTTTAAATTTTTCCCCCTCCATCCCCGCTTCCCTCCCCAAGATGGCATGATATAGGTTCTACATATGCATTCCTAGTAAACATAGTTTCACATTAGTCATGTTGTAAAGAAGAACTAGAACCAATAGGAGGAACCACAAGAAAGAAGAAACAAAACAAAACAGAAGGGGAAAAAAGAGCAAATAATACGCTTTGATCTGCATTCAAACGCCATAGTTTTTCTCTGGATGTGGACAGCATTTTTCATCGTGAGACTTTTGGAGATATCTTAGATCCTTGATATGCACAGTTTGGGCATAGTTCCAAATTGCTCTCCAGAATGGTTGGATCAATTCACAACTCCATCAGCAATGTATTAGTGTCCTAATTTTCCCACATATGAATGGACATTTTCTGAAACTAAGTAGAGTTGAACACATACACGGAGTTACATCAAACATAGAACTACATTAAACTCAATAGTGAAACAAATAAGGTGGGTGCTGGAGGAAGGATAAATTTTAATACAGAGGAAAATACCAGGGAGAGAATTTGTTGTTCAGATTTTTTTCAGTCATGTCTGACTCTTTATGACCCCATTTGGGGTTTTGTTGGCAAAAATACCAGAGTGGTTTGCCATTTCCTTCTACAGCTTATTTTACAGATGAGGAACTGAGGTAACAGGGTTAAGTGACTTGCCCAAGGTGACAGAACTAGTAAATGTCTGAAGCTGGATTTGAACTCATGAAGACGAGTCTTCCTGATCCCAAGTCTAGTGTTCTATACACTGTGCCACCTAGGTGCCCAGGGAGGGAACAGATTTACAGATCACACATGTTAGGCAAGCTTCTCTATTACCACATTGTTTTTTGTAAAGAGGAATGTGGAGTCAAAGAGCAGAAAAAGTACAAAAAGACAGAATAGAGTGAAATACACACTTATAACTTTAGATGTGAAGGACATAAATTCACCCATAAAAGGAAAGAGGATAGTTAAATGGATTGGAAGACAGAATCCAACAACATTTTGTTTATAAGAAACACAATTATAAAGATGTACATAAACTTAAAATGAGAGGCTGGAAAAGAATCTATTATACTTCAAGTAAACTCAAATAAGCAAGGATAGCAATAATAATTTCAGATGAGGCTACGGTAAATATAGTCATGATAAAAAGAGATAAGCAGAAAAACTATATTGTGCTTAAAGATATCCAAGATAACAAATTAATATATAAATACTTCATCAATATGCACCGAACTATATAATTTTGAAATATTTAAAGGAAAAGTTAATCAAATTGAAAGGAGAAAGAGGCAGTGATATATAATAGTGGAAGACAGCCTTACATGTAACCCTTTCAGATCTAAACAAATACAACAAAAAGATAAAACAAGGAAGAAGTTAAGGACCTGAATAGAGACTCAGAAAAAATAGACATAATAGATATCTGGCTATTACTGAATGGAAAGAAAAAGGAATTTTGCTTTTTCTCAGCCAGGCATGGCACCACTTTAATCAAAATTGACCATGACCTAAAGTATAAAAACCTCACTAAAAAAGTAGAAATATTGAATACATTCTTTACTGATCAAAATGTGACAAAAATTATATTAACAAAGGGATTTGGGAGAAAAATTAAAATTAACTGAAGACTAAATAATTTAATCCTAAAAATTCGTGGCCCAAAGAATAAAACATAAGAACAAATAGAAAATGTCATCAAAGAAAATGATAATAACAGGAAAATAAACCAAAACTTACAGGCTACAGCTAATTCAACAGTCCTTAATGGGAAATCTATGTCTCTAAATACCTTCATCAATGAAAGAGAGAAGGAACAAACCAATGAATTGGGCAACTAAAAAAACCCTAGAATAGCAATAAATCCAAAAACTGTCCCTACACCAAAGTAGAAATTCTGAAAATTTACTCTTACACACTGTATTTCTTATGATTACAAACTACTCTGGAGGGTCTCACAGTATGCCCATTCACTCTTCTAAAGGTATAGTGCTGTTGCAATGTTCTTTATGAATATTTTCCCCTCTCTTTTATTCTGTAGGATTCATTATATGATAAGTGTTTGATTACCGATTCCTTTGTTCTGCTAGTTTTCCTTTGAGGGTTATCCTACAAGAGATTCTTTCTATTCCCCTCTTATTTCAATTTTGACTCTTTCATATCTTCTTTGAGGTATTGCAAAGAAGTTATCACTCATTAAGCTATCTTGCCTGAATTCACACTCATTCATTTTTTAAATTTTATTTTTTCAACTAACAAGCATTTATTTTTCTTTCTCCTATACTACCTCAAAAATTTGAGAAAGGGAAAAAAAAGCGCTTGTAACAAATATGCTTCATCATCAATTCTCTGGAATCATAATATGTTACTACATTCAACAGTTCTTAAATCCTCCAAAGGTGGTCAACTTTACAATGTCGTTGCTTTATCAACTGTTCTCCATATTCTGCTCACTTAGATCTGTAACAGTTCTTACAAATCTTCACAGGTCCCTCCAAAACTGTCCCTTTCACCATTTTTTATGCACAATAATATTTCATTCCATTCATGTGCCATAATTTGCTAAGCTACTCTCCAACTAACAGGTATTTCTCCTTAGTCTCCATTTCTTACTAATTCAAGAAGAGCTTCCAGCAAATTTCTCTGATAAAGATCTCATTTCTAAGACATATGAGGAACTGATTCAAATTTATAAGAATAAAAACCATTCCCCTATTGGCAAATGGTCAAAAGATATGAACAAGCACCAAGAAATAAATAATAAATGCTTACTGGTCTACCTGCCAAGACAAACCCAGTGACCATATGAAGGCAATTACAAAACACATTATTTTTATACAAATAAAAACAGATCTAAACAACTGGAGAAATATTAATTGCTCATGAGAAGGCTGAGCCAATACAATAAAAATTACAATTCCACAGAAATTAATTTACTTATTCAGTGCCATACCAATCAAACTACCAAAGAATTATTTTACAGAGCTAGAAAAAAATAAGAAAATTCACCTAGAAGAACAAAAAGAATATCAAAGAAATCTATGAAATAAAATCACAAAGGAAGGCAGCCTACCAGATTTCAAATTATATAAAAAGCAATAACCATCAAAACAATCAAAACAAACCAACAAAACAAAGGCAAGAACTTTGGCAAAAACTGCTGGGGAAACTGGAAAGCAGTTTGGCAGAAAGTAGGCATAGATCAACTTCTCACACTGTTTACCAAAATAAAGTCAAAATGGGTAATGTTTCAGACATAAGGGGTGATAAGTAAATTAGGGGAGCTTGGAAAATTTTACCTGTCAGATCTATGGATAAGGAAAGAGTTTATAACCAAACAGATTCAGCAGATCACAGGAAATAAAATGGATAATTTTGATTACATGAAATTAAAAAGGTTTTACACAAACAAAACCAATGCAGCCCAAATCAGAAGGAAAGCAGGAACTAGGGGGAAAAACCTTACAGTAAGTTTCTTTGATAAAGGCCTCACTTCTCAAATATGTAGGGAACTAAGCCAAATTTATAAAAAATAAGAGCCTTTCCCCAATTGATAAATGATATGAACAGGCAGTTTTTAGAAGAAGAAATCAAAGTTATCAACAATCACATGGAAAAATGCTCTAAATCTGATTAAATACTGATTAAAGAAATGCAAGTTAAAACAACTCTGAGGTACCACTTCACACCTATCAGATTGGCTAACATGACAAAAAAGGAAAATGATAAATACTGGCAAGAATGTGGGAAAATTGAGACACTAATGGTTGGTGGAGTTGTGAACTGGTACAAGCATTCTGAAGAACAATTTGGAACTATGCCCAAAGGGCTGTAAGACTGTGCATGCCCTTTAATTCACCAATACCACTATAAGGTCTGCATCTCAAAGAGATCAAAGAAAAGAAAAAAAGAACCCATACGTAAAAAAATATTTATAGCAACTCTTTTTGTGGTAACAAAGAATTGGAAATTGAGGGGATACCCATCAATTGCGGAACGGCTGAACAAACTGTGGTATATGATTGTACTGGATTATTACTGTGCTATTAGAAATGACTACGGGGATGGGTTCGGAAACACCTGAGAAGACTTATATGAATTGATGCAAAGTAAAGTGAGTGGAACCATGAGAACATTGTACATAGTAACAGCAATATTGTAACCATGATCAAGTGTGAAAGACTTAGCTATGACAATTAAGACAAGGATCCAAGACAATTCCAAAGCACCCATGATAAAAAAAAAATGCTATCTCCCTCCTGAGAATGAACCAATAAACTCTTGAATTCAGATTGAAGCATTTTTTTTTCACTTTCTTTATATTTCTTGCTTTTCTTTCTCTCCCTTTTTTTTTTTTTTGGCAACATGGCTAACATGGAAATATTTTGCATAACTTCACCTGTATAATTAACATCAGATTGCTTGCCTTCTCAGTGTGTGAGGGAGGAGTGAGAGGGAATTTGGAACTCAATTTTTTTTAAATGATTGTTAGAAAAAGGAAGGGAAGGAGAGAAGGGGGAGGGAGGGAAGGAAAGAAGGAAAGAAAGAAGAAGGAAGGAAGGAAGGAAGGAAGGAAGGAAGGAAGGAAATGCTTATTGATTTAGTGAACCTTTTTTGTATCCCTAACCT
This sequence comes from Vombatus ursinus, assembly GCF_900497805.2. Taxonomy (NCBI): domain Eukaryota; kingdom Metazoa; phylum Chordata; class Mammalia; order Diprotodontia; family Vombatidae; genus Vombatus; species Vombatus ursinus. The sequence goes on from NW_020954567.1 coordinate 12,742,991, forward strand.
AACACAGTCCCATGCACATAGTAAACACTTTACAAATGCTCCTGGAATCAAATTGAATGCTGATGACATATTTTGGACACGGGCAATGTATAGATTTGTTTTGCTTGACTATGCAGACTTGTTACAAGAGGAAGTTTTCTTTTTATTTCCTTTTTGTGAATAGAAGAAAATAGAGAAGAAGGAGATAGTGATAACAATGTGAAAAGAAAGGAAAAAAATCAAGAAAGCATTTTTAAATGCACAGAAGTAAACAGAATGGATACTGACAAGTAAGACAGCACTGAATTTAGCATATACTTAAAAAATAAAAACAAGTTGTAAGAAATGGAGATGTACAATTTCATACACAATACTCTGTTCTTTGTATATGAAAATATTCACATTTGTTGGTGTTAATCAAGTTCAGAATAAAAAGTTTTAAATACATATGTACATTAAAGAGATAAAAAGTGCTTTGTGGAGTTCAAGGAAATTAGGAAAGGCCATTAATGACTGGAGGAGTTCAGAGAAGGTGAAATTTGAGTTGGGCTTTAAAGGATGGTTAAGAATTTAATGAGTGAATACAGAGGAAAGAATGACATTCCATGTATCACTTATGGAGATGCAGCCTGGCATTTGTTCCTGAAGATGCTATAGCCACTGTTACTTAGGACCTAAAAAAGAAAGCTCTTGTCATCAAAGTTTTTGGTACATTCAAATAGTTCAATATCAAAAACTGATATGATTTTATCAAAGGAAATTACATTAAAGAAACATCAACAGCTGCTTTGCTGCTGCACCCTAAGGGTCATGGGATTTTTTCCATCTGACTTAGCTGATTTGTGTTGTCTCCCTCATTAGAATATTAGCTCCTTGAGAGCAGAAACTGGCTTATGTTTTCTATTTGTATCTCCAGTTCTTAGCACAGTGCTTTGCACATAGTGAGTACTTAATAAATGCTTTCTTTCTTGCTCATGGGGAATGAAGGCACAGAGAAAAGATAGTAGGTTGGTTTGATTGAAATGTAGGGTACATCAAGCAAGAGAGCTATGGCTGGAAAGGTAGACCGTCATTAGGCTAACAGAGGCTTTTAATGCCAGACACTGTCCTTGGTGCTAGCAATACAAAGACAAAAATGAAATATAATCCCCATTTTCAAAGAACATACATTCTATCAAAAGAGAAGACAGGTAGATGTATAAGTCTATGGGAGATATATACAAATGCAAGGTAATGTTGGTGGGTCATGGAACTAGCAGCTGGGGATGGAGCAGGAGATGAAAGATCTCATATAACTGACAGGCAGGAGAAATCTTCTCATAGGACGGGAAAAGAGAATATGGGAGATGATGACAAGCATTGCAGTAGGATAGTTGAGGGAACTTTCAGACGGACTCAGTCTTGTCAATTAAATAGGATAACTTTGCTGTTAAGCAGGGGGCTACGTGACTGAAAGTGTAAGGAAAGAGAAAAGGTTTGGAAAAGTGGCCACGGAGAATTTAAAAAGTCAGAATAGAGTGGAAGGATCCAAGGTAATGGAGGTCCAGGATAAGGTGAGGAAAATCAGCTTGATTTTGTAACTTTCTCCTGAAATACTCAGCAGCCCAGGAGCAGAAATGAAGAAATGGGTTGCTGAGGTGTACCCAGGGTTTGACAAGTCCAAGAGGTGAAGGAGGTACGGGAGTAAGCGGATTGTAAGGCTGCAGACAGTGAACCAAACAAGAGGCAGATCATCGATTCCAGGCTGGCCACCAAGTGAAGGCTGAGGATGGGGATCAAAAGGGAGGGGCTGTGGTCCCGCAGGTGCGCGGCACACAACAGACACTTAACACGGACTCGCTGAAGGAGGCGGGAGGGTCAGAATTCCGAAGCTGCGGGGGGCCATTTCAGGACATCTGTGAAACACGAGCTGTGGCCACGAGCCGTGGCGTGCTCCGTCACGGGTGGGGTCCTCGACATTCTACCTGAGCCGAGGAGCAACGATGAACCCTTTACCACGTCCGCTGCACTGGGCAATCAGTCAGGCCACCAGCACTTATTAAGCACCTACAAGGTTCCAGGCACCTGGATAGGTGCGGAGGATAAAGGAAAAGGAAAAGAAAAGAAAGCAGAAGCGAGGGCGGCGCCCCATGACAATTTCTGCAGGCTGTCATTCGGCCCAGATGAGGACAACGGCGCCGCCAGGGAGGGCCTGTAAAAGGTGTAACGATCGGCTCTCCTACTCCGCTACCCGCCCACCCCCCCATCGCTGTCATCCCGGCAGAACAGCAGGGAGCTGGGCCCCCGGCCAGGGTTCAGAAAGAGCGCGGGCTGGAGAGCGGCCCGGCCGCCCGCCTGACCTCGCCCGCCGGCCCGCCCGCCGAAGTGCCCCACGGGCCGCGAGCTCCGGCCCCCGCGGGCGCCTCCGGTTTCCCTTCCCGTGTCTCACCTTCCGCCCGCCGGGGGCAGGGCGGCCCCGGTGCCGGCTCGCCCAGGTAGCGAGCGCCTCAGGTCTCAGCTGCGGCCGGTCCGCGCCATCCTCCAGGCGAGGCCCCGCCCCGGTTTGAAATTGTTTCCCGACGGGCTGCGCGGCCAGCGTAGCCACACCGCCTCCGCGGTGCCCGCCTCCTTCTCCTCTTCCTCCCCCTTCGGCATCGGGTCGCCTGTTCGGCGTTCATCTTTACTACGGGCAAAGGCGAGGGACGTAATCAGGTCTGACGTAAGCTACTCGGCCTACCCCAGCTTAGAACCAGCCTGCTTTCCGGGCCAATCTCCCCCTGTGGAGACCGTTGACTTTGCCCGGGAAATCTCGCGCCCCTCCCCCGCCCCGCGGCATCCGCCCACAAGGAACGTGGTGGCCGCGGCGTCGCCCGGCGCGCAGGAGATGACGCAGGACGCCGGCGGCGCATGCGCCAAGCGCACGGTGGCGTTAAGGCTCGAGGCGCGGCTCGCCCTGAGCCGTAGTGGAGGCGGGGCTTGGAGCGGGAGCCGAAGCGGAGGCGGAGACTGTCGGCAGTGCCGGGCCTTTGTCTAGGTGACAGGGTCGTCTGCTGAGTCGTCCTCCAGAAGGAGCGCTGGATTTGGAGGCCACTAATTATCTATGTGACCTTGGACAAGTCGTTTGCCCTCCCCCCACCCCCGGGTCCTCCTCCTCGGCTTGATGAAGCGAGGGGGCCCGATGGTCTCGGCGCTGGCTTCCAGCTGCACGGCTCAGTGAGCCTCATCCGATCCTGTCATGTAAGCTCCTCGAGGGCCGAGGGCCTTTGCATCTCCAGCGCCTCACATGCAGAAGGCGCTAAATAAATGCATCTTTTCTGTCTGGTGGGAGGAGGGAGGACCAGAAAGGCTGTTGCTTTTGAACCCGGCTCCTGGGCTCCTCCCTGAGCCTAGTGCAGGCCTGAACTTGATGAACATGTTTGGGCACATTGGAGGAGATGTAAGACCCAGCTCGGGTTACAGCCGGCCTTGTCTGTTATTCTTCTGTGCCTGCAGTGGGAGCGGTTGCACCCTGCCTGGCTGCCCGCGCTCGTCCACCTCCAGCCTGGGAGCCAGCGGGCTCAGCAGGCCTTCAGTCGTGCAGCTGCTCGTGGCCGGGAGAAAGGGAGTCAGCAAGAGTGAGAGGAGATTTTCTTTTTTCTAAATAGTCCATTTTGTTCCTCCAAGACCGCCGGCGGAAGGCCCGCCCCAGCAGCTGCTCCTGCCTGTGGCTCCGACATGCCTTTCCCCTGGGGACCAAGCCTGATGCGCAGGATGTACAGGAGTTGGTCAGGACCCATCAGGAAGACAGCCCCACCGCTGTTGGGCTCCCTCACCCGATATCTGATGCTGAGCACACAGAGGAGAATTTCAGGTGAAGTGTGGGTGGACTTCTGTTGGGTCTGCTTAACTGTCAGAGCAACGTCTGAAGCGCAGCCCACGTTTAATCAATTTCGGTAGATTAAGTCTGACGTCTGTCTCTTTTAGATACAGGGTGTCCCAAAAGTCTTAGTGCAGTTTAAGCGGCTATTAAAAGCTTAAAAAGATGTTTTAAAGTTCAAAACTGTACTAAAACTTTTGGGACACCCTTTTACCCTTTAATAAACTGCACTACGACTTTTAGGATGCCCCATATAGAGACATGCAGGTATAGTCTTTTCACTGAGTTGTTTCTTGCTGCTGAAAAGTTTTGTCAAGCAGGATGTTGAAAGACCAGTCAAAAGTAATCAGAGAGGGTAATCTACTCTTCTCCTCAGAGGCTTGGATTGGATGATCCCTAAGGCTTCTTTCTAGTTGTAATGTCTTGGGCTTTATATAAGTCCTGATATCTTTGCTCTAGTGCTTGGTAGCCTACCAGTAAGAAGGAAGGGAATTCTTAAATCACTATGGAAATAGGACTCATTGTTTATTAAATTCCTTAAGGACAACTGCAGTGAAATGTTTACTGTGGAAACATCTACAGTGGTAGGGGCTGGCTGGCCTCAGAGTCAGGAAGACCTTGATTTAAGTCCATCCTCAGACATTTACTAGGTTTGTGACCCTGGACTAGTCACTTGTCCTCTCTCAGTGTTGGTTTCTTCATTTATAAAATGGGGATGTAACAGCACCTATGTCACAGGATTGTTGTCAAGTCAACAAGCAGATATTAAGCACTTGCTGTGTGCCAGGTGCTGTGCTAATCTCTTGAGAATAAAATGGGAGCATGTATGTCAAGCACTTTGCAAATGCTTAAAGTACTATATGAATCTTAAGCATTATTGTTAAAAGATCCCTTCCTGTCAAAATGTTTAATTCTAGGAATTAAGTAATCTTTTTTCAGCCAGTATCTGTGATTCTGTTGGTATAGGGAGCTCTTGTTCCAGAAACTCATCTACCAATGAGAACCGGTAACTCTTCTACAGGACTCCTTCATAGCCTTAGAGAGTTGCTTGGGGACACTTAGAGGATAAATGACTGGCCCAGGGACACCCAGCCAGTATATATTTGAGATGGAACTTACACCCAGGTCTTCCTGACTCAGAAGCCAATCCAATGTCTACTAGATCATGCTGCTTCTCAGTCATTATTAAACATTAAATGTAATTATACTCACTCTGGTTTGGGGGTGACCTTTGCCAACCGAGGCTAAACGGATGTGTCCAGTCCAACATAGAAAGCCATTCAGTACAGGTCTGGCCAAAAAAAAAATCTATAGTCTGAAAACTAGTCAAGTACAGAGAGGCTCACCAGTAGATTGATCACAAGGTGGTAACTTTCCATATCAAGTCTCAAAGATTGTCTACAAAATCTCAGAGGGATTGCAGCCTTTGTTGAGATGGCCAACACTGATTACATGCAAGTGTCTGACTTCAAGTACTCTATAAGCTTTATACACTACAACAGAATACCAAGACTATTATGGTTTGAGACCCTTTGTTTAAAGCACTTTGAATATAAATATAAACTCATTTAAGAAGCAAATTTACATTTTTAAACTGATATCTCATGTAATTTTATTAGTATGTTTCATTTAATAGATTTCAATAGTTTTGTTGTCCGGACCAATACTTGTGGAGAATTGCGCTCCTCTCACTTGGGCCAAGAAGTCACTTTGTGTGGATGGGTTCAGTACAGAAGGTAAAGTAAATTAGAACTTTTAAGAATACTCAGTGTTTTTGAGTGTGGTAAAGTGGCAGTGCCCTGGATTTGTAGTCATAAGCCCTACGTTCAAGTCTTAACTCCTCGAACCAAAACCCCATGGGACCTCCAACAAGTCTTCGATCCTCAGTTACATCATCAAAAAAATGAAGGGGTGGGATTAGGTGATCCCTCAGCTCCTTCTTATCTCACAGTCTGAGGATTCCATGGACTTTCAAGACAGCTAGCACAAGTAAAAAGAGTTGGTGGCTCTTTGCAGTTTTCCCAGAGTGTTTCTAACATTTCTTTGTGTCTTAAGATCTAAAGAGCTCTTTCTTTGTGGACTTTACAGCCTTTACCTGCTTGTGGCTTTTAGTTCAAGGTAAAGATTGTAATAGAATTTTTTTTTAAATGTTAATCCTGCCTAATTGTAATCTACTATAGTCATATCTGTAAGGAGTAGCTACGTAACTGAAGCAGTGGTACCAGTAGCATCTGTTTAAGTGCCTATTAGTAAGTCTTTACCTTCTGGTAGTGCTACTAATTGAAAGAGCCCTGAGACCTGTCCTTAGGTTGAATTATTCCCTTCTGGCCACCATGACCAAAATCCAGGTTCCAAGAGGTGTTTAGAAGGCATTTATCTTACTCTAAATTTATTTTATGGGAATCTGATCTTCACACAAGAACATTATTCACTAAGGCAAAATTAAAAGCTGTGAAAATATTCTGTTTAAAACTGACCTGAAAAACGGCAAATAAATCCACACCTATGTAGTAATAAAACTAATGTAAGAGTCCTGGTAACACTGATTTACACAGATACCATATGCTTAACATTTTTAATGACCAAGCCATTTATCCCAAATACTGTATTTGTGCAGTTCTAAGAGTTATCCTCATGTTGGCTACATAATTCACTTTGAAAAGATATAAAACTTAGCGTGATACAAAGGAAAGGCTAGTTCCTCTGGAGTCAGAGGACTCAGATTCTGCCTCTGGTGTTCCTGACTCATGAGACTTTGAACAAGTCCCTTAAATTCTGTTGACCTTAGTCTTCTTATCAAATCAAATGAGGGGGCTGAACTAGAAGGCCTCCAGATGACCTCCAAGAGCACTTATAGCTCTAGAGCTTAGCTGATAAAGAACATAACTCAGAAAGAGGGGATATCGGTCCTGAGAAAATAGTGCTTTGGGGGTTATTTTTTGGTAAAGGAAAAATATCTATAGAACTCCATTCCAAATATCACTAATTAGATTTGCTTCTAATAAACTCAAAAAAGATATTTTCTGGCTTGACTTTAACAGATTTTGTAGAGAACGGAAAGACCTGGTCAAAGTCCTGTCCTTGGATACATATTGGCTTTGTGACCCTGGGTGATTTGATTAACCTCAGAGAGTGCCCTAAGCCACCTTCTTTGAGTAAGTTATAGAAAAGGTGCCAAACTGCATTGGGAGGAAGAGTCCTCTCACCCAGGAGTTCGCTACACTAGTGAAATCATAGGTCCAGTACCTGTCTCTGTGTTTAACTCTGCAATTACATATAGTGGGATGGCTAGTGAAAAGTATGCAATTTTTATAAAAAATATATTTGAGAATCAATTCTCTTGACTGCTTTCATTTTTTTAAACTCTGTTTAAAGGCTCTGCCCTCCAAAGTTCATTTTTTTCTGAAAGTGTTTGTTCTTTGTGAATTAGGCAAAGCCTTTTCCTGATCCTGAGAGATTTCCATGGGCTAATTCAAGTCGTCATTCCCCAAGATGAGGTAATGGAGAAGAGTCTTTTTATTTGGGAAAAACTCTTTGATTCCAGGGAGGAAAGTCAGTCAAATGTGGCTGCAGCTTTGAGCTCAACTTTTGTGGATGATTTAAAGTATTGACATTTTGTCACCAAGCCAGCAGGATGGCATTGGTTTCTACTTTGCATACTGGTTCTTGTTAGTGTTTATACTACTGAGGGGAAAATAGTATTTGTTTAAATCTTATGTTTCTATAATATGAAGTAAACTCTCAGGGATCTAGGATGAGTTTAGTGACATCAGGTTGTGCTCCATCAGCCACATTAGTTCCTGTTACTGCTATTGGACTGAATTCCCCTTGACACTAATAATCAGAAAGACATTTTCATGAAAAATACATGGGCTTTTTCTGCTTTTTACCTTCTTTCCCAAAAGGAAGATTTAAGAAACTCTCGACTGAGATTTTGACTTCCCTTGTTGAAAGGAGCTTTAATGAAAAAACAAAAGCTTTTTAGTGATCAATAAGAGTCTTAAAGTTAATGACAATGACGTTATTTGAGACATTCTGGCACCTAATTTATAAAGCACCCATCGTTTTCTAAGAATCACATTGGTGACCCTGAAAATGCCTTCCATGTCACTGTGTTTCTGGTAACTATTTTTTTCCTTCCTGTAGTCAGCTGCCTCCGTGAAGAAGCTATTATGTGAAGCTCCTATAGAATCTGTTGTTCAGGTTACTGGAACTGTTATCTCTCGGCCTCCAGGGCAGCAAAATCCAGTTAGTATTTCCAAAATTGTCTATGTAAATTTCATGTAAGTGGAATTAGAAATATGTCTCATTTTGTTTATGCATGTCTGGATGTATATATTTGTTTCTTTTGACACGTGTGTACGTGTATGGATGTTGACTTTTACTAGAGCAGCACTAAAAATGTCATGCCTAATCTCTCGATGAGAGGTAGCTTGGCATAAGGGATGGTTGGCATAAGGGGATTGACTTTGGAGTCAGGAAGACCTTGATTCAAGTCCCACCTCCGATATAATTTGGCTTTGTGATCCTGGGCAAGTCACTCAATGAGAGTTCTTCACTGGCAGCTCCCAGTGCTGATAAAATTGCAGGACCAGATGAAAAAACAACCCCTTTCTGCATGTTTGTTTATGTGGTTTTCCATAATTAGGGTGGCAACAACATGCATTTTTTAAGCACTTGCTTTGTGTAAGGCACTGTGCTGTGTTCCAGAGATACAAGCACAAAATGAAAAATAGTCCCTTCACTCAAGGAGCTCACATCCTGGGGAAATACAGCACATAAACAGATAGCTATTGGCAGAATCCTTTGAAGAAGTCTGCACAAAAATGATACAGCTTGCTTTGCATGTTGTCTCACCTATTGGATTGTAAGCTCCATGAGGACAGAAACTATCTTTTGCCTCTTCTGGAATGCTCAGCGCTTAGCACAGGGCCTGGCACATAGTAGGCACTTAACAAATGTTTATCGCATTGAATTGAGTACATACATTTGTCCTTCCATATATGATAAATATTTTTTAATTTTGTGTATGTAATAAATGCTTGTGCACACAAACACATGTGCTTTATGTGGATGGAAAATGAAAGTAGGATGTATATTCATCTGGAACATAAATCTACTAAAATTAAGTTTATAAGCTTAAACTTACATCCAGGAAAGGCAACAAAAGCTGGAATCATTTTCACTAAACATAGGTAAAAGCAAAAAGTATAATACATCATATTTTAAATTGTTAAATTCAGTTTGCCTTTTAACACTGTGGACAAATACACTAGAGTGTATTCTAACAAGGAGCTATTAAAAACCCCTCAGTTTGTTTTGAGAGATTCAAGGTCCTATGTCCTAATGTGTGGTTTTAAAAATAGGTATTTCTTTCCCCTTTTTAGAAAATGCCAACGGGTGAAATTGAAATTGAAGTGAAAACAGCAGAGCTTTTGAATTCCTGCAAGAAGCTGCCCTTTGAAATTAAGGATTTTATGAAGGTCACTACTACCTCTTTTTTTTCTATACAGTTTACAGGAAATGTTGCTGTTATCAAAGAAAAGTAGAACATTGATAGGGTCTCTTAAAGAAAAGATTGATTGCGGGGCAGCCAGGTGACACAATGGATAGAGCACTGGCCGTGGAGTCAGGAGGACCTGAGTTCAAATGCAGCCTCAGACACATAACACTCACTAGTGTGACTCTGGGCAAGTCATTTAACCTCAATTGCCTTACCAAAAAAAAAAAGAAAGAAAAGATTGATTTCCAAACAGTGAAATAGAAAGACTTTATTATACAGACAGCTTAAATTTTCCTGTGTCACAACTTCTCTACGAACTGTCCTCAGATAGCTGTGGTTCCCTTTGTATCCAAAAAACACCTTTTGTGCTGTGAGGTAGATTAATGTTTCACCATCACTCATTCTAGATATCTGGTCTTTGAGGGATGGTTTGTCACTTTTGGTTAATTAGCCTGTCCCTGCCAGTCTGTGCCATCTTCCTGTGACTGCTTTTAATCTCGGGAGCAAATCTGTAGCATGAAAGTGGCGGTCGGGATCTACTCAGAGCGTATACGGCACCCTGTGCTTATCAGAGGTTAGAACAGTGTTGAGGCCCTCCGCACGATCACAGCCACCTCTGGCTTCACGCCGTAGTGCAGGATGCTTTCTGCTAAAGGAAGAATGAACTGTACCTCCCGAATCACTGGTTGCGTTATCGGGCGGGTAAGCACCGCCCTGTCAGGCGTTCTGGACACCGGAGGCATCTGTTGTAGTGTCACCTTCTCCCCATTCCACTCCTGGGAAGTCCCAGGCTTTATCAGCCGTGGTCTTATCCTCTGAGTCAGTCTCTGTTGCAGAGGTGGCCTCGTCTCACCAAGGCCGGCCCTCTTGACTCCGTTCTGCGCCGTCTCCTCCGGGAGCTCGCCTCTTCAGTTGTTCCCTTCCCTTTGACTTCAGGATCCTTTTCTACTTCCTGTCTCCCCACCAGCAGGCACACCCAGCTTTCCCCCAGTGTTCAAGATGTGTCACTCGATTCTACCATTCTTTCAAGCTATAGTCATTTCTCTGTGTACATGGGTGTATATGTGTATTTATGTATATGTGTCTGTGTATGAGTGTGTGTGTATGCACACACACACACACACACACACACACACCTGTACACAGACACGCATATAATATTATGTGTGTGTAGGAACTCTCCTTTTCACAGCCAAACACCATAGAAAAAGCTTTGGGTTTTTTTTACTTTCACACTAGTCATGTTGTAAGGAAAAATTAGAACCGATAGGAGAAACTGCAAGAAAGAGGAAACAAAACAGAAGGAAAAAAATAGCAGACAGTACGCTTCGATCTGCATTCAAACTCCACAGTTCTTTCTCTGGATGTGTTTAGCATTTTCCATCATGAGACTTCTGGAGATGTCTTAGATCCTTGCATTACTAAGAAGAGCTAAGTCCATCAAAGTTAGTCATCGCACAACATGGCTGCTACTGTGTTCTCCTGGTTCTGCTCCCTTCACTTAACATCAGTCCATACAAGTCTTTCCAGGTTTTTCTGAAGTCTGCCTGCTCATCATTTCTTATAGCACAATAGTATTCCATTACATTCATATACCACAACTTATTCAGCCACTCCCCAATTGATGGGCATCCCCTCAATTTCCAATTCTTTGCCACCACAAAAAGAGCTGCTACAAATATTTTTGTACATGTGAGTCCTTTTCCTGTTTTTATGATCCCTTTGGGATATAGCCCTAGAAATGCTATTGCTTGGTCAAAGCTATGCACATTTTTACAGCCTTTTGGGCATAATTCCAAATTGCTCTCCAAAATGATTGGATCATTTCACAACTCCACCAACAATGCAGTAGTGTTTCAATAGAAAAAGTTATTTTTCCTGTTGCCTCGTCTCTCACTTCCTTTACCAACCACTCCCTTGCTATCCGCTTTCTTATACGCCACTCAACTGAAACAGCTTTTTCCAAGATTACCTGTGGTCTCCTGACTGTTGAATCTGATGGCTTTTTCTCAGTAATTCTGCTTGACTTTTATATAATGGCGACATCAATCATTTCTTCCTTCTGGAACATATTTTTGTTGACACTCATTCTTTCAGTCCTCCAGTTTTACAACTTTGAAGTCATTTCTGTTTATCTAACCATTGTTTAGTCTTATCAGTTCTACTCTCACAATCTCTCTTTCATCTGTCCCTTTGCCTTCACTCACATAGCCACTACTCTAGTTCAGGCCCTCATCACTTCTTTTCTAGACTATTGCAATAACCTTCTGATTGGCCTCCTTGTTCCCATACCAGCAGTGGTATAGCATAACAATTGACATTTATCTGACTATTTGATCAACTATTTTTACTGTTATGTGGGTTTGCATACTAGCTCTTCCCTTTCTGTTCTCTTCCGCAACATTTTATCCCTTTCAGAGAATCCTGTGCTAAGGAATAAATTCTTAGTTGATGTGTTTATGGACAAAACAATTCCAAAATTGAACTAAAGATTAAATAAATAGAAGTGACATAGTAGGTAGCATTTATTAAAGCAGACTAGTTCCATTCAAGGGTGAAAATCTTGAAATTTAAATCAGAAACTGATTAAGTAGAAATCTGTAGAACTAAGATTGTGCTTTCTGCCATTTGATAAATATGAGAGGGTTAACAGCAACACTGTACCCTTCCTGGATTATGAAGAACTAGAATGAAGATATATTAGGGCTGGATATATAAATGCTGATGGATTATATTATAGAAATCAAAGTTATGCTAACATTTTAGAAAAAATATTTGTGTCTGAAAAATTATATCTTTTAATATTTGTCTAAAGCATATTTTGTAGAGATAAAAATTTCTTAAGACTATATGGATATCACTTTTTTAAAAATTTGTTTAGAAAACAGAAGCTCTTCGTATGAAGTATCGCTACTTAGACTTACGTAGTTCCCAAATGCAGTATAATCTAAGACTGAGATCCCAGATGGTCATGAAAATGCGGGAATACCTCTGTAATCTGCATGGTAAGAGCAATGTTGGAATGTTCCTCTAAGTACTGAGCCTCTTTTCTGATTACTGAAATGTACCTATATGCCTAGTCCCTATAATGCATTCAGTGTATGCAGCAGTATGAGTAAAATAATGGTTATTTTTAGAATGTTTTTACCAGAAAAATAATCTAGAAGTCTAGTCAGTGGGTCAAGAGCATCTGCTTTTTGGGAGGTGATTAATGGTTATTGAATTGAAATGATAAAGACAAAAGGCATGCTTATCAGATCTTCAGTTGAAACAAACTTAGAAAGATAAATAATAATAGCTCATATTTATATGGATCTTTAAAGCTTATAAAGGACTTTCATCCCAGACTTAAAACATAGTTATTGCCCCTGTTTTGTAGCTGAGCAACTGAGGCTGCAAGACTTAAAGTGCTACCTTAAGAGAAGCAATATGATACAGTGAAAGCGGCCCAGGGTTTGGTGTCAGAGGGCCTGGATTTGCACGCCAGCTCTACCTCTTACTCCCTGTGTGACTTGGGCAGGTCAAGGAATGCTCCTGCTCAGCCTCCTATTCAGTCATTCCTCTCAGCCATTCAAAGTAGGGCGTAGGGGTCATTTTCTTTAACCATCTTCTTGTACTTACGTCACTGTTTGGTGGCTGCCTAGGAAAATTTTTCTGGTTTTCGTTTAAATTTTTTGTTGTCTTTGGTATTCTTGTGTAACATTCAGAAAACCTGGGCAGCAACAGGAGATGTGGAATTGTAAATAGTTTATAAATTGTTTTATGCCAAAGATGAATTTGTTACAGAAAGATAGGATTCACCAAGTCCCTAAAACCTTTTCTTGGTGGTATTTGTGGAAACTGGGATTAATAAATTAGGTGGTATCCACCAGCCATAATTCCTATTCGAGGAACAGTTTCAGACATGATGTTCGTTCAGGGCTTCTGTAGTTGAATAATTACAAATTTGATGTTCTTTCCATTTTAGGGTTTGTGGATATTGAAACACCAACATTATTTAAGAAAACTCCAGGGGTATGTATATTCCTTACTCAGTTTTCTGATATTTTTTCCTTAATGTCTTAATATTCTGGAACATTATGTCATTTTCTTTTTCTCCTGACATCTCTTTGACTCAGCACGTATTAAGCACCTGCTTTTTGCCAGGAGCTGCTCCAGGCCCTAGAGTTTGAAAGACAAAAATGAAATAGTCCTTTCCCTTAAGAAGTTTACCTTCTACTGGGGTAGTACCACATGTACACAGATAAGTCCACACAAGGTAACTCAAGGAGGTAATGAGCACCAACAACATGGAGACTGAAGAAAGGCTTCACCTCCATAGGTGACACCTGAGCTGAGTCTTAAAGGACAAAAGGCTTCCCAGGAGGGAGTGCATTCCAGACATTGGAGACAGACAGGAGATAGTATGTTAGGTATGGTAGGGAACAGTTAGTAGGCTAGTTAAACTGGAACATAAAGTTAGTGAAGGAGAGTCTTAGGAAATAAATCAGGAAAAATGAGTAGGAGCAAGAATATAGACCCAACTCTGAAATTATATTTGTGGCCAGAGGAAATGATTTTTGAGCTCGGGAGTAACATTGTCAGACCTCTGCCTTAGGAAAATATTTTGGCAGCTGTGTGGGGAATGGACCAAAGAGGTGAAAACTGGAAGCAGGGAGGGTGTTAAAATAGTGCAGGTAGGAATTGATAAAGAGATGAAGCAGGGTGGTAGCATCATGAGTAGAAGCAAATGCAAGAGATGTTATGGAACTGGAATCAATAAGGCTCAACAGTTGGTAGTATCAAGAAGACAGCAAGAGGGAAGAGTCAGCAATGCCAAGGTTATCTGTGAATATAGCTGTGCCCTAAGGTCCTAAGCAGAGATAGGGACATTTGGAAGAGGGGAGAGTTTGAGGTGGAAGATTTGAACATGCTTTAGTTTGGGGCACCTACAAAGAGTAGGTGGCTATGTAGCAGGCAGTTGGTGATATTCGAGTGAAGTACAGGAAAGATTAGGACTAGAGGGGGTGTGTGTGTGTGTGTGTGTGTGTGTCTGTGTCTGTGTCTGTGTGTCTGTGTGTGTGTCTGTGTGTGTGTCTGTGTGTGTGTGTGTGATCAGATAATTGAACTTATGGGAGCAGATGAGAAATTTCCAAGCTAGGTCCAACTTTTTTGTTTTATTTTCATGTTTCTTAAGTACTTAACTGATATTAATTGATAAGGGGCTGGGAAAGATACATGATGAATCCTTATCCTCTACAATTGTTATCTTTCATCTGAGGGATCCAAGAAGAATACTGAGTTACCAAACTTTGGTATTTTTGCACAAAATTTTATTGATTGACTTAATAACTACAATTTAAGCCACAATTCAACAAACATTAATTGAGTATTTACTGTTTACAAGAAAGGCAGTGAAGTAGAGAAGGCATAGAGATAAATAAGAACAGTCCCTGTTTTTAATGAGTTTATTATTTCAATGAGTTTGCATTTAAATGTGGAAAGTAAGTTAATATTTACCTAAGTAAAAATAATGCTCAAAATAATCTTGATTGTCCAGATGTTAAACCAGAACTTTTTTTTTTAACTTCAACTTGCTTGATCTTAGTAATGTTCAACAGTAGCCTCAGCCAATTATTTATACATTGCTTTTAATTTTCAACAATGTCCCCATTCTTTTCCTTGCTTTGATATCAGGGTGCAAAAGAATTTGTTGTACCATCGAGGGAACCTGGAAAGTTTTATTCTCTTCCTCAGAGTCCTCAACAGTTCAAGCAGCTTTTGATGGTTGGAGGTTTCGACAGGTAAGATTTCTTTAATCTAGCTATTGCCAAAAACAGGATGTTTAAGAACTTAGACTTCTGAGAAGGGTAGGATATTTACAGGTGCTTCAGCAGAAACCTATAAAAAAAATGAAATTCTGTACTAGTGGATTGATTACCAAAAGATTCCAGTGTAGATTTAAGACTGGTACTCTTAAGTGATAGGCAGAAGAAAAAAATTAGGTTTAATAAATCAGCAAGTATTTATTAAGACATTACTGTGTGTCAGGCACTCAGTGCTGGAGATTCAAGTACAAAGAACAAAATAATCCCTACTAATAAGGAACTTACATTCTAATGAAAAGATTAAAAGTACACATAAAAATACATAACAGCATAAATGCAAAGTTAATAAATGCAAATATATGCAAAGTAGTTAAATTTCAGAGGGACAAGCTGTTGGGGAGATCAGGAAAATACAAAAAAAGGTGCTTGAGCTGGAAGAAAGGGTCTTCTCTGAGGCAGAAATAAGGAAGGAGTACATTTCTGGCACATAGGATGGCCACTGCAGCCCCAGAATAGGAAGCAGCGTGTTGGGGTTGGTGAGGAATGGGAAGAAGGCCAATATGACTATATCTCAAAGTGCAGGCAGGGGGATAATGTTCACTGAGTCTAGAAAGAAAGGTTGGAGCCAGGTTAGTTAGTTTTAGAGCCGGGGCTCTAAAAGGTAAACAGAAGTACTGTTTGAATGATGTCAAAGGGTTTTAAGAGGAATAGATGGAGAGAGAACTCACCTCAAATGACCTCAATTTTTGAGTAAAGTAAGAAGCGAAGTTCTTGGCTGAGAAGTGGGGATGGACTGTGTAGAAAGAGGAATGGGAAAGTTGAGGAGGGAAGAGAAGGTTTGAATAGCTTCAGACAGGTTGAGAGATTAGATTGGAACAACAGCAAGAAGAGTAGAATGTGTCTTCCTGATGTGGCATTCATTCTCATTTGTGTTTTGCTGGCATGGCTAACATGGTGCTTTGGTGGAAAATGAGTATATCTTTCTTCCAGAGCTTAAATTAATGGTGTTCTTATTATCGCAGATACTTCCAAGTTGCCCGTTGTTATCGAGATGAAGGTTCTAAACCAGAAAGGCAACCTGAATTTACCCAGGTATAATGAGTTCATTCTTCTGAATTTTATAGACTCAGTCTAATGTGATTTTATATTTGTGTTAAGCACAATGTAAACACAATTTATCATCATTATTATTTGCTGTGTGAGAAATATTTCTAAGACCACAGTAGCCATTCTGCTTTATTTTATTTCTCTTTTAATTTTAGTCATATGTCTAACATAACTTCATTGCAGTTATACTTCCAACTATCCTGCTTTTAACCCATCTTGTTCATGGATTATGCCTTCTTAATTGTTCCAGGTTACCAATAGAATGTCAAAATTTTCTTCCACTTGTTAATGATGCCCATAATTTACTGATACAATTCCTGAAAACTCTCATCTATGTCAACTTAATTTAGCTATCCAAATCTGAATTAAAAAGCAACTAGAATGTGGCTTCTGTATAGAAGTCCAGTGGTTTTTGTCAACCATGTAAGTGTCTATATAAAATCCTTTGGTTTCTTTAAAAAAAAATTTTGGGTTGTAAATATTAGTAACAGCTATTGAAACCGATATCCATGTGATGTTATCTTGGTTTCAGGTTGACATAGAGATGTCTTTTGTAGACCAGGCCGGAATCCAGAAATTAATTGAGGGTTTGCTTCAGTATTCGTGGCCTAAGGACAAAAATCCTCTTACCGTTCCTTTCCCTTCTATGACTTACACTGAGGCTTTGGACTTATATGGGACTGATAAACCAGATACTCGCTTTGGAATGAAGGTAATTCTTTTTCCTGTAAAGTATTTTGAGGTATTCCTGCAGTCTTTATTTTAAACTTATTTTGGAGGTGACAGTCAGTTGTGTGCTGTGGCACTGCCTGATTTTTAAAATCAGGCTGCTTTCTAATCAACCAAAGTGAAAAGTGTGTATTGGAACAAAGGTACCAAACTCAGGTAGAAAGAGATCTCTGTGGGCCACGTATTTACTTTAAAAAAACCCCACAAATTAGCATTATTTTTGTTGTACTTTTATTTATTTTGCTGAACATTTCCCAGTTACATTTTAATCTGCTTTGTACCTGAGCCTCAGGGGCCGTGAATTTGACACCTCTGTTTTAGAGCCCTACTAGGTCCTTCTAGTCGCTCTGGTACGACGTTTTAGGGGCAGTGACTTTAGCAATCAAATTCTAGGCAGCTTAGAGACAGCTAGGTGGTACAGTGGATCTGTGTTCAAATGTGGCCTCAGACATTTGCTAGTGACCGTGACGTTGACCAGACCTTGTGTGACCATGGGTAAATCACTTAGCTTCTATCTGCCATAGTTTCATCAGCTATAAAATGGGGATAATAATAGCAACTGCCTCCCAGGTTTGTTTGTTGTGAGGATCAAATGAGATAATATTTATAAAACTCTGCTTAGCACAGTATCTGGCACATAGTAGATGCCATATAAATGCTTATTCCCTTTCCCTTCCCCTCTAAATTAAGATTTTATGTGTATAGATACATGTGTGTATATATGTGTATATATATATATATACACATATACATATATGTTGGCCTTAACAGCAAAATTGATGTGAGAATAAGAAGTAACAAACATTAGTGAAAGATGGACTCTGATAATTGGGGAAGTAGCAGTGTGATTCAAGTCTTATATGTACCTCTTATCTCGCTTCTGTGAGGGTATCTCAGGCATAATGCTATTGAAGTCTGACATGAAATATAATAATTTTTCCAAATTGATTAAAATAATCCTAGCCCAATTTCAACTGAACAGGTACTCATAAATTCAAATGAAAATTCCTACTCTTAGGATTTTTAACATGGAGACTAAGGATCAAAGCTGTCATAAAATACTCTTCCAACTAGAAATTTTTGACCAAAGATGTACTTTGAAAGATAAATGAGTACAAGTTTGATGATCATGATCACATTGCTAGGAAATGCCCATTTTGTGTCTTCACTAAATCATTTAAATTCAACGTGTATTTAACTGGTGGAAAAGGATATAACCCTTAAAGCAGAGCATCTATTCAAAATGTCCTCAGTGTTTTCCTCATAAAGAGTCTGATTTACTTAATACTGCAGTTCTTTACTTGGTAGGTTATTTGAATTACCTGTGTTTATACTTTTAGTCAGTCAGTCAGTAAGCATTTTTAAGCACCTGCTATGTGCCAGATACTTACTAAACACTGAAGATTCAAAAAGAGGTAAAAGACAGTTCCTGCCGTCAAGGGAGGTTTCACAATCTAGTGGGGGAAGACGACAGGCAAACAAATAATGCACAAACAAACTGTGTACAGAATAAATAGGAAATAAATAACAGAGGGAAGGCACTAGAAATAAGAGGGATTGGGGAAGGCTACCTGTAGAAGAGATTTACAGGCACTGGGTAGAGATGAGAAAGAGCCCGAGAAAATGTTTGGAGCAGACAGTTGGGGTGTCTTGTTTGTGGAACAGCCAGGAGACCAGTGTCACCAGCTTGGAAAGTACATGTCAAGGAATTAGGTATAAGAAGGCTGACAGGTTGGAAGGGGCTAGGTTATGAAGAGTTTTAAATGCCACACAGAGGATTTTGTATTTGATCCTGAAGCGATAGAGAGCCACTAGGGGTGACGTGAAATCACTTTAGTGACTGAATGGAAGACATATTGGACTGGGGAGAAACTTAAGGCAGGCTGACCCACCTGCAGCCTATTGCAGTAGTCCAGGCATGAGGTGATAAGGACTGTCCTAGAGTGGTGGCAGAGAAGGAGAAGTGTCAGGTATGGTTCTGTTGCCTTGGCAACAGATTGACTGTAGGGAGTGAGATTGTAAGGAGTCAAGGGTGATACCTAGGTTGTGAGCCTGAGTGACTGAGATGATAGCATTGTCCTGCACAGTGACAGGAAAAGGTAAGGGAGGAAATAATGACTGCAGTTTTGTATATATTGAGTTTAAGATGTCTTCAGGATCTAATTCAAGATGTCTGAAAGGCAGGTGGACATAGGAGATCGGAGTTCAGCAGAAAGGTTGGGGCAGGAAAGGTAGATTTGAGAATTATCAGCATGGATATGATAATTAAATCCATGGGGGCTGATGAGATCACCAAGTGAAGTAGTATAGTGAAAGAAGAAAAGAGGGCCCAGGACATAACCCTGTGGCATACCTAAGGCTAGAGGGCATGGGCTAGATGAGGATCCAGGAAAGGAGACTGAGAAGGAGGTCATAGAGGCAGGAGGAGAACCAAAAGAAAATGGCGTCCTGAAAACCTAGAGAGAAGGGAGTATCAAGTGCCCAACAGTGTCACAGACAGCAGAGAGGTCAAAGAGAAGGAGGAATGAGAAAAAACCATTGGATGTGGCAGCTAAGAGATCATTGGTAACTTTGGAAAGAGTAGTTTTGGTGGAACAATGAGATCAGAAGCTGCTTTGTAGGGAGTTAAGTGAGAAGACAGAAAGCTCCTATTGTAGATGGCCTTTTCAAAGAGTTTAGCCACAAAGGGACAAAGAGATATAGGAGGATAGTGAGCAGGGACAGAAAGATCAAGTGAGGCTTTCCTGATGGGGAAGCCACGGGCATAATTGTAAGCAGTAGGAAATGAGACAGGGAAAGATGGAAAATAAGTGATAGAGTAGAAATGACAAAAGGGGGGTGATCTTTTGGAGATACTGGAATGGAATGGGATCACTTGGGCAAGTAGAAGGGTTAGCCTTGGTAAGGAGTAAGGTCTGTTATGTGAATTAGGTTTGAAGAAAGAGATAGTGTCTGAAGGTGAATGATAAAAGGTGAGGAAAAGGGGAAAAGAGGGAGCTCACAGTGAACAGCCTCAATTTTTTCTGTAAAATATGAGGCAAGGGGAACTCCTTAAAATTTAAGCTCTACTTAAACCTTCCAAAGTGAACAGAATACAATTCTGAAAAGGTAACATATAGAGGTTGGGGGAAGAAGTTGGCTACCCGAGTCTTATCACTAGGTATTTACTAGCAGGTAGGTCCCAACTATTCTTTGTCTCAGTTTCCTTCTATGTCATGTGGATTAGATGATAAATTAATTAGTTGTAGAAAATTTCTGTGTTCAGCAAAAATATATATATGTAAATATGAATTAAATTACATTAGCAAAATTATTAAAGCACAAAATAAAGCTTTTCTGTGGCTTGTGTTTTACTTTGTTGCCCATTTTTGTTGCTCATCTACCAGATTGTTGATGTCAGTGACATATTTAGGAACACAGAGATTGAATTTCTTCAAGATATGCTTAAGGAGCCCCAAGGCACCATCAAAACCATCTGTATTCCTGGAGGAACAGTAAGTGATATTTTTTTAGTAGCAGAGCAATCCATTCAGGAAACAGAAATATGCCACATTAGTAAGTGCAGAAACAGATTTTGTTAAAAGAGACATTTATATTATAACTTAAATAATTTCCCTAAAAGTCATGGCTTCATTAAGCATTTATAAAATCCTCTTATCAGGCAATAAGGTTTGTTAAGAACATCAGGTTCAGGGCAATTAGGTGGTACAGTGGATAGAGCACTGGCCTGGAGTCAGGAAGACCCGAGTTCAAATGTGACCTTAGACACTTGGCGCTTACTGTGTGACCCTGGGCAAGTCACTTAACCCCAATTGCTTCACACACAAAAAAAAACAAAAAAAAATCAGGTTCTATATCAGATTGCATGCCGTGTTGAGGAAGGGAGGGAGAAAAAAACATTTGTAACTCAAAATGTTGTCGTAAAAGTGAATGTTCAAAACTATCTTTGCATGTAATTGGAAAAAAAAATACTATTAAGTGGGGGGGGGGGAAGAGTTTTCACATACAGATACACACACACACACACACACACACACACACACACACACACACACACA
>NW_020954567.1:12764018-12977706 GCF_900497805.2 Vombatus ursinus
CACACACACACACACACACACACACACACACACACACACACACACACCCCCACCCCATCAAGTTCTTTAACCACTCAAAAGGCATACAAATCTAGGACCTGTCCTACTATTATCCGTCAGCAGGGTTGACACCTCTGGGCTGAAGAGAGGTTGGAATATTTTTAGCTGATTTCATTATTAATCTTTTAGCATATCAAAATAGTATTTTTAAAACCTAACAAAATGATAGACAATGACTTATTCTTCAATTTTCAAGACTAATTGTTGGGAAGTTTTTGATATGCTGAAGGTCCCTAAGGAACAGTTAACTCATTTTAGATACGATAAATTAATATTCATTGACAGATAGTGTACATTTGCTCTACATTAGCGACAGAGTTGCCTTACCAAAATCCTAGCTCAAAGAAATTA
Source organism: Vombatus ursinus (assembly GCF_900497805.2). Classification (NCBI taxonomy): domain Eukaryota; kingdom Metazoa; phylum Chordata; class Mammalia; order Diprotodontia; family Vombatidae; genus Vombatus; species Vombatus ursinus. Next base: position 12,764,430 of record NW_020954567.1, read on the forward strand.
GATTTCTAGAAAGAATTAACATCAACAAAAGTATCTTAATTATGGAACATTAGAATGCCTGACTATTGCCCATTTGCACATAATATGTATATTGGGCAGAAAAGGAGGATGGAAGGGCAGCTAGGTGGATAGAGCACCGGCCCTGAAGTCAGGAGGACCTGAGTTCAAATCCAGCCTCAGACCAAACACTTGACACTTACTAGCTGTATGACCCTGGGCAAGTCACTTAACTCCAATTGCCTAAAAAAAAATGGAGGGTGGATTGGGGTAGGTAAAAGATAGAAACAAAACACCTTTGAAGATCGATAGAATTAAGAGAGAGAGAGAGAGAGAGACAGTGGGATAAACAGGAAAAATAGGATGGAGGGAAATACATAGTAATCATAACTATGAAAAAAATTTTACAGCAAGTTTCCCTGAAAAGACCTCATTTCTCAAATATATAGAGAACTGAGTCAAATTTATAAAAATAAGAGCCATTCCTCAGTTGATAAATGGTCAAAGGATATGAATGGCAGTTTTTGGACAAAATAATCAAAGCTATAATTATATGGAAAAAAATGCTCTAAATCAATATTGATTCAAGAAATGCAAATTAAAACAACTCTGAGCTAACACCCCACACCTACCAAATTATATGACAGAAAGAGAAATGACAAGTGTTAGAGTGGATGTGGGAAAATTGAGACACTAATGCACTGTTGGTGAAATTATATATTGATTCAACCACTCTGTAGAGCAATTTGGAACTGTGCCCAGATTGGTATAAAATAATGCATATACTCTTTGACCAAGCAACATTACTGCTAGGTCAGTATCCCAAAGAGATTAAAAAAAAAAAAAAGGAAAAGGACCTATATTTAAAAAAATATTTATAGCAGCTCTTCTTGTGGTGGCAAAGACTTGGAAATGGAGGGGATGCCCATTAATTGGAGAATGACTGAACAAGTTGTGGTATGTGATTGTGATGGAATACTATTGTACTTTGAGAAATGACAAGCAGGATGCTCTCAGAAAAACCCAGGAAGACTTATGTGAACTGATGCAAAGTGAAGTGAGCAGAACCAGGAGAACAGTGTACACATTAACAGCTATATCATATGATGATCAACTCTGAATGACTTAGCTATTCTCAGCAATACAGTTCTGAAGAATTTATGATAAAAAATGCAATCCACCTCCAGAGAGAGAACTGATGTAGTCTGAGTGCAGATTGAAGCATAAATTTTTTTACTTTCTTTATGTTTCTTGCTTTTTTTTTTGCAAGTGTGACAAATATGATATTTTTTGTGATTCTACATGTGTAATTGGTATCACATTTCCTTTTCAATGGGTAGAGGGATGGACAGAATTTAGAGAGAATTTGGAACTTAAAATTGCTTAAGTGAATATTTCAAAAAATAAGTAATAAATTGGAGGGGCAGAGAGTGTACCATATATACTTTTTTCCCCCAGAAAATTGGTTGTTAAACATTGACCAGCATATCACTACCTGGAAATAACTTCTTAAAATTGGAAAGTAGTTGTACTTATACAGTTCACCTGCCTCAGCTAACATATACCTCAGATTATGCTCCTCTGAAAAGTTAATAAACTGTTATCATTTAATCCTTAGACTCTGTCTTCCCAGCTCCCCTGGAAGTTCCTCCTAGAGTGCCATTTGGAGGGAAGGGAGGTGTCTCTAGCACCTGGTAAAATAGGCACAATAGGCACTGAGTAAATGTTCAATGATGATCATGATTCTAATAGAAAAAATTAATCAGATGGATATAAATACAGGTAAAAACAGAAGACAAGAAATCTTAATTTCTTAAAAGCTCTTAATCTTCAAATTATGAATATTCTGTTATTTAGGAGGTATTACCTGTTTTTCAGAGTATAGTAGTGATACAGAGACTATGTGAAAAATATAGCACTTCCTGAGTCCCCACACCCCAAAGAGAAAAGGTCAACAAATGTGAGATATGTAACTGAAATAAATATAGTACCAAAAAATTCTAAGTAATTATCGTTTAGCAACAGAAACTAGTTTTATTGAATTCCTCTGTATTATAAAATGGCAAAAATTCAAGTCCCATTTAATGTATCTTATACAAGGGCCACAAGTTTGTGAAACCATATGTCTTATTGAGAGCTCTACCTCTTCACTTTGTTTTTCAGAAATATTTGAAAAGTAAAGACTTTGAGGTCATTAAGAAATTTGCTGTTAACCATTTTAATCAGGTAAGAAGGTAATGTGTCTGTTGTATTAGGGGCTTTTTATGATCTTCCTTTGCATTATCTAGAACTTTTAATGAGGGTCATCTTGTTGTCATGGGAAAAGCATTGGACTTAGAACCAGAAGAGCTGGGCCCAAGATCCAGCTCTGCCACTTTTAAGCTGGAAGTCATTCAGTCTCTCCAAGTCTCATTGTCTCTAAAATGAGGATAATGATCTTTGGACCTCTGCCTCAGAGTTGTGGAGAGGAAAGTTTTTGTAAACTCTAAAGCCAATGTAAGGGCAGCTAGGTGACACACAGAATTCTGGGCCTGAAGTCAGGAAGATTCATCTTCCTGAGTTCAAATCTGGCTCCAAACACTGCCTAGCTGTGTGGCCCTGGGCAAGTCACTTAACTCTGTTTGCCTCAGTTTCCTCATCTGTAAAATGAGCTGGAGAAGGAAATGGCAAACCACTCTAGTATCTTTGCCAAGAAAACCTCAAATGGGCTCCAAAGTGTTGGACACAACTGAAAAACAATTGAACAGCAACATAAAGTACTATATGGTATGAGTCATTATTATTAGTTATTTAAAATTCACTTGAGCTATCAAGCCATATCTAGCAGAGGAAGTTTTGTTATTTTAGGGAATCCTATTTCTTTCACCTTGCCAGGTAATTCTAGTCATGTCTCTTTGCATCATTCTTAGGTTTTAATGGTTTAAAAATCAAACCTTGTGTTCTTTAGAGTCGAGACTCGAGTTGAAATCTTGCCCCAGACACTTATTATGTGACCCTAAAGTCACTTAACCTCTGTTTGCCTTAGTTTCCTCATCTGTAAAAAAGGGACAGTAATAGCACCCACCTCTGAGGGTTGTCATGAGGATCTCATGAGATGACATGTTAATGCCTCTTGCAAACCTTCACGTGCTAGATAAGTGTTAGCTACTGTTGTTATCTGACTTAACAAACAAGTTGGCTTCCTAAATTGCTACCCTGAACACATTTTCTCAAGGAGAAGGTATCACTAGCTACCGACCTTTAGGCCTATTTTTCTCCTCTCTGTTAGACTGTGCCTGCATTTTTCTAAGATCATCTTCACCAGCTCTGTTTATAGTTGGGTTTTTTTTTTCAGAGCTTTTGACTCAGGAGAGCCAAACACATGCTTGACCACTGTTCCCAAACATAGTGTCTCCAGTAACTTGATTTATAAAATGATAAAAAACGTAAATTAAACAGAAAATAAGTGCTTGCTCAGCAAAAGCCCTTTGCCAGATTTGTTGGATGGCATTTAGAGGCTCAACATGATTTTTTCTTCCCTGTAGGAGGTTTCACCCTTATTTCTGAAAACCAGTGGAAGTGGGAAGTCTCCATTTACCAAGCTCTTAAAGGAAGAGGAGAAAACAGCCCTAATCAGTCTAATGGGGGCCCAAGAGGAAGATGTGCTCCTGTTAACTGCTGGAGAGCACAAGAAGGCGGTAAGAAAGAATACACACGTCCACATTCCCAACTCCCAGCAAAGACTTCTCCTAAAGAGGAAGTCACATATGTCAGGTCTGTATTGAGCCCAGTAGCCTATGGCAGGATTTATGGCTATAGCAGGGGCTCCCACTTCCTTTTTATGTAGCACACATTAGAAATTGGGTAGTATTTCCATAAAATGGTGACCCTGTGAATGAGTGCTTATTTGTTTGAAAGTACTTTGTTAATCCCAGCATCTCTATGGAAATGTATGTTCACTTCAACTTTTTAAATATATTTCTTTTTTTTCCTTTTCTTATTACACTATTTATTAATTTTTAATTTTCAACATTCACTTCCATAAGATTTTGAGTTTTAAATTTTCTCCCGCTTCCTCCCTCCCCCATCCCCAAGATGGCATGCAATCTGATACAGGCTCTACTTATACATTCATATTAAGCATATTTTCACATTAGTCATGATGTAAAGAAGAATTAGAACCAATGGAAGGAACCACAAGAAAGAAGAATCAAAACAAAACAACAAAAGAAAAGGAGAGAAAATAGTATGCTGTGATCTATGTTTAGATTCCATAGTTCTTTCTCTGGATGTGGGTAGCTTTTTCCATCATGAGTCTTTTGGAGTTGTCTTAGATCCTTGCAGTGCTGAGGAGAGCTAAGTCTATCAAAGTCAGTCAACACACAGTGTGGCTGTTACTGTGTACAATGTTCTCCTGGGTTTTTTTTAAATATATTTCATAATGTACCTGAAGAAAAACATCCTTGAGTTCTCTTTGTCAGTAAAAGATAACCTTTAGCCTTCTCTTACAATTTTGCACATAGATTAAATCTCTGTCTATTTCAATATTAATGAATGAAAAAAGCATTTTTAAGAACCTACTATGTACCAGGCAGCTAGGTGGCTCAGATAGAGCACTGGGCCTGACCTGAGTTCAAAACCTGTCTCAGACACTTACTAGCTGTGTGAACCTGGGCAAGTCACTTAACTTCCATTTGCCTTAATCCACTGGAGAAGGATAACCACTCCACTTTCTTTACCAAGAAAACACCATGAACAGCATTGGTGTGCTGTGGTCCACGGAGTCACAAAGGGTCAGGCACGATTGAATAACAACAAATGTGCCAACCACTGTCCTAACTAAGCATTAGGGATACACACAGAAAAAATGAGACAATCCTTGTTGTCCAGGACCTCACAGTTGGGAGAAACAACATCTGCAGAAGAGATGGAAAGACCCAAAAGTCCTCAGAGTTCCTTGGAGCAGTTAGCAGGACCCAGAGGTCCTTGGGCTCATAAGTGTGTCAGCTGGATATAGAGGTTCAGTGGATGATCAGGCCTTTGGTCCTTCATCCCAGCAGAAGGAATAGAGCTGGTGACTCTCAGCTTAGCAGCCAGGCAAAGGGGGAAAACAAAGTGGAGAGTGGGCTCCTGGATGGCAAGAGAGAAGGGGGCTAGTGACAGGAAGTATAGGATTTCTCTTGCTAGTGTATAGGATCTGTCTTTTATAGTAATTGTCTGCACTTCTAGGAAGTTCATTCTTCTAATCTTGTCTCTTACACGGGGTCCTGAAGTACAACTTGAAAGCCAAATGTAACCCATAATCTCTCTTATAATAGCAATAACGTGGAGAAGACTGAACAGCTACAGATTTTATTGCTAATGAATTCATTTAAAAGATTTGGTTGTGTCGTCTTTTTGTTTCATTTTCAGTATGAAAATGTTATTTAAATAGGCCAAGTAGTGACGTGAGCCAAAGAAAATAGTTTTGTTTTGCCTGTTTAATTCCTCCTGGACTTTCCTTGAAAGAAAATCTAGAAATCAGGCTTTTGAAGAATATAATCAGCTTTTTAAACATTCCAAGAGGGTAGGGGGAGGGGGTTTCCTCAAAGATAGCCCCCGAAGTTCTGAAATAACAGAATCTTGTATTTGAAGAAGACTTCAGGGATTGCCTGGGCCTGCCTATACCTACGTAGGAGTTTCTTCCACATGTAGGTGTCAGCAAACTACGGCCACAGGCCAAAGCTAGCCAACCAGCCAACTTTTGTACAGTTTGTGCTAAGAGTGGTTTTTACATTTTTAAATAAAGTTATTGTGTTGTATATTGTATTTAAAGATGTAAAAACCATTCTTAGCTCACTTGCGTGGCCTTGCAAAAGCAGGCAGTGCACTACATTTGGCCCACAGACTGTAGTTTGCCAACCCCCTGCTCTGCAAGGTCTGAAGTGAGTGGTCAGTCAGCCCCTGCTTGAAGACCGAAGGTGAAGGAGATTGTACTACCTCCTGAGGCTGACAGGTCTGCTTCTTTATAGCTGTAATTGCCAAGAATGTTTTCCTTAGCTTACATGGAAATGTGCCCCTCAATGCCTAGCATTGGTAAATGGCTCAACAAGTTGTGGTATATGAATGCAATAGAATACTATTGTGCTATAAGAAATGATGAGCAGGCAGATTTCAGAAAAACCTGGAAAGATTTGTATGAACTGATGCTGAGTGAAGTGAGCAGAACCAGGAAAACATTGTACACAGTAACAGCCACCTTGTGCGATGACTGACTTGGATAGGCTTAGCCCTTCTCAGCAATGCAAGGATCGAAGACATCTCCAAAGGTCTCCTGATGGAAAATGCTATCCACATCCAGAAAAAGAACTATGGAGTTTGAATGCAGATCAAAGCATACTATTTTGTTCTTTTTTTTGCTTCTGTTGTGTTTTGTTTCCTTCTTGTGGTTCCTCCTATAGGTCCTAACTCTTGATTACAACATGACTAATGTGAAAATATGTTTAATAGGAATGTATATGTATAGCCTATGTCAGATTGCATGTCATCTTGGGGAGGGGGGAAGAGAGGGAAGGGGAGAAAATTTAAAACTCAAAATTTAAAAACTCAAAAGTTTTGTTGAAAACTAAATTAATAATTTAAAAAAAAGCTAAATGTGCCCCTCTACACCTTCTATCCATTGTTGTTAGCTCTTGCCTCTGAGGCCAAAGACAAGAACAAACTAGATGTGAACCCTCTTAGACAACAGCCCTTTACTTGAAAACAACCATCCTACTCTCCCATGTTCTGGAAACTAAATATTCAAGTGCTGCAACACATTGCTTCTTTGTTACTGTTTATTCATGTGGGGTTTTTTTGGCTTGTATATGCTCTTATAACCAGTTTTCAAGGATAGCAGGTTCTGGTTTTATGGAAAATAATAAAGACTCCCTCTCCTATGATCCTGGGCTCTAGTTAGTGAGGGTTCTACCTACTCTCGCCCAGTCTCAGACCCACTGTGCTACTTCCCAGCCATCTCCAATGTGTCACACAATTCTCTATAAATTCCAAGGACTATCACTAGATCGCTATGTGCCAAGCCCCTGCATTCAATCTGAGTGCCCGTTAACTGGGTTTCCCTCTACTTATTCTCTACCTGTCATTCACAGTGTTCTGTGTTAGGAAAATTACGCCTGGAATGTGCTGACCTTCTAGAGGCCAGAGGAGTAGTGCTTCGTGACCCAACTGTGTTCCATTTCCTTTGGGTGGTGGAATTTCCACTCTTCCTTCCTAAGGAAGAGGATCCCACAGAACTAGAGTCAGCCCATCATCCGTTTACTGCTCCTCACCCCAGCGACATCCACCTCCTCTACACTGAGCCAGAAAAGGTACCGTTTTCTATACTTTCAAATAAAAAGAGAAATTCTGCATCAGAGTCTTCAATACTGACTCTCACTGTTAGCAATTCAAGAAGAAATTAAACTGCTCCACACATTGCCTGTTTTGAGTGAGTAATTAGCAAACTGGCACTCATTCGATACTTACAATACCTTCTACTTAAAGAACTGAATCAAGACAGGGCAACGACCTCTTATTACATGAAAATCCCACTTCTTTTCTAGGTTAGAAGCCAGCATTATGATTTAGTGCTGAATGGCAGTGAGATAGGAGGTGGCTCCATCCGAATTCACAATGCAGAGCAGCAACAGTATGTCCTGGAAACAGTGTTAAAGGTAACCTCCCCATCTGGGTTCCTCTGCAACCTTCCATGCAACATCCTGGCATTTGATAAAGTTTATTTTAATCGAAGATATTTTTTAATCCAAGTAAACCAATGTCATTTTACATTACAAAGTTAGCTTTGTAGTCTGCTGTTACAGTTTTTTATAGTCCTGTATTGAGCTTGAGACATTGCTCATAAACACAGAGCATTTAGAATATGAATCTGAAATGATGGTGAAAAGACTTAGAAGGGAGAAAAATTAAAAGGGCTTTAATATCACTCATTACAACAGCCTTAATTTGAATTTGAAATATGACAAGTCTCTAGGATTTAAAGCAAAGCCAGTACTCTGGAAATTAGGGTTATTAGAAAATATAGAGTATATTTAAGGAAGAAAGGCTTGAGGAAATCGAGAATTATATCCTGGAAAGAGGGGTATCTTATTGGTGATTGAGGTAGAAATGAATGTAAGATGAATGGAATTTCTGGACTTCTTTATTAGATTCCCTTGGAGTAGAAAGGGAAAGTCTGTGCAGCTTTAAGACTGTTGGCTTTTTGGAATTACAGGAGGATGTTAAACTGCTCTCTCACCTACTTCAGGCTTTAGATTTTGGGGCACCCCCCCATGGAGGAATTGCTTTAGGTAAGTGCATAAAAATCATTCCTTTCACCTAAAAAACAATGTGCTGATTACCTTATGTTTGCAAGAGCTACTTGTCCCTTGTACCTCATTAAGCAAGAAGAGGGACAAATTTCAGGCAGCCCAGCCAGATTATAAATACCCCAACAAGAAGTCTGTTTTCTTTTATGTTTATGTTACCTAGTAGTATATTATTGCCCAGTCCACAAAGAGCCATCAGTAAATTCTTAGCAAAACTTTATTTATTGTAATAGCTTTTGGATATTGATCTTGGATACTGCTCTAGAATGAGAGTGTAGAAAAAAGAATATAGTCTCAAAAAGAAAAAATGTTCCTACAAATTGGATTCATGAGCCAACTAAAACCCTTAAGGTATTCAGTAAATTATATTTGACTCCTTCAAGACTTCACATAGAAAATTATCTAGAATTTGGATAGAAAGCTGACTGTCTGTTAACCCCAAGTCACATGGCTTTTATTAAGTAACATGAGGTTTCACTTACAGGGCTAGACAGACTTGTGTGCCTTGTCACTGGAGTACCAAGCATAAGAGATGTCATTGCCTTTCCAAAGTCCTTCCGGGGACATGACCTGATGAGCAATGCCCCGGATTATGTATCTCCTGAAGATATAGAGCCCTACCATATCCAGGTCAGGAGGCCAGAAGTCACAGACAGGAAAGATGTCAAGTCTGTCATCTGTGAAACGGAGTCTTCACAACAGTTGGTCCTTCCAAGCCTTGCCAAGACTGAGAATCCCTTGGAAAAGTTGGCTTTGGGCCAAACTCCTGAACTTTTGGAGAGAAGGAAGTCCAGCAAGTACCCAGATAACCAATGAAGGAGTGGAACATATGGAAGGTGTCTCCTTTTCTCTCAGTAATAGAGCACATGGGTGCCACAGACTGAAAGATTCTATGCCCATTGGATGGAGAGGGTAGGTGAGAAAGGCTCCTCTCTGAGTACATCATGGCATCGTGCCCACTAATCATGCCTCTCCAGTACACCCAGTCACTACCCACTCCGGCATCCTTTGGAGCAAAAATGATCAAAATTGTGTCTGGGGTGGAAAATGCTGTAGTCACTGTGAAGGGTCAGGACAGTGTGGTTTTACTATCACCGTGGTAGAACTGGCTAAATTCTAATGTTTTAATTTCAGTATGGGAGGAAGAATGAGTACCAGGCGAGAAATTAGTCAGGAGGCCCGGCTGTAGGTCCAGGTGCCCCAGGGTCATCTCACCTCTCCCAGCCTCAGTTGCTATATCTGCCAACTAATCATGATACCACTTGTTCACCTACCTCACGAGGGGGTTATGAGGATTAAATGGGATAATATGCATTGAAAAATTAAAGTGCTATGCATCTGTTAGGTGCTATTATTAACTACCAAAAATATATACATAGAGGCAGCTAATCAGTTGTATATTATGATGAAAGCCCAAGCAAAGACTAATGTCAACAGATGTATAGATCAGTTGTTTATGTTGTTTTAAAGAATAACAATTTAATCATTAGATGTGATCCTTGGCCTTCATTAAAAGCACTATTATATGACAGTACTAATTAAGATGTGAATGACATAGTAGAAAGAACATAAGGGTTCAGGTGCTGACGGCCACACTGTCTGTGCCTTGCAGGGTCAGGACTGTGACATTCAGCTACAGTTCCTAAATTACCAATCTCAGGAGATTATTGTGAGGAAAACATTTCATGACCTATAAAATAGCGCTTTATAAATGTGACCTTAATGGTATTAATGAAACAGAAGAAGGTTGGTTCAGTTAATTAATGATTAGAGTTGACAATAGAAATACAAACAGGAATATGATTAATTATACTTCTCTGACTTACCTTAAATTGGACTATATACATTTGGTCCAGAATTTTAAAATAGCTTGATGTACCTGGCTATTTCTTATTAGGTTACTTGCAGGCAAGAGATATAAATCTTGGGCCTATGATCTAGTCAGCTAAAAAAATTTTTTTTTGTGAATAAAATTTGTCTTCATTTATGTTTTGAGTTGTACATAACATGGATAGGGTTATACTATAGAAAAGTTGGCTAACTAGTAGATGATGCTTTTCCCTCAAGTTTGTCGTGCCAACAATGGCTCACCTTACTTTGGTGGGCACTTGGTAACCAGAACATTTTTAATGGGAGGATTTCGATGGTGACATAAAAGTACTTGTGTTTTCCTGCTCAGTACCAACTGAAGGTTTTTCCAAAGTAAATGGAAAACCTTCATTAGAGCAATCCTATTTTTTCCAACTGTCTCTGTTTCATCAACATCTAATCACCCATTTCCTGATATTATGAAATATCTTCACCATGTCTGTTACACACTGACAAAAAACTCAAACCTGGCATCACAAAAACTTTGGTATGCTACCAGTATCCCAAAATTTCAAAGAGGTCAACATTAGATTCCAGAAAATTTAGTCACGTTGCCTAAGTCTTTTTCATGTCCTCCAAAAAAATGCTTATTCTGAAATTCAGTAATATTCTGCCACTTTTAAGTCTTGGAGTTTTTGTTGAACTAGAGCTGTGATTCTATAGATACAGAAAGGTCCCGTCTCTGTTCCCCTCCCCTGGCCCACCACACCCCCAAAACACATGCAGTTGGGCAAGTGCTCCAAGACTTAGTCTAGGAGAATGTGAGAAGTTAACTTGCCCTGGGTCACAGCAGCAGGACTTGATCCCAGCAAATCTCTCTGTATTTCCATCTACCGGATCAAGGTATCTCTAGTTAGTCATTTAAAGCTAAATATCCACCAGCAGTTTAACTTTTGAGATATCCTAGGGCAATTTTAAGAATAGCTCAATTTGGGAATCCTCTCTTCTTTTTTAATTCAATTTTATTTGGTTATCAGTTTTAGATTCTTTCCCTCCTCCCCCCAACCCCTTCCTTACCCATTGAGAAGGCAAGAAAAATAAAAGCCATTACAAATATGTATAGTTATGCAAAACAAATTCCTGTCATAGTTAAATCCAAAAAGAAAAGAAAGAAAAGAGAAGAAAATGACTTCAGTTGACACTCTTGCTCCATCACTCTCTCTGGAGGTGGATAGCATGTTTCCTATGAGTCCTTTGGAATTATAGTTGTTCATTGTGTTGAACAGAGTTCTTTAAAAGGACTTTAAAAGTTAAGTACTTTTCCAATATTATTGTTATTGTATGAATTGTTCTCTTGGTTCTACTCACATCACTTTGCATCAGTTCATATAAGTCTTCCCAGGTTTTTCTGAAACCATTCCCTTCATCATTTGTTATTACACAATAGTATTACATCACATTTATATACCATACCTCATTCGGCCATTTCCCAATTGATAGGCTTCTCCTCAATTTCCAATTCTTGGCCACCGCAAAAAGAGCCACCATAAATATTTTTGTATACATGTCTTTTTTCTCTTTGATCTCTTTAGGGTATAGACTTAGTAGAGGTATCATTTGGTCAAGGGCATGTACAGTTTAACAGCTTTGGGGGAATTTGGGAATTCTCAATCCATTTGGGAATTCTTAAACTAATTTCAAATTGAAGCCAAAATTTTCGATTCCAGCCAAAACCCTGAGAAATAACTGTGTAACATACATGCTTAAGTGGGGGGTAAGAGGGGTGGAGAGAGGCTGGCCACTACATCTTGGGGAGAACAGTGGTAGCCATTGTCCTGCAGTGATTCTTGTCCTGTGAACAATTTCTCCTTGTTGTCATCTGATACTTCTATTCCCATGTCTGATGGATTCATTTTATGCCCTTCTGCTTTAGAAACAATGGTCTTATGCAAGTGGTTTGTTTACTCCAAGAATTCCCTTTCCCTTCTCCTTGTAAAAGTTTAGGTCTTTCTGTATTAATTAATAGAGCCCTTTCTACTAACTTTTTTTAGGTATGGGTCATTCTAAGGTTGGCTGGCCCCATACTTTTTTCCTTACAGGAAAGGAATTAGCTCAAGGTGACCACGGAGTACTTACATTTCTCTACAGAAACTGATAATCATCTGTAAGAGAAAGTTGGACTGGATGGTCTTTAGGAGTTTTTTTGGCTGTAAAATTCTGTCAGAGACATCTGTTAAAATATCATTTTCCATTTAATAGACTCCCACATCCTCTTTTCACTATTTTCTATCTCCTCTAATTTGCACAGTGGCTGAAAGTCTTATCTCCTCCATGAAGATTTATGGAGCTTATAAGAGAACTTATTACTTCCTTTAGCTAGAGACACTTGGCTTCTAGCTAATAATGCCTAGATTAATAATATTACTAATATTTGTATGGCACTTTAAATTTAATCTCATTTGAGCCTCACAACAACCCTATAAAGTATCACTACCAAAGGTTTCCGAAACCACATTTTACAATTAAGAAATGGGCTTAGAGAAGTTAAATGACTGCCCTATGGTCACACAGCTGGTGTCAGAAGCAGGTTTGGAACTAGGTCAGCACTTCACCAAGGCCACCCACGTTGCCTTATAGAACTCTTGTTCTCCGTCCCAAATCCCATGATTTTTTCTCATAGGCAGGGCTTGGATTATTACAATATAAACAGCAAATGACCTTTCTCTCACTCATGCCCTTAGAATCTTCCTCTTAATATTTTTTATTATGAATTTAACAAACATTTCAGTATAAGAACATCAGAAAGGATTGCTTATGAAACTGAGCAGCTGTAAATATATTTATATATGTATATATAAATATATAATATAAAAATATATAATACATAAAATATTCTGTAAATATAAAATCTCACATGATAGTAACAAAATTTCCCTTCTCTCCAATGTCTCTTTCTGAACTTCCTTTTGCCCTCTTCTATATATCTTTTCAATATCTCTTTGATACTCTTTTTTTGCATCATTATCACAACTCCTCCCCCAAATAGCTCTCCCTTCACTAATACAGGTACAAAAGCCAAACAATCTGCACACTGGCTGTGTCTGTTGTCAACTGTGTGGGGTGCTCAGGAGGACTAGCACCTCTGGTATGAGGGCAGGGCTGCTCATCCGCCTTTGGTGTCTCCATGTCACCCAGCTCTCACCTGTGGCCCCAAGAAACTGGAGATCTTAGAGCTTGGGCAAACATCAGAGACAGCAAGGTCATCCACTACATCCCAGGCCATCACCAGTCATCTTGACTTTTGTCTTGCCACTGGACTTCAGTGACTCTGGAAGAGAGAGTGAGGCTGATGACTTTGTGCAACTCTGCCTCACTTAAATACAATTCACCAGCAAGTCAAGACATCACCCACGATGTCACTGGTCTCTTCAGAATCGAAGAACTAACAACAGCCATCACCTTCCTGCCAAGAGCTGAAAAACATGCAGCTACAGCAGTCTCCTCAGATCATAAGGCACTGTGTTGGTCAGAATTCTGAAGTTGTTTTCATTATTGTAATTATCAGGAAAATTGTTTTCTTGTTTTTGCCTACTTCGCTCTTCTGTGAAGCTGCCCTTTGTCATTTCTTATGGAAAAATAATATTCCGTCACAGCCCCTTTCAGCCCTAAATCCTATGATACGCTAATGTGTTGGTTCAGCCATTTTCCAATTGATGAATACCTACTTAGTTTCCAGTTGCTACAACCACCACAAAAAAAAAAAAAATACTGCTATAAATGTTTTCTACATATGGGTTCTAGGATTTTCCTCTTTCCTCCTCCAGCAGCTGCTGTCCATGATAGCCACTCCTACCCACCCCAAACCCCAGGTGGTCAAGCTCATCTCTCTGAGCCTCAGTTTCATCTCTAAAATGAAAGGGTTATACTAGATAACTAATCCAAGTGACTTGCCCAAGTTCATACAGCTATTTTAAATATGTTAACTCAAACTTGCCTGAATTAAAAGCTCAGAGGATGAAAGAACTTAGGTGAGGTCAGGTTGCAAATAAGAATTAAAATTTCCTTCAATTTTTATTTTATAGCGGTTGGGGTTAAGTGACTTGCGCAGGGTAACACAGCTAGTGAGTGTCAAGTATTTGGTCTGAAGTCACATTTGAACTCAGGTCCTCCTGACTTCAGGGCCAGTGCTCTATCCACTGCGCCACCTAGCTGCCCTGCTAAAATTTCCTTCAGCATACGTTTTTTCCAGACACCTGGTATGTTTGCTGGAATCAGATGCATCATTATTGTACCATCAATCTGTTGGAAAACGCATCTTTAAATGTTTGCAGCCTAATAAAATGTTTTGAGTGTATGTATTGTGGCTCTAGTCATTTCTAAATCGTACCTAAAATTTTGAAGTCATGTTTGGGAAAAGCAGAAGCTGCATACCATGTATGGCCCTGAATCAACTTAGGTCTAAACCATGGAATTGGAATGTCTTCCTATTAAAGCAAACCTGAGGTCTCTACTTATTTTATATTCTGGCTTTATTGTCTTTATACCTCACTAGCTTATTCCTAAAAATCAATCCAATCTTGGTAAGTGGTGATTATTCTTTTACTGAGCTTAGGCTAGGGTGAAGCAATGGGCTTTCAGTCAGGCAGACCTAAGTTCAAATTCAGCTTCATGCTTACTAGCTGTATGACCCTGGACCAGTCACTTAACCTCTGCCTCAATTTCCTCAGCTGTACAATGGGGATAATAATAGCACCTACCTTGCAAAGTTGTTGTGAAGATCGAAAGAGAAACTATTTGTAAAAAGCACTTAACACAGGGCTGCTAGGTGACATAGTAGATAGATCATTGGGCCTGAAGTCAGGAGGACCTGAGTTCAAATACAGCCTCAGACACTTAACTAGCTGTGTGACCCTGGGCTAGTCATTTAACTCCAATTGCCTTCCTTCCCCCACCCCAAAAAAAAGCACACATAGTAGAAACTATATAAATGATTATTCTCTTCTGCTTGTAGAATAAAGTAGCTCCCATGGAGCCGGTCGAACTGAAGAATTCTTAGTCCGATTTTCTGTCTCAAGTCTTTTTTATTTTTCCGGTTAACCTATTGTAAACCCTTGTTAATCCAGACCCTGTGATTTCATTGGTATGAGAGAATACCCAGAGGAAACTCCACCAACTGAAATGCAATGTAGCTGTAGAAAGTTGCCTGGGGCACTGTGAAAAGATGAAAATTAGGAGCTTGTCCTTTTAAAGGCAATGTCATCTGTATCCTAATGGACAAATGTTACTTGGAGGCGAGCAGAAGCCATCTTATGTAATACCAGCTTTCTGAACCTTAATGCTTGAGAACAGCCACACACAAATACTCTCTTTGTGCTCCTCTTAATGTCCATGGCAATAGGCTTTGTTTCAGGCTCCATTAATTAAACAGATGGCATACCAACCCAGAGGGGCCATATGTGGGTGCTAGTGCCTAAAATGCTTTGGTTCTTATAACAGTTTGTTTGCACCAATAGGAAAATGGAAGGAGTGTCCTAGTCTTACAACAGTGACATAAGTGATCTCCCACATACTCGAACACATACATCTGGGTATGTGTTTGCACTTTGGAAAACAGGGACCAGGGAGCTTGTGTTTTCAGATGTAAGTATTTACAATTCCTTAATCTCTTTCCAGTTCTAGGAATCAGGCAGGTATGGGAGGAGGAGGAAAGAAGGGAATGGAAGGAAAAGGCCTCTTGCAGTCAGGGTACAGTATAAGACTTTTTTTTTTTGAAAGATTTAATTTTGGAAGTTGTTTGAAGGTTGTTACCAAATGGTTGGTTAATAAGTCAAATATTATAAAACTGCCCAAATAAATTAGACTGCTGATCAGCTTTCATCTTCCCTGATGGCTGAATTGACTGTAAGGGTGAAAAGCTTATGGCCTATTCAGCTATCTTTCTTGCTCTATCCAGTAATTGAGAAGCAATGAATGTTGATCTCTTGCTATGAGCAAGAAAAATAATAGCAACAAGAATACTAAATAAAAGCTGTTGGCCTAGTGTCAACTCTCAATTTCTATATGAACTTGAACAAAGTATTTCAAAGTATTTCATCTCTTTTTTTTCAGTTTCTTCATCTGTAAAAAGAAATTGGGCAGATGACCCAACTCTAGACTTTGATCCTATGAACTTTCACCTCTTTTATACATCCTTGGATTTTCACAATAACCTTGTGTATTAGGTAAAATAGAGTACTAGAAAGAAATAGTGGTACAGATCCTACTAAAACTTACTACTCCTCCACCGCCTTCTCTCAGATGTTGGTGTTTCCTGAGTCTCTTCTCTTTTGAGGTGGCAGTCAATAAGCCAGTCAGCTTTCACTGGCAGGGTAGCTGTTGAGTCATCTTGGCCTACCTGTTGTCCCTCAGCTATTCAGCTGACACTGAAGCCTTTCAGAACTCTCTGGCCTATAGGAAGAGAACTCATAAACAATTAACACTGGCTGCCAAGCAGAACTTGACTTAATATTTCCACGTATGGTTTAGAACACAGATGTATGTATGCAAGAGCAGGCAGAGAAGAGTACAGGTTATTACAAGAAAGGGTTTGGGTTTGTTTGTTTTTAAATGACCAGTGTTCCTTTCTACAACAGCTACATCACACTGCTACCTTGTGGCCGACTAAGATATAATCAGTATCTAAGGTCCTTTCTAATTGTATGTAGGAGTCTTTAGTTAAAAATTTTTCATGGATTCTTTTCACTTTTACATCATTTCTGGATATAAACCTCCTCTGTTATACATACATATACACATTCACCTCCCTTGTAAGCAAGAAAAAGTTGAGCCAAACCACCAGGGTGCTGACTCCATCTGATATATACTACATTCCATCCTCAAAGTCCCTTCCCGTGTCTTTTTCAAATGAAATCTATCAAGCTAATTTTTCCCTGCCCAATATTTATGCCATTCATTTAGCAAACCTCAGTACAATGTTTTTACATTTTACACGTTGTACCAAAAGCCTCAATGCCGTTATAAGCTATTAGTTTCAGCCCACAGTCCCAGCCTATTAAAAAATCATTTTAAGTTTTGATTGTGTCCCCAAAAATATTACTTCTCTGAGCTTTGGAGTAACTGCAAATTTGTTAAGCATACCTGTTACATCTTCTCTAACTTCCTGATATCATGGCAACCATTGTGGTGTAACAGAAAGTGCACTAGCCTTGGAGTCAGAAAGACTTGAGTGTGACTCTGGGCAAGTCATTTACCCTCTGCCTGTCCCAGTTTCCTCATATATGAAATGGGGATAACACCCACACTTCAGGATTGTTGTAAGGATCAAATAAGATATTTGTAAAGCACTTTGCAAATCTTAAAGTGCTACATAAATGCTAGTATAGTAGTAGCAGTAGTGGTGGTGGTAGTAGTGGTGGTGGTAGTAGTAGTAGTAGTAGTAGTAGTAGTAGTAGTAGTAGTGTATGGCTGTCAAATCACTTCTCTATGCCTGTTGTCTCACCTGTAAAACAGGAAACGGCCCACTCTACTTACCTCAGTAATTTTTGTAGACCTTAAAATTCAAGTTATGTTGAACAGACAAGAAGGTGTCCATCAGAGTTCTGTGGCCCACTAACTATAGACTTCCATCCAAGGCTATTTATTATTCATCATTCTCTGGAGTCATTCATTATTAATAGTATTATATGCTTTAAGGTTTGCTAAGTGCTTTACAAACATCTCGTTTTATCCTCACAGTAATCCTGGGAGGTAGGTGCTGTTATTATCCCCATTTTACAGATGTGGAAACTGAGACAGAGGTTAAGAGATGTGTCCAGAGTCACACAAGTCTTCATGACTCTTGAGCCAGTGCTCCATCTGCTGAGCCAAGAAGTTAGCTGCCTGAAGCTAGTAAGCTACTCATCAGTGTTATCCTCCAAATCATGTTTCCTCATCTTGTTCAAGATGATATCCTGAGAGATTTCCAAGTGTCAAGTGTTCCCTACTTATCAATATAGGGATTCTATTAAAAGTGGACATGTTGGGGATGACTTTTCTCAGCAAACACTTTCTGGCTCCTAGCAATCACCTCTTTCTTTTCCATGTGCTTACAAATCATCTGTTTAATAATCCACCTTCGAATGTTTTGCCTAAGATTTTATCAAACTAACTATCCTTATAGTCTCCACCAGCCACCTTTTCCCATGTAAAAAAATCTGAGTTTCATCCGTCTCTAACCTTTTAAAGACACTTTTCTTATGATTTCTCAGACTGCCCAAAGTAGTTCATGACCATGACTACTATTCCTCTCAGTGCCCTGGACTGCAGCTCATGCGGGTCTGATAGGAGACTGATTTCAAGAGTGGCACTTTTCTCTTGATATGCCATCCAGTTTAATAGTTATTAAAGTAGGTAGAAGATAGAAAAAGCAGAATTCTACAAAAGGTGCCCCTTTACCACTTCTTGGACGTCAGACCTCCTTTTTCTGTGCCTCTTCTTTCAGCTGATTCCACTTAGGCATCCATTTCCTCTAGTGTGGACATCATGATCAGATGCCTAAAAAAGACGTTACTGTTCCACAACCTGGAGTCACCTAAATGGAGCCCAGCAGAGGTTGCGGTAAATACTGTCAGGATTTGGGGTAGAGATAATTGTGGTGGGAAGTGAAATGAGATTTATCATCATGGGTTTCTGCAGAAATGGAGCCAATTGAAAAAGGATCCTGGGTTTGCAGGACAGTTGACACTGGAGGTTTTTTCCTGGGTTGTAGTCTACATTCAAATGAATAGGCATTTTATTAAGTGCACCAAGATGGTGGGGACCCTGCCTGGCTAAAACAGTGATGGATGTCAAAAACATTCAGTATTTGGCTAGACAGAGGTTAACTATAGACTAGGGCAGAGTCAAGACCTGGCCTAAGCAATCGTACTGTGATATTTGTTCCCCACTCTTTATGTCACTTGACTATCTTGTTTTTCACCACAGAGCAGAGATGTTCTAAGACCTTACCAGTATCAGCTTCTGAAGTAAGCCAGTTTATCAGCAACATAAGGAGAAATAGAGGCTACAGACAAACTAATTAACCCGTTCATTATGGGTCCAGTTAGCTGTAGGGCTTGGTTTTGTTCATGGATCGCTACAGTCTATCAGATAAGTAAGGAAACTTGAGATAGCTCAAGTTTCGGTTTTGGGAACCTGGTATGACAAGACCACTTCCTGACATAATTACAAATAAATGGTTGTCCACCAGAGCACATCCTGAAAGATGGTTGTATTCCCAGGTGCCGGGATGTGAACTCCGGCATTATGAGCCTGGCATATGGG
The DNA here is from genome assembly GCF_900497805.2 of Vombatus ursinus. Lineage (NCBI taxonomy): Eukaryota > Metazoa > Chordata > Mammalia > Diprotodontia > Vombatidae > Vombatus > Vombatus ursinus. The sequence goes on from NW_020954567.1 coordinate 12,783,857, forward strand.
CCAGCACTGTGATCAGAGGTGGGAGCCAGAAGGAGGCACTTCGTCAAGGGTTCAGGAAACTACTCCACTACATCCAGGGAGAGAATGAGACAGGTATCCAGCTGTTCAACCCCCAAATTCTGCCCAAAATGACCTTTCTTACCACTGCAAGTGGTATTCCTAAATCAAGAGCTGGGCTCCATAGACAAGACCAACTATGCAGAAGGCCTGAGGCCATTCAAGTTTCTATCTCCATTTGGGCTACAAAACCAAATGGCATTTATCTCAGATTTTGCCCTTTTCTCTTAGAATAAACTGCTACCATTACTGGAAGGCAGGTTTTGCAGTTGAGGTGACTTAAGGTGGTGACCAGTACTAAGTACCCTAACAGGTAACTGATAAGGTCTCACCATAATTAGGTAGGTTCTTCAAGCTTTCCTGGTTATAGCCAGAGTTTGTTTTAACACTGCTGACATCCTTACAGCACCCTCTAAATCCAAATTAATGCTTGATCATTGTGGAGTGGCATTGCTTTTATGCCCAAGGTGACTGTTCTTAAATTATAATTAAAGTACTACGCTATTATTAGTCACATTCCAGGTCTACAAACCAGACTAACAGCTTCTTGTAACTGTGTCCCAGATACCCAGATAGTTAATTGGTGCTTTTACAATTTTCCACAAATTGACTTTTTTTGTTAGCACAAATACAAGAATTTGTATTACATGTATACTCAATAACTGGCTTGGGCTAAATTTCCCTGAACAAAAGGACTATTATAAAAGACTTTTTCATACATAAATATATGTAACCGTTACTGCACTATGCTACCATACCATAGACCAGCATCTATCCAGATACAGGTTAAGTGATTCACCAAAACATCCAAAACCCTCTCCATCACCTGCTTCTTGGAAGATTCCCAATGCAAGACCATTCATTAGATGCCTCTTCAACTAATGCCCTTCCGTGGTTTTAGCAGGATATATGTAGGTCACTATTGAGTTTTTTCTTACCAGAGACTAAGATTGAGATGACAGTGCCAGTCACCTGCCGGGTGCAGCCTGGCACCACTGAATACAAGGTTTCCTTCTTTGTACCAACTAAGCATCAGAATTCTCCACCAGAGCCCACAGACCCGGATGTGTTCCTTGAGCAGAGGAAAGGAGCAGCCGTTTTTGTCAGGTAGCTATTTGGGCTTCCACTTCAGCAAGGTAGAGGTCCCTTTGGCTTGGAAGTACGATGTGTCATCAGGACTTCATCCTACATTGTACTAGTTTCAATCAACACTGTATCCCTAACAGAATGTCAATTTAAGGTGCCGTGACTGAGGCAAAGACCTTTTCATCTTATTACAGGTCTTTTGGAGGATTTGCTTCTGTGGAAAAATTCAGCAAAGAAGCAAAAGCTCTGGCAGATACTTTGCAGAAAGAGGGTCAATCCTTTCATTCTGATTTCTACTATACTGCTGGTTATAACAGCCCTTTTACACTCTTCAACAGACATAATGAAGTTTGGTATTTCAAGAAAGAAGAGATAGAAGGGTTGTGGGTAAGGGCTTAATCTTTGTGCTGACTTAAACCATAGCCTTAAAACTACCCCCACCTTTAAAACTAGACCTATGCTAAAAAAAAAAAAATTATACCTATGTTTATGCAAAGTGGTGGCAGTTTTGGGGGGGAGGGGCAAGAACGCCTTCAGTGGCTTCATCTCCCAGAGCTAGATTCCCTGATTAAGCGACAAAAATTTCTAGGCCATCCAATTCATCTTACAAATGTAAGGATACCTAATATAAAAATGGTACAACTCACAAACCTAATTATGGGAAATGGGGAGGGGTGAAGTTAAATAAAGGCCCAGGCAGTCATATTGTGGAAAATATTTTGAGTTACAGATGGCAAAGAACTTCCTTGGAAAAATTGGCAAACTTCTAGTCTAATGGACACTATGAAGAAAACCTGGGCACTCGACCTCAACTGGCATTGACTTGCACCTTGTGAATGTGTATGTACCTGCAATTTCCTTTCAAGTTCTTTTATTTTCATGTCAAATGAGATAATATGTACAGTTTTTGCAAACTTAAAGTACTCTATAAAATTCTAGCTTTTATTGTTAAAAAATTGGTTACTTTAAAAAATTTCCTAGTTACTCAAAATGACTAAGCTCACTCAGTGAGGCTTTTGATACTCACTTTAGCTAATGTCACTTAAATGTTCTTTCCTTCCAGTATACCTCATAGTCTATAGAGTGGATGCCAGAGATCATCCTTCCCTTTAATGGTGCTAAGTGAGCTAAGCTTTCTATCTGAAATTCAGTTGTTTTTAAAGAAATATCATGACAGCAATTAATGTACAATGTCACTTTATTAAAATTCTGTTGTGTACACTTTAATAGCATACTGGTGTTTTGTTTCACTTCTCAGATCCCCAAAGAGGTCCAAACCTGTAAATGCAAAAAAAAGGCTACCCTTAGTTAAAAAAAAATTAAAAGATACTTTCCCCCCAATTTTGTCCTAATCAGACCTTAGTTTCTCATCACTTTATCAGTGAGAGAGTTCAAGTAAAGGATGATGTCATCATATTCTCAAGGGCAGGGCAGGGATTTACTGTTCTCCCCCCTCAACTTACTTGGAAGTTGGGCCAGCAGTCTCATTTGTGTGAGGATTCATCGGAAGTATTCCTATATGAAATAAACAGTAAAATTAGCCAAAGCTTTTGAATGCATGCATCAACATTTATTTTTGTAATAACCTCAGAAAAAAAAATGGAACGGTTTATGGATGAAATCATAGCCATTTCATTTGGCAGAATCATTAACATCACTGGTTAGAAGTTCCCACCCAAAAGATCAACAAAATCTAGTTTAAAAAGGTCTTACCTTCCACAGTATTCAAGTTCCTGAGGTTTCTGCCACATCTATAAAAGAATGACAAAACTTTAGAAGGTTTCAACTTGGACATTTGGTCTCTCCTACCATGCAGAGAATTCCCTATTTTGCCATGTCTCCTTAGATGTGAGCAGCTTTCCCCACACCCTCACATTCCAGGTCATTTCTAGCCAAAACCTCATGTAACTTATGCAATTCCTAGTAATTAGTAAGATAATGTCACTGCATTCATGTTTGCAAATGTAACCTCAGTGTAAAAAAATGGAACGGTTTATGAATGAAATCATATTCTATCATTTGGCAGAATCTTTTACATCACTGGTTACAATTAAACAAAATACCCAATTGGATGAACTAAAATGATTTCACTTACTTGTTTTTCTCCAATCCCTTGACATTTTATGCTGGAAAAAAAAAAAAGGCACATTGCAATCAGGGCAAGCCAAAGTTATCCAAAGAAAACAGTAATAAGAACCTATAAGAACCCTATTCTAAGAATATTTACTATAAGGCAGTACAGCATAACCGCCACAATTTAAAACAACTTTCAAATCAAAATAGTATTTGGTTGTAATTTAATACCTGTAAGTAGGTATTAAAGACAGTCCTGGCATCTCTAATAAACAGATACATCAGATAGGAGCGAAAGACAAAAGCAGTGTTCACCACCATACAATCTGCTGAACTATGTTATCATCATTGTATCAGCTTTGAGACACCCCTTTAGCTTATTTTAACCAAGTTGCAATTTCTCAAATTTTATTAAAATTACATTATAATCACCTATTCAGCATCTTCACCTTTGGCTCAGGACAGACAAGACCATTATCAATAGTAATTCAGATAAATTCATTTTCATCTGTCAAAAAATAATGGGAGTTAAGTTCTTGTAGAATTGTCCAGTCTATACATGTTTTCAAAAACTGTACTGTTTCAGAAAAAGAAAATCCTCATTCTTTTTCAGAGAGATTCCCATTGTTTTACTATACAAATCATCACTAACAGTACAACTTTACAGCCCCATACCATTTACAGATTGGCCTATATATCCTTTTCCTTGAACTTCATAGGAAAATGACAAGCCATTTGGATTAGTCTTAATCACTAATTCATTAGTAAAAAAACCAAGCCTTTGGTACTTGCTTTTTCAACTAGGACCTCCTTTAAAGGTCAGAATTTTACATGCAAAAATGGGTACCCATTTGTAAAATGGGTTAACTACAGCCCAGACTGCATACCAAAGAAATCAAACCAAGTGCTATAGCTCCTTCCACCCCCTCCTACACGTATTACAGCAAATATTAAATTGTTTTTTTTCTTTAAACTAGGAAACAAAAGTCCTTGAAGACATCTGGATAACATAACCAATCACTGGACACATTTCCCCAAAACTACCCAGTTAATACCAGTATTTAGTCTCCTTACCCATTTCAAGTGATAATCACAGCAACTGGACAGACCAGGGAAACCTAAATGAAAAGTTTACATTAAATGTAACTTTGTCACAGAGAAATGAAAGTTGTGCTTAATTTGTTACAGGGCACTTCAGTGCTACGATTTATCTACATGCTGATTTCAGGTCAGACATTTGAAGACATCATTATAAACCCTGTTAAGCGGCTTTAGAAAACATTTTAGTTTCCAAAAATCCTCGCAAAATCCAAATTGAATATATTGCTATACATTTTGGAAAATGCCCTTTAAATCTCAAATGATCCATACAGCCTCACTAGGTAGTTGTTACCTACAAAATTATTCCCATTTTACAAATAAATCCCACTGTGGTTAAATAATTTATGGACTTTTACATAACTAATCATGTTGAATCTGAAACCAACTGTTCCTGAATGAGTAAATGGTATCAATTCAACTGTCTAATGGATATCTCTTAAAAAAATATTCACTTACAAAATCCAACTGCAGCAACCTCAAGATTCAGTTGAAGCCTAAAAGAGATCAATTTTAGTTAAGTAACAGTCAAACAGGAAGATGCATTTAAAGTTTAAAGCAATGCCTGAATTCAGTTAGAGCTAATTAGACCTCCATGGTAAAAGTCAGTCTATTGGCTTATCATCATACAGGCTTTGAGACTACTGGTCAACTTCCCAGAAATTCAGCTATGAAACTAGGACATCACTTTTATTTCCTAGGTAACAGGAAATTAAATGTTAATAGCATTTTAAAATTTTATTCTACACTGTGTAATACCAGCAGAACTACTGCTCCCTAAACTGGTGAACTAACCTTGAACACAAATATCCTAATCAACAGTCAAAAGTATCACTTTTTATATTGTTGGTTTTAACAAATCCAATTATACAAAAACCTAACAAGGGCACAACCAACCTCAGGCATTATTAGCATCTTTACTGAAAGGTTTTAGAAGGATCAAGCTGAGTGCAATTTTTTTATCCATAAGGATAAAAGAGGCAAAATTAAAATTTTTGCTTGAAAGTAAAACAATAAGCTATTTCAACTGGTATTCCTGGTGTTTCTAGTGTTAATTTTGTCAAACTTATAAGTTTTGAGTATTATAGGCCTCAAATAGCTTTTACTCATTCATGGCACTTGAGCCCAGCTTCTGTGATCTATTTTGAATGGCTTTAGCTCTTACCATTTCTATTTCCAGTTGTCAAGTTCCTAGAGGTAAAAGTGGGGAAGAAAAAAAAAGGGGGGGGGGTTTAATTCCTTTGATTGTGTGGAAATTTTAGCAAATTGTTTTTTTATAAGCCAGACACATCAGACAATAAGGTTACGTATTCTTCATTATTCTATCTGCTGAACTATGCAACCATCATAGTATCTGTTTTACTGTTATCATTTAAGTAAATAGTGAATATACAAAGAAAACTTAGCTTAGTCATTACCTGTCTGCCTGTAATTATAATACTTGGGAGCCTAGGGATAGAAATAAATAGCATTAAGTAACTATTTCCTTGTATTCACATTTCCAAATAAGTACTGTTTGAGTGCTTCAGGTTAAGAAAAAGGTGGTAATAGTTCTCATCATATTCATGATCAAGAGTAGCAAATAAAAACTCATCATTAAAGCACAGTTGTTTAATGCTTTTGAAAGCTTTGAGGTTGGGCCAAATGCTAAAATGGCAAGGCACTATTTCCCAAAGCTGCATTTTCACTCAAATGTATTCAAGACTTACATCAGCACCAGCAACTTCATCCATGATATGTAACTGCAATACACAGAAAAGGATTCAATATTGCAAAGAGGCAAGTTGAATGCAATCACTATCCCTCAATATCAAAGCCTCAGTATATTATTGTCAGAAATGATTTCTGTCCACTACTCTTAAACCATCATAGGCTTCACAGTTTTGGGAATCTCCCAACACCTATTCATCCAATACTACTGCTTTAATATTTAGGTCAACTGATCACACAAGGCAGCTTGAGTTGTTACAGAGAACTAACATTTGAGATATTTGTTAAGTGCCCCACAAACCTTAAAGCACTATATAAATGCTATTTTTGAGCAGTAATTATCATAACTAAAATTAACTACTATTTATTCGTCAGGCACTGCACTAAGTACTCCAAGAACTCAAGACTGTTCAGACCCTAGTCCTTAAAGCTCCCTTAAAGCCCGTCTTTCCAACATAGCTTGCCTTTAAAATCTGCAAGGGACATACTCCTTCGGCTTTTCTCAACTCCATGCCTAAAAAAAAAAAAAAAAAAAAACAAAAACAACGTTTTGTGTAAACCAATCTATGCAAATATCGACTCTTAAATTACATAATCGTGACTAAACTCCCCACTTTTAAGGGGAAAAATTGTCTGCAAGGCGGATGGCCAAGCAATCACGCGTGGACTCCCGATCCAGCGCGGCTCCAGCCGCCGGGTTTTCCCGCCCAAACTCGCGCGCCTAGAGCACGTGATCCGCCGGTTTCAGCCCTAGACGCCGGAGTCACTAGTTCATTTTGCGCAGTTTCTTAAGGCAGTAAATGAGGCACCAGTGAAAGGCCGCCGTCGCCGGGCCCCTAGGGCGCCACGTGGCCCTCCCTCTCGGGCCCTCCGCAGCCCCCCTACGCTGGCTCGGCCCTGGCCCCGCATCAGAGACGTTGGCATTCATCATCAGTCTCAGATGTCCCTACCAACGTTGCTTTCATCACACAGAGCAAGGCCTGAAAGCCAAACGCGCCCTCCCCTAACGGCGGCCTCAGGACCCCGGCCTAAGCCGGTGAGCCCTTTCGGGCTCTTCAGCCTCGATCCCCAGGATGGCCCCGAACCAATCCGGAGCCACCCAACGTCTTCAAGACTCGGCTAAAAATGAGCTCGCCTCCTGGGGCGCGGACGTGGGCGTAGGCCCACGCGAGAACCGTCAAGACCCGCAAGAATTTGGGCCGCACCCTGCTTACCTGAATAAAAGGAGGAGCAGCTGCCTCGGAAAGAGCGAGACACGGCAGCGAGGCCCTTTATATAAAGGCGGCGTGACGTCATGACGCCCCCCCCCGCCGGCGTCCGCCCCGCCCCGCCTCTGCCAAAGAGCGGCAACTGAAGGCCCGGGCTCGTCTTCGCCTTCCCTCTCGCCATGTCCACCTGCTCCTCCCCCTACCCCTCCCCCGCCTCCTCCGGTCCACGAGTTCGTGGCCCCTCCTCCAGCCCGCGGCGGGAGGGCGGGACTCGCGGGGGGCACGTGACGCAGGGCTGTGGCCTGGGAAGCGGAGCAGAGAAGAGCCGAGGAAGGGGGAGGGGGGAGGAGTGGAATGGGGGAGGGGGCAAATGAGGAGGAGGAGGAGGAGGATGGGGGGGGTGTAAGGGTGAGTGATTTCCTTCCGGCACGTCGCCCGCTCGGGGGGAGGGGGCGGGGGGTTTCACTTCCGGGACGGTGTTCCGGCCCATTCCGGCCCATTTCCACCCCCGGAGGTAGGTACTGCTCCTCGGCGGGGTCCGGGCCCCCCCTCTCCACCCCGGCCTCCCCCCTCCCTCCCTCGGCCCGCTCGGGTCCGCCCCACCCCGTTCCCCCCCCCTCAGCCCGACCCTGGGGGGGCCCGACCCCGGAGCTCGGCACGACCTTTCTCGCCCCACCCCACCCCCTCCTCTCCGCCCCGTGAGCGGGCGGACCCGCCCCCCCGCCCGGGGCCCCTCCCTCCAGACCCCCCGAGACCCGCACCCACCCTGGCAGCAGGCGGGCACTGCTCCCTTGCAGCCACACCCCACCCCGCCCGAGCTAGAGCCGCTGGGGGGACGCCCCCTCCCGGGGGCAGCCCCCTGCTCCCTCCCGGCTGACCCGCCCCTGTGCCCACCGCCCCGAGCTGCCCACCCCCCAGTGCCCCCTCGCCTACTCCGCCCGTCTGCAAACTGAACACAACTCCGCGGCCCCGCGGGACCCCCAGCCACGCAAGGCAGAGACAGACAGACTTTTCTCCTGGGGATTCCTTCCTCCCCACTTGGGAGTTGCTGGAAAAAGGAAACAACCATCACCACACAAAAAAGCGCTGGTATAGGCTCCAAAATAAACACATCTGAATTCATTGTGGCATCGGCCGGGCTCTTTGAATTACATGTTTCAAAACAAACACAAATAGGCTTGGGGGGCAAGGGGGAGGTCAAATTGGATAACAGCGAGCTTAAGAAGTGGCAACCACATAGATAACTATCTATCTATCTATCTATCTGTCTATCTATCTATATACACGCCTTAGCAGGGAATGTAGGGCTTTCTTGGAAATGTAGAGCAGCGTGGTGAGGCCACTTCGTAAGTAGAGACATACTACACGAACAGGTAGGTAGGTAGCTGCACACTTGTGTTCAGACCAGTGCACCCCGTCTGCGCTTCATGTGAAACGATTTTTGACTATCAGCCTTAGTTTCCAATGAGTTTGAACACAATTTCTTAAAACTTAGAAGTTTTCTGAAGTAGTCTAGGCAAAGGTTCATCATATTATAAACCCATCACAAAAAACTCCCAGGTTTGAATTCTCATAGGGGTGAGTCTGCCCAGCCTTTCCAGAGCTCTTGGAGATAATAGTACTGCTCTTCATCTTCACTGTGTACTCCAGTTACCTATGGCACTTTTCCTAAAACAAGAGTTGCCTTTGTGTCCTAAGCCAGCTTTTTCAGGAGCTGGCTGGTTTACTTGGGAAAACTAGCATATCTTTAAATAGGTTATTAGTCATACCACAAAATATTTTACATAGGTTAAGGATCGCAATAAAATGTTCACAGGTGCCTGACAAACCTTAGTTAATCAGAATCTCTCTCAATTTTTGTGTATCCTTGCTTATTTGTATTATCTCATCCCCCCAAAAAAAGTTTTGTCCATTTTTTCATCTATCTTGAAAAAATTAAAAATGCATACATGTAAAAAGTCCAACATTTAAATGCTTTATTCTTTCTCTGTTGAACTTGTACATCAAAGTTGAAGTTACGTAACTATTAATAAAGATAGCGTAATAATAGCCTAAAGATAGTGTAATAAAAGTCCAAAGTTTCTTTCCAGGTTTCATGGTGACTTACCACAAACCCTGGAGTAGTAGACATAACCTTTTAATAACTGCTGTTTTTGCATTTAGATCTACAGAAAGTAACTTTCTTCTCTAAAGGCATTTTGAAGTAAAATTTCCAAATACTTGTGTGATGTAAAGTACCCTGGGAATGTAGTCATGGTTGGTAGTCATTATTCCTATTTCCTCTTTCAGCAGGGCTGAAAGCCTGTACCACCAGGCACACCATGGAGAAAGGTGGGAACATACAGTTGGAGATCCCTGACTTTAGCAACTCAGTCCTGAGCCACCTCAACCAGCTGCGCATGCAGGGTCGTCTCTGTGATATTGTGGTCAATGTGCAAGGACAGGCTTTTCGGGCTCACAAAGTTGTGTTGGCTGCCAGCTCTCCCTATTTCCGGGACCATATGTCCTTGAATGAGATGAGCACTGTCTCCATATCAGTCATCAAGAATCCTACTGTTTTTGAGCAGCTCCTTTCATTTTGTTACACTGGGCGGATATGTCTGCAACTGGCAGATATCATCAGCTACCTAACAGCTGCCAGTTTCCTACAGATGCAGCACATCATAGACAAATGTACACAGATCCTGGAGGGTATACATTTCAAGATTAATGTAGCAGAAGTTGAGGCAGAATTAGGCCAGACAAGGACAAAGCACCAGGAGAGACCCCCAGAATCTCACAGGGTTACTCCAAATCTAAACCGCCCCCTTAGCCCACGTCACAATACACCAAAGGGGAGCCGAAGAGGCCAAGTTAGTACGGTGCTGGACATCAGGGAGCTAAGTCCCCCTGAAGAATCAACCAGCCCTCAGATAATTGAACAGAGTTCTGATGTGGAGAGCCGGGAGCCCATTCTTCGGATTAACCGAGCAGGACAGTGGTATGTGGAGACTGGGGTGGCTGACCGGGGAGGTCGAAGTGATGATGAGGTGAGAGTTCTTGGAGGAGTGCGAATCAAAACTGAGAATCTGGAGGAGTGGCTTGGGACGGAGAATCAGCCCTCTGGAGAAGATGGGAGCAGTGCTGAGGAGGTTGCCGCCATGGTGATCGATACAACAGGCCATGGGTCAGGAGGACAAGAGAATTATGCCTTGGGGTCTTCAGCACCCAAGGCCACTCGGCCAACCAGCAGTGAAATGGACAGGTAAGGTTTCTTTTGTGCATTTCCTGACTGTCACTCAGGTACCACTGATCCAGGCCATCTCTCTGGCTTAGAGAGCATCTACCCTACCTGTTGTTTAGACGAAATAAGAATTGACTCTGTTGGGGAAATTGGAGGTGTGCCAAAAGACTTGCATTCTTATTTTTTTAAAGCAGGAAGCTCCTAGTCCTGAAGTATTCACAGTGTTGTGAGAACTATGGTAAAGTTAGACACTTCCATGAATCAGAATAGCATCTGCAGCCACACTAGCATCAGTAATTGCCAGGGCTTCCTCGGATTCGAGGCAGGGAGCTGACCGTCAGCTGGGAACCAGGCGGCCTTTCCCTTCCTTGGTATGTTATCACACAGGTAGGTGGCTTGGGGGAGTTTCACTTTCTTTGTAGCCCTGCTTCACTTTCCTTTAGCCACCGCCTCCAGAGGAGGCATAGGTATGGTCCTGGTGATTCTTTGGCTTTCAGTGGGTAATAGTGTGGTGCCAAGGAGATTCTTTTGGGATTGTTTTTTCATTTCTTTCTCAGCCTGCCATTTGAATATATTTTCTGTCTGGCCTTGATCAGTGGCTACTGCTGCCAAAGGCCTAACCATTTCATTATTTTTTCCTCTTCGTTTCCTCACTTTTTTCTTTCTGAAATATTTATATATGAGTAGCTAAGGACGTATCTTTAAGGGGGAATGAGCACAGGTGTTAATAATCAAATTAAGTTGAAAGTACATTAAGCATCCTCCCTCACAATTTAGATTGGTTAAATGCAATCTATTTTTTTCTCCTGTTGATAAAAAACAAATTTTGACTGCATAAATAGCAGATCTAAAACATGTTCCGACCTTGTTGTAGAGATCAGTAAGTGCCACAGAAATGCAGATAATCCATGACCTCTCGTTTCTTCAGATGGTCACATTTTGGATGTTTTCTCTCCTTTGTCCCTTTACTCATGGAGCATATATAGATATGTAAACAGCACTCTTTATTGACGTAGTGATTTCTGTCCCCCAAGGTTTGGCCAGTGAGAAAAGTAACTGGAGTTTTAATCCAAGTGACCTAGAAGTTGATTTAGCTTCTATCACTTACTCATTAATCTGATTTTTTAAAATATAATTTGTTGGTATTGATCTCTTACTAATTTAAAATGTAATTGGTCACACAGACAAAGTAACGGGCCCAGAATTGTAGACCTAGCTTTAATTTTGGCTCCTTGCATCATTTTACAGATGTCTTCATGTTTTTCTAGTACTGCTATTGTGACATAAGCATTCTACTTTCATGTTGTTCCTCAGTGTCATTAGGTCATTATGTGCCATTGATCTCTCATTCTGCAAAATAATTTTTCTTTAATTTATTAGACCAAATGTGATTTCTTAACTTCAAGTCAAAGTCTACCCAGTGTAAGCATTTCTCAGTTACCATGCTGAAAATCATCATACTGTTCCATGTGCTTTCCCTTTATTATCCATAGACTAAGGGAATGACCTCATCACGCAGAAGCTCTTTAACATTACCCTTCTGTTACCCCATTTATGCTCCTCTGCCGACAGATTTAGCCCTTCTGGCAGTGTTGTCACCCTGACTGAGCGACACCGAGCCCGAAGTGAATCTCCTGGGAGAATGGATGAGCCTAAGCAACCCAACTCCCAGGTATGTAGTGACAGATCTGAATGACTTTGTTGAAATTTAAAAATGCATTTTGGGGCAGCTAGGTGGCAAAGTGGATAGAGCACCAGCCCTGGAGTCAGGAGTTCAAATGCGGCCCCAGACACATAACACTCACTAGCTGTGTGACTCAGGGCAAGTTACTTAACCCCAATTGCCTCATCAAAAAAAAACAAACAAAAACAAAAAAAACGCATTTCAACAAGTACAGTGCAATCCTTTTAAGTTGTCAACCCTTTTGATCACCTTGGGAAATCCTTGGTTACCATTGTTTTTGAATTAATGGAAAAATAAAGGTTGAAAAGAGAAGGGTTCTTAAATATTATATTTAATGTTCTCTCATTATTTCCAAACACTTGTTCTACAACACTCAAAAAAGGTGTTCTTTTGGTGAAGGTTAAAGTTTGAGGAGAAGCAGTAGGAATTGAGTGTGGCATTTCTTTTGGAATACAGGGACCATTTGTGTCCTTGGAGAAATTAAACCTACTTCTGACAAAGTACATGCAAGAAGAGTCAGACTTAGTGGCCTTTCTAGTAGGTTATGCATTTAAATGAAGGAATGAATGAAAAGGCATTTGTTAAGCACTTGCAATTCGTGTTCTTGTATATTTTTATTTGTATTGGACTTATCTCCTCTAATAAATTGTAAAGTCCTAGAGAACAGGGACCATGACTTCTGTTTTCTTTGTAATTAGCCACAGAGCATTGTTCTGTTTCTTGACGGGGAGCACTGTATAAATGTTGGACTTGTTGCTTATGTGTGAATGATACTCACGTGGTAGGCCAACTGAGGACTGCAAAAAGCATGTGCCAAGTAAGGACATACAGTGACTTTTGAGCGGTTCTGTCATTTTTCTCTGGCCATTTACTTAGAAAGTGAAGCAGTGAAGGGTTCTTTAAAAAATAATGTCATGTGAAATAGTGTGAGAGCTGCCCTGGCTACCACTTAATAGAGGAGAGGCAGTATGGCCTAATGGATAGAGTGCTACACTTGGTTTCCAGTTGGACCCCAGCAGGTAGTAGCTGTGTGATCCTGAGCAAGCCATTCCTGTCTGTGAGCTTCAGGTCCTTTATTTGTGCATTGGCACCAACAGCCCACCTTGTAGAAGTGTGAGGAAAGTGCTGCAGAAACATTAATGTTCCAAATAAATGTGAGTTATTATCAACTTCTTGCACACTGGTAATATTTTGTTCAATCTGTAGCTGTTGCTAGAATCTCATTTTTTTTTTAAACTAGACTTGCATTTTGTTATGGAGAACTCACAATGAGGAAGTATGTCTACCAATGCAGATCAGCACCTGCCCTTCAAGTTTCTGTCTTGGAGAGGTGCCGAGAGGACCTACCTCTTACTTAAATAAGTATTTGTACTATGTTTATGGTATCAGAAAAAGGAGTTGTCACTATTACCTTTTCTTCTGAAGTTGGAAAAAAACAGCAGGAAATTAGAGGCACAAAATAAAAGCTTTGTTCAAGTGATAGTCACATTTGGACATCTTTTTTATTTCCTCCAACCTCTAAAGAAGGATATAATTTCTGTATAAAGATTACTGCCCTGCAAATAAAGATGTTAATAAGCAGATTAGCGTCTCACTGGAAGACAAAGACCACTATCAATAACTAATTCATTGGAATACTTAAGTAGGACCAAAGACTCAATTGCACACCAGCGTGCATCTTCCAGAGTTTAAATCTGGCCTCAGACAATTACTAGCTGTATGACCCTGGGCAAGTCACTTAATTCTGTTTGCCTTAGTTCCTCATCTGTAAAATGAGCTGGAGAAGGAAATGGCAAACCACTCTAGGATCATTGGCAAGAAGACCCCAAAAAGGGGTCACAAAGAATCGGATACAACTGAGACGGCTGAACAACAACATGTATGCAGTCACAAGGTTGGGGAAAGATAGGGTGAATTCATCTGCTTAAGACAGACTTCATGGAAGAGTTTCAGCCACGCTTTAAAAGAAAGAGGTAGGTACAAGTTGCTTGCTTCAGGCGTAAGGCCTAACCTGAAATATTGAAATGAAAAAAGGTAGAAATACATTAAGAAGACTTTCCTGACTAGATGCAGATGGGGGTGCAGGCTAGGAAGAAGCAAGCAATAAGTGACTCTGGAAATGAAATTAAGGATCATAGCATTTAGAGCTACAGAGGAACCCTAGAAATTATTTAGTCCTGCTAATAATGGTCTGTATATACAGTGTTCCAAAAGTCTTAGTATTGTTTTAAGCTTCAAGAGAGCACATATGTATATGAAGGATTATTCTGAGGAGGCTGCTCACCTGCTTTTCTCCATTTCCGCAGAAAACCAAATAAGGAAATGAAATTTATAGTAAAACTGTAGTAAAACTGAACTATTGTTCAGTTGCTTTTCAGTTGTGTCCAGCTCTCCATGACCGTATTTGGGGTTTTCTTGGCAAAGATACTGAGTAGTTTGCCATTTCCTTCTCCAGCTTATTTTACATGAGACAGGGTTAAGGGGCTTGTCCAGGGTCACACCGCTAGTAAATGTCAGACCAGTTTTGAATTTAGGAAAAGTCTGACTGACTCCTGGCCTCACACTCCACTGCACCACCTAGCTGCCCAAAAGAGAGTTTATTGTGCAGTCGCGTCTGACTCATGAACCATATACTATCCATGAGATTTTCTTGGCAAAGATGCTGGAGTGGTTTGCTATTTCCTTCTCCTTCTCAACCAACAGAGGTTGCCCAGGATCACATAGCTAGTAAGTGTCTAAGGCCAGATTTGAACTCAGGCCTTCCTGATTCCAGGCCCAGCCCTCTATGCACAGAAATGTTGTAGAGCAGGAAGAGGTCTAAGAGGAACTTGTCCTGAAGGAAGGGAGGCCCAAGAGAGGTTATATAACTATTCCAGAGTTACTCTAGTAGTTTGGGTTATGCAGGAATGTGAATCCAGATCAATTTGTTCCCAATCCAGTACTCTTTCCAGCATACCATCCTGCCCTCTTGACACGTCTGTGTCTTCCATAGTGCTGAATCTATCGTAGGTGCTCAATAGACTTCTTGGTTGATGATGAAATCCCCGATGCTTCAAATGAAAACTTTAAATGAAATTGACTAACTGGATCAGATGACTTTTAATCTAAGATTCATCTAGCTAGCACCACATAGAGAAAGGCTTTGAAGACCTTGTTCAGAGTGTTAGATTTGATGTATCATATTGGGGAAATGAGACTTGTGGAACAGCTAAGTTGTAATCTTTCATTCAGATTGTTAAATTGTTCATACTTAATATAAAACAAAACGATGTTCTAAAACTTTAGTCACTCTTCAACTCTTGGTTTCATAAACTGCTTCCCTCCTCTTAATTCTTCTGTGAATTTCTGTGAAATAATCAGTGAAATAATACTGTATATTAGGAGAAATTATTATTAATACCTAATCATTTGGGGGGAGATTCAGAGCTGTCCTCTTCTTCTAAAGTCCTTTAAAAGTTCAGTCTGAAAGATATTACTGATAATGAGATTGCTTTAATTCTCCTCATGTTGGTCAGATCCCACTCAGCCTTACCAGGAATTTAATCTAGGGTAGGGAAGTCCATTGTGTTCTACTCAAGCTTGGGTGGAGGCAGATCCTTTTGTCTAGATAGCAAAGGTTGGGGGTGTTCTGAGTAGAAATAATTTCTCTGTCCCGGGTCACTCTCAGCCCCCCTGACAAGGGTATATAAACTGTGAGCCCCACTGCCATGATTGCTTTTGGTCTAAGAGAGATAGCCAAATGACCATCCTTTTATTAATACCCTGCTGGCCTTATTAATAAAATGATTAAATTACCCAGAAACTGTCTCTCGAAACTTTTTAAACATCGCACTATCCATTTCCACCTCCCTCTGTTAGAACTGCTAGAGCAGTTGCCGCATTAGACAACACTTTTTTGAAGAAATAAGAGAAAAGGATGTAGGATTAACAAATAAATAGTCCTCCAAATACATGAAATTAACTTTGGCCTCTTCCCCCATATTTCCCCTGTTATTCTGGTCTCTGCCTAACGTGGTTCCTTTCTGCACATTTAGAAAACAAAAGTTTTTTTCTGTTTATAATGTCTCAGAAATCAGTAGGGTTGAGAAACTTAGTAAAAACCTTCTGAATGATCAAATTTTAATGCAGTACTTTGGAAGAAAGCACTCTATAAATATAAGTTATTATTATTATTATTATTGTATTATAGTTTTCAAATAAAATATTCAGTCCTCATCTTATAGTTTCCTTTCAGTAGAGAAGAACTGATGTTTATATCTGTTCGTTATATTAGATGGCTTCATTATTCAGATTCTAAATGTTCAAGGTAGGCAAAAAAATAAAATTAAGATACTATTTGACCTTCACAAAGAGATAAAAATTTAAAAAGAGAGAGATAAAAATCAAGTTTTCTCCATGTCCTTGAAATCTACTATTAAAACTCTGCCTCAATTTATCCTTCTCTTGAAACTAAACTTGATTTTTCATTGCCTACATATTATATTCTTACATAATTAGCAAAAATAAAAAGATATTTCTTTATAATAACTCCAAGAGCTCATCATCCAATTAGCAACAAAAGAGTTTAAATGCTACTTATATCATAATTACTTCCAAAATTTTCTTATTGTAAATTTGGTCCCTTACCATTGTAAAATAAATTTACCCAAAAGAAAATTACCTTAGCATCTGAGGGAAATCGGAAAAATATTAACCATGTCATATAACTTAGAGATTACTTAGCTGCTTAAATTAGTTTAAAGCTGCTATATATAACATATACAAATTAATGATGAAAATGGTTATTTGCACACAGTATTCCAAAAGACCAGTTGTCTTGAGGTAGACAATATGAAGAGTTAATTGTCACCATGAATTAAAAATATACATCTCTTCTGCTTTTAGGTATTTGCTATTTTCTAAGCATTTCAAGAGCAGGAACCATGTTTTGATAGTTAATTTAAAAAAAAAAAATTTTTATTTTTTTGGTTCAGACCTATGACTTCATTGGTATAGGGAACTTGTAAGCAAACTCCCTTTACCAATGCAGATCAGAGCCTATTCTGCAGCTTAGTGTTAGGGTACCTGAAGGCACCAAAAGGTTAAGGGAATTCCCAGTCACGGAGTCAGCGTGTGTAGGCTGGCTTTCTAGCCTATGCCACATTATTCCTCAATTAATTATCATACTTTATATTACGTAGCTTTTATAGTTAGAAAACACTTCCACATACATCATCTCATTTGCTCTTCTACCAGCTGTTAGAGAGATGATGTGTTATTGTCTCTGTTTTACAAATAGTAAAATTGAGGCCTGGAAAAATTGGCTGGTCTGGGATCATACGTAGATTGAGTGTCAGAGCTAGGACTTAGGAATCCAAAGCCAGTGTTCCTTCTATTACAGCATGCTGCCAATAACTACACTAAGTGAATTGTGAGAACTCAATAAATATTATATATTGATTACTTCCAATGAACTTTTAACAAAAGAAGTGTGTAGCACACTAGATTCATAATTCAGTCTAGGTTCTCTTTCTAGCTTTTCTGCTAATTTGCTCTTAGGTGTTGGGTGAGCCACCTGTCTGTGACATATGTATAAATTGTTGATAGTATATTAAAAAGTCACTAAGAATGTTTTAGAGAAAAAGTTACTGCCTGCAACTTAACGCTTTTATAGAGACTTCAAGTTGGAAAACACCTTAGCAATCATCCAATTCAACTTAAATTGAGCTGAAATATGCCTCCTTTAAACTTAGACTTGTTGGCACTAGTTTTATCCTCTGAGAAGCAGCATGGCAAAGTGGATAGGACAATGGACGTGGAATCAGGAAGACCTAAGTTTAAATAATAGCTTAGATGCTAGCTAGCTATGTGACCCTGGAAAGTCATTTAACCTCTTTGAGCCTCAGTTTCCTCATCTGGAAAATAAGAGTGTTAGATTCATTGGCCACTAAGGTCTCTTCTGGCTCTAAATCTATGATTGTATGAACTATACAAGATAAATCTAATTCCTTTTGTGTCCTCAAGATTAATCCTATTTTGTGTCTTTTTTGTTTTTAAATGACTCCTTACTGTGTGTTCACAGAGTTTGTTGTTTGGGTATTTGATTTATGTAGATGGATCAGAAGGACCTCACCAGTTCAACATTGCTCTGTAAGAATGGTGAATAAGAGACTGATTTAGGTGGTCCTCCTGTTGTTTTACTGTTGTGAGGTAGTCTATTCAGACGGTGCTTTGGAAGCATCCAGTTAGTCTGTCAGCCGGAAAGCCACCTTTAACTTTCTTGCTTTTATGTGATAACGGAGCAGAATATTTCGAAGGATCTGTGATTTCATTAGTGTGGGCTCTTCCTCTGTAGTTTAGTTGGCTGTCTTTAGGAGTTGCTGTGTTTGAAAAATTCATCTCCCTGTAGCCAACCTGGTATCAATACTTTCTGAGGCTGGTTCTTGGATGACATTTATCCTTTACCAGGCCCATGCTCAAACATTTGATGTCACGCTGGTTTTAGCCCATCTGCCAAGACGGCTTACTGGGTGTGGCTGCTGTGCATGCTACAGCTTCTTGGAGCCACAGGTGAGTGTTGGGTGACAGGTGGACACCAAAGGTGGATGAGCAGTCCTGACGAGGGCTCAGCAAGCCCTCACACCAGAGGTGTTAGTCCTTGAACATCTATACACCCCATCTCGGCAGAGGGGCTAAACTAAGCCGAGGGTAACCAATGGGCCACAAACCCAGAAGGTTAAGGGGGCTGTCTACCCCAAGCATGTGAAGACTTCACTCAACCCTTTTCCCCCACCCCACCCCTGTTAGAATGGGCAGATGAAAACAATTTGTTCCAGTGACCATGAAGGCAACTGAAGCAGGCACTGTGGAGTGCTTAGAGCTTGGTCAGACATCGAAGACCCCAAGGTCATTCATTGCATCCCGGGCTGTTGCCAGTCATCTTGACTTCTGTCTTGCCGCTGGACCTCAGTGACTCTGGAAGAGAGAGTGAGGCTAAGTAAGACTTTGTGCAACTGTGTCTTACCTAAATCCATTTCACGTGTAAGTCCAGACATCACCCATGATGTCGTTGGTCCTCTTCAAAAATGAAAAACAACTATTCAAACATTTGATGTAGGATCTATCAGAGATTTAGAACTCCACACCATGATAATGCATTAATGGGAACATTGTAAAACAGAATACTGCCAATATTTTTCATTTTATTTCTGTGCTTAAAAAATGCAGGTGTCTGTAAAAATTTTTCCTTACGTCTGGTCACTCTAGCAGTCATTTGGTTCTTAACCTCATTCCTCGCTCTCAGATATTTAATTTGATCTTCCAGCAAGTCCTTTAGGTAGAATACAAATGTTAGGTAGCGTACCAGTGTTATAGATGGTAAAATTGAGGCCCAGAAAGGTTGAATTGCCTGAGATCACATAGGCACATAATAGATTTTTTTTTAAATAACACGTTTAGATTTACTTGTGTTTGATAGTCTGTGTGCTTGTGTGTTTTCCACTCCTGGTGCAGGTTGAAGAGTCAGCAGTGATCGGAGTAAGTGGTTATGTAGAATATCTTCGTGAGCAAGAAGTATCGGAGAGGTGGTTCCGGTACAATCCCCGCCTCACCTGCATCTACTGCGCCAAATCCTTCAACCAGAAGGGCAGCCTGGACCGCCATATGCGCCTGCACATGGGGATCACACCTTTTGTCTGCCGTATGTGTGGCAAGAAGTATACCCGCAAAGATCAGCTGGAGTATCACATCCGCAAGCACACAGGCAACAAACCCTTCCACTGTCACGTTTGTGGCAAAAGCTTCCCTTTCCAGGCCATCCTGAACCAGCACTTTCGCAAGAATCACCCGGGCTGCATGCCTCTGGAGGGGCCTCATAGCATCTCCCCTGAGACAACAGTCACATCACGGGGACAGGCGGAGGAAGAATCACCCCCACAGGAAGAGACAGTTGCCACGGGGGAGACTGCACAGGGATCTGTATCCACCACTGGGCCAGACTGAAAGATGGCAGGGGAAAGGGGGAGGGACCTCTGCCCCCTTCTGGGCCATAAGCAGCCAGCATCTGGGCCAAGGGCTGGTTCTTAGATTCACAAAATGCCGCATCGCTAGACAGGAAGAAGCTCCGAAGATGTTGCCAAACTAGAGGATTGACAAAGTACACAAGAACCCTCAAGGCACTTCCCTTCCCTTCCCCCACTTCACACCTCAGAAAATAATTAAGCAAAACAGCTTTCTGATTCAGGGATCAACAGCTTTGGTTTGTTAATTTTTTTAAGAAAAATTTTTTAAGAAAATCCAGGATAAACTGTCATTTAGTTACCAACCATGGTTTCAGCTCTGTGAATTGATCCAGGTGACTGACCTTGGTGGCTGTAATGCCCCAGCTCCAACAAGCACAGCCTCTGTCATCTGGATCAGCTGCAGGAGAGGAGGAGGAGAAGGTGGTAAGGACAAGGCCTTGCTCCTCTACCTCTCCTGCCAGTTATTACTGTTACCACAGTCAAAGAAAAAGAATAGTTCTGGTGGTCCTTATTGTTCTCAAGTTTCTTTTCAGCAGAATGTGATCGGGGGTTTTCTGTTTGCCCCATCCAGGCAACTGACTTCTTGCCCGACTGCTTCATGTAGGCAACCTCTTGCAGCAGTATTCTAGTAGGCAATACAACTATAAGCACCATAGGCTACCAAAAGTTAAGTTAGCAGCTGTGAGGTTTGCATTAGACTATGCTGCATTTGGGGGATTAGGTGTATGGTGAGGGAGATGGGGAGGAGAGGGAAACTTTGTGTGTCTGTAAATGTGGACTAGCACAGTATCACACTGCAACTTCTTGACTGAGGTGGGGGGCACACGACAGTGCTTTATACATCTCTAAGCACTAGGCAGTGGCTCCGGCCCAAATAGATTACTGAGCTGGAGGCTGACCACCAAAGTCTTGTCAAGTCTCTTTGGCTCCTGGTCTTACATAACAGCAATATTGTACATCAGAAATGTCACTTCCCAGTGAAATGGTGCTGGGTTGTGTTTTTAAATCCATATATCTCCATGTTTGATAAGTTTGATAAATTTTATATGAAGTTTTAAAAAAATTTTTGTGTTACAACAGCATTGTGGTTCAGGAAATATAAAGCTATTATTCCTATTGCAACCATAATTCAATTTCCCTCCTACAAATATAATAGCTTATATTCCCTGCTTTTTTGAAGAACCTCACTAATTCCTATGTCTCCAGTCTGCCAATTCACAAAAACTCTTCAACAAATTAGTGTTCGTTTGAGAGTATTGCTTTTTAGGTAGTACACAACAGGGCATTTACCGCAGAGCATCATCATGAATGTTCAAAATGAAGCCCCATTTGTTGCAGCAAATGAACAAAGGGTCAGTTTTGATCATGTTTGTTCTGTTGTTCGTTCTCAAGATTTAGCAATATTCACTGGGCCTCTTTGGCATTTTTAGGTATTATTCAGGTTTTCTCAAGTTAAAAATCACGGAGAGAGCTAACCAGATCTGCATATCCCCTGCACTGGATGGGGAGGGGAAAAAATTAGGCTTGTGCCTATAGTAGGGTTTTTTTGAATACTAAGGCATGCAGGTAAGTAGCAGATAACTGCTTTCAGACCCAAGTGCAAATACAAGAGAAAAATCTCTGGCCTCCCACATTGTTGGAAAGATTACTAGTTTTTTGTTGAGTTTTGCTTTAAAGTATTCAAAATCTGCAGTGGTTTAAGAGATTGCTTTGGTGCAGAGGTACATGAAAGTGAAAAAATAACTTACTGGGTGTTAGTCATGCTAGTGAAGGTGAACTGATTAAGAGCACACTGGTCAGGCCCTCCCCTTCTCAGAACGTTTTGTGAGCTATGGAAAAGTAGGCAAAGAAGAAGGATATTTTTCTGAAAACAGGAAGTTGGAGTGCAAAGGGTGGCTATTAAAAAGTAAATTAAGTGTGTTATTTGTTCATTAAATTATGAGTGCCCTACTGTATTCCCTCCTCAAAGAGAAATCGTTGCATTTTTTGGAGGGGCCCAGGAAGGCACAGTTTCTTCAAGTGGTGTGATGCTATCATGTAATGAGAACCTGCCCGTAAAGGGGAAAACCTGCTTCAGAGATTGCTCAGGAGCAGGTTGTTCCTTTTCAGGAGCTGCTTTTTGTTTTTAGAACTATGGACTGTGGCATCCGCTGTTGAGTGGGGCAGCAGTGTAACATGGCAAGACCTCTCTTCAGTGGCCATCTGAAGACTATCAGTGTTTCATGGCCAAGCCACCAGGGACTTTAGGTTAGACTGAAACCCTTAGAAGAGTTTTTCATCAGTCACTGATTGATATAAGAGGTATTTGGACAGATTTTGCCATATTTGAGTGGGAGGGAAAGCGGGGAGAAGTCCAGAAGATGCTGCTTTAGACATAGCTTTTAAACCTACCAAAAAAGGAAGAAGAAAATTTAAATCTATTCTGCTCATAAGAGAAAATGTGCCGGGAAATAGTTGCTTTCTTAGTTACTTAGACAATTTTAAATGAGGAAGTATAGCTTTTATACCATTACCAAACTGTAAAGATGAAGTTAAGTAACTGCTATAAAAGAAGAAGTTCTCCTAGCCAATGTCGTTAATTCCATGCAGGTATAGCAACAAAGAGCTCCAATAAAGTATGGACGTTATTCGTATAGGAAGACCATGAGTGTGTGGTGAGGGTTAGTCTCTTTTTTCCTTTATTTGACTTTTCACAGGTTTTTACTGTGTTGATACTGTGAGTAGAGGAAAATCCCAATTATCCAGGACCTAGCAGCACAATTCTCAGTGCTGGTTCTTTCCTCTTAGTTGGTCTAGCCAGAACCATAACACTCATGAAATCCTTGCCTAAGCTAGCTTTAAAGCAAAATAAGGCTTGGGAGAGCAGGCTTTTTTTTTTTTTTAACCTTTCCTTAGAAAAGATTTACTCTTTATAGAACTTCCCAAAATTCTTATTCAGGTCTCACTGTGAGATTGTCCTAGTTCATAGTTAAAGTCACTGTAAGGTCATTAGAATAGGGATTAGTAATATTCTTTCTACATTTGCTGAATGAGTGTGTGTGTGTGTGTGTGTGTGTGTGTGTGTGTGTATGAAGAATGCCTCTTAAATGTCCAAAATGGACTCTTTATTTGACTTAATTTGAACTGAACCACTGACAGCCAAATTTGAACCTCCGGATGTGTCCCCTGGGAAAATGAAACTGGGTTGGCACTAAGGGCTAAATTTTTTTTAAAAAATCATTTAACTGATACTAGTGTAACTTTGTCAGTTTTGTGTAAAATGATGGGCACTAGGTATGATCTCATTTCGTGGTCAGTAAGTGGTACTTTAGCAAAGAAGCTGCCTCTGTTCTCAGCAAGAAAACAAAAGATGACAACTGTCATCTCTTTATATTCTGAGATGGAACTTTCATTCTACTGAACTCTTACCCACCACCTGAATGAAAGTATAAATATACTATCTAAGTGTACAGTTATATTTTAATTGGGCACAAAGACTAATGCTTTATTCTCTCTACTCAAAAGACTCTAATGTTTTGTTTTCTCTTTACTCAGAATCAATATTTACCTCTGACCTCAGTTGAATTTATCATGTCTTGAGTTTCATTTGGTGTACATCATAAACCTTCCAAGACCAACTCATCAAAGGGGTGAGTTATGTCTCTTAATCTTCTAGGAGAAGCTAGGAGAGGATTGGAGAGAAAAGGAGGTAGATGGAGAAAGGCTTTTTTGTTTATTTTTAATTTTGTTTTGATTACTAGTATCTTCCCTGCTTTTGTGAAATGGGGTTTTCCAAAGATGGTATTTTCAGTAAAACTAAACATTTTCTCTTTATGGCAGTAGTTGAAAACTAGAATGCATTGGTTGGTAGTGCTCTGATAGGAGGGAGAATAATATGGTAATAAAGTTGTGTAACTGCTGAAAGCTTCAGTCTCTGGCTAGAGCAACTTTGATTAAGAATTCCGTTACTTTCTTATCACAGTATAAAGGCCACATTTTGATTAGGCAACAAGTTTGAAGATGTTATTTAAGAAATGCATAGGTGGGAAAAGGAGGCTTGGCTTGAAAAGAATTTATGAGGTATGGAAGATGCAGTGGCCATCATATCACCTTCATTGGAACCTGCTTACCAAATCCTCCTTTCAACTGAGTTGAATCTATTTACAATTATAAAATGCATTTAATTTATTTGTGCACCATATTGTAAAAAGACTAGCCTCTGCCACTTCAAAGATTGGAAGAGAGTGAAAAGTGCTGAAAGATGTATTTTCCTGGGGCATTCTGGGTTTGGAAAAACAGCTACATTTTAATCAATGACTGAGTCAGGGAAGTGAAGGCAAAACCATTAGCAAAGTACTTCCCCTGGAGCTATGGTTTGGTTTGAAAGAATTCTCCCAAGATTTACCATTGCTGCTATTTTGTCTCTAAAATAGAGGTTGGGGAGTTTGAGCTACACAGCAATAAATCACCAGTTCCTTTAAAAGGTTCTTTTTTCTTGGTCTCTCTTACAGACTCCTTTCTCTCTTTACCTGTTTTGTACTGCTTCCTCTAGATACTAAGGTCTTTGGCAGGGGGAACCCCACAGAATTGAACCTTCTGATTTGCCTCTCTCTTGAAGTTATGGTAATTCATTGATTAGTAACAGGCATGATAACATGGCTCTCTTAAAGTAGTTTCCATATAATGTAAGGTAAAGGTAAGCCTTAAAACCTTTTAAAAATAACCACCAAAGTAGAAAGGTATGTGCCTGTATATGTGTATATATGTATGTATATACACACACACATACCCCTTATTGCTTTTGTGAGATTATGTACCTGAAGTTCTTGTGAATTTACTGGAAGCAGACAGCAGAGTCAGTCCTGCTGGAAAAGTGTGTTTGGACTGTAATACTAAGTACTTTTTTTTTCAAAGGCCACCATCCCCTTTCTCTGGTATTAGCATTTTCCCCAAATAAACATAGTCTGTTTCAATTGAAATAACTGAAAGTTAAGCCACATTTCTTCATAATTCTGTATGTGTGAGAATGTGTGTGTGAGTGTATGTTTAAATACTTAATTGTTAAGGATTGTTGAATTTTAAGTTTCTCTTAGAATCACCCTTCTTCCAACTGTGAACAAGTTACTGTCTTATAATTTATTTCTTTCATGAATGTATGTTTGTCCATCATCTGTTTCATTGTGAATAGTGGTTCTCAGTGTTCTGGTAGCTTCTGTACACTAGGAGTGGCTGCACTTAGACATGGAGAGATATTGGAAATAGAATATTATGAGAAATAGAAATCCTTGGTGGGGAAAGTTTTCTTGTCCATCCTTCAAGGTTATATGTAGAGTCTTGAGTTAAAGGAATGTATATGGGCAAGATTCTCTGAGCTATACTGATATGTTCTTATGTATTTGTTACTCACTCTGTGAATTTAGCAGGTTTAGCTCAAAATATAGGCAAGACCCCTAGTTTTGTATAGTGCATATCTTGATTTAGCATTTTTTCTTGAGAATGCCTTCTTCCAGGATAGAGATTTGTGGGCCTATTCTGTATATCCAGTGAACACTCTTAATCCTCCCCTATTGAATAGGCATTTGTGTATAAGACTCCAGAATATTTATTCAAAGTTAAGTCACTGTGGAATCTACTCTGGTGCAAGAGCAATTATATTTATATAGGAAGAGAGCTTATACAGTGTTGCATTTCAGGGTTACCTAGGTTTTTATCCTCCTTAAAGAAATTAGGTTAGACAAAACCAATTGATAACCAAAATCTATCCTCCTTTGGGGGCTTCCCTTCAAAAGAAAACTAGTTTCAAGGATAATAACTTTCTTTAATCACAAATTTTCAACCTTTAAGATTTAAAAACCCTAATTTTAATCTCATTTATCTGTTTGGTTTTCCAAAATAATTTTGTAAACTTATTCTTTCCTTACTTTCTCTTTCAAGTCATCATTTTTTCCTTCTTTTTGCTTTCTCATTTTCCCCCCTTAACTTTCTTGTTCATCTGACAGCTTTTCTTTTGACCTTTTATGTAATTTCAGTGAGTGGTCTGAATTCACTTACATATGATGGACCAGTGACTTATCCCAGGCAGCCTTCTGCACATACCTAGGAACATCTGAATGGGTGCACTCCAGAGAGGTGGGATTTACCCACAAGGATAGATGAGACTGAATCTTGGGAGATACTCTTAAAGCAGCATAGTCAACTTTATTGTCAAGATAGAAGGTCAGTTTTTAAGTTGTTATTATTAATAACTAGATAATTCAAAAACAATATCCTCTAATCACCAACTAGAAGAATTCTGGTGGTAGCATTTAGGAAAGATTTTGGAACCTCCTTTACGTCTCTGAATACACTGCCTGCCTCTCTGCCCCCCCCAACCCCCCCTTCACAAAGGCACCCTTTTTGACTGGAGCAACTGAGGTCTTGAAAGGAGTTCAGAACTCAGCCGTGCTGAGTGTGATCTATTGTTGCATGTGATTTGAAGTGGTAGTGGTTGGATACTTCAGCAAAACAAGCTTGAGAAACCTAGCTGCCTTGTAGCCCTCATGTAGGAAAGCCAGTGATTACCAAACTGGTTTTTCATTCCTTCATCACATTGAGGAATTTAAGCATATACCAGGCTACTGCCCTCAGAGCTCCAGTTTCAGGCATTCCAAAGCATATATACAAATAGTTTTTTGCAAAAATTAGGATACCATCTGGATTTGTGTGACTCTCTGTCAGGCAAGTCATTCTGTTGAACTCCAGGCGGCAATAAGCCTTCCCAAGGCTAGAAGTTGATCCACTCTGTAGCAGCAATGCAAGTTTCGTTGCTTGTAGCACAAAGTTGTTCATCTTCAAAGAAGGCAAAGAAAACCTAGACCGATTTTTGGTGCTGGTGTTGATTTGGTGAAATTCTTCGACATTAAACCCCACTAACAGAGCCATAGACAGCCTTTGAAGAAGTCAGGTCACCTGAAATCCACTGATTCAGGTGAGAGTCAGAAAACAGGCTTCTTTTGGAAAGAATGCCTGGCTCCATCCCAATGTCCAAAACCACTCCCTGAGATACCTATATCAAGAAGGGTTTCCATGCAACCCCTAAATCAGCCTGCACAGAGCCCACAGGGTGAACTTAATCACATACCCCTGATTCAGATAGCCACTGTTCATATCTCTCAAGGGTAATATATCATTTCCCCCATTCTAGTGACAGATGCTAACACCTCATGTGAAAGCTGTGGCACAGTGGGATGAGATGGAATAGTTCAGTATCACAATGATCTAATTCAATGGAATTTAAATCTTGGGGCCCATACTGAGACCTAATTTAAGGGCATGTAATAAAACATCAGTTTTTTTGAGTCTACCTCTTTCTTATTAAAGAAACAAAGTCCATTTAGTATAATTGTGCTACAAGAGGCTGGTGGCTCAGACTGTTAAATTTGTCACACTGAGATTAAAGAATTGGTCATGGTAGAAGCTTTCTCATCTTTTGAGCCTTCTGTACCATGGCCTCTGAATCCATCTCAGGGAGCCAAAGTTGATTATTGAATTAAGAGGAGGGATGTTTATTGCTGGGAGCAAGCTTATGTACGTGACAGTTTACTGTACAATGGATTTATGGGGAATTAGGTAGCATCTTGGGATTTGCATAGATGTTAGTAGTTGAAAGTATGTTAGCGATTATAATTGGGAGCCTATGAAAGGGAGATGTGATCCAGATTCCACGTAATCACTTATCCTAAGGGATCAGAAATTACATTACAGAAAAATTACAAAAAAAACCTGTTCCACTACAAACCCTTTTTGATTGACAAACACAACCTCACCTTACTCTGCTTTTAAATCTATGCACTTTAAATGAAATTAAAGAAAATTTTACTCAGATAGCTTTGGAGGTTTCCTTAAAGAATACTTAGGCTTTAGGAAACTTCTGACCTTCCTCTGTACAGAGCAAAGATTATAGAATCCTAGACCCATAGCAGAAGCAGAATGACATCCTAGACAAGTTGTCATTTGAAGACAACTCTATTTGAAGCCCTCCAAGAATGAGGAACCCACTACCTCTCGAAACAGCCCATTCCACTTCTGGAAAAGATTGTTAGGAAATTCTTCCTTACATCAAGCCAAAATTTGCCTTTCTACAACTTTCACCCACTGGTATTTGTTCTGCACCCTGGGGCCAAGCAGAATAAGTTTTCCCTTTTCCACACAATTGGCCCTTCAAGTACTTGAAAACAACTGTCATACCGTCTGGAGTCTTCTTTTCTTCAGAGTAAACATTCCCAATTCCTTCAGTTGAGATGGCTGTGAGTTCCTTCATCCTCCTGATGACCCATTTCTGGATGTCCACCAACTTGCCGATGTTCTTCCTAAAATTCACTGCCCAGGATTGAGTATATTACTCCGCATAGTCTGATAGGGCAAAGTAAGGTGGGACTATGATCTCTTTTATTGGGCACACTGTCCTTTCATTGATGCAGTCTAGTGTTTGCGGCTGCCAGGTCACACTTGGTAAAGTACTTCAGTAGGTCCGTCAGGGTTTCATTGGTGTTGGTGAGTACTCCACCAATGCAGATTCCCCCCCAGACTTGTCTGTATGATTTTTTGTCCATACTGCCTCATATATCTTCAACCAAGGCTCTATGTACTTAATGATCTGGAAGCCCACTTTCTGGCTGATAATGCTTTGTGGGTCCCAGCTCCACACCTTATCTGTCCATATTTTATGCTTTGCTCTTGCTACATAGGATCATAGAGTTAGAGCTGGACAGAAACTTAGAAACCATCAAGTGCAACCTCTTTATTTTATAGAAGAGGAAACTGAGGCACAGAGAGTTTAAATGACTGTCCCAGGATTACAAAGCTACTAAGTGTCTGAGGGATTTAAATTCAGGTCTTTCTGGATTCCAAGGCCAGCACTCTGTCAACTGTTCTTCACTGTCTCATGACCAATCCACCTCTTTAATCCTTTCCTGTACATCCTTAAAAATTTATTTATGCCACTTTTTGCATACTCATAGTTGGTAATGTGCTGTTGTCTACTGAAGCCTCACACTGTGCTTTCAGGACCCAAAACTCTGAAATCCTTTTTATGTGAACTATTGTCTCACTGTCTGCGTAAGCAGTTGAGTTTTTGAACCCAAGATTCTCCCAACAGATAATAAATACATAGTTAATCCATCCCCTCTTGTATGGACAGTTCAAGACCACTTGGTCCATCCTTGACATCTGCATTTCTCTTACAAGTCTTCCGATTGCAGGACTTAATAAAAACTTATTTCTTTTCCCCTACCCTCATGTAACCTTCATGGCACCTGCCAGGCTGTGTGTGAGCTGGAGTACATTGTCATGGTGTTATTGAGTACAAAAGTGACTGGAGGAGTCTTTGGGCTGGTGAAACAGTTTTTCTCCAAGAAGTTGGTCATTCTCAATAGCCTTAGGTTACTTTATATCTCTTAGGTTGTTATTGCCACAGATTCAGGTCACCCATTTGCTAGGTCTTACAGTGAATGAATGATTGCTCCAAAGTCAGCCCTGGCAAAAGTTAGCGGGTGGGGACTTTTGAACTGTAATATCATGGCTTTCTTGTTCCATTACTTAACATTGAAAAACCTAATAAATGTTGGTACGGTAGTATCAGTTGATAACTGTTTTAGATTAGGGAAGGAGCTGACAAGACAATGGGACTGATTTCAGAAGCCAACAATAATATACCTCAGGCTGATTTGGATGTTTTCCAACCTTAGAACATCCTCCTGTATATGACGTGTAGCTTTGTTATGCAAGGTGAGCCAGAGTTACTACAGGGGGTGGAAAATGTGGTCTGTCAGCACACACTAATTTGAGACTTTAATGACATTTGTAGTGTTCAAGCAGGTGAGAGTAAGTGCTGTGGCCTGTTAAGCTTGTGTGGCTCTTCCCTCTGATCTGTAGGTTCCCTAACAGAAGCATGTTTTATGATAACTCCCTTTGGAATGTGGAGCTCTCTTTTACTGATCTCCGATTTAGAACCTTTTTCTTTCCCCAAATGTTTATGCTAAGAAATGAACAGGTTCCTCTGAATTTCATATTTTTCATATGGGAAATGCACAGCACAGTTTTATATGAATTTTAATCCTTAAACATTAGCATGTGATGTCAGGCCCATTTAGACAAAAACAGATCACTGAAATTTAGAATTCTTAAATAGATCTTGAATAGATTTAAAGCATAATTCCAAGGCACCACATGGTAATAGTCAGACAATCACTCTCTTTAATAGAAAAGGTATATTAAAGAAAATAGGAGCAAAATTGGAACTCTGGTCTAGCATGGTAGATCACCGCAATTTAATAATCTTTCTCCTTAAAGAAAGATTTTGAGACAGTCATTTCCTGTGCCTTTATATACTAACTTCTCCAGTAATTACAGTCTGAGGAGAGAATTGCTTCCTGTCAAGTCCTGGATTAATGCATACAAAGGAAAGGAAAAGAGGATTCTTGAAAATCCAAGGCCTCGTCTTGGGGTAAGGAGAGGGGAGAGATGGGGAGAAAATTTGGAACTCAAAATCTTACGGAAGTGAATGTTGAAAACTACAGATAAATAAATACATTTATTATTTAAAAAGAAAAGAAAATCCAAGGCCTTTGATTATGTCATGATTCACTAACATTTTATTGATGGGGAAAAGGAGGTTCTGGAGTTCATGATTTGAGAAGCTGGCTGAGAGATACTTAAAGTAGTTTAAGCTTCACATCTAATTGGATTTTTAAAGAAGGGGAAATGTTATACCTTTATCTACTGTAATATGAACCACTTATCTCAGAGCCTACCCTTTGTGACAGAGAAAACCCATAAAGATCACCTGGAGGAATAATTCTTACTGTGAAAGCTCATTCTTTCGCCTTCCCTTCTTCCCCCTAGATGGAGCCATTGTGTGATTTCATTCAATAGAGGTTCCCATTTTAAATAGCAGTAGATTTTGTAGTTTGGTACTGTGAATGAGATAATAGAATAAAAAGAAAGGGGACCCTGAAAAGACCCCCAGATCTTTATTCTTCCTCACTTAGCTTTTCTTAGGGGCAAAAGTCTGAAAGTTCTAAGCCAATTAAAAATAGATTCAGTGAGTAAGGTTAGGGTTTCTGCTTTCATCTTCACCTGGAGAAAATTTTTGTAAGTTCATTAACTAGACTTTTAATAGACATAACAATTACAAAGCAGAACATAGTGTCCAAAAGAGCCACTGTAAAAACAAAGTTACAGAGGGAGAATTATTTTAAATAAGTGGCCCCTTGAAGCCAGTGACGCCAAGTTGAGGGAAATCACTGAGAAATGTGACCAACATCTCTCTTTAGAAAAGACAAGGCAGTCACATAGCAAAAATACCTAAAATTTATATGGTATTCCTAATTTTATTTTTACAAAAATAACTTTAAATCATGTAACTTGTATTAAAACAGTCAGCCTGTTTTCTTTCTTTCTCTTTCTTTTTTGAAAACTGGCCAAACTTAAAATAACACTAATGTAATTCAGTATAATTCAATTGTTTATGCACATTCATTTGAATACAGATTGATATATTAAAGATAGCGTCTACAAAGGAATTCATGGTTATTTTGATTATTTTCTTAGATAATATCTATCTTTTTTTCATAAGTATATGTTTATAAATATATTTACTCATCTACTGTGATCTTGGTAACAGAATAGTTTCATTTAGTTATGTCAAAGATAAATTCTAATTCTGGACAAAGAGAGCTTTTTTATTGCTTTGGTTGTATTTTGGCCAAGAAGATGTTTCTTTGCACTTTCTATTTATAAAGAAGCTATATAGCACATTGTAGCCACTTAATACAGCTGTTCCCTTGAGATGGGATATAGGTGTTAAAATAAGGTGCATGTTAAAAACTAGGGGAAATAGGAAAGGGACTTCAATAGAACCTAGCCTGAGTCTACCTGGGATGGGATTGGGGGTAATACAAAAGTTAGGTTATGAAAAACTCTAGGAATCAGTCTGATAGGGCTGTGAGGTAGCCAGCCACCCAGTAGGATGTGTGGCTGTGGGTGTTTTTGTGTGTCTCTAAGAGAGGTGTTCAGTTGAGGCACAGAAGTAACTGCAGATTCTTCTACCTCCCATTCAGAAATAAACATGTACCCAGTTGCCCAGTTGCCACTGGGTAGAAGCTGGATGCATTAGCTATGGCCTGCCTCATCCTCTGTTCAGCTTTACCCTGCCTCATCCTCTGTTCAGCTTTACCCTTCTACCTCCAAGCACTAACTAAAGGGAATGTGCAGCATCCAAGAGCAAAGAAGAACCAGGCCCACATTGGACAGGCTGAAATGTCTGATATTATCTTTACTAGGCTTATGTTTTTATTAATTTTCCAAATCAAATCCATTTCAAAGCACTTAATAACCTGGTTTAATATTTTATCTATAAGCTTTCATTTGGCAGGAGTAGAATCACTTTTTCAAAGAGTAATAGAATAAGATAATCTCAAAAGTCTATTCAGATCCAAAATTCTTGTTTTAACTACTGTTTGTAAAGTGTTAGGAGGGTAACACCCCTTGAGTTATTGGTGTGTCTGCCTGTATTTGTATGGGGAGTTAAGGTGTGAATGTGGATGCTTACATAAAATGATTTTAAGACCTTCCTTTTCAGATCATCCATTTTGTTTTTATTCATTTCTAAGACTGCCCTTGGTCCCCAGTCCATTAATTTCTGACTAGACAGGGCCAAAACTCAGAGGCCAGTCCTTTACATGTGTGTCTGAGAAACTCCTTCATGCCTTCCCATGCTGTTACTGCTATAAGAGTCTTATGTATTTCTTGGGAATATTTGTGGACGTCAAAAAACTCAATTTCAGCAGTGAAATATCACAGTAAAGACTTCCTAGTCTAGTTAGCTGGCAAGCTGAGACCAATACCCAGATTTCCTGCCTGTGGTCAGTGTTTTTTTCCACTATTATCACATTATCTGTTCATTCCCAGATGGACAGCAATTGTGTTGTACAAAGATAATTTCTTACTTGGCATGGAAGTTCACCTCAGTATCTCTTAGGGTGCAGTTACACACAAACCAGCTAACACCTTGGCATCTTTATTAGGGCTTGTTGACACATCAAAACTGTTAACCTGGCAAAGTAGAACCTTCAGAGTTTAGTGATGATGCATGGGCCTGAAAATCCAGGTTTCATGGGAGCTAACTTCTTTAAAATTATGCTTCACTCAGTTGACATTGTTGGGGAAAGATATTCGTGTTGTTGGCTGGGAAGGGGACTGAATGGCAGCCCAAAACCCTCAAATTCTTCTAGTCTGGAGGAATTTTACCTCAGGGTTGTTGTGACTTCCAGAATTCAAGGGTTAAATTTGAAACCAATATATACTTTAAAAAAAAAAAGTTAATGGTCTAGACTGTTTAAGTGAAATCTAGACAAGGTGATAAAATATAAATTTTCCCTAAATATAATTATTTAGGATCCAATCTCTGATCATTTTTATTTATATGGTATGAAATAGTCTTATTGGCCATTCATAGCTAAAACAACCTTCAGACAGGAAATGAAGTCTTTAACACAAATTTATCCAAGATTTTAAAAAAAATCTTAAATTTAAAAAAATTATTCAAAATACCAAAAAATATCAAAATCTACATGTTTGGTTTTTTTTTTTTTTTAATTTGGATGAACAAGCAAACAAACAAAAAAAAACCACATGTAGTCTTTGAATCTAGTTGTTGGGAGGTACTAAGCAGATTTTCTTCTTTGAGTAATTTCTAACCTTAAACTTAATCAAAACAAGGCCACCACTTTACCTTTAAAATATTAATAGAGCTGATGAAGTCGGGAGCTGTGTATTTTTAATGCTTTCTACATTTTAATGATAAAGCTTTGGCCGGCTCTCTGTTATTAAGGTGCTACAGACTGTGACTAAACTAGTGGCTAAAAGTGGGGAAGGGAATGAACCAATTTCAAAGATGGGCTTCTGGTCTATGTAGTAGTTGGCAGGTCAGGACAAGTAGCCTTTCAGATGGCTTTAAATAGTGATGCTGACATTATTGGGCATGTAAAGGTCAAAATAATGACAAACCCAAGCTTCTACCCAAATACATTATGAATATCTTAGGAAAGCAAAGGTGAATGGAATCTTGGGAATTCATTTACCATGAATGCTTGTTATCTTTTTCTTTCTTTAGAGTAGTTTTCAATTTCTAAGCCATGGTAATATCCTGGACTCAGGAATGAACTCCTGCTTAGGAATATCCTTTTATTTGATTTTTTTCATCCATCAGAGAAGAATTCTCTTTTGTTCTGGTGCTGCCCATATATACGAGGCAAGGTTTTTTCTAAGTCAATTTTTTTTTTCTGCATATGAAGCCAAAGTTAGCAATGCCCAAGTATTTCTAGTAAAGCATGTTAAACCCATGGAACTGGAGGGAGAATATAGTCACCCTACCTCTCTTTGATGTCTCTCTTCCATGTGTCTTGGATTAACACTTGTTTTTAGAGGTTTTTAAAAATTATTATTATGGAGCCAACCTAGACAATTTTTTCATGGTTAATGATGGGGAGTCATCTCTCTTTTTTTCCTTTCTTTTTCTTTTTTTTAATTTGACTGATCTAAGGCTACTTTGATGCATGGCCATTAATTGTGAAGATGAAGCTTACCTGATTCATCATCATTGATTGGCAGATGATGAAATGGGCAATCTGTGGATAAATGTATCAAAGTAATTCTGGAAAGAGATGAAGTCATTCTGTGTCCACTTTTGTGTGTCTGTACCCATTCTTATTTCTCATTTTTCTATCCTTCCTCCCTAAAAAATGCATAAGACTTCAAAACTTGTCTCTTCTGCAGCA
This sequence comes from Vombatus ursinus, assembly GCF_900497805.2. Lineage (NCBI taxonomy): Eukaryota > Metazoa > Chordata > Mammalia > Diprotodontia > Vombatidae > Vombatus > Vombatus ursinus. Next base: position 12,818,791 of record NW_020954567.1, read on the forward strand.
CATCTTGATCAGTAGTATGGACTGTAACTCTAACTGCTCTTATGATAAAAGCCAAGATACCTAGAAGTTGTCATGTGTGCAGCTAGGCAGGTAGGCATTTGCTCGAGGCAGTTATTGGCTAACAGAAAAGGCACAAAAATATTTCTCTGTCATTTCAGGTTTCTTTCCTCTTTGGTGTATTTGTGCTGGGAGGGAAGAATGGTGAATAGGCAACTAGAAAGAAAGAGAGTGACTTACGTAATATAAATTAAACTGTATAAGCCAAGCTGAGTAGGGAGGGTAGATCCAGGTAACTTTGACTATTTGTCTCTTAGCTTGACTTTTAAATGAAATTGCAGTCAAAATGAGGCCTTCATTGTTCACTGGAGTTATTGAACGAAATGCACTGGCCAATGCCTGGGTGTTTTAAGTATTCAACAAGGAATCTGAAATAGCTCCTTTCGGTATGTCTGTTCTAGAATACAAAAGACCTAACCCATTAGTTCCTAAATGAGGAGCTCTGACAGCCCTGTATTAAATCTTCGAGGGAATTATATCTTCAATTACCTGGAAATCTTGTTTCTGTTTTGTCTACCATCATCCCTGATTCTCAATATTTTGTAGAACCAGAGTATTAAAAAGGTTGATACTTCCTGTCACCCACCACTACCCAAATACACAGAGAATCCAAGAATGAGGTTTGTAATCAACCAAAAAAGGAAGAAAGTACCCATGAACCATTGATCTAAAATAATAGCTGCCACAGCTCTTCCCACTTAGCCATTCTTAATTCCAGTCCAAGTGTTCAAGGGTACTAATCTCTTGCCTCAGAGAATAAATTGAGCACACTGCATTTGTCACAACAAATAACTTGAAGTTTAGTGTGTCTGGGAAGCAATAGCAACTGGTTATGGTGGGTGGGAAGGAGTTTGAGGTAGAAGTCTAGTCAGCATCAGGTTAAAACTTTTTGATAACATAGCAGTTCCTTCGTATTTGCTGAGTTGATAAGTGTTGTGGTCTCATAATACCATTTGTAGAAAAGGCCTTCTTCTTCTTGGGGTGATGGGCCTATGCTTTCTGTCACTGGGTCATAACTGTTTGGCAATTCTACTGTCATTGGGACTTAACGTTCAGGCTAACTTAACATTAAGGCTAAGATTTTAAGGCCATCGGATGGGCCAAATGGCACCTTAGAAGCCAGCTCACCCCTTCATTTTGAAACTGAGGCCCAGAGAGATTAGGCAGTTTCTGTAGTGCCCCATGTATAAGCAGTGACAGAGCCTTAGACTCCAAATCCAGCACTCGTTCCGCTGTCCCACATGCCTCCCTTTGGCAGGGTTTTCACACTGAGGCAGAATCTGTGGATTACTGTGAAGCTTCACTCCCTTTTTATGCTCCTCTTAGCCGCACTGGATTAATGTGTTTTATTCTGGGAGACGGGAGCATACGGGGAAGGGAAAAGAAGAGTTTCCACCTTGCACTTGAAGCAAGAGAGGAATCAAATTCCGTCTTGGCAAAGTAACTGTAAACCTTGGACAGATTCCCCCGGCCTCCTGGGGTTGCATGCTGCTTCTCCTTGACCCTCTAGAAGACGTGTCTTTAGACAGCTAACAAGACAACTTTAGAGATTCCATCTCATGAGGCGCTAGAGATGGGAGGGAGGTTATTTCTTTTCCTAATCCATTGACTTTTCAGCTGGCTAAGGGATTTTTTTCCCCCCCAGGGTGCTACTAGCCAGTCCTTTTCACCCCATTACTATCCATCTGAGCCTCTAGATAAGACAACAGGAATTGTGAATTGGGGAGGTTGGGTCTGGCATACTTCTAGCCTTCAGAGAATGTCAGAAAAGTTTTTCTCCTCCTTTACTAATACACAAAATTAGTACTTTAAATTTGGGAATTTCAGCTGAAGTCAGTGAAGGGGAGGAGTTGATTAAAATAGCCCTTGTACTTGTCGTCTCATAATTTTAGTGGGAAGTCTGCCTTTGCTGGTGGGAAGGCTTTGAGGGTAAGATGAGGGAAAAACTAATGTAGCAAATATTTAGCTTCTTTCAGGTGATTACAATCTGAAAGAAGTCTATCCAAACTGTTCTCTATGGTGCTTTTTCTTATGTGATGGGAGTTGTCCCATCTCTCCCTCATCATCCCTGGGCACTGTGCCTTCCCACTGGCCTCTATGAAAACAAATCATACTAAACTCAGATGCCAGGCTTCTTCACATTTCCCTTCTTCACCTCAGGCTTTTCACTTCTGCACAAAGCTGGGGATGTAGCATTTTCCTTCCATTTGGAAAGCGCTTTGGTTTTCCTAAGAAGTGAAGTATCAAATTGAAAACGGCCAGGTTACGTTCTGGTAGTAACTAAAGGAATTGGGGGGGGACACACAAGAAATTCCCTTTTTCCAATCTTAACAATGATACTGCCCCCACGTCGCCCTGTGAGTTTGTAGGTTACCATAGCATTCCTAAGCAGCATACAGGCTTAGCTAATATTGCAAGTGGTTTTTCCTCATAAATTAGCCAAGAAGGATTCACACTGAAACAGACAATCAGTTTCTAAAATATCCCCTAAAAGGGAGAACATGATAGACTATATTTATCAATTAGAATGTTTACCAGTCTCTTTTTCCCTTCTGAAAAATTAACATTTGAGGTTATGTCCTTCTCCTGGAGCAATTACTCCATTTAAAAAGATGCATCAGGAAAATAAATGGCCCAGTACTGCTTTTCCTCTTCTCTGTTACTGCTGAGGCTGAGGAACTGGGCATTTGCATCTTAGGTTGAAAAGTAGTTGCTTAAAAAGTACGTTTTACTGTAATCTTAAACATATCTATCTATAGATATGAATACTGTAGGGTTATTTTTTCCCCCACCTTTTAACCATTATCACTTAAATGTAAACCACCCCTTCCTTACTGAAAAAAATGCACTTTAAATCTTACTGTGTGGTTGTTGCTGGCTTGGCAGCCAGGTCATTTTGGTAGGAGTTGAGGAGGGAGAGCTGTTGCCAGACTTTTTGCTGCTGCCATCACCTGGCAAATAAGTGCAGCTCTGCCTCCTGCCTCAGCAACCCCTCCCCACGAAGAGTAGATCAGATGGGATTGTGGAATGCATGAATTCAGAGATGTCTGTTTTTAAATGAGCCCCACCCCCAAAGAAAGAAAAAAACCCAAATGGGAAGAGGTCTCAAAACGTTAGTTCCCCCCCTCCATTCAGAAATTTGGGGTGAATTCCCAATCTTAGGGATTATTTTCACAGTTAGGAAAGTTTCCAACTGTATTAACTTCTACTTAATGTGGGGATGACTATTGAGGTCCTTTTGGTTTGAAGAGTTAGTGTTCACACTGAAGAATCAAGCGATCCAGGTGTGGTCCTACTCTGTTATTTCTAGATATCAGAATTATTCCCGTAGATTATTTAACAAGTTTTCTCGACACTCTCTTCCCTTAGACTCTTCTCTTCCCCAGATCACAGGATAATAGTTCTTGGTGGGGCTGCATGTCTCCTGGAGGGTAGCCCCAGGAACAGTGTTGTGGGGGGAGGGCACAGGGGTGGGCAAAAGACTGGGTTTGGGGCAAGGGGAAACAAAGAAAAGGTGAAGATACAGAACTATATTAACGTATTTAAAGCAGTTTAGCAAAAGCTTTCTCGTTGAACAGCTTTAAGAACAATGTGAATGGAAACTTAGCAACCTGGTTAGGAATCTTTGAAAATTCTATAAATGTATACTTGAAATTCTGTTTGTATAAAGAAAATGCATTTTCCTCTTTATTTTAACACTGTGTAAAAGAACATTATGCATGTGAGTGGTTTGAGAATTAAATGGTTTAATACTCTTATCCTGACCCCTCTTTTTTTGTATGTGGAAACAGCTTATTTTCAGTAATTTTGGATTTGGATGTGTGGTGGAAATATTGTGACTTCATGGATCCCCAGTTCCTTGGTCGTGTCTCCGGTCTTTTACAGAAGGGCAGTATAATCTTTCTGCTGCACTTTCTCACCTCCAGATGGTTTTGCAGCAACCCCACCAGTAGTAGGCAGTTTCTCCCTCCCCTTCTCAATGGTTTTTGAGGATGTAACCAAAGTAACCAAAAACAGGAATAGTCAACGTTTTATTTACTGGTATCCACAAACCACACTGGGGAGAGGTCCAGAAGACCAGGAGCACCTCAGTTCACACAAGGGTTGGATATTCTGCCCATGAAAATGATAGTATTGAGAGCAGCTTCCCTGATGAGAACCAGGAAAGGCCTGTTGGCCTTGAAGGTCACCCTGTTGAAGATGAGCGAACGACCAGAAATCACAACCGCAGTGCTTGCAGCAGCTTCACTACCTTCCTCATTTACCTGCCATGAGATAGGGGGAAAGACTGTCACATAAGCTGACACAAACAGGCAACAGTCCTTCCTGGCTGACTGTTTAAGCCCTTTAAAAATGCTGCTGGGTTTCCCATCAGGAAGCACATTGAGTCCTTGAAGGTGAAACTGCATGAATGGAGCGTAACTGCATTCATTACAGAAACACACCTGCCCTTCTAGTACAAAAAGCTGGGGTCAGTTGAAATCTCATCTTTTCTTCATTCATCAAGTGCTCACGACATGCAAAGCGATCCCACATCCCCAGGTCCAGAAATCTCAACCTAGCCTAAGACTGCCTTACATCAGTTCCATACAGCACTGGCAGCACCTGTCTGTTCTGACAGTGCTGTGATACTATGTTGTACTAGCTCTCACAGGAAGAATCTGGATGTAAACCGTCTGAGTGAACCATAATTTTGCTCTTGGGGCAATAAGGTCACAATTTCTCAAGTATCCACACAGAATGTGAAACCCCCAAGAAGAGGGAGTTAGCCGTCTACCCTGGTAAATAGTGAGGGAATTTCTGGAGGTAACACATTAGAGAGTGGATTTCTCAAAAAAAGTTTTGCCTGAGCCCACAAATACAATTTATGCTACTTGAGCAAGTTCTTTGTGTCCCCCTCCAAATGGAACTCTGCGCTCTTTGCTATATAACAGTTGGAGGTTATCATAGGTTTCCATGCCCCCCAATCAATTCACACTTCTTTACCATGGCTTTTGCAAGGCCAGGCTTTGTGAAAACAAATTGCAACAGAGTGTTTCATATTCTCGATGTTGGATACAAAGCCACATATAGAAACTAGAACAATGCTTAACTGGCAGATTTTTCAAGGCCTGCAAACAAGATGAGGCTCTATCGATTACTTCCCCAGAGATGAAGTTCTTGTTAGCTGTGGCCCTTAGGTTTCTAAGCTGACCCCACATCATGCTGGCTTCTCAGGGCCTCATAGAGGATCAGTTCTAGAGAACTAATATTATGGTTTAGTGGCCACAAGTGGCATAGAGTAAATTGGTCCTTCGATTTCTTCCAGTGATACTCCAAAGCCCCTAAGTGGTTCAGAAGAGGCTATCTGGGATCCTAGGAACAGAATTACCAGCATCAGTTCAGAACCCCTTCAGCTTTTGCTGATAAGAGCAAATTTCCCCATGGAGAACCCATATCAGCTCAATAGTGAGACAAATTTAAAACGTTTGGTCAGAAAAAAGGAACAGACGATGAAGCTTCTCTACAACAGACACTTTTTGCTTATATTTTACTCCTGATACATACCTTCAGCTTCCTATGATAATATCTGGCCCACTTGTGAGTACACTTAGCCAAATGACTAGATGAGCCTTTTAGGGCCATTCAAAATCAAAAGCAACACACTTGGAAACAGGACTTACAGTAATACAAATGTAGTATCATCCCTGACTCGAGCTGAGAACAGTGACCCAGTTAGAAGGTATTGGTAAGACATTTGGCTTCAAAAGGCCAGAGAACCATTTCCCATTTGAGGAGTGGTTTAGTCCTACTTAAGTCAATCTTTATGGCCCTGTTGTTTTTCAGTATCAGTCAACTACAGGCAATTCTTAATCTCCAGCAATGTGCCAGACACTTTTCTAGGTGAGGGATATGCAAAGACAAAAATGAAACATCCCTTGTCCTTAAGGCGTTTACATTCTATTGGTGAGAAGACAACATATAAATACATAACTGTATACAAAATCTGTATGTCAGGGGAAACAAGCCTTTCCTCAACTCACAAAAAGTAATTCAAGTTTTGAGTTTCTCTTCAGTGTTTATAAAAATGCAGCATCATGCTTTGCATACTTAAGTCATCATTTGGATTAAGGCAAACAAACAGCCTTGCCTCTCAATATTCACACCATTAGCTTCTGTTTAAAGATGGCTCCATGCCTTATGGTCATTCAGTGCCTTAGAACTTAAACACTTAAATGCTTGTTGATTGATTGACATATAAAAGAAATACAAATTTATTGGGAGGGGGGAGAAGGAAGCACTAGCAGCAAATGGTTTTTTGACCTTGAGCAGCATCTGTCAGGCAGGTTACTGCTCTTTGGTGGAAGGCTGCCAGAACTGAGATGTCATTTTATTTTTCACAGTATTGAAGGTTAGAGATCTATCACTTCCTCCCACTTGCTGTATTCAGAACTTGGCCACCTCTGTCAGCAATTTACAAATACTGATGATAAAGATTCCCTGCTTCTGGTTAAACTTTATTTGTAGGTTTAAAAAAGCATAGTAATGTGATTTTTGTTGAGTTCCCACTGGTTAAAAGCCATTATTGTAAGGGTTGCACATCTGGGAGGGGGTAGCCTGCTTTTTGATTGATCATTAGGATCAACCCTCTGTATAGAGGGAGTAGGTAGTTGCTTCCATTTTACTATCTGAGCAGCACCTAATCCTGATGGAGATGGGATCTGAACCCCTAAAAGGAAAAGACCATGTCTTTGGGATCTGGAACCCACAAAGGAAAAGCCCTGGACTTTCCCATCTGGCAAAATCTCTGGCATTCACCTGAGGCTATGATCCCATCAACTGGCCTTTCATTATGGCTTAGGCCCAATCTCCCAATTCTCTGTTACCCTTAATCTAGCCTAGCCCTCCATTATTTATCGTCCTGTGTCCCCCCCCACTACTTCCCACCTTTAAGGCGTTCTGTTACCTCACAGTCACCCCAGCTTACTGGCCACTCCCATCCAGATCCTCCTTAGACCCCCTCATCTAGCCACCTCAGACTACTTGGCCACTCCTAGATCCCTCCCACAGTCTTTCTGAATATAAGGTCCATCGCAGGCCTCCATTAAGGTGCTCAGAATCTTAAGATCTGGCCTGCTTGCATTAGTGAAACAAATATTTAGATTCCTTAAGAGTCTGGCCAATATAGCAGATTCTTTAATAAACCTTATCTTTGGTTGAAAGAAGGCTTGGGTCGAATTCATTGGGGCAGGACCCACATGTTGTGATTTTGGGGTCCCAGACCCCTAAACCTCAGCAACCCCACCACCCTAAGAAAAATATCTACCCTAACTCAACTAGCTATAATGTCTGAAATGTGCAGCATTTTCACCCATTTGACCCTTGAAGTTCCCTGTTAAGAACTAAGTAAATTGCCCAAGGAGGTCAAAACACTAAATTGTAGTTACCCTATCAACACACCCAAAACAGGTAAGTTTATTAGATTATCTATAAAGTTAACCTGGAAAAGCTATGAAGGGCTTGGATCAAAGACAGGGACACTCTAAATTAAGGGATGGTGGAGGACAGTGGAAGGAAGGGATGCATTGCATTAGACACTCTAGGAGGGCGGTTCTGGGGGAATTCAATGGCACTTGACCCTGAGTAGAAGGAGGAGATGGTGACTTGGGGACAAAGAAATGTTGTAAACCTTCATAACTTTTTGGAGGTGAGACTCTGCTGGTAATAATAATTAAAGACTCCCTTGCCACCTGTAGCCACCCGTGAAGCAGGCATTGCAATTACATTTCTATGGAAAACGCAGTTGGGTAAAGTGAGAACAAAGTCCAGTAAGAAAAGGAGGAAATGAACAGAGATCTACTGACCTCAAGGAATGCCTTATGGAATGCATCGGAAACAAAGAAGTCTCCCTGGCCTTCTGCAATGATCCCTGGGGGGAAAAGCAACAGAAGAATGGTATCCTGAGACAGGGAAGCTAGCTACTCCCAAGACAGAGAACCTTCCTGCCACTGCCCCACCCCCCCTCCAGTTAAAGAGGTTGCTTATTAAATTCAGTTGAACTAATTGAGCCCAGCCCTCCCACTCAACATTATCATAAACATGTTATCACACATTGAAACGTTGTTTAAGGTCATTCAGACCGGATCATATGAACTTTTGTGCGTACAAATACAAAATGGCACAAAAGCTGTATTTCTAGCAAAATAAGATAAATCAAAACAAAGTCACACCATCTATGAGGGTGCTTTATCATCTTGGGTGGGCCAGATTCTACAAAACCCATCATCCCCTCTGTAAATGGAGGTGACGGCAACTGACAGACTGCCAGATATAATGAAAGTCCTACCCAGACAATTACCTAATATTAAAATGCCTCTTCCCCTGACGTTCTAAAGCATGTGAGTTACACAAATCCCAGAAAGAAAAATGGAAAAGCACATAATTGTGCAAGTCATAAGGACAGTGACTCCTGGATCTGTTTCATAATGTGTAACATTCTATGTTGGGTTTAGGTAATTTTATAAAACTTTATTTTTCTAATTCACCATTTTAAAATTTCTTTATTGCACTGTTTTGGTGCCTTTTTCAAAAATCAAAAATTTTTAATTAACCAGAACTAGCCTTTTCTGTCTCCAGTCGTAACACACACACACACACACATATTGAAAAAGAAAAAAAGGTCTTTGTAACAAATATGGGTCATGTCTAAAAAAATATGTATTTACATATTAATGGGGCAGCTAGGTGGTGCCATAATGCATAGAATACCAGGCCTGGAGTCAGGAAGGCTCATCTTCCTGAGTTCAAATCAGGATTCAACTGCTTACTAGCCGTGTGACCTTGGGCAAGTCACTTCACCCTGTTTGCCTCAGTTTCCTCATCTGTAAAATAAGCTGGAGAAGGAAATGGCAAACCACTCCAGCATCTCTGCCAAGAAAACCCCAAATGGGGTCACAAAGAGTCAGAGATGACTGAAATGACTGAACAACATCAATCAGTACTCCTTGTTGGGAGGTTGTTTGCCATCTATTTAGAAGCATTGATTTTGGGGCAGGGCGGCTCAGTGGATAAAGCTCCGGCCTTAGAGTCAGGAGGATCTGAGTTCAAATCTGGCCTCAGACATTTGATACTTACTAGCTGTGTGACCCTGGGCAAGTCACTTAACCCCAATTGCCTATTAAAAAAAATTTTTTTTTTAAAATAATAAAATAGAAGCATTGATTTTAAGAGTAAATTTAATCACCATTCAATGAGACAGCTGGGAGAGCCAGTGGATAGAGCTAAACCTAGGGTCAGGAAGACCTGATTTCACAGGTGGCCTTAGCCACTTACTAGCTAGGTGGCCCTGGGAAAGTCACTTAACCCTTTTCTGGCTCAGTTTCCTCATCTGTTAAATGGGCATAAGAATAGCACCTTTCTCCCAGGGATGTTGTGAGGATCAAATGAGATATTTGTAAAGCACTTAACACAACACCTGGCACATTTATTTATCTCCTTCCTCCTCAGAAGATAGATTGGAGGGGTAAAATTTTATAAAACTAGAACCACTTATATAGATCACAACAAATTCTCAAGTAGATTCAGCAGTCATTGCCTTAGTAACCTTAAAAACGACGTGGGCTTTGCCATTCACCTTTCTGTGATTTGTGGCTATAGCATTCTTTGGAATGTCAGAGGAAGAGGAGGAACATTTTAATATCGGTTACCTATCTGTCTGTCACTGTGTCTGTCTCCAGCCCTCTTCCTCTTCAGAACCATCCTGGGAGACAGGAAGAGTACAAAAATGCTCACACTCACCTGGCAGCTTGGCCCGTTCTGGGATGAAAAGGTCATCCAGGCCCATCTGTTGTAGGTTATCCTTCACACTGAAGTTGTCCTCAATTCGGAATCGGGGCACGTGGACTGCCAGCAAGGTCTCCTCTAGGCTTTCCAGCCATTCACGAAGTATGTCAGGCGTCAGATCCCTCTCCACCTTCTCTAAGGGCTTGTCAGGCTTGGGCAGAATCAGCACCATGGTGATGTCGTCACCTTTGTAGGGTAACTCGAGCACCTCCACCTGGCTGCTGCCCCTCACGTGACTGTAGCGGAATTTGTTCTCCTGGTACATCATGAATGCTGAGCACTGCTTCCCATCTGCCTTGTGAAACAGCTCCTTCTTGGTATTTTCAGGGCTGAACTTTGACTTCCACAGGCCCTGGGGGATTAGAGAGGAAGTCATGGCTCCCGAACAAGACAAATCCAGACTCCACTGGGGTCTGAATCCCTCTCTTTCCTTTCATATGACTTCCACCTTTCCCAAGTCTTGCCTTCTTCCTCTAGAAATTAATGGGGGAATGGCTGGCATTCTTTTATAATGCCAGAGTACCAGGGACAACTGGCACTACTGCTCCTCTCTTAGAAAAGTATGAAATGGCAGGTCACCATTTGCATTCTTTTTTTTGGGGGGGGGGGGCCAGGCAATGGGGTTAATTGACTTGCCCAGGGTCACACAGCTAGTGTGCCCCCTACCATTTGCATTCTTAATTTGATGCTGGCGATTAGTACTACTGCCCTTTAGATAAAGGTATCTAGGCTTTCCTCCTAAAGGTAGTAGCACCATTGTCAGGTAAATCAGGACCATGATCTGCCTCCATTTGGACATTTGTGCAATCGGGAGGCCTTCTCTGATCCTCCACTCCCATACCCCTCCCTAAAATGGCTGGTTAATTTATCTCCCATTACCTTCATACTCACTGTCTCAGGGGTCACCAAGTATGAAATCTCCTAGGTTTGTCAGAGACAGCATGACACTCTGGAGAGAGGACTAATAATAATAATAATAATAATAATGACTAATGTTTATAGAGTGTTTACTATGTGCAAAGTGCTTTACAGTTATCTCATCTGATCCTCACAACCCTGGGAGGTAGGTGCTATTATTATCCTTATTTTACAGATGAGGAAACTGAGGCAAACAGAGGTTAAATGACTTGCCTAGGTCACACAGCTAGGTAGTAAGTGTCTGAGTCCACTTCCTGGACCACCATTTCCAAACCAGATTACCACCTATATCAGCTTCCCTCTCCCTCTTTTCCAATTCTCTCCCTTTTAAGTGTTGTCTTTCTTCTATTAGAATATAAGCTTTTTGAGGGCAGGAACTGTCTTGTTTGCTTTATTTGTATCCTTAACACTTAGCACAGTGCCTGGGACATAGTCAGTGCTTAATAAATGCCCAACCTCACCCCCTTCTCTCTTTTTCTTTCTGTATGTTTCTGTCTTTTCTCTCTGTCTCCTCTCTCTATTTCTCTTTTTCTCTGAATCTCTTTGTCTCTCTCTCTGTCTGTCTCTGTCTCTCTCTCTCTCTCCCCCTGGCTGTCTATCTTTTTTATCTTATCCTGACTCTGATCTTAATACTTGTATGACCTTGGCCAAGTCACTAATGATCCTGGGCATCAGTTTCCTTAAAATAAAGGGGCTGGAAGATGAGGTCAAAATAATTTAGACATGAAGGGTGATATCGTAAGTAAATTAGTAGAGTATGGAAAAATGTACTTGTCAGATATAAGGATAAGGCAAGAATTTATGACCAAATAAGAGAAAGAGAGGATCACGGGAAGTAACATTGATCATTTTGATTACATGAAATTAAAAAACTTTCGTACAAACAAAACTAATGTAGCCAGAATTACAAGGAAAACAGGAAACATGGGGGGGGGGAGGGAGGGAGAATGTTTATAGCAAGTTTCTCTGATAAAGGCCTCATTTCTCAAATATAGAGGGAACTGAACCACGTTTATAAAAATACAAGTCACTCTCTGGTTGATAAATGGTCAAAGGATATGAACATTCAGTTTTTAGAAGAAGAAATAAAACCTATTAATAGTCACATGAAAAAATGCTTTAAATCACTACTTATTAGAGAAGTGCAAATTAAAACAACTCTAAGATACCACCTCATACCTATCAAATTGGCCAACATGACAGAAAAGGAAAATGACACGCTGGAGGAGGTATGGAAAAATTGGGACACTACTGCACTCTTGGTGGAGTTGTGAACTGGTCCAACCATTCTGGAGAACAATTTGAAACTATGTCCAAAGGGCTATAAAACTGTGCATACCCTTTGACCCAGCAATATCACTATTAGGTCTATATCCCAAAAAGATCAAAGAAAAAGGAAAAGACCTATATGTACAAAAATATTTATAGTGGCTCTTTTAGTGGTGCCAAAGAATTGGAAATTGAGGGGATGCCCATCAATTGGGGAATGACTGAACAAGTTGTGGTGTATGATTGTGATGGAACACTATTGTGCTATGAGAAATGATGAGCAGGGTGGTTTCAGAAAAACCTGAGAAGACTTATATGAGTTGATGCAAAGTGAAGTGAGCAGAACCGGGAGAAGAGTGTACACAGTAACAGTAATTTTGCAGGGCTGATCAACTGTGAAAGACTTAGCTACTCTGATCAATACAATGATCCAAGACAATTCCAAAAGACCCATGATGGAAAATGCCATCTATCTCTAGAGAGAGAACTAATGAACTCTCAGGGAAGATTGAAAGATACTTTTTTTAAACTTCATTTTTCTTGGATTTCTTTTTTGTCTGTGTTTTCTTTTGTAACGTGATTAATATGTTAATATGTTTTGCATGACTTCACATGTATGTTGTTGTACAGTCGTTTTTCAGTCATGTCTGACTCTTCATGACCCCATTCGGGGTTTTTTGGGCAAGGATTCCGGAGTGGTTTGCCATTTACTTCTCCAGATCATTTTACAAATGAGGAGCTGAGGCAAACAAGAATAAGTGACTTGCCCGGAGTCCCACTAGTGTCCGAAGCCAAATCTGAAAGATCCTCCTGATTCCAGACCTGGCACTCTATCTACTGCGTCACCAAGGGTGGAGGGGTGGGGAGAAGGGAGGAAATTTGGAACTCAAAATTTTTTTTAAAAAGATTATGAAAAAATTCTTTACATGTAATTGGGAAATATTTAATAAAATAAAGAAAGAAATGTTTATTAAGGGGGTTGGACAAGATGACTTACAAGATTTTTATGCTTCTCCAAAGTAGAAAGTCCAGGTCATTTTTGTAGCCTCTAATAGACTGGCTGAGTGTGAGGTGATTCTTGATACCCAGATGTACAGAACCTGTCTCTCGCCAAGCAACTGGTACCTTTGAGTGGCTGAGTTTCTGCAATTGTCAGAGACTCCGCAATGCTAAGGGTTGGTGTTGCATTTGATTATTTTGTAGATTATGAAGCCATTCGTTATTTTAAAAACATCCTTATTTATTTGTTTATTTACTTAATTTGGGGCTGTGTTTGTGATTTCATTGATTTGGGGACTCTTGCTCTACGAATGCAGGTAGTCAGTCAACAAACATTTGTTAAGCACTTATTATATGCCAGAGGAGGCAACTATTCAGCAACTTATAATTTTAGAGAGTTGCCTGGGATACAAGTTAAATGGTTTGCCCATGGTTACAGCCTTTATGTCAGAGGTAGGTCTTGAACCCAGGTCCTCCTAGCTAAAGTCAGCTTTCTATCCAAGATTGCCATGTTGCATCTCTACCTTTGTCCTTTTTTCCCCTCCATAAGTGGCCAGCATTGGAGAAAGAGGAAAAGGGATGTACTTTATTCCTCTTGAGTGAACAGGTTGACTTCTTCATCCCAAGGCTTCTGGCCTTGGTGGATGGCGTTGGCCCGTCAGAGAGCAGCCGTACGGAGATCTTCCTGGCATTTGTTGTGGTATATACAGGATGTGCCAGATACTGCTAGGAGTGGCTTAAAGATTCCTCTGCCTAGAGCTTTATTTCAGCACCACCACAATGCCCTGTCCATCCCCTGCCTGCCTGATGCCCACCTTCTCTCCTCTCAATGGATCAGCCTTGGATCAGCCCATGGGAACAATGGCTCCCATCCGTAAAGTTTGCTGGTCTCACACTGGATGAGGAAGCTGGCGCAGGCGGGCACAGTCACATGTGCCAACACAGTCAGAGTTCTTGAACCAGATCCCAGAGATGAAAAGGACCTCTATCTTGGTTCATTAATATCTGTACCTTGATATCCTGAAACATTTAAGATTTTCCTAATGGGGAATATACCCTCCAATGGCACAGACCACTTCACATTTCAAGAGCTATTGTGACTGAGAAATTCACCTTGTAGCCAACCTTCTGGTTGACGGACCTCATTAGTGAGGCCGGTTCTCAACTGAAAGACACATTGCCCATTGCTGGGGGACTGTATTTCAAGCGTGGGGAACCTGCGACCTCAAGGCCACGTGTGGCCCTCTAGGTCGTCAAGTACAGCCCTTTGACGGATTTCTTCTGTGAAGTTTGGATTCACTCAAAGGGCCACACTTGAGGACCTAGAGGGCCACATGTGGCCTCGAGGCTGCAGGTTCCTCACCCCTGGGCTAGAACATAACCAAGAGCCTGGCTGTTAGCTAATGGTGTTGTCCTTTAGCTAAGGTGTTCTCCTTAGACTTAAAGGAGTTTAAAGATGGGGGCAGAGTAAAAGCAGTGACTTGCTTAAGCTCTCCCCCAAACCCCTCCAAATACCTGTAAAAAATGGCTCTAAACAAATTCTAGAGCAGCAGAACCCACAAAAAGACAGAGTGAAACAAATTTCCAGCTCAAGACAACCTGGAAGGTTGGCAGGAAAAGTCTGTTGCACTGGGCTGGGAGAGGAACGCAGCAGTTCAGCATGGGCTCCTCAGGCAAAGACCAGGCTTCAGCAAACCTGGAGCAGGCCTCAGGGGACTGAATCACCACAGGCAGCTGTGGCAGTTTCCAGACTTCTCAACCCACAAACTCCAAAGACAACTTAGAAGGTCTGTAGGAAAGTTCTGTCTGACCGAGGTGAGAGAGGAGCTCAGTCCCAGCCCCAGTCCTGCATAGCCCCAGGGTGGCAACTGCTTCCAGAGCTCTCCGCCCACAGACTGAGGAGGATCAAGCAGCTGATCAAAGGGGGACTGCAGGGATCTCTTTGCTGGCTCTGAAGCAGGATTCTCTTGCTTTGCCTGTTCTTGGACCTGGGTCACAGTTCTGGGTACCGGTCCTGGGGTGAGGAAGAGTACTGGCATGGTGGAGCTTATAGTGGCAGTGGAGAGGAAATCCTCCTCACAGTTCCAAGGCAGAAAAGAGTGCTTGTGGTCACTCACAGACCACAGCACAGGCCAGGAAAGGAGTAAACATCTCATCTTTGATCGTACCACCTTGGAAGAAATGAAAATTTACAGGTCCCTAGAAGTATCTCTGAAAACAGTTGCACAAAACCCCTGAAGCTTGGGACAGTACATTCTCCACACTGGAAGCAGACCCCTACCTTAACAAAGAGTTTAAAAGTCAAATAATTAACTGGGATAATGAGCAAACTGCAAAAAAAGTCAGACCAGATTATCTTTCTTTGGTGACAAAGAAGATCAAAACATACAGCTAGAAGAAGACAACAAAGTCAAAGCTCCTACATCCAAAGCCTCCAAGAAAAAATATGAATCAGTCTCAGGCCATGGAAGAGCTCAAAAAAGATTTTGAGAAGCAAGTAAGAGAAATAAAGGAAAAACTGGGGAAAGAAATGAGAGTGATGCAAGAAAATCATGAAGAACAAGTCAACAGCTTGCTAAAGGAGACCTAAAAAAATACTGAAGAAAATAACACCTTAAAAAATAGCCTAACAAATGGCAAAAGAGGTCCAAAGAGCCAATGAGGAGAAGAATGCCTTCAAAAGCAGAATTGGCCAAATGGAAAAGGAAGTCCAAAAGCTCACTGAAGAAAATACTTCCTTAAAAATTAGAATGGAGCAAATGGAAGCTAGTGACTTTATGAGCAATCAAGACATTGTAAAACAAAACCAAAAGAATGAAAAAATAGAAGACAACATGAAATATCTCATTGGAAAAACAACTGACCTGGAAAATAGATCCAGGAGAGAGAATTTAAAAATTATTGGACTACCTGAAAGCCATGATCAAAAAAAGAGCCTAGGCATCATCTTTCAAGAAATTATCCAGAAAAACTGCCCTGATATTCTAGAACCAGAGGGTAAGATAGAAATGGAAAGAATCCACTAATCACCTCCTGAAAGAGATCCCCAAAGGGAGTCTAAAGACTCCTTCACAGTAAGGTAGGCTTGGATCCAGGGAGCAAGCACCCCACTTCATTCTTTAATAAAGAGACTAAAGGGTGTACAACAGAGGGGTTAAATTAGCTGGACAGAACCAGATTAAAATGTAACTGGGGAGTGCTTAATAAAAAAAAAATATAGATCCTATTAACTTGTGGTTTTTCTAAATCAACATGCTGCTCACAGGGATCCATTTGTATGTGAATTTGACACGGGTTATGTACAAAACAACATCGCTAACACACTATACAAGTTGCTTGTGTTAGCATATCTGTACATACATGCATATGTACATACATGCAGCAACTCTGTGTTGGCATATCTGTACATACATGCATATATGAATACGTGTATACACAGGCACACACACAGAGTTGATTGATACCAACAAACTTCACAATTAATGTGCTAATTGTGTTGATGTCTACATTCTTTAATACTTGGAAATCCTGGAAAGAGAATTATTGTGTTTGCTGCTCAGCTCCCATCCTGGCAGCTGCAACTGAACATAAGCTACTCTTTTGGCCCTCCAACCCCCGGAATGGTTCTCTGGCAGCATGCCTACCACAGTGTCCCCCCAGCTTTTTCTGCCTGTCCAGTTCCACGCTTGACACCCAACTCAAATGGTGTCTCCTCGGTGAAACCTTCCTTGATCCTCCCAGCTTGAAAGAATCATACTCTGTTCCAGGAGGACTCCTAACTTGTATCTCTCTGATGACTTTCATATTCTATCCTGTATATTCTACATATAGTTATATATACATATAACTATTTTGGTTATTTGTCTGATGACTTTTCTCCTCTCCTCATGGACAGGAGCTGTTATTTGATTCATCTTGATATTCCCCCATAGGTCCTCGACCAGTGCCTTGCAATAGATGAGGAAATGGAGTGGCGTGTTCACGAATAAAGAGGACAGTCCCATTTCTCTGGGTGAGTGTTCTTTCTCACCTCAAAACCTTTGCCATGGGAGGGTGGGGAGAGAATGAGATCCCTAGACATCTCTAGCATCTAGCTTTTTAAGTACCTTGAAGTAAATCGTGTTGACCAGCACCAAGACGGTAAGGTCAGTGATGGCTTTCTCAGGAATGACGTTAGTGATGAGCCCTTCGGTCTTGTTTGCAACCCAGTCATTAATGGTCATTCTTGACAGCTCTGGGTTTCCCTAAAGAGACAGAACAAACATAAAATGTATGTGTTTTCCCATATTTTGTCCATTCATTTCTTTGTACGACATGTATAAGAAAGAACAGGATGGATTAGTTTCATTTGTCCATTCTAACACAAATTCCTTGAGCGGGTGGATTGCTTCTAGTCCAACCTATTCAAGTCTTACAGTAGGTAATACAATTATCCCTTCCACATCGTGGGGATTATGGGCATGGCACTCCTGCAATCTACATAATCCGTGTAAAGTTTTTTGGCCCTCCCTTTGTACCAGAGAAGATGAAATTGTGTATGTTTATGGTATTAAAAGATAAAATAGGTTGATTTTATACAATGCTATACATATGTTTTATGCATTTCTGAGTTTCTAAACTTTTTCTGTGTCGGCTGCTGGCCTTCACGTGTCGTTGTGGATTCCTCACAACTCCCAAAAAACTCCCGTTTAATTTCTTACGCTGACCCCCTGCAGTGGGGAAAGTAACAATGTGGAAGGGAAAACTATACAGTGCTTTTGTATCTTTTGGTACTCAGTAAATGGTGAAGAGAAGAGGAGGAGGAAGAAGAAATGATTTTAGACAGGGGACTCAAAAATTGTTTTTTCTTAGCTTTCTAAATAAAATAACAAAAGACAACTACCCAGAGTATGTATTTGAAGTTGGGTAATCAATGAAAAGAATTAATTGGGTGGGCTGTTTTGTACAAGGCCTTTCAGGGAAGCTATTGAGCTTCCAAGCCCAAATAAAAATAAATTCCCCCACCTGTTTAGGGTCCAAGCAAGGAACCTGGGTAAGAAGAGAAAGATACAAATTGGCAAAATCTGAGAAACAGTCCTTTTAATGACTCTGCTTGTCTCCTAAGCAGTGCGTAGGGTGTTCAGGGAAGACTAGCACCTCTTATGTGAGGGCTTGCCAAGCCATTTTCAGGGCTGCTCATCCACGTTTACTGTCCACTTTCACCCAACTCTCACCTGTGGCTTCAAGAAGCTATAACATGTGCAGTGGCCACACCCCAGGAAACCATCTCAGCAGAAAAGCTAAACCAGGTGGAGAGTAACCAACAGGGGAATGTCTACCCCACGCATGTGAAGACCTCCCCTGTCAGAATGGGTAGATGAGAACAATTTGTTCCAACAGCCCCGAAGGTGGATGAAGCAGGAGCTGTGGAGTGCTTGGAGCTTGGTCGGACATTGAAGACACCCAGGTCACCCACTACATCCTGAGCCATCGCCAGTAGTCTGATTTTGACCTACCACTGGACTTCAATGAGTCAGGAAGAGAAAATGAAATTGATGACTTTAGCAATTCAGCCTCACTTAAATCCAATTCGCTCACAAGTCAAGACATCACCTGGTGATATCATTGGTCCTCTTTGAGAAACAAAGGATGGGGGCAGCTAGGTGGCACAATGGTTAGAGCACTGGCCCTGGAGTCAGGAGGACCTGAGTTCAAATCTGGTCCTAGACCAGACATTTGACACTTTACTAGCTGTGTGATCCTGGGCAGTCACTTAACCCCAATTGCCTCGCAAAAAAAAGAAAAGAAAAGAAAAGAAAAACAAAGGATGAACAACAACAAAAGTAAACAACAAGGGGGCCAATCTTGTTCTCATTATCCATTCCAGGTCCATCTTGTTTAAAGACAGAGCACTAAATTTTCAGGGTAACAATCCCAAGGGCACTGGCTTATGGTGACCCCTCCACTGCTGTGGGGAGACTGCTGATGGAAGGAATGGCACCCATCCAACTCACCCTGAAGTCCAGCGGCTGAAGCTTGGCTCCGTATACCACCTCACTGATATCCTGGTAGGTCTCGTTGAAGGTGAGCGACTTTTCTCCAAAGAGGCGATTGGCTGCCACCAGTTCAGAAGATTTATTGGCCTTTCGATAAAGCCGGCAATTCAGCTTGGCAAAGAAGAAGTGGATCTGATCTGATGTTTTCTCTGAGATCGTATCAAACTTGAACACCTAAAGAAACCAAGCAGAGATGCTAAAGGACAGCAGAGGAGTTCGTGCAAACATCAAACTCGACCCTTATTGTTCATCTAATGCAAGGGTTCGCAACTGTATTTGTGTCACCTCGGCAGCCTGGTGTAGCCAAAGGATAATGTTTTTAAATGCATAAAATAAAATACATAGAATTACAAAGGAAGCCAACCATACTGAAGTCTTCTTTTATATATATATATTTTAATCAAAACATATTTTTTAAAAAGTTCATGGATCCCAGGTTAAAAAGCCCTGATCTAATTGAACCCCTTTATTTACAGATGAAGAACTCAAGGCCCAGAAAGATTAAATAACATGCCAAAGGTCACACAAGTATCAAATGGAAGAGTCAAGATTCAAACTCAGGTCTGATTCACCACTCCCAGTTCATTAACAAAATATTCCACCAACATCATGTTGCCTCTCCCATAATTGAGACTTTGTGTTAGGGAAGAGTTCTGTCTCATTCTAAAAAATAATGGAGGAGCTTGGTCAAAATGGTGGAATTAAAGGGCAGCTAGGTGCTGAAGTGGATAAAGCACTAACCCTGGATTCAGGACAACCTGAGTTCAAATCTGGCCTCAGACCAAACACTTGACACATACTAGCTATGTGACCTTTTCTGATTTCTGATTTCTTTCCTTTCCTGATTTCTCCATTACATATAAGCTCCTTATATGTTTTTGTTTGTTGTGGTGGAGGGGAAGGTGTGAGCCTCCCTACACCCTACCCCATACCACTCCTGGATGGCCCTGCCCAAAGCCTTGGTTCCAAGTTTTCATTTTGAAGGAGTCCTTTACCAAGACATGCCACCAACTGCCCTCTCCAAACCATTCCCAGCTACACACCTCAAAGGAAGGCATGCAGAACCCAGGCCTACCCCCCTGTGGTGGGAGGGAGGGCCTAGAGAAGGTTGCTTGTTTTGGAACCAGTATTTCAGGACTATCGCTCCTCTCCCAGGAAGGATCATACCTATGATCTTGCAGAACAGAGCTGCTGGGCTTCATTAAAGGCTTGGACATTTTTAAGTCTGATAATAATTTAAATGCTGTTTACAGATGGACATGGAAAAGGCAATGTGGCCCCCAGTGTTTTCAAAACTCCAGTCTCTACTGAAGTAAAGGGTTGAGTTAGTTGTTCCCAGAGGGCCTAAGTCCTCTCTCTGTGCAGGTTCCCAAGTTTGGTGAAGCCTGTGTATTAACCCTTGTTTCCCATAATGCTCTGAACACTACATCACCTCTTTTAGAAAAAGAAGTTCTCCTAGAAACTTCTGCTAAAAGTTTAGGGATATTTTATTCAGAAAAAATATGAAGAAATTTTTTCAAGAGGAAGTGTTCCTCATTTCTCAAATATATAGGGAAATGAGTCAAATTCATAAAAATACAAGCCATTCCCAATTGATAAAGAGTCAAAGAATATGAATAGGTCGTTTCCAGAAAAAGAAATCAAAGGTAACAGTAGTCACATAAAAATGTTTTAAATCACTTGATTAGAGAAATGCAAATTAAAAGAACCAAGCTACCACCTCACACCTATCAGATTGGCTAACAAGACAGAAAAGGAAAATGACAAATGCTGGAGGAGATGTGGAAAAATTGGGACACTACTGCATTGTTGGTGGAATTGTGAACTGATTCAACCATTCTGGAAAACAATTTGGAACTATGTCCAAAGAGCTGTAAAACTCTGCATGCCCTTTGACCCAGCAATACCACTACTAGGTCTGTATCCCAAAGAAATCAAATAAAAGGGAAAAGGACCTATTTGTAAAAAAATACTTACAGCAGCTCTTTTTTGTGGTGGCAAAGAATTATAAATAGAGGGGATGTCCTTTAATTGGCGAATGGCTAAACAAATTGTGGTTTCAGAAAAACATGGAAAGACTTAAATGAACTGATAGCAAAGTGAAGTGAGCAGAACCAGGAGAACTGTGAACACAATAATAGCAATATTGCACAATGATCAACTGTGAATGAATTGGCTATTGTCAGCAATACAAAGATCCATGACAATTCTGAAGGACTTATGATGGAACAATGCTATCTAACTCCAGAGAAAGAAGTGATGAACTCTTGAGTGCAGACTGAAGCTTACTTTTTTCACCTTCTTTCTTTCTTTTTTTGCAACACGGCTAATATGGAAATATGTTTTGCATGATTTCACATGTCTAATTGATATATTGCTTGCCTTCTCAATGGGTGAGGGATGAGCCGTAGGGAGGAAGAGAATTTGGGACCCAAATTTTTAAAAATGTAAATAAATAATTGAATTAATGAATAGAGGAATGAATAGAGGAAAAAGAGGAGGTGGTTCCTCTTTTTGCAGAGTATAAGAGGTATTTCCACTCAGTGCCTAGCAAGGCACTGTCTGCCAGGTAGGCACTTACAAATCTTTGTTGGATTCAATTTGATTCAGATCCCTAGCTTTCTTCATAGGTCATCACCTAAGGCAAGGGTTCTTAACCTTGTTTGTATCATTGGGTCCCTTTGGCAGTCTGGTGAAGTCTGTGGACCCCTGCTCAGAATAAAGGTTTTAAATATATAAAATGAAATACACAGGGTTACAAAGGAAACCAATTATACTGAAACGCAGTTATCAAAATATTACCAAAAAAAAAAAAAAGTTCACAGACCCCAGGTTAAGAACCTGTGCCCTGTGGGGAAGCCTTTCTTCTTGACCCTCATATTGTGAAAGTTTGCTTCCTCTTCCTCAAATACACATATCTGTTCACCTGTCGTATCCACCCAACAGAATGAAAACTCTTTGAAATCAATGTTGTGGGGTTTTATAAAATTTTGTCTTTGTACCCACAACACCAAGAACAATATCTTGCATAGGGCGATAAATACAAGGACAAGACCTGGGCCTCTGAGCCTAGGTGACCCTACCTTGGGGGATCTCTTGACTTTCCTGAACTCCACAATCCAAACCTCATCCATGGCTAGCCCTCTGAGCCTGAGAAGGACAGGAGAAGAGAGCAGCAGAGGAATACCCCCACTTTAAGAAACACTGGTTTACAAAATGATAAACTAGGGGGTGATCATTCACATTACAAAAGAAAAGATCTACCGCTTTGTTCCTCCAAGTAGATGGCTTCCCTAGACTACTTAAATTGTTCAAGTCCATTAAGGAAAGACTCATAGGTGGTCACAGGCTCCTGGCTGAAGCCTTAAACCCAGGTGGATCTTGGACAAAAGATGACTCTTTGGTTACCTCCATAAGTTGCTTGAGCGTGTTGTTACAGGCACCCAGCTTGGTCATGGCAAAAGCCGTGGAGATACTGAGAGGGGACATGAAGATGTTGTCATTGTTGTCCTTGGAATCCGCCAGCTGCTTGTAGAACTCTGTGGCAAAATGGGAATTGGCCTCGGACAGTTCCCACACTCGTGGGTTGGTCAACTCCGGGACCTTTTTCGGTTCCAAGCCCTCGTCTTCTGAAGGTTTCTTCTCTGGGTGGCGGTAAATGCACATGGGATTCACTGGAATATCCCGGGGCTTGGCAGTGCAGATGTCGCCCACAGGGTTCCAGTGAGAGGTCACACAGCCCCAAAAACCAACAAGCAGCAAGGAGAGAAGACACAGCTTTCTAAAAGGAGGCAGAAAAAAAAGTCAAGCAAGCTGATGGGACCCTGGATTTCATCCCACGAATCTCTGAGTACTTGTCATAACTGCCTAGATGACTGGGCCTCCTGCCTCTCCTCTGTCCACCCCACCTATCTCTCTGCCACTTACATAAGTGCTATGGCCGAGATTCTCACCTCTCTACTCAAAACCCTTCAGTGATTTCCCATTACTAAATGAATGAAACCCAAACTGATCCTGACATTCAAGGTTCTCCAGAGTACAACTCTGACTTTTCCAGCCTTGTCTCATCCTACTCCCCTTCACAGATCCTTTATTCTAATCAAACTGGACTATCTTTTTGTTTGTTTGTTTTTGCGAGGCAGTGGGGTTAAGTGAGTTGCCCTGGGTCACACAGTTAGTAAGTGTCAAGTATCTGGTCTGAGACTGGATTTGAACTCAGGTCCTCCTGACTCCAGGGCCCGTGCTCTATCTGCTGCATCACCTCGCTGCCCCAAAGTGAACTACTTTCAATACCTCTTCTCTTTCTTTTCTTTTCCGAAGTGTTTTTGCTCATACCATCCCCTGTGCCTGGAATGGACTCTCCTCTCCTCTCTACCCCATCCAGGCTCTACTAAGGTGCCTCCTCCTCCATAAAGCCTTCCCTGACCAGCTCCCCCAGCCTAGTAAAAGTGACTTCTTCTTCCTCGGACTTCATCTGGACTTGTCCTTTGCACTGACCTCCCTCCCCATGGTATCAGAGTTGCCTGTTCACTTTTCTCCCATATTCATTTGTAAGCTTCTTGAGAGCAATGTCTACACCACAACTATCTTTCTAACGCCAGGACCCGGCAGAGGCTGGAGGTATCCAAAATAAGGGAAGTGACTGTCCTGCCTTAACTCTGCCCAAGTCAGACCATTTCAGAAAGAACATTGATTAGAGCATCCAGAGGAAGATGGCCCCTGACGTCCGTTTTATTAAACACCAGTTACTTGTTGGGCACTCTGCAAAGAGCTTGAGAAACAATGACAAAAACAATCCCTGCTCAAGGAGCTTATATTCTATTAGGGAGAAAAAACTTAAATGCAGAAAAGTCAACAAAACATGTCCAATGTAATTTCAGAGAAGTAAGGAAAGGCAATCCCAGCCAGGAAGATGGGATTAGGCTTCCAATAAAAAGTGGCTGCTGAACTAAGTTTGAAAGACATTTGGGATTCTGTCAGGCAGAGATGAGGAAGGGCTGCCTTCCAGGTTTGTACAAAGATGCAAAGGATAATAACAATGATAATAAGCATTATTTTTTAGGCAATTGGGGTTAAGTGACTTGCCCAGGGCCACACAGCTAGCATCAAGTGTTTGGTCTGAGGTCACATTTGAACTCAGTTCCTCCTGACTATAGGGCCGGTGCACTATCCACTACGCCACTTAGCTGCCCCTGATAATAAGCATTTAAATAGCACTTACGGTTTGCAAAAATGCTTTACATATGTTATCTTGTTTGAGCTTCATAATAACCCAGTGAGGTAGGGTTATTATTATTCCCGGTTTACAGATGAAGAAACCAAAGCTGAGCCAGGTTAAATTACTTGCCCAGGGTCATACAGCTAGTAAGCATCAGAGGCAACATTTGAACTTAGGTCTTACTAATAGCAAAGGTTATCCTCTATCTACTACGTCAGTTTAGAATGAAGATTGTGAAGGAGTGCTCCCTTCCCCCATACAGAATGAGTTTAGAAAAGTAAGTTTGGGCCAGGTTTTGAAGCACTTTAAATTCCAGAGAAAGGATTATTTTATAGTTGACCAGAGAAGTAATAGGGAACCTTTGGAGTTTATTGAATAGTGGGATGAGTTAGTCCTGTGGCTTAAGAAAATCACTTTGGTAACTGTGTGGAGGTTGGATTAGAGATGAACATTGGAAGCCAATTCAGAAGCTATTAACAATAGCCCAGGCTAGAGGCAATGAGGTCCTGAACTAAGGTGGTAGTTGTATGAGTAAAGAGAAAGGAGCAGTGTGAGAGGTATGAAGGTAGAAAGGACAAAATCTGACTAGAGACATGAGAAGCAGACCTGGGAGACAGGCTTTACTTCAGAGAGACAGGGAAACTTGGAAGATGGGGAGTTCTCTTTGGGGCATGTTGAGTTTGAGATATCTATGGGACTCGAAACGTTCAATAGATAGTTGGCGTTGCAAGACTGGTGCTCAGGAGAGGAGCTAAGGAAAGATGTAGAGATCTGGGAGTTAAACTCATGGGAGTTGATGAGGTGGTCAAGAGAGGATAGAGAAAGAGGAGAAGAGGGTCCAGGACAGACCACTGGGGTATCCAGTTATGGAGCTAGATAGGCACAATAATCCAGAAAAGGGGATTGAGAAGGAGTGGTCAGACAACAGAAGGCGAACCAAAAGAGGTGCAGCGGTATCCCTTTACCTCTAAGAGCTAATACCAGCCCCTCTGTTGGCCAATCTGGCTCCAGCCTGCTTTTCCGCTTTATCCAATCAGTTGTAAGTCCCCTTGCTTCTTCCTGGCAGCTCTCATCTCTGTCCCTTCTCTCTACTTGTTTCTTTCCATTCAAACGCCCTCTGCCATTACTCCCAGACCCGGTTCAGGCCTGTGTCACCTCTTGTCCAGACTGCTGCAATGGTCTCCAAACTGGTCTACTTTTCTCAAGTTTCCACCCTCTCCCTCCATCCTCCCCACAGCTGCTCAAGTGATTTTCCTAAAGCCTGGATCTAATCAAACCACTCCCCTGCTCACTAAACTCCACTTACTCCTTAGTACCGCCATAGCCAAATGCAAACTCTTGGCCAACAGGTTTGTAGACAGGGATTTTTTTTTCAGGTGTGGACGAGACTAGCTGACCTCTGAGGCCCTCTGGGTCTGAGATTCTGTGATCACCGCGGCCGGAGGAGATAAAGGAACTGAAGTAGAAGGGGAGATCGGAGCTGAAGAACGGGGATTAATGGGCAGTTAGTTGGTACAATGGAGTCAGGAAGACTTGAGTTCAGTTTTTTACCTTAGACACTAGTTGTGTGATTTTAGACGAGTCATTTAACCATTCCCAGCCTCAGTTTCCCCATCTGTAAAATGGGGATAATGAAAAACTGGCTCATGGCCCTGGGCAAGTTACCTAAGCTCTCTTAGCCTCAGTTTCCCCACCTGTAAAATGGGGGCAATAATAGTAACTACCTTTCAAGACTATTGTGAAGATGAGATAACATCTCTGCAATGCTTTGCCAGCTTTACAATGCCATACAAATTGTTGTTTAGTTGTTTTCAGTCACGTCTGACTCTTCATGACCCCATTTGGGATTTTCTTTCTTTCCCCAGCTCATTTTATAGATGAGGGAATTGAGGGAAACAGGGTTAAGTCACTTGCCAAAGGTTGCACGACTAGTAAATGTCTGAGGCTGGATTTGAACTCAGGAAGATGAGTCTTCCTGACTCCACACCTGGAGCTCCATTCACTGCGACACCTAGTGCTATATAAATACTAGCTCCTATTATTAGGGAGATAGAGTCAAGTCTCAACCTTTGCCTCTTCAAGCCAATGAAAGAGTTTAGAATGTGGTTTGTGGCAGGCCTGAATTTCACATTTAGTAAAAACAGTTTTATTGGACATCCTATCAGCCAAAATCTACATGGATTATCTGTCATTTCTATATGAGCAGTACCATGATGATAATCCTAAGGCATGCAAGATCTTGAGGTGCCTTCCAAATAATCAATCACAAAATTACAATCACAGAATCTCAGGTTTAGCAAGGACATCAGAGATCCTGTATTCTAATTCAAACCCTTGACCATTAATCCCTTCTACAGCATCCTAAGGAAGAGGTTATCCAGTCTCTTGCTTGATGACCAGTGATGATGGGGAACCCACTACCTCACGAGCAAACCATTCCACTGTAATGATAAGGAAGTATCTCCTTACACACATCACCAGAAATCTGCCTCTCTGCCCCTTATTCTGGGATCAAACAGAGCAAATCTAATCATAGAATCATAGATTTAGACATGACGGTCTTTCATATCCTTAAACACGGCTCTCATGACTCCCCTTCTCCAGGCCAAACACCCCCAGTTCCTTCAATTGATCAAAGATCATTTTATGTTAAGGATAGTTTTAGTATTAAATATATTTCATTTTGACTTTATAAACTGGCAAACATGGCGACTCTTTTGCCCAGAACTTTTGATTAGCCAAAACATTTCATTTCCTAACCTTGCTGGGTCAACATGGAGTTTACTGTAAAGGATAAAAGAATTAAATCATCCCTCACCATACAAACCATATTTTTAGTTGTCTTCTCTGTGTTGAAATTTTTAGGGTGTTTGGTTCTGTTCTTCTCCCTGTCCTTTCCCAGGCCTCTCCCTTAATCAGTCAATCAATAAATGTTTATTAAGCTCCTATTATGTGCCCAGGCATTGTACTAAGCACCGGGAATACAAAAAGAGGCAAAAAACAATCCCTGCCCTCAGATGAATAAGCTGTCTTCTAAGGGTAAGAATTAATTACCATTTCCTCCCTTGGTCACAGATGATTGCTCTGATTCAAGCTCAGGTGCATGCCTTAGTGACAAGGGGGAACCGGAAGAATATGACTGGATTAGAAGAAACTCATCCTCACTACTAGAATAACAACAACAAAAATTCAAGGTGCATTCCTGATTGTTGATTGAATAGCATCTTTCTGTGCAAAGGAGAACATATTATAGAAATCAAAGAATTTCAAAATTGAAAGGTTCCTTTCTTTCTCAACTGTAAAATAAGAGGGTTTCACTAATTGATCTCCTGGGTTCCTTCCAGCTGTGGGTCCTATGACCCACCACTACCAGAGCAGGAATTTCCTCCTCCATAATCCCAACAACTGATCATCCAACCTTCCCTCAAAGACTTTCCAGTGATGGCAACCTCATCGGGTCCTGAGGTAGCTCACTCTACTTTTTATCATTTATCAAGTCACCCTCTAGGATAAACATCCCCACTTCCTCCAACCAATCCTTATATGATATGGTCCCCAGGCCCCTCGCCATCCTGGCCATCTTCTACTAGACCTTTTCCAGGTTGTCAATACTTTGATATTGACTTGTGACCTCATCTATATGAATACTCCTTCCAACACTTCAAATGCACCCATGCCTTTTTGTCCTGCATGACTCTTGTGCCCTCCACGGGACAGTCTCTAGCTGCCGGATACTTCTCCTTTGTATCTGCTGATACTGTGTGCATATCAGTGGAGCTGTTTTACTAGTTATTCTTCATTCTCATTAAATGACTTATGTGCCTCATTTTCCAGTCCTATCTCTCTGACAATTGATAGCTTTTACATTGCTACTCCTGTGAAATTCATTGAGTTAACCTGTAGTAGCCTAACCATGCCCAAGGTGCACTTCCCCATTGGCTCTCCGGCGACCTTTAACTTTTCATCAATGGTGCTATCCCCTGACTTGCAGCCCTTTGAAAATCACTGGAAGAATACTGATGTTAAAAAGATGAGTCTTTTTTTTTTCTTTTTTAGGCAATTGGGGTTAAGTGACTTGCTCAGGGTCACATAGCTAGCTAGTAAGTGTCTGAGGCTGCATTTGAACTCAGGTCCTCCTCATTCCAGGGCCAGTGCTCTATCCACTGTGTCACCTAGCTGCCCTGAGCCTTTGTTTTTAGGAGAGTTTGGGGATTATTAAAAGCACCGCAAAATTTCCTAAAGTCAAAACAGCAGCTTTCACCTACCGGTGTAACTGTGGTTTCAGTACCATCATCCTCCACCACAGCAGTTGTCCAAGATAGATATGGGGGAGATTGCCAGGTTTTGTGTGAGCCAAAAATTCAGGGCTTTGTTGTTAACCAATCCACATAATAAAAGCAAGAGTGGGGGCCTAGAAGTTCGGAGGAAATGACCTGGCTTTCTTCACTTAGCTTTTGTCGTCGCTCAACTTCCTTCCCATTGCATTTGGAGCAAAATAAGTTTTGTAGACCTAACCTTCACATAGATCCAGAGCAGTGGGAATGGGGAGGGGTTTAGTTTTTCGTTTGTTTTTGTTACAGGCACTGATTTGGGCTTTGGGGGTTAGCTGTTCCACTTGTACTTTACTTTTCATGGAATTAAATGCTGCCTTCTTATAGATGGATGAACTATCCTGCTGGCAAACCTTGTGGAGTTCTCATTTTTCATTTAGCAGCTTCTGAATTTCCCCATCATTTTCATCAAATCAGTCTTCATGTTTGCAAATGTTCTGACCCAGATGAGCAAATGCAGTGCTATACACCAAATCCCTGAAAGCTGCCCACTCTTTATCTGCTCCACTGTTGCCAACTGTGCGTTGGCTAAACTTTCCCTCCAAGTTAACAACAAATTGTTCCTGCTCAGAGAAGAGCTCTAATCTGTTGACCTTAGGTCTTCTGGTAGTCATTTTGACTTGGGGCTGCTGCTTTTGTTGAATGAGAATATTTAGCTTAGAGAGGTTATGTCTATGATCAGTCCATCACTGTGCTATACATTGCCTTCATCACTCTCACGTGCTGTCTGTCTCTTCTCCTTACAATCACACAGTCTATTAAATGCCAATGTTTGCTGCGAGGGTGCATGCACAAAGTTTTATTGCATTTAGGTAAATAGAAGACAGTGTTGGTGATGAGAAAGTGATGAGATGCACAAGCCTTCAGTAGTAAGTGACCACTGATGTTGCTGTTTCCAACTTCATTCTTCCCAAGGACTCCCTGCCACATCTGGTAGTCTGAACCTACTCTAGCATTAAAGTCACCTAGAATTATGAGCTCGTCCTCTTTTGGCACATTGATGATAAGGGTCTCCAGGTCTCCATAATTTTTTTCTTTGACCTCATCAGGGTTAGTCATGGTGGGAGCATAGGCACTGATGATGGTGGCATGGCATTTTCCCGCAAGTGGCAATCTCATTGTCATGAGCCTGTCATTCACTCCTTTTGGCAGGTATATAAGCTTGTTGACTAGATTAGTTTTGATTACAAAACCTACATCAGCTTCACAGTGTTCCCCTTCACTGAAGCCACTCAGAAAAACATGCATCCAGCTCTGACTTCGGTAAGCTGGCTTTCATTTGCCAGCCTCATTTCACTCAGGGCTACTATTTGTATGCGGTACCTGCTGAGTTCTCTCACAACAAGTCTTTCAGGATTACTGGATTTTGTGTTGTATATAAGTATGCGCCCATTCCATGTACCAAAGGTGAGTGGAATCATCTTTGCAGAAGTTTTTGTACATTTTTTTTGTGCATTTTGACCATAGGGTGGGATCCCTGCCTGCTATGGTAATCAGGCCAGGGTTAGGTAAGCAGACAATTTTTAGGGCACTCTTTCTAGCCCCTTCCTCACACCAGGAAGTGAGCAGTGCGATCCTTAAAAAACTGCTGCGACACCCAGAGGGCTGCCAAATCCCACTGCTGCTTCCAGTGAGAAGACAACCCTATAGCCTGGGCCGCCCGTGTACAGGGTTGTAACCACAGCTTCCAGTATGTCTGTACCTGCTGCTTTGTCACTTGCCTGTTGCCACAAGACTTTAAGATAGGTAAAAACGGTAAAATGGTATGGGTGATGTCTTTTGATTCATGCATAAATTGGATTTAAGTGAAGCAAAGTTGCACAAAATTGTCAGCCTCACTCTCTCTTCCGGAGTCATCACAGTCCAGTGGCAGGACAGAGTCGAGACCACTATTTTTTTTGTTTGTTTTTTTTAGGCAATTGGGGTTAAGTGACTTGCCCAGGGTCACATAGCTGGTGTCAAATGTTTGGTCTGAGGTTGGATTTGAACTCAGGTCCTCCTGACTTCAGGGCCAGTGCTCTATCCACTTGGCCACCTAGCTGCCCCTCAAGACCACTATTGATGGCTCGAGATGAAGTGGAAGACCTTGGTGTCTGCGATGTCTAACCAAGTTTTAAGTGCTCCACAGAGCCTGCTTCAGCTGCCCTCATGGCCATTGGAGCAAATTGTTCTTTTTTTTTTTTTTCCCAGAAGACCCTCAAGCTCAAATAAGCAACCCCTGAAGCAGAGAAGCTGCATTCTAGGAGAGCTCCACAAAAAAGAGAGGAAGGACATTCTAGGTCCGCAGTACCAGGAATTTTTACAATGGCACATGATTGCTCTGTCCTCAGAAGGCTAGAGGAAAGAACCAATGGCCATCCATTAGCTCCCTTTTCTAGTACAGGGCAGGGAGGGGTGACTCCTCCATGAAACACCAAGAATTTCCAGGCAGCAGTCAGCAAGCATTTATTAAGTGGCCCCTATGTGCCAGGCATAATGGTAAGCACTGGGCACATAAGGAAAGGCGCAATATAGTCCCTGCCTTCAAGGAGCTTACAGTCTAATGGGGGAGACAACATACAAATGACTACATACGAATAAGATCTAGACGGGGTAGAGGCTGGAGGTAATCTCAGGGAGAAGGCCCTCGCAGTGCAGGGAATTTAAAAAGGCTCCTTATTGACGGTGGGATTTCAGCTGAGGCGTGAAGGAAGCCAATAAGGCCAGGAGGCAAAGATGAAGATGGAGAGAATTCTGGGTGTGGGGGACAGCCAGAGAAAATGGTTTCCTACAGAAGGTGTGCTTCAACTGATTCTTAAAGAGAAGACTTCATTTTATAAGTTACCAAAATCAAGTCAACAAGCATTTATGAAGGAAAAAGAAAAAGGAGAAGAAGAAGAAGAAGATGATGAAAGATGAAGAAGAGGGAGAAAGAGGAGGAGAAGGACAAGAAAGAAAGGAAGGAAGGAAGAAAGAAAGAAAGGAAGGAAGGAAGGAAGGAAGGAAAAAACATTTATATAGCACTTTAAGGTTTGCAAAGCTCTTTACATGTTATTGCATTTGGTCTTTATAACAACCCTGGAAGGTAGGTGCTATTATGATCCCCATTTTACAGATGAGGAAACTGAGGCGGCCAGAGGTTAAATGACTTGCCCAGGGTCACATAGCTAGTGTCTGAGGCTGGGTTTGAACTCAGTCTGTTATGTGAACTTGCTGTCTCTAATTTAGGCCCACTGTAAGGAAAAACATCCTAATAATTATTTATCTAAAAATGGAATAGAGGCGGCTGGGTGGTAGCTCAGTATATAGGGCACTGGACTTGGAGTCAAGAAGACCTGATCTCAAAATCTGGTCTCAAACATTCGCTGTGTGACCTTGGGCAAGTCACTTAACCTCTGTTTGCCTTAATCCCATGAAGAAGGAAATGGCAAAGCACTCCATCCAGTATCTTTACCAAGAAAACCCCATGGACAGTATTGGTGTGCTACAGTGCACAGGGTCACAAAAAGTCAGACATGACTGAACAACAACAAAATGGAATGGGTTAATAACTCAGGAGGCAGTGGGGTCCCCCTCACTCAAGTTATTCAAACAAGGACCAGGTGGTAACTCATCAAGGACATTGATAGAGGGGATTCTTGTTGAAGGGTAGATTAGATTAGATGACTTTTAATAAGGTGCCTTTCTGCTTTGAGATTCTCTGATTGTATTATAATAATGGTCCTCAAACTTTTAGGTCTTAAGAACCCTTTACATTCTTAAAGATTATTGAGGACTCCCAAAGACCTTTTGTTTATAGAGGTTCTATCTATCAATATTTATCATATTAGATATTAAAAACATCTTAGTATCATTATTAAAATAATTTTGGTCTCATAGACCACCTGAAAGGGTCTTGGAGACCCTAAGGGTCCCCAGACTATACTTGGAAAACCACTTGTATTATAGCATCCAGATCAAGAGACCAAAGTTTTATTGTGTACTGGGCAGGCCACATCTGGAGTATTACTTCCAGTCTAATAATAAACTATAATAGCTAGCTAATAAGTGTCTGAGGCAGAGATTTGACCTCAGATTTCCCTGACTCCAGGCCCAGTTCTCTACCACTGTACCACCTAACTGGTATAAGTCGAGTAGTGCATTTTTCAAGAAGGACATTGGCAATCCACAGCAAAAATATAGCCAAGTGACAAAGATGTTAAAGGGTCTGGGAACCATATTAAATGAAGACTGATGAACAGAACTGGGGGTGTCTAGTCCAGAAAAAAGAGTAGACTACAAAGAAACATCATTACTGTCTTCAAGTACCTAAAATTCTTCAGTGTGGAAGAGGGAAGAGAGTTGTTTTATGTTGCTCAAGGAAGATAGCAGGTCTAAGAATGATGAATGGAAATTACAAGGAAATGGGTGTCAGTTTAATGCAGGGAACAATGAGAACTCTTCATCAATAGACTGCCTCAGTGAGGCACTGGAATTGTTTAAGCAGAGACTGTATGATCTTATGTTAAGGATGCTTATAGAGGGGATGCATGGCTGCGGTAGAAAACTGGACCAGATGACCTTGCCAAGTTCTCAGATTTTATGGCTTTGTGTCTTAAGGAAGATTGCCCTGGGAGAGGTGTGCAGAATATTATTTGAGTGGATAGAGAGTAGAGACTAGAAGATATTATAATAACTACACCTCCATTCTGTCCTTAGGGATTCCCCAGGATCCCAGTATGGGCTAATTACCTCATGCCAGGAGAGCATAGGTCAGAAGTTGAACCATTAACAGAACACATTCTAAAGGACATAGACGGATCAAAGGGTGTGTTCCCTGAGAGGCCTCCTGCCTTCCCTATTCAATCCATCAAGTATGGAACAATTTATTAAGCACTTATGTGCTCAGGCAGAGGCAGCTAGGAGGCTCAGTGGTTACAGTATGGGCCTGGACTCAGGAAGACCTGAATTCAGATCCAGCCTCAGATACTCAGTAACTGTGTGATCTTGGGCAAGTCACCTAACCTCTGTTTACCTTAATCCACTGGAGGAGGAAATGGCAAAGCACTCCAATATCTTTGCTAAGAAAACCCCATGGACGGTATGGTCCGGGGTCACGTCGTCGGGACACCACTGAACAAAATGTGCTCAGGCACTGGGGCTTCCCTTAAGGAGTTCACATGTTCCTATCACTTGTATCATATAAAATGTTCACAGATAAACAAGTATAGGATTCACAGAAAATAAAAATACACAGTGATGGGGACTAACACCTGGGCCAATCAGGGAAGGCCCCCAAATCCTTCTATTTTGTGTTTGGGACCAGGGTGTTTCTGGGTGAATCTGCTCTAGTTTTCAGCAGCCATGGAGGATTTGCTGACCAGAATGGTCTAGTCCTAGAGTCTGAAATGTGCAGGAACCTTTTAGAAGCAGCTAGAACTTTGAGGAATGGGAAGGACCAAAGTCATTTCACCCAATCGAGAGTTTTCCTGGACTAAGAAGGTGCTTCAGCCCTCACCTTCCTAATTCTCACAGCAGTCTCCTGGCATGATCCCGTGGCTTCCTGAGGCTTCCCTGAAGCCCAGGTCTTTAGACGGGAGAACCCCTGCTGGGAGCATTTGTCCTATATTACAGGGAACACCCTGTCTTTATTATTTGGACCTTCACCTAACGGGGAGAAAAAAAAAAAGACACATATCTTGGCATCTACTGAAAGGACAAAGAGACCTCAACAAGGTGAGAAGCAGGGTATCTCAGGAGAACTCATTCAAGATGCATTTTTTTAGCCTAAAAAAAGATGCCCTTTTTTGAAATGAATTAAGCATTGACTTTGTTCCTTATCGGTAAGGGCAGCTAGGTGGTGCAATGGATAGAGCTCCAGGCCTGGAATCAGGAAGACTGCTCTTTCTGAGTCCAAATCTGGCCTCAGACACTAGCTGTGTGTCACTTAACTCTGCCTCAGTTTCCTCATCTGTAAAATGAGCTGGAGAAGGCAGCGGCAAACCACTCCAGCGTCTTTGCCAAGAAAGCCTCAAATAGGTTTAAGAAGAATTGGGAAACATGACTGAAAAACAAAACTTTGAAGGAAGAGTGGCGTTAAGGGAGAAGATTCAGTGGATCCCAACTAAATATATAAGGGACACTCCTAGGCAAAAAATATAACTACGACTAGAAGTGAAGGAACACAGAAAGGTGGACGCACAATGAGTATCCCCCTCCCACTTCATCTGCCCAACTACCCCTCCCCCCCAAAGCACTGACTCATGGGACTGTAAGCTCCTTAGGGTCAGGGACTGTCTTGCACATAGTAGGGCTTAACAAGTGTTTATTGACTGATGTGTGGGCAACCCCCAGGAATGAAAATTCTCATGACACAGATGCTTCAGTTGTAGTGTGGAAGTATAGCTGCCAAGGAGCCTGATCAGGAAGAAAAAGAGGAGGCATCTAAGGAAACATGTGGTTTCCCAGAAACTCTCCAGGAAGCTCAGATTTTAAGAAAGATAAAAGCAGGGCAGAAGAATGGCATGGCTAAAGCATGGAAATGTTTTGAGGAATGAGAAAAATGCTAATTGAGACCCCCCCAAAAAAAACTGCATCTGGGCAAAAAGAGAAATTTAAAATTCTGTAGCGTTTTTTTGTTTTTTAATGCACGAGTAGGGGATGGATGGAGCTTCCAGTTGTGTCTGACTCTTCGTGACCCTCTTTTGGGGTTTTCTAGGCAAAGAAACTGGAATGGTTTGCCATTTCCTTCTCCAGCTCATTTTACAGATGAGGAAACTGAGGGAAAGAGGGTTAAGTGACTTGCCCAGGATCACACAGCTGGGAAGTGTCTGAGGCCAGATTTGAACTCAGGAAGATGAGTCTTTCTGACTCTAGGCCCAGTGCGCTATCCGCTGCACCGCCTAGCTGCCCACAGGATGGAGCAGACAAGACAGTGGGTGGGAAGAGGACATAGAGATTTTAGTAGACTGCAAGCTCAGGGTGAGTCAACTGGGTTCCCTCCTGTTGAACAAGGCTGACATCTTAAATTGCATGAACAGACTCTAGAATCTGGATCCAGAATCTGGTATCTAGATCCCCCCCCACATGCAACTTTTCAGCTTCCTTTTGTGCGTTGTCTTCCTCCGTTAGATTGTAAGCTCCATGAGGGAAGGGACTGTTTTTCTTTTTCTTATTTGTACTTGTGGAGCTTAATACAGTGCCTGGCACATAGTAGGTGCTTAATAAATGCTTGTTGAATTGTAGAGGGAGTATGGTATAGTGGTTAGAGAGCCTCAAAGCCAGGAACACCTGATACATACCAGCTGTGTGCCCTTGGGCAACTGGAAACTTCACGATGCCCCAGACAACTCTTTAGGACTACGAATTGTGAGACTGCTGTGGATCTGTATTGGTAAAGGGAGTTTCCTTGTCAGGAGTTCCTTACATCATTGTAATCACGGATGGAGGGGGGGAATATCTAGATCAGCTGTTCTTAGTGGTGCCCCCAGATACCTGGAACACTAAGCCTTAAAGAGTTCTCAGGTTTTGAGCTACAGTGGGCTAGGCCAATCGTGTGTACACACTAACTTTGGCATTCATATGGCGAGCCTTTGGCAGGGGGTGGGGGGGTTGGGAGAAGCAGGGGATTAGGTTGCATAATGAAGAGCAATTTGGCCCGGGTCAGAAACAGAGCAAGGTCAAAGTTCCCATACAGATGGGTAGTCTGATCAGCCTGGAAGTTGCTCCTGCACTTCCAGCCTGGGTGAGGTAGGGAGAATGAGTTTAAAAAAGCAAACAAATAAATAAGGTCCACTATACTCAAGTCAATTAGTATTTATTAGATTGCTATCCTTTGCCAAACACTGAGTTCTGTGTTGGGCCCCCAAAGCATTTAGGCCAGTAAACTAAAACATGGTCCATTCATGGTGCCATATTTTACGCAGGACATTGACAAACTGTAGGAAGCATGTTCAGCAGAAGGGGACTTGAATGGTGAAGAATCTGGAAGCCTTGCCATATGAAGTTTGAACCATTAAAGAAATCTGGAATCTTGTCTTGAGAAGGCCTTAGAGAGAGAGGAGAGGATGTGTTTTGTCCTGCTTGGCCCCAGAGGGCAAGACCAGGGACAAAGGGTAGAAATGAAAGGGCAGCATTCAGAATCGTGTGTTTTGTGAACCAATAAACTCTCATCAGAGAAGTGTCCCAGACTGGAAGCACAGTTAGTATGGGAAAGATGGGAAGGGAGAAGCACAAAGCCATACGGGACACACAAAATAAATCTGAGAAGTCAAGTTTCCCCCTACCAATTCACGGTGCCAGGCTCTGCTAGCCTTCAGCTTCCTAAACAGTCTTCTATAACTCTTTATCCCTGTGGTTTAATTTGCCCCAAGGCTCAGCAGAGAATCTAGCGGCATCTCACCCTATATAGTCCAGTAATTAGAGATTCCTTTAGGTTGGCCATTTTAATGAGTGTAGCACTTTGACTGGGAGCTTCAGAGTAGGGATTTTGTAGTATGTGTACTGTAAAGGATGGCCAGACTGGGTATCTAGTTTTAGATCTCTGAGAGTCTAGAAACAAGAAGAGAAGGAGGAGGCATCAGGAGTTGGGAGAAAGTAGCAGAAAGGGGTGGCTAGGTGGAACAGTATATAGAGTGTCAGCCCTAGAGTCAGGAAGACAGGAGTTCTACTGTGTGACCCTGGGCAAGTCACTTAACCCTGTTTGCCTCAGTTTCCTCACCTGTAAAATGAGCTGGAGAAGGAAATGCAAACCACTCCAGTATCTCTACCAAGAAAACTCCAAATGGGGTCATGAAGACTGAAATGACTAAACAACAATAACATAGTAGAAACAGAGAGGAGAGGGAGTACATCAGAGACAAACCTTGCCTGATTTACAGCTTCTTAGAGGGAATGCCCTAGTGGTAATGACTCCCTCCATGAACATGACTGCTGTGCTACCCCTCAGCTGTAAAATGAGAGGCTTCTCTAGGTCTACATTTACGAGCCCACTGTGTATGCAGGAACTCTACGAAAAAGCGTTTTCCCTTCCTCAGGATAAAGTTCTTCAGGGTCCCACCTTCCAAAAAGACCTTTGGTGTATGGGAGGTGAGTCAATCCCTGAACCTAGCAAACCAGGCCAGGGCTGTCATCTCTCCCAAGGTAATATGCCTGCCATTTGGAAGTCAGAAATTCCACTGAGGAAATGTTACAGAGAGAGTCCTCTTACCTTTTTCCACCATCTCCAGGTCCTTCCCCATGAAAAAGCATGGCGCCTAACATCCTCTTCAGACCTGAGAAAATGGAGACTGGTGTATTCTTGGACACTGATTCATTCCCTTCACATAGGCTGAAATTCCCGGAGGTTGGGGGTGGCCTGTAGAGTCAGGAAGGGGAGTACTGAGGTCAAAGGTTGATGACCAGCCCCTAAGGGTTAAGCAAAGAATGAAGCTGGGCAGTTGTTTAATCAGTAGAGAAGTTTTAAAGTTCATTTGGGCCAGGAGAAAGTTTGAGCCATCTCTGCCCAAATACACTTTC
Organism: Vombatus ursinus; assembly: GCF_900497805.2. Lineage (NCBI taxonomy): Eukaryota > Metazoa > Chordata > Mammalia > Diprotodontia > Vombatidae > Vombatus > Vombatus ursinus. The sequence goes on from NW_020954567.1 coordinate 12,856,914, forward strand.
TTTGTCATCTTTTACAGATAATAAAAAGAAAGGCAGTTTAGAAATTTAAAAAAAAACTGCATCAAAAACCACTTTTCTGAGTAGATCTTGAGGGGATTCTGTTTTTCCCTGATTAAATAACCCATAAGTTGAAAAAAAAAAGTTGTAAATAACTAGCCAGATTGCATCAGTAGCAATGTCCCTCCCTCTCATCCCATCACTTTTCACTCATTTCAACTTATTTCATTGCCTTGTGGGGGTGGAGGATGGGAGGCAGGAAGTCCACAAAGACTAATGTATGAGGTACAGGGAAATATTTCTGAGATGGAAGCTTCAGTCTAGGTGGAAGTGAATAGATCTTCCTGGGAGCCAAGAGGGATGAAAAAACACAGGCGGATGAGGTAGGAGTGTATAGGTGCAACTTATACTCAAACCCTTGGAACATAGTGGTTCAAGATTTAAAGGAACCTCTCCCTACCCCCTAGAGTATATGGCAAGTATGTTTCTGGGAGCAGGGGTGGAGGGGAGACTTTGCAAAATTCTGCTGTAAAGCCTAGAATGGAAGCTTAGGTTTCCTTTTTTCCTTTGAAAAATAAAACAAAAAAATTCATTTATAAGTTCTATTTATCATTGTTAATTATAGTATAAAGCAGAATAAAAATGAATCAAAGGAAGGTAGTGTTCTCTGCATCTGAATATCCTTTCAAAAGTCTACTTGCTTCTTAAATATATTTATATTTACTAACGCTTCTTGTCTTTGCATTACATTTATTCCTGAGACTGAACCCTCTCTCTTGTGACAATGGAAAAACACCCTCCTCAGGAACCTTGTCAGACAAGGTATACAATATTTCATTTTAGTATCCCCTCATCTTGCTGTGATGAGGTGGGAAATTTCATCATCTCTTTTCGACAATCTTCACTGGTTTTTCTGGTACTCAGAGTTGTTTTTTTCGGTGACTTTGAAGTTACTGAGTAACTAACAGATAAACTCTTTGATACTGATTTGGCAAAACACCCAGGACTTGAAAAACAGTCCTAGAAAGAAATTTCCTATTTTCCACCTAAATCCTATTCAAATTTAATTCCTGTGGCAGGACCTCTTGAGGCAGGAAGAGTACTTTTGGAGGGATAGATCTTCTTACTGCCTCTATTCAGAATCCTGGGGAATAGCCGGGAAGACTGCAAATAATTCCACAGTTGTTTCTGACCACCGGCTCCCCCAACCCACCTCCCTTTCTATCAGTTCTCCCCCCCCACCCTAAATTCCCCTTCCCTCCTATTTCCTATAGGGTAAGATAGATTTCTATACCCAACTGAGTGCGTATGTTATTCCCTCTTTGAGCCAATTCTGATGAGAGTAAGGTTCAAGCATTACATGATTGCCTGCCAAACCCCACCCCCATTTCCCCTCTGCTGTCATAGGTCTTTACAGCCTTTTATGTGAGACAATTCACCCCATTCTATGCCCCTTTCCCCCTTCTCCCAGTGCATCCCTCTTTCTTACCCCTTATTATTTTTTATATCATTCCATCATAGTCAAATCACACTTGTACCTGTCTATGTCCACTCTTTCTAGCTGCCCAAAGTTCCTAAGAGTTACAAGTATCATCTTCCTATGTAGGAATATAAACAGTTTAACCTTATTGAATCCCTTATGTTTTTTTCTTTCCTGTTTACCTTTTTATGCTTCTCTTGACCACTGTATTTGAAAATCAGATTTTCTGTTCAGCTCTGGTCTTTTCATCAGGAATGCTTGAAAGTCCTCTCATTAAATATCCATTTTTCCCTCTGAAGGATTATACTCAGTTTTGCTGATTAGGTGATTCTTGGTTGTAATCTCAGCTCCTTTGCCTTCTAGAGTTACCAGTCCAAGCCCTCCAGTCCTTTAATGTAGAAGCTGCTAAATCCTGTGTAATCCTAGCTGTGACTCCATGGGACTGGAACTGGGACTGTGTCCTGGGTCTATGACCCATATCCCCTATTTGGGCAATGCAATAGAGTCCTGCACCCAGAGCCAGCAGTGTACCCTGTAATTTCTTTCTTTTTTTTTTTTTTTGCTTTTTGCTGAGGCAATCAGGGTTAAGTGACTTGCCCAGGGTCACACAGCTAGTAAGTGTCAAGTGTCTGAGGTCGGATTTGAACTCAGGACCTCCTGACTCCAAGGCCAGAACTCTATCCACTGTGCCACCTACCTGCCCATGTAATTTCCTTCTGACCAGTTGTTCAGCCACCTTACTGTCTGTGGGCTGAGAGCTCTGGGAGATACTGCCACTGATTCAGTCACCCCCAAGGTCTGCACTAGCTTGCTGGTGTGAGGCCTTGCTGCTAGCTTATGCAGAGGCACAGGACCTCCCTGATGGCTCTTACTAGGTGCAGCCTGCTACTAGCTTGCCCAGGTGGCCTGCACTGGACTGTGCTCCACTCTCACCTCAGTGAGACAGACCTTTCCCATCAACCTTCTAAGTTGTCTTGGGCTGGAAAACTTTCACTCCATCCTTTTTGTTGGTTCCGTGGTCCAGAATTCATTCTCAGGCATTATTTTAAAGTTAATTGGAGGGAAATTTGGGAGAACTCAGATAAGTTCCTACCTTAGCCCGCCATTTTGGCTCTGTAAGTCTGCCCATTTCCACAGTTGCAAGGAAAATCACAGAATCTGAGTTGAAGGTGCTTCAAAGGTAATCTAGTCTAAACCATTATGACTGTTAATACCCCACAAATGACTATACAACCATTGCTTGATGACCGCCAAAGAAAGGGAACTCATTATCTTTGAAGACAGCCCATTGACTTTAGGAGCTCAATTAGAACAGCTTTTCTTTAGGTAAAGCCTCCACTTGCCTCTTTGCTACTTTAACCCCTTTTGCTTCTAGTTCTATCCTCTGAGGCCAAGCAGAACAAGGCCATTCCCTCTTCCATGTGACATCCCTTCAGCTGAAGCCCTCTTCTCCAGGATATAGTTTCCCAGTTCCTTCGGTTGAGCCTCATAGAGCTTGATCTCATCATTATAGTTACCTTCCTTTCAATGCTCCCTGTTTTAAAAAGTTAACATCCACCTTAAATATGGTGCCCAGAATTGAAACCCAGAGTCTAGATATTAGATTAGGAGTAATAGATCACAAGTTAGATTAAGAATAACAGATCACAGACTTGGTGCAAAACCATGATATTGTAGTGATAGGGGGATGGGGTGTTACAACTCTCCAGATATCTGGAGGTGCTCTATCAGAAGCAGAGAAACTATCACATTTGTAATTTGTCTTAATGATCCTTTCACTTATCAAAGGTGGAAAAAGCAGTAAGGGCTATTCTGGACCTGATTCCCATCAACAAGGAGGGATTCGATTCAGGGAGCATGTGACCACTCTCTCATGTAAATCATAATAGTAAAGCAAAGTCATGGGTAGTCTGATACACACAGTAGATTTTGGAAGAGCAGGTGGTCGGACCAGAGCTGGGGCATACATAGATATTGTTTGCCAGAGCTTTTTGCCCACATCATGCTAGGGTGGAAAGTAGTGCCACTGTTTTACAAAACCAGTCTAGGACCCATAGCTATGACCAGGGAAGTAGTTGTGCCTTTTTGAAGCATGTGTTGTTGGGTAATTGTTTCTATTAGTTATCTTTTCATATGTGTTACTTATATTAGAGTATAAGCTCTCAACAGGACCTATTTTATACATATATACACACATATGTACATATGCATAATATATATTCTATACATATAGATAAATAGTAGGTGCTCTGATAAATCTATTTGTTAACTTTTTGGAGTTCATTGAAGGATGGGGGTGACATAGTCAGATCTTCACTATACTACACATATACTATACCAACCACATTGGTAGCTGTGTGGAGGATGGCTTGGTGTGGGGAAGAGACTCGAGGCAGAGATTAATTAATAGGTGTCCAGATGAGGATTGATGAGGGCCTGAAATAGGGAGGTATCTGAATGAATGAAGAAATACTGGGCAGGCAGAAACCATAGGTAACTGGGTATACCTGGCAACTGACTAGGCATGGGAAGTATCTCTGTACTTTGCTCTGGTTAGACCATAGCTAAAAACAGTTAACACTGATCACTAATAATCACTAGCACTGATTGCTAATACGAGCTAACACTGATATCTTATAATATTAGCTGACACTGACCTCTAATAATAACAGCTAATGTTTATATGGGGCTTTAAGGTTTGCAAAGTGTTTTACAAAGATCATTTCATTCAAGCCTTGCCAAAACCACCAAAAGAAGTTCTATTTTCATTACCATTTCACAGGTTAGGATGCTTAGTCTGAGAGAGGTTAAGTGATTTGCCCAGGTGTGTGAGGTAAGATTCAAACCCAGGACTTCCCAACTGCAACTCAGTAGCCTCAAATGCCACATCTAGAGTGTTGTGCTCAGTTCTGGGCACCACCATTTAAGGAGGATGCAAACAAACTAGAGAGTATCTAGGAGGACAGCTATGATGAAGGGCGTCAAGTCTATGTATGACAGCATTAGTTGAATGGACTGAGGATATGACTTAGGAGACATGAAGGCTGTCTCCATGCATCTAAAAAGCTATTACACGTTAGAAGTACTAGATTTGTTTTGTCTGATCCCAGAAAGTAGACGCTGCAATAATGGGCTGCAAAATTTAGATGCAAATTTAGGCCTGATGTAAGGAAATACTTAATTAGAGCTATCCCTAAGTATCATCTCCTGGCTCAGGCCTCCAAAGAGGGGGGAGTCCCTGATCTGGTGTGATGGCAGGAATTCCTTTCAGGGCATGCATGCACTGGACCAGATGGCCATGGAGGTCCTTTCCAATTCTAAAGTTCTATGACTGCTCAAGGTCCCATTGTCTTACCCCTCCACAATAACTGCCACTTCTACTTTACAGGGAAAATCAAGGCCATACGTGGGAGCTCCCTTATCATACCTGCTCTACCTCGAAAAACTCCCTTTTATCTTTGTCCTCTCTTTTCCTTTAGCTCTGGGGAAAAAAAAAAAAAAGGTAGTGCCAAGGCTAAGCCTCTCTCCTTGTGCGCTTTACCACGTCTTGGCCCATCTCTTCTGGGAGCTTGCACCCTTCATTTTCTTTTCCTCCAGGCTCCTTCCTCACTGCCAATAAACATGTTCATCCTTCAAAACTCTTTAGATCTTGCCATCCTCCCAAGCTATCACTTAAAACACCTTTTTTTTTTTTTTAGTACTACACTCCTGAAAAAGCTACCTATACACAATTGTTACTCAACATTCCCTCCTCAAACCCTTGCAATCTGCCTTCTGCTCCCAACCTTTCACTGAACCTGATGTCTTAAAAGTGGGTTGGAGTTTAAATTTGGCTAAAAGAAAGTTGGAGAAATGGAGAGAAATTTGAAGAACAATCTCTAGGCCCTGATAGATGGAGATTCTAGTTCCAGGTTGAAAGAGGAGCAGAACCATGGCTAATAAAAGATATTGTTCAGTCATTCCCTAATTGATAAATGGTCAAAGGATATGAACAGGCAGTTTTCTGAGGACGAAATTAAAGCTATCTCTAGTCATATGAAAAAATGCACAAAATCACTACTGATTAGAGAAATGCAAATCAAAATGACTCTGAGGTACCACATCACAACTATCAGATTGACTAACATGACAAAACAGGACAATGATAAATGTTGGAAATGTGGGAAAATTGGAAAACTAATGCATTTTGGAGTTGTGAACTGATCCAACCATTCTGGAGAGCAATTTGGAACTATGCCCAAAGGGCTATAAAACTCTGCATACCCTTTGACCCAGCAACAGCACTTCTAGGTCTGTACCCCAAAGAGATCATAAAAATGGGAAAAGAACCCATATGTTCAAAAATATTTATAGCAGCTCTTTTAGTGGTGGCAAAAAATTGGAAATTGAGGGGAATGGCTGAGTAAGTTGTGGTATATGAATGTAATGGAATACTATTGTGCTATAAGAAATGATGAGCAGGTGGACTTCAGAAAAACCTGGACTTATATGAACTGATGCAGAGGGAAATGAACAGAACCAGGAAAATGTTGTACACAGTAACAGCCACACTGCGCGATGACTGACTTTGATAGACTTAGCTCCTCTCAGCAATTCAAGGATCTAAGACAACTGCAAAAGACTCACGATGGAAAGCGCTATCCTCATCCAAAGAAACAATTTAGGAGTCTGAATGCAGATGGAAGCATACTATTTGCTCTCCTTTTGTTTCTTCTTTCTCATGGTTCCTCCCATTAGTTCTAATTTTTTTTTACATCATGACTAATGTGAAAATATGTTGAATGTATAAGTAGAGCCTATATCAGATTGCATGCCATATTGGGGAGAGGGGAGGAGAGGAAGGAGAAAATTTAAAACTCAAAATCTTATGGTAGTGAATGTTGAAACTAGAAATACATTATATAAAAAAAAAAGGACACTGCTTGACCCTTGTTCTCAAAAGATCATCAATGATAAGGAATAAGAAATAAGGAGGACTAATGTTAAGAAAAGTTTGAAGAGAGCTTATAAGATGGTTGACAAATTAAGGAGAGGTAAATAACAAAAGGTTAAGTGGAAAAATTGCAGGATAAGCAAACTGATAGGGTGGGTCAGTGGGTGGGGCAAATTGGTGAAACAAGATTAGAAAAAACTAAAGGGAAGGTAGGTGAAGTTGAGATTAAGAAAATTACAAAAGGTTATAAAAGTCCTAAACAAGTGCTTGGGGCAGAGTTGTATAAACAACTCCAAGTAGTTTAAAAGAGAAAAAAAATCAAGTCGCAACCTACATGGATAGGGGAAATTGTGAGGGATTAACATGTACTTCTGCCAGTCCAGTGACTTCTGGGTGTGTGTGTGGGGGGGGGCCCAGACTGTAACAAGTCAGCAAAGTCAAGCAAAACGAAGCCACACTGGCTGCGTCCAGACAGTCCATCACTTCCCACAACAGGTCCTCTGGACACACGGTTGACCATCGGTCATTGATCTGATAAGGCACTGTCTTTGTCAGAATTTTTTTAATTCTGTTTCCTTCACTGTGCATCAGATCGTACTACCCAGAGTGCTTTTTAAACGTCTCATTACTTCTCACGGAGCGATATTCTCTTATATTCGTGTACCGTTTTTTGTCCAAATATCCTCCAATCGGTGGACATCCTTAAAGATTCTAGTTCTTTGGCTGTTCCTCCTCCCCGCCCCCCTCTCAGGATCAGGTTTGTTTTGCTTGTGGCTCTTCCCTCCCTGCTAAAATTCCTCCTTCTTAACCCATCCCTGCTTGTTAATTTGGTATGAAAGTGTATGTATGTAAGTTTCCTTTTGTTTATTTTGGATCAGAATAAATTTTAACTGACCGCTCACCCCATCCCTTCCTTCCACGTTTGTGGATCCTTTTTTCTTTTTTGGTAGGCAATGGGGTTAAGTGACTTGCCCAGGGTCACACAGCTAGTAAGTGTATTGTGTCTGAGGCCAGATTTGAACCCAGGTCCTCCTGACTCCAGGGCTGGTGCTCTACCCACTGCGCCACCCTAGTTGCCCGAATCCTTTTTTCTACACCACTGTATTCCTCCTTTGACTTTCCTTCCCTTCTTCAAGCCCTCAGAGCACAACCAATCTATCCCCAGGGCTTCCTCTTTTCTTATTTAACCTTCAATCCCAATTTTCTTTGAAGACATCAAGGTTCAGAAAGGGAACTTGCTTCTTCACCCCCCCCCCCACTAAAACGTTAGCATCACGTTAGATAGAACACCTCCATATGCTTAAATTTACTTTTCTCTAGACTCCCATCTCCCTCATATAATTACCTACAATTATACTCAAATATGGCAAGGTGCCTTTTTCTTGGTTGTAAACCTCTATTTTTTTCGCTGATGCACTTCACTAATACGATCTTTAATCCTTACTACAATCCTAGGAGGTGGGTGCTATTATTATCCTTACTTCACAGTTGAAAAAACTAAGGCAGACAGAGGTTAAACGACTTGCCCAGGACCACACAACTAGTAAGAATCTGAGAGGCTGGATTCAGCGTTCCAACTATGGCATTCCTTCCACTGTATTACCATCAAGTTGCTAGGTCTTACATGACCTAGATTATGGTTCCTTTTCTATAGAAGCTCAACAATGTTTTTCCTTTGACTAAGGAGCTATTTTGGCTATGACATCCCTGGGACCTTCCCACCCCCCTTAACAATAATGGACTTTTTCTATATTCACATTGCACTGATTGTAACGTGGGAAATTTTCATTTATTTCTCGAAATACATTGTTCAGTTTTTTGTTTATCGTGGTTCTCAGTTCAATTCCTAAATTCTCTCTCCTTGACCTGTTTCCCAATTTTTTGCTGTCTAATGCAAGCACTGATTTCAGTTTGGTTTATTCTAGTTTTCAGAAGTCTGTTACTTGGGTAAAGTTTACCACATACTCTTCTAAGCGATGTTATTTTCCTTCCAATGCTTTTTTCTTTTTTTTAAACCATGCTTCATTTCTTCAAGGAATCCAATGTCATCCTTGTAGAGAAGAAATTTCCCTTTTGAGTCTCTGCTTGGAGTTGTCATGTCGTTAGAAGTATAGACTCTGTACCTAAAGAATTTTTGATGCTAGTGCTTCGTTATTCATCTTTTCATCTTTATTTCCTGAATTAAGGCATCAACGATCAGCTTCACCAGCAACAGGTACTTTTGGATGGGGTGGATGATTGGCCTTGCTTGATATCACTGTGGGTCACCTGGGTCCAAAGACTGACTTCCACTACAGACAGGCCAAGGATCTTTGACCTTCAGGGTCCTCTATGCCCTATCTAATTCAGAGTTTTAGGTACTTTGGATCCCCTGGTCTTAAGGACTATTGTACCACACTGATCTCCATTGAGCCTTGCAATCTAGATGTATCTCTAGCTACCTTGCTGGTGGGGATACTTGAGGCTTGTTTGCCTACACCTGCAGGGATCTTCCTGGAAGACCTTCTTTTCTATTACCCATGGGCTTCTGGATGACTGTGAAGTTGTGGTGTGGAAGTCACATACTATATAATTTCTCGTGGAGTTTTTATCATTTTTCAGGCTGGTGAAAATTTAGAGGTTTTGTTGGAATAGGTATATGGGAGCTAAGTGGTTGATCTCGGGCAGCCATCTTCACTGGAACTCTCACCACCCCTCTTTCTAGGATTTGTGATAGACAGAAAATGGAAAATCAAGAATACTTTGACATGCACCCCAAATTTTGGGAAACACTTCAAAGGGATGAGAGGAAAAAAGGTAGGCTCCCACGAACATGTCACAAGAAAAGTCAGTTATCAATACCACTTCTAGGTCTGTATCCCAAAGAGATAATCACAAAAGTGGGGAAAGGACCTACATGTACAAAAATATTTATAGCAGCTTTTTTTGTGGTGGCCAAGAATTGGAAATTGAGAGGATGCCTATCAATTGGAGAATGGCTGAACAAGTTGTGGTATATGAATGTAATGGAATACTATTGTTCCATGAGAAATGAAAAGCAGGCAGATTTCACAAAAACCTGAAAAGACTTGCATGAACTGATGCTGAGGGAAGGGAACAGAACCAGGAAAACATTGTACACAGTAATAGCAACATTGTGCCATGACCAACTTTGATATCATCAGCTCTTCTCAGCAATGCAATGAGCTAAGACAATTCCAAAAGACTCATGATGGAAAATGCTATCTACATTCAGAGAAAGAACTATGGAGTCTGAATGCAGATCAAAGCATACTATTTTTCTTTTTTTGGAGGGGGGTACTTCTTTCTTTCTTTTACTGTGTACAATGGCCTATATCAAATTGCACAGTCTTGGGGAGGAGAGAGGGGAAGAAAATTTAAAACTCAAAATTTTATAAATAAAGGTGAATGTTGAAAACTAAAAAAAAAAAATTTTATTAAAAAAAAAGTCAGCATCTTGAAATGCTCAAGAATGAAAATAAAAAGGGAAACCATTCCAACAAGAGAGAAACATGGGATTTATCTGAAGACTGACGTGCATTTACAAGTCAATTGAGATTTTAAAAAGAATACACAAAAAATGAAAGGCTACGTAAGAGGATGAAAAGCATGTCACCTTTTTGAAAAAAAAAACAAATATTGTTGGAATGTCACAGCTCATAAAGTTGATGTTGGCAAGATTCTTAGGTTACACTGGGAAAGAAAAGTGGATCAAGGCAGGCCATACACGTACAATCATATTAAACTTATTTCCACATTAGTTATGTTGTAAGGAATTGGAGCTAAAGGAGAAAAGCACGAGAAAGAAAGAAAGAACTCCCCCCCTCCAAAAAAAAAAAGGCCTGTTACAAAGAGGACTAAGTCTGGACTTGTTCTATTTAGACTCAGAACCAGGAATAATGGTCGGAAAGGCAACTTTAGGCTTGGTGTTAGAAACACTTAACAAAAAGGGGCTGTCTCTAAGTGGTCTGAATAACCAAGTCAAGGTGAAGATTTCCTTTTGTGTCAGGGTTGGACTTACAACTCTCAACTTCTCAAACAATATGCTTAGCCTCCATATTTTTTCCTTCTTCGTGACCTCCTCTGTTCCTAAGAGTTCTATTACCACCTCTATGCCACATATGCCAAATCCATAGTTAGTCCCAACCTCTCTTCTGAACTTGTCTTTATCTCAACCTGTGTGTTTCATCAACATCTTGAAGTCATGTTCAGGAAGAGCTTCTATTTTCACGTCCCACCTTTCTTTTCCTGTCTCTGTCATACAATGCTTCCTGTTATCCAGATATGAAATATTGGTCTCTTACCTTTTTCTTCCCCTTTTGAGTCCCACTCAATCACCACCCAAGGTCAGGCCCTTGTCACTTCTCACCTGCCTCTTAATTGGTCTTACAGCTTCTAGTCTCCCCACTACTCAGTCCCTCCTCCACAGTTGCAAAAATAATCTTTCCACAACTATAGGTGTAGAACTATGTACTTGCTTTGCTCTATAATCTTCATATGCTCCCCATTGCCTCTAGGATAAAATTCCTCAGTCTAAGCTTTAAAGACCTCCACACTCAGGTTCTAACTTCCCTTCTCATCCTTACTGAACACACTCACCTTCATTCGAGCCAAACTGTAGGTCTCCTGCACTTATCTCCATTCACACAAGCCCCATGTATCTCCCCTCCTTGCCCAAAATCAATCCCACCTCTCAAAGTCTTTCAGGGCTTGAGCTGATTCTTGTCTGAAGTCATTCTCTGACTGCTATCCCTAGCGAAGCGCTAATGTTTATTCTCAAAAGTACCTTGTACCTATAGGTTTTGCTTTTGCTTTTTTTGGGTGGGGGGGTGGGGATGGGACGACAGACTACGACCTGTTGTACCCCTTAGAAGGTTACGTTCCTTTAAGGTAGGAACTTCCCCCTTCTTTACAGTACCGAGCACACAGCAAGCTCTTATTACATATTTCTTTCAATCAGACACTTGTGGACCTCTTTCAGAGGCCTGGAGGTCATATCCCAATCCCACAATTTATCAACTGTGCAACCTTTGGCAAATTATCTAACCTTTTCCAGTCTCAGTTTCCCCATCTGTCAATCCTGTGATCTTCGCTGTACTTGCATGGTCTCCACAGCCTCTCAAAACCCCAGGATGTTCTTTTATCTTCTCTTGATGTTCTCCAAGTCTCTCAACAAGCATCACTGTGCACAACGTAGTTTATTTTGTGCTAGTTGTCTACCCCAACACATGCTGGGAAATTCCAAGAATTCTGACACTCCAGTACGCTACGGGGTGACACGCCTCCACACAACAGGCTACAATCTTTCCCCGATCGCTGAAAATGTAGGACAGGTGACACGTCTGTGGATCCTGTTGGCCATTTTACATGAAAGGATTCAGATTTGTAGTGCTACTCCTGCTCTTTAAAATATTAGGGACAAGCTGCATGATAAGTAGATATGGAAGATTTCCCAATACCAGAATAAAGTAATATAGGCACATTTACCCCTCTTCCAACAAAAAGAGACTACACATTTCTTCATTAATTTATCATTTAATATAAATGCTGACAGAAAGCAGATAAGACCTTGAAGACACTTTCATATATTTACAAACCAAAAGGTGAATCACCTCCCTTCCATTTCTCAAAACAAATTCTCTTATCTGCAACTCATAGAGGAGCCTTAAACACTATGCAGGAGCAACATGAGGCGGAGTCAGTTTTAAAGGTGATGGAGAGAAGGAAGAAGAGTGGCATCTTCTACATGAACAACATGCACACAATTACCCCCTAACATAAACTTGGAAAAAATTGGCTTTATACTTCCGGAAAAACTCCTAACAAATGAAACAGAGACTTTTTGAGACCCAGTCAGCTGCTGCCTTCTGCCCTTTGCATCCATAACTACTGTTTCTTCCTTTCTACCTCATATAATGTTTGGAAGGCTTTTGAAAAAAAAGTAAACATAAATGGATTAAAATATAAAAAAGAAAAAAAGTTATTCCTTTCAAAAAGCATTTTTCTTTCTCCTATTCCAAAAGGACTTTTTAGGACATAGTTATTACATCCACTTTCACAGTTTCCCCAAATCCTAATGGAGTTAAAGAAAGGTTCACAGATTGCAAATTTCACCTACAAATGCCAGTTACATTCAATTTTGGGGGGTTTGAAACATAAGAAGAAATATAATCACCATTTAGAAAATTCAGCAATTTCAATCAGTTACTGCTGTAAGGCTCAATGAATTTGTTTTCTTTTTAAAAGAGGTATGTTAGGAAGAGAGTAGGGAGCTGAGGCACAGAAGAAAGGGGCAGAGAGAAACCATACTACAACAAAGATTAGATATTTTAACATTGATTTAGAACAGTAGATATGAATTTTCACTTATCCAAAATTCTAAGTGATTAGATTTAAGTGAAGTCACTTACAACCTGACTCAAATCTCATGGTCTCCTTTATTAACCTAGACTATTTATTTTTGTTTTGTTAAATATACCTCTGCAGGGCACAATCACATACAATCAATACGATTGGTAAATTACACGAGCTCTAACCCAAGCATATATGCACCAATGTTAAAAAGTTATTTTTTTAAAAACCACAACATAAAATAAATTCCACCCAAAAAGGTGATAATGACTGCAGAATGTCTCGGGAGACTGGTATGAGCCTAAAGACCAAACAGCCATAGTCAGATAAAAGGGAAAGAGGGGAAAGAAACCACACATACCATAAAAGGAACCTCACAACTAGAAAGTTGCTTTTGGAATTCAAAACATTTATCCCATGACTACATCTTAACCCTTCTTTCTTCATCTCTTATCTTCCCAAAAAGCCACAGAACTACCCAAAAGCAAAATGACCACGTATCTGGATCAATGAATAAAAAATGAACGAAAAATAATTTTGAGTACTTCAATGAAGTTCCAGTTACCAGAAGGGAAGAAAAACAGCATAAAAATGTTGGCAATGATGTTCTTGGAAAAGAGTAGCCTTTTCCTGGGAGGTTCCTTAGTAGCATAAAGAAAAATATGTGGCATGCACAAGTTAAAATGAAAATTCAAAACCACTTAAATCAGAAAACAAAGGAATTTTTAAGGGGCTGTTTCATATTCTATTTGAATTACAGTCAAATTAAAGCAGAGGGATCAAGGCAACCTATGGTACTACTGATAGCTACAGGTAACAAACTCACGCCTCACTATAGTTTTTTAAAATACAAAGTTAGGAAGGGCCACAGGACAGTTTCCAGTTGTAAGATGACTGAATGCACACTCTGTTTTGGATGCCAAAGACTTGTAAGCTTTGCCTGTTGAGAACAGTATCCCCTTTCCTGCCCCTCAACCAGACTGAGACCTCAATATAAGAACTCAGTCATCAAATTTTATAGTCAACATTAAATATTCCACAGGTTTATCTTTTTCATTTGATGCATGTCCATTTCTGGACACCTGTTATTTTTGGTAAAATATAGCCTCTCCCTCCAGCCCAAAGAAAATGTTATTTCTCTAGGGATTTTTTCCCTTTCTTTTTTGTTGGGGGTAGTGGGGAGAGGAGAAGTTGAAGATGAAAGGGAAGGGTGTACCAGGCTTTTGGTTTGGAAGAAATTCATGATCTGGATGAATATCCAAGGGCAGATAAAGATGTGCTAAAGTCCAAATAGCTGTTAAAAATTTTTAGCTTAATATTATATATAATCATGTATCTCACACACATATCCCTTGTCCCTTTTCGTAACAGGATTTCAAAGGGCTGTTACCCACCTTGCTCAGTAGAGTACAGAAAAGTCGTCTTAATGGGAAAATAGTTCTTAATCCTGGTATTTTAAGTGATGTTTTCCTTATTCTTTATCACTAAAACAAGAACTTAATAGCTAAGTGTATCATTTATATATCATTTAGCATCCATAACAAGTGATAGCCAACTATGGATCCTAATGATCCAATAGCATAATTTCTTTGCTTTTTAGTGATCACATAAAATCTAAAAGATTAAAGTTTAAGTATTCAAAGTTAGCTATGCTTTCTAAAAAAAAATGCAAATTTCCCATTAAAAATGTTTTTGAAGTGACTAAAAAGCTGATTTAAGAATACTTTGTGTTAAATCCAATACATCCAAAAAATACAAACTTAAGTCTTTTCAGCAGAATGTACTGAACCAAATAAAGCTGGAATTTAAAAAGCAAAAACAGGAGCCATTCTACTTTTAAATACAAGATTATCTGAGGACACAAAAATTACTGTATTGAAATTTAATTTTGTCAGAGCAGGAAGGAATAAATGAATGAAGGTAAACTAAGAATGGATATATTTGTAAAGTAATGCTATAATGAGAGGCACCTTATTATACCCCAGATGTTCTGCTTACATTGTTCTTTAGTCTGACAGTTCTGCACCAACAAACCCATTAAGGACAGATGTGTTGGGGGAGAAGAAAAAGTAGGCCACACATACTGCTGCCACTTGGATTCTTCTCCCAATGGGAAAAACAATCATAAGACAACAGTTCAAAACAGAAACCTCAGTGACAGACTGAGCAATTACTTTCTGGAAAATATAAAGAGGTTGGAGAAGTTGAGGTTGGGAGTATTTAAATGACTGATACAGTGCTATTACTTTCGATAAAAAAAATTTTCAATGGAGCTTTAAAAGATTTTACACATGGATTCCCTAAAAAAGAGGAAAAAGTGAGGAGAGGTAACAAATAGTCTTAAGTTCCTTAGAATATATTTTCAAAAACTACATGATCCTTCCTTCACTAGTGGGGGATCAGTAATGTTAACTACATCCTCTTTGGTAAAAAGGACCTATGTGCATATTAACAACTCCACTTGTTCTTGTTAAAAAAAACTCCCAAAGGCAACACACACATACCTTGCTTACTAGGCTGGATGTCTCTTACCACCATTTCTAATCAGTAATTTGTTCAATAATTAATTTGTCGCAGTCTCATGACTTGATTACAATGATATTAGCCTCTTTTACTTTCATATACAAAGTTAAAAGAGGCTGGGAGAGTAAAAAGAAATGTAAGACGTGTATACGAAAGCAATGAGTTTCTTAAAACATGCTAATGTAAAAGATATGAGATTAATCAGTTTAAAGAAATGACTTTTTACTATTTTTACACTTCATAAGGCTTTAGCAGTTAACTTTAAACACATCTGTCTGCACAGTACTATCACCTCATGAACACTAAATGGTTTTACAATCAAAAAAGGCTACTAATTCCCCCAAACCAAAACAGAGTAAAGCACAAGTCTTTGGCTCTCCTTTAAAGAAAATAGCAGGCTACCATTCTTAATCAGACCTTTGTTTGCCTACCAGTAGGGCAATACCACATTTGTGCATCACTGAGTAATAACACCATTAGAAAAGGCAACTTCACAGAAGTTATTGGCTAAGCGAATTCATTTGAATGCTCTGTTTTGAGGCAGCAAGCTGTCACTGTTGTACGATTGGGGAGGGTGGTGGGTGAGCCAAAGGGGATAAGCAGAATGGAATATTGACAAAAGAAACCAGGCAGCTGAGGAACTATTTTTTGGGTTAAATCTAAACACAGTGCTGCAAAATTTGAGATGTTTTTAGAATTCCTATTCTGTAATGTGTAATGTATTCTGTAATGCATTAAATAAATAATAAAGTGGCAAGTGAGAATCATACACAATTCCTGTCTTCTGGGAAATAAATGAAATGAGAAAGTGTGGAAAAGAACAAGTAAGGAATAGGGGATGGATAAGGTGAGGAAGAGGAATCACCCCCACAGTACTTACTAGGTCAAATACATCTGTGTTTCCCTACTCTCCGGCTGATTCTCTGGGACTGGCCTTGGAGGCAGGGTTGTTTCCCTGTCAAACATTTCTCTAAGTATGGGCTTTCGTAGGACAAGCTCTCCCCTTAACCAGGAAGGTCACAAGGAATGAACCCTCAGTCATTTCATTCTCTTCAAAGGCACATAAGGAAGGAAATCTACAGACTTAAGTGATGAATTTACTTTAAAAATATTAAGGTAAAGTAAATTGCATATTTAAGAAGGGCAATCAGATCTAAAAATCATCTTCCAGATAACCTGTGAAAAACCCTGAAGGAGCATTCTTAGTTTAACATCGCCTACCACAATAAAACCCTTACTCTGCTAGCTGAAAAAAGAGAATTAATTATCACAGAGCAATGCTTGTAAAGTCTTGCCCTTAATCCACTCACCTTTAATCAAGCCTCTATAGCTTTTACTAAAACTGTGGGGCAAAAAAGCCATGTTTTAGGTCATGCCTTAAATTTTACTTTCCTGGTACACATCAGTAAGCCAACTTCCCATTAACCTGACTGCATAAACAAACAGGAAATAAATGTTTTTTATATCCTGAAGAAACAATATTCAGAAAAAAATCATTTTTCTAAGGAACTATGGTATCAACCAACAGTTCTTACAGTGGAGGTATAATCATATTTACAGAGTTTCTCACACTTCCCAGGAAACTCAATCATGGGAAGAGACTATAAAGTAGTATTCAGAAGAATTTAAATTTTCTAAAAAAGTGTAAAGTTTATAAACTATATTTCTAACCTGACTGGTTTCACTTGCTAACTTCCTCCAAGGAAATAGAGAAAAGACATCCAGAAATTTAAAACTAACCCAACAAATAAATGAGGAAAAAAAAATCAATGCCTTTTGCAGATATTAACAAAAACTAGTTTAAGAGCCAATAGATTATATCCAAACAGGACATTCACCTGGCCAAGTTAATCGCAACAAGGACACTGTACAAAGTGCAGCATGAATACAATTGGGAGGGATAAGAGAACACCATACACAATATTTTGGACTTTCTTTTGCTGCTGTATACAGAGAAAAAGTAGATATATATGGAGTAAACAAGTTATGAGTATAGTTTTAATTATCATGTACCTACCCAAAGTTTTTTCTGAAATATGGAAATAGGGAATCAGAAGCAGTAAATACATGCAATAACTCAGAGATTATTTTTTTCAAAATTACATATTTAAAAATAAAACAAGGTGGCTACAAATTCAAGTTCAAACAACAGAATTTTTTGGTTTACCCACATAGATGTACAGTGTAAATTCAACCTAGTTGGAAAAAGCTTTTGTATTACTAAAAAATTTTTTAAAAAATGTCTCCCAAGGAAAAGATAAAAATAAGCTAGTGAGCACTGCGCTAGCAGGAGAACTCACTACTTTTTCCCTCAAGGAAACTTCCATATGGATCTCTGCCTTTGTTTTGTGCTGCTATACAATCAAGGTCCCTAAAACTTCTACAGAGCTGCTTCCATCATCAGAACGCACCATGACTTCTAAAATTAATCAACTTGCCTCTCTAATGAAGGAATTATCTAACACGTCCAAATGAAAAAAGGGATTTGTCCAAATCATTCTCTGATGAAAGATCTACACATTGCATTTTGGTTGTACAGAAAAATGAATTGCAGAAACCTTGAGAATCCATCAGGGATATAGAAGCTTTTCTTCCTTCTCCCCATGGAAAATAGGTATTAAAAGAAGAATCAACTTTTAGGGGCTTAACTACTCTGAAGTCAAAGTTGAAAAGGTCAGAAAATCAGAATTTAAGTGAGCAAAAAAGAAAAATGAAAAAAAGGTCTCGTTTTTGTTCAAGTTCAGTGCTTCTACCTCCCAATCGGACATTTGATCGCAACAGCTGCGCTCATGCGAAAAAATCCTTAAAACGTACTTAATATATATACAGATATAACTATGTATATGTGTATATATATATAATATATATATAAATTTTTATTTAAATAAAAAAGAAAGCTCGAATCCCAAGCCAATATGTGTATATCAAATCCTTGACCAGCCAGGTCTGTAGGGCATAATCAAATTCAATGTGAAATAGTATATAAATGCGGTGCCTTGACTGGGCAAATTAAATAATTGCTACTCAAAAGAGTGTTCTGTTTGGACTCTCCTACTGGTAGGCAATGGCAGGACTGTATCACCTTCCCCCCCACCCCCCCCCTTAATTAACAGTATGATGGACAAAAAGCTTAGCCCAAGGTTGCTATGACCTTAGCAGGAGTTAAGGGTTAAGAAAAAAAAAAATAAACAAGAAAAATATTAACTCTTGCTTTTACCCAACCAAAGCAATGCAGTAACTTATTACATAACCAGTGCTTTCTGATTTAGTAGTCTAATACAGAAAAGGAAACAAAACAATCAGGCAAAGAGAGGGTAATAGGCAGGAAGTAAGGGTGACTTACATCAATTTATCCCCACTGAACATCAGATTTAGAGGCTTTTGGCAGAGGGTAGATAAGAAATATCAGAATATGTGCAGCAACAATTAAATGGATTTTTTAAGTGGCTGGCAAGGGAAATTCTTCATTCCTTTCAAGGGCTTAGTGAAAAGTAATTTTTTAAAATTATGGTCAGTGAAGGTCCACTAAAACTGATTTTCAGGTATTAACTACCTACTTCTGCTAACTGTTCTGAAGACAAACAGACGGTCAGCCATTCAGACTGTTGTCAAATGCCAGACAGTTTGCCTTCTTTCATCCTTCCTGAAAATAAAGAGCTTTCAGTGTCTCCAGTGCTATGTTCTCAGGACACAAAGAGAAAATGATTTAACAAGCCCAACAGCTAAGACATGTAAAAGGGAACTAGATGTCGAATTCATTTTCAGTTAAGTCAAGTGATACACTCTATCACATAAGGTGTACTAGCTCCTGAATAGGAGCTGTGATTTCAACTGGAGTTCAGAAGCCGACAACAGAGCTTCAAATTTCCAAGTACTACCTCAACATTTACAACAAGACTCTCTAACCTGGTTAAATGAAGAAAGTCAGCATATCCTGTGCTTTCAGTGCTAAGCTACAACTGGCTTTCATGATAACCCGGGCTAAGCGTTTTAGAAGGTGAATCAGTATTCTAATTACATCAAGGAGAAAGTTGGTATTGGTAATAACAATGATAAGGCTATTCAATCTGTTAACGATAGATCACTTCTAGGGGTAAAAAAACCCCTAAGACTTGCTTACATGAATGGCATGAAATACAGATACAAAAAGGGAAGATGATGTTTAGCAAAGGAAAAAAGGTATTAATGATGGCCATTAAAAACAAAAACGACACACTTTGTAAAAAGGAATTTTACTGCACATTTTCTGACATTATAGTCAGTAATCAATTTTTTGCCTCTGAAGCACCTTAAAATTCACACAAGAAGGCCAGGTGCTTTTTTGTCTGGGGAAGTGGGGGGCAGTAGGGGAAGAGAGGGAAGAGAGAGGCAAGTTAAGGAAGTATGTGGGTAAGAAGTATACACTGGGTATGTAATAATACCAAAATAAAAGAAAAACCTACTTCATTAAGATCATACAATTAATCAAACAGAGTATATATATAATATCTTCTTCTTCTTTTTTTTAAAGCCCTGGATCCAAGGCGTCCAAAGTTATTAAAATAAAGTTCATTCACAGAACAAAAACAAATTTAATCTGAATTGCTTGCAGATACTGCTTATTTTCATTTTTTTTTAATTAAAAAACGCATTAATGTGAACTATGTGCAGGTTTTGTTTTCAGTAGTGGTGTTTGTGCACATTGTCTCCGAACCTGCTGCTGTTCCTGGGTTTCTCTGGTCACCCTCAGAGCAGAAGGTCTGGAAGTTATGAACACCACTCCTGCCCTTCTCCTCCACAGACTGAATGAGGGAAGAAGCAAGCAGCTCTCCTCCCATTTTAGGGAGCAGAGCTGGACGTGACTCCCGCCCTCTGAGAGTCATTGTTATCTCCTCCTCCTTCCGGATCCTCAGCCAGGCTCAGAGAGGAGGTCTTGTTTGACAGGAGGCTGATGTTCTCTTGGGATAACGTCGATCCGTTCGGCACCTCACTGCTAAAGTCAGAAGGATGAAACAGTAGTGTAAAATGAGAGAATAAGCTAGGAAATGAACAAAGTTATCAAGAGGTGATATACATGCAGTGTTCTTAGCTCCACTGAAAAACACAGAAAAAAGGGTCTAAAAGGGGCAGATGGGTGGTGCAATGGATAGAGTACCAGCTCTGGAGTCAGGAGGACCTAAGTTCAAATCTGGCCTCAGACACTTGACACAACTAGCTGTGTGAACCTGGGCAAGTCACTAAACACCGACTGTACTGCCAAAAGGAAAAAAAAAAAGCATCTACACTCTCAGCTGCTGAGAAAATGCATCTTTTTGACATATTAATTTATCTTAATAAATTTTATCAAAGTTTATGATAAAATTTTTTTTCCAACTACTAAAGAACTCCCATCATTGCTTGATGGCACGAAGTGCTAAAGCTGAATCTTATTTTCAAATACAGAGATATTTGGAACAATGGCGTTTAAAAAGTAATTCTGTGAATAGCTGGGTATTGTGTAAGCTTAACAAATAGACATAGTTCCTTAATTAACATAATTTGTTTGAAAGTCAGGAGGGATTTGGAGTGAATAAAACCTTTAAATATCTCATTAAGTTTAGGTTAATTAGCCAAATCACTACTGCAGCTCTGGCAGAAGAGTTATGAAAGCTAAATTTTAATTTCTTTCATCTTAGGTACACATTTAAAATTAAAATTCAAAATGACAAGATCTTAAAATAGCTCTTCAATTTTAGCACAAACCAAAATAATCAATCTTCCTTTGGGTATTATACAACAGATTACAAAGAGCAGAAGAATGCTCACTTCTTTACCTGAATGTCAATGCAAGGTCCTCAGCTGGAACCTTGTTCTGCGGTTCTGCTTGTCCATTTTCTGCTTGCTTACTGGGACCCAATTTGTTTTTCATATCCAGAGAAGATTGGTTCTCCTTTGAAAGAGGAGGAAATAAAGTCATCTCTCAATTACCCAAGCTAATGGACAAGAGATAGAACAGATTAAGACAGAACTGCAGATATTCCAATTATTCTTATTCAGCTTTGAAACAGAGTCAAAAACAAAGTCAGATTTACCCTAATCCATATCCACTTCTTATTTATTCCCAATGAACTGATCCAAGTCCTGGGACCACATGGGAAATAAAGGGGAGTAGGCTCCAAGGCAAAACAGATAATTTCACTAATAAAATAGGAGTTAACTAACAACAACAAAAAACCCTAACCCTTTAAAATAATTTTAAAAATTATATTACTAACATGGAAAGCTCAAGAAAACTAGTCTATCCATTAAGATTAGAAATTTCTTTAGAGGAAGGAAAGGACCACAAACATAAAACCTAAGAACATCAGTACTATCAGTAAAATCTCACACACCAGTACTGTTTGGAAGAAATGGGTAAAGAGTCACCAATGGTTCATGGAAAAACAAAACAGAAAGTTGCTGGACAATGGTTTTCACACACTACACTATTTCTACAGTGAGTTACAGCAATTCTTGCCTCCCAACTTGGCTCTAGATTTCAAAATCTAGTTTAAACATTTTCAGGTAATTTCTGTCTCTTTCTTTAAACAAAGAGCCTTCAGTAGGAGTTTTTCTTAATGCAGAATAAGAAAAAAAGAATACAGTCAAATAAAACAGGAACAACCAGCAAGGAGAAAGCTCATTTTTATAAACCCAATGTGATCCCCTTCTATGACTGTCAACAGATCTCTGATTACAGCAATTACTCAACTCACTCACCATGCTCAGCTCCCGAGTTCTCTTCCCGATTTCCCGCTCCACCTGGTGTAGCTCCAAACTCAACTGTTCACTTGAGACCATTCCGGGCCACTTGGGCGGTGGTGGTGGAGGTTGGGGAGGAGGCTGGCCTGCCAGAGTGTTCGTCTCCCTCTGCAACAGCAGCCTGTTACTAACAGCCTAAACGTACAAAGCCAAGCATATACACAACTCAGCACTCATGCCATGCACAAAAATTAAACAGGGAATAAGTGATGATTACTGCTTTATGGCCATAAGGACAAGTATCTTCCCAACAAATGATGGCATCATAAAGTACTGTCTTTCTTTAAACACTATGTGAAATATTAAGGTCTGGAGGCACTAGGTTTTTGCCTTCCTTTGTATCCCCAATGCTTACTGAGTATTTATTAAGTAACAATGACTTCAGATGTTCCATGTTTAGGCTAATTTGTTCTTTCTCTTTTAATTAAGTAGGACATACTGATAAAGATTTACCCATTCCAACCCATTTAAAAAAATTTTGCTGGGATTCTAAGCCCATAAATGTTTCAATGGGATTTACTTAAGGTAATGGCAAAGAGGTTTGGCTAAAATGACTGAAGAGACTAGCAGCTAGCAAAGTCGGAAATGGCCCTGAATATCTGCCTTTTAGACAGACAGTTCTAGAAATTGACAGAATTAAAAGACTAAATTAAGCAATCAATTTACAAACTGCAGATACCTTCCTAGGGAAAAAAAGGAACCAGGGCTGAAGGTTCTAAACTTGTGAAAGTGCAGGATCTAATTCAAGATAAATATGCTCGATCACAACAGCATTATAAGTGATCAGATGTGGCAGAAAGATTTTGAAACAATCCAAAATTAAGATACCGACAAAAAGCAGGCATGCAAAATATAAACATATCCAGATCTCATGAATGCTAAACCCCACCACAATAGCACAAAGCAAGACATAAAATTAAAAACACCGCCCCCCCAACAATTTTTCCTAATGATAAAAATGAGGACTGTAGTTAGTTATAATTTTCTCTCCAAAACAATCTACAATCATGTTTCCTGAAGGAAAATAACATATTAGTATCCACTCAGTGTTCTAATGGTTTTCTCTGGAACACAAGTGAAATTATAACCAAAGGATGATAATATTAGCATACCAAGATTTAATCATTCCTCATCTATGTTCCCAAAAGTATGCCATCAACATTATTTGTTACATTTGATATCCAATATTTCTTTCACAAACTTGTAAACGAAATTACAAGATAAAATAGCAAGCTTGTCTTCTGAAATTTACTTTATTCCAACACCCTTTACACACGCATGCATGGGTGTGTGCATGTGTGTATGGAAGTGAATATGTTTTTTTTATTTAAATTTTTTAAAAAATTCAGTTCAACAAATAATGATTAAGTACCTACTACGGGAAAAGCATTATACTAGGTCTGGGTATAAAAAGACAAAATAAAAGTTCCTGCTTTCAAGAAGTTTACGGTATTTATGCAGATAAATAAATATAATCTGAAGAGAGAGAGAACACAACTAATGGGGATGATAAAGACTGGAGGAGGTGGCCCATGAGCTGACCCTTTGGTTCACATGGAATACATATCAGATAAAGCACAGGGGCAGATGGAGTACTCAGTTCAGGAAATAAAAAGCAGACCCATTTAGCTAAAACACAGAATATATAAAAAGGTTAATGTGAACACAGGTCATTACTTTCTCACCTGCCATTTTTCAAAGCACATTAATTATTTATAGAATTAATTACAAATGGTGGCAAGTTCAGAAAAAAGGAATACAAATCAAGACTTAAAAAAGAGTACTTTTTACATAACAGGCACTTGAATGTTTGTTGAATGACATTAATGAACAGGATTAAGCTAAGAGCATTTGTTTCTAATTACTATAATTCTTAAACTCCAGATTATTAACAGGTACACAGAGCTCCTACTGCTTAATAATATTAACCAAAATGTCTTCCAAATACGGAATTTAGTTACATATTGAGATTTCAGAAAGATACCTTTTAATGCTTGTACAAAGTTAGTTCATTCCACAGAAGGCTGAATCATTAGAATATGACACCTAAAAATTTGCCTCTGTAGTGTGTCAAGTTTTTCTCAATCTCTTGAAGTCTCAAGTCAAAAAAGCAAAGTCATGCCTAGGTCAGTACCTCGAGTCCTCGAAGCTGGGTGTGCTGGTTAATCTGGTGGTTCAACTGCTGCAGCTCTAGTCTCAGCTGTTCTCTCTCAGCAGAGGGCATAGGCTTCCCATGACTGGCCACTTCTGACATGGACAATCTTTCCCTTTGATGGGAAAGCAAAAAAAGAAAAGGAATCAAAGTGCAATTACTGCAGCCAGAATAACTGAATGGCAAGATAAAACTCACTTAAGAACTCTCTTAAGTTCACAGCAAACTCTCTGTTCATACTTTTGGACCCAGTAATACCCCTACAAGGTCTGTATCCCAAAGAGATTAAAGAAAAAGGAAAAAAGATTTGTATGTACAAAAATATTTATAGCAGCTCTTTTTGTAGTAGCAAAGAATTGGAAATCAAGGGAATTCTCATCAACAGGGGAACGGCTGAACAAGTCAACAAGTATACGATTATGATGGACAACAGTACATTGTGCTATAAGAAATGACAATGGGGATGGTTTCAGAAAAAACATGACAAGACTACATGAACTGATTCAAAGTGAAGTGAGAAGAATGAGGAGATCATCGTGCAGAGTAACAGCAATGTTGTAAGGATGATCAACTGTGAAAGACTTGGCTGCTCTGATAAGTAAGGATATGAGACAATTCTAAAGGACTCATGATGAAAAAATGCTATGTACCTCCAGAAAGAGAACTGATGAACTCTGTATGAAACTGAAGTATAATTTGTGTACGTTCTTTATATTTCTTGCCTTTTACAAAAAATTATGGCTAATATGGAAATGTTTTGCAAGATGTCACATGTATAACATGTATAATTTATATATTGCTAGCCTTCTCAGTGGGTAGGGGAGGGAATTTGGAACTAAAAATTTAAAAAGGAAAGAATGCTAAAAATAATACATCATTACAACGTGCACAGAGAAAAGGAAAAACAATCCACACCTCCACTGTCGTCCCGTCCCATCCTCCCCTTCCCCCTGCCCCCCCCCCAACATAGAAAGACAGACAGACATACCTTTCAGTGAAGTGTCCCTGAGAAGGCATAGTTTGGTGAGGGGAATATGGAGAACTTCCCCAGCCACCATGAGTTCCATATGGACTATAATCTTTAAGAGAAAGAGAGCTATTTAGGAAATATCCAATTCACGTTGGCTTCTTTTCCTTTAAGCTACAATTACTAGCTTCCTAGACAGCCTCAAACACAACTTTCTAAAAATCAGATAAATTAAACACTGACAAGCTAAGAATACTTCAATACTAAAGGAAAAAGCCAAAAATATTTCATCTGACCCTCAATGAATTCACAAATACTCACCAGACATGCTGATTGATTTGGTGGAAGTCCCCTGAGGTGCTAGAGCCTGCATTGGGCCAGAACCCTGATACATGGTCTTGGAAGTTCGAGATATGGCGCCAAACCGGGACACTGTGGGCCGATCACCAAACGGGATGAGGTCATCATCACTGGTTTCTGCTACCCTTCGCTGAAGCTCTAGCCGCTGGTCTCTCACACTTTTACTTTCTGCATTCTGGTAGACACAAGTCAAAAAGAGAAAGCCCATTCCCACCTTAAGTTTTTTCTACTATAATGTTCTTTACCTCTGTAAGACTAAAATACTATAATGAAACTAGAAAGATGGACAGAAGGATTCAGAAGTGTTCTATATTTTAATTCAATAGAATTACTGAATGGTAGAGCTAGAAAAGACCTTCTGGATCCTCTAGTCCAGGTTCTTAACTTTGGGGTCCATGACACTGTCTTATATTTTGATATCTATATTTCAAAATACTGGTTTTGCTTGTCATCCTATGCTTTATATTTTGAGCATTTAAAAACATTATTCTGAAAAGGTATATATGACACAAAAAAGGCTAACAACCTCTGCTCTGGTCCAATGATAAAGACAATGAGGGCAAAGCTGAGTCCACATGGCTAGTAAGTGATGAAACCACTTCTTCAGTTTTCAGAGAGGATTTTAGCTAGGGAATAAAGAATGAAATCATACCAGGGTTCTTAACAATTTTATAGGCCAATGTCCCCTTTGGTAGTCTGGTGAAGCCTCTACTCAAAAGAATGTTTGTTATCAATATTCATAATTGAAGGAAATGCTAAAATTCAGTTAGAGATGGGTGAAAATCAAAAGCCATTTAAATTCATTGTCTCCCTGAGATGTATCCATGCCCTTTCCTGCAGGGGTTCATGGATCCCAGTTTGAGAACCCCTGAGCTAAACTGAGTAACCCAGAACAATTTCTATAGGCTAGAATGTTTCCCAAGACTTGCCACAGGAAGCTTTAATTATAGAAAAGCCCAAGAGCTGAACCCTGAATGACACATTTCTGGCCTGAAAGAGCTCAAAGGATGGAACAGGGCGGGTAATATCTGTCTGGGCAGTTGAAAGGTGGGAGGAGACTTGTTTTCGTTCACATTTCTGTTACCTATATTACTATCTCCTTCTAGTCACTGCCACAGCAAGGGTTCTCCTTCCTGACAGAAGATGAACTCCTTGAGGGATGGTCTCTCTTTTTTTTTCTATCTCCTCAGGATTGGCACAGAACCGGCATAAATGCTTGTGTACTGATTTAACAAGATCTTTCCAAAAATCAGGTCCTCCCTTTTTCTCTCCACCACATACGAACTCAAGTATAGGTTAATTTCCTACTTCCCACTTTTGGTCATACACTACCATTAAAAAAAAAAAAAAATCACAAAGTTGGAAAAGAACTTAACAGCCATCAAGTTCAATCCCCTATCCTTAGAGGGGTTAAAATGTAACTGGGAAATGTTTTACAAAATATACAATGCAACACAGATGTCAATTTGTGGTTTTCTAGGTCAATAAGCGGCCTGCAGGGATGTTTCTATTTGAGTTTGACATACCACTGCCCAACAGATAAATACATCCTGCCATGATACTCCAAACAAGTAGTCATAAAGCTTCTTCTTGAATATCTCAAATAATAGGGAACTCACTATCTTAATGCTTTTTACCTATTTTATTTTGGGGGCAGCTCAAATTGTGAGAAAGTTATTCCTGATACTGGACTAAGATTTACCTCCTAACTTCTACTCAATCATCCTAGTTTCTTTTTCCCTACAAACACCAAAAATAAATATAATTTCTCTTTTCAAATAACAGCCCTTCAATGCAGGGCAACAATTAGCCTATCTAGACTTCAGACAGAAATTTTTTTTAAGCACTGTGACAATGGTTTACTAATGCTCACAATATTAACTATAGCAGTAATACTATTTACACTTCAGAACTATTAAAAAATTAAGGTTATAATTGGGTGAAAACAACAAATATGGGTCTTGATCAAAGACAACAAAGCGCACACCAATTTGGTCTCAGTTGTTGGGGAACTGAGCTGCTACAGAGGCTGACATTACACAGCAGGCAAATTCTAAACACAGGTCCATTTTGCACTACCTTTAAAAACTTAGGCCTTCCCTAAATGGAGGGCTGCGTGGCCAGGCACAGGCCAGAGCCCACTGAAAGGACAGGTTTTGGCACTGTAGACAGTTTTGGCAAGTCTGGGGTTGTACACACCGTTATCTCCACATTGCCAGCTGCAACAGCATCTTTGGGTTTTGCATCTTTGGTCCCGATGTAGGAGCTGATGGTGTCACATGACCAAGGGGAGTACTGGCTGTAATCATTCCCTTTGTATTTTCCAGCGACTTTCAGGTCATCATCCAAATACTGTAAATAAGAAACAGGACAAAGCTCTGTGAGTAATCAGGGCAAAGATAAAGCAATGGCATTTCCAAATAATTTTTTTGTTGGAAGCAAAATACTGACACTCCTATGGAATAAATGCTTCACAATACAGGGTTTTTGTTTGTTGGCACAAGTTACGAAACTGTAAAACCATTCGTGTAGATTCTAGATATTTGAGGTTCAAGTCAATACAAATAAACATAACCATGAGGAGTTCATGACTGCCAATGCTGATAAAGAGGATTTTAATAGCACCATTCTCATCAAAAAGAGAAAAAAGCTCCACGACTCATGTTCTATAGTGGGGGAAAAAAACAAAGTCCAATATATTTACAACTTACCATATTACAGAAATGAATTTTGTAATTTAATGTAAATTTCCTAAGTTGTTAAAATACTACATCTTATTTATCTGCCCTAAGATAGATAAAAATAAAAATTTTGATAAATTGGATAGGTAAAACCAATGACATCTGATCTGAGACCCCTTAGAAATTCAAAATAGAATGTGAGCTTATGGTCAGTCAAGAAGAATTTACTAAGCGCCTGTGCTAAGTGCTAGGGATATAAAGAAAGGAAAAAGCAGTGTTTGCCTTCAAGAAGCTCAGTCGAATGGGGGGGGGGGGGAGCCAGCATGAAGACAACTGGTGGTTGTCCTTCGTTTTCGAAAAGAACCAAAATGACATCACTACATTGGAGTTAAGTTTTAATGTGTCCGACTGGCTGATCAGACCAGTATGAGCTTGGAATGTTCTAACACAGGTCGGGTACATGCAGTCCCTATGAACCTTTGGGGTGGATTCTCTAAGTCTGCATTATCTTGTGTTTCTCTTGAGCTATTTTAATTCTGCTTTGCTCACAGAGCACATGCCATGCGAAGCACTCCTGTGCCAGTGTCTCCCATGTCATACAATCAATTCCAAAGTTTTTAAGAGAGACCTTGAGAGTGTCCCTGTATCGCTTCTTCTGATCACCATATGAATGCTAGCCCTGTGCGAGTTCTCCATAAAAGTCTTTTTCACAAGTGTACATTTTGCATTCGAACAACGTGGCCAGCCCATAGGAGTTGCGCTCTCTGAAGCAGAGTTTGCATGCTCGGCAGTTTAGTCTGAGAAAGGACTTCAGTATCTGCTATCTTATTCTGCCAGGTGATCTTCAGAATCTTCCTAAGACAATTCAAATGGAAACAATTCAGTTTCCTGGTATGGTGCTGTTATAAAGTCCAGGTTTCAGAGGCATACAACAATGAGGTCAGCACAATGGCTCTGTAGACCTTCAGTTTGTTGGTCAGTCTAATACCTCTTCTCTCCCACACTTTCCTTCAGAGCTTCTCAAACACTGAGCTGCCTCTGGCAATGCATGCATCAACCTCATTATCAATGTGTACATCCCTGGAAAACTTATCCACAGCATTCAAAACTTCTCCATTTGCTGGTGACCAATGGTTCCACATACAGATGGTGTGGTGCTGGCTTATGGACCACCTGTGTTTTCTTGACGTTAATTGTTAGGCCAAAATTAGCACAAGCAGCAGAGAATCAATCCAGACTTTGTTGCAACTGAGCTTCAGAGGCTGCAATGAGTGCACCATCATCTTCAAACAAAAAATCATGCACCAACACTCCTTCCACCTTGGTCTTGGCTTATACTCCTTTCAAGTTAAAAGAATTTACCATCAGTGCAGTAGCTGACCTTGATGCCACATTTATCCTCATTGAAAGCATTTCACAACAAGGCTGAAAAACATGCTGAAAAGCACAGGAGCAAGCACAGAGCCTTGTTGCACTCCATTGGTGACTGGAAAGCACAAGAGCATTGTCCATTATCCAGAACCCAGGCAAGCATGTCGTCATGAAATTGACATACAATGCTGATGAACTTCTTTGAGCAACCAAATTTTGATATAATTTTCCATAAGCCCTCATGACAGACAGTATCAAAGGCCTTGGTCAGATCTACAAATGTTTTGTACAGACCCCTGGTTCTGCTCCTGGCATTTCTCCTGGAGTTGTCTGGTAGCAAACACCGTATCAACCATTCCTCAGCCCTTTCTAAAGCCACACTAGCTTCTCAGGTAGATGACCATCCTCCAGGTGAAGGATCACACTATTAAGGAGGACTCTGGCAAGAATCTTGCCAGCAATGACTAAGAGAGAAGATACCCCCCCCCAATCTCCCCCTCCCCCCGTGACTGTCAATGGACAATCTAATTCAGTATCTAGCACAAAGAAAGCACTTTTGGGGTTATGTGTGTAAGCTGAAGCATCTTGAGCAAAGGGGTGAGGTGAGGTCTACTTTAGTAATTCACAATAATAAATATATGTATATTATGTCTACATGATGACCCGTAGAAAACTTTTTATGCAATAGTAACAGGTAACAGATATAACTGTGATCATTTTTGCAAATATCTCATTTTATCCTCATAATAAACCTAGAAGGCAAGTGCTATTATTATTCCCATTTTACAAATGAGGTTGATAAACCCATGATTACAGAGTTAGGTAGAATTTGAACTAAGGTTTTCCTGACTCTAGCTCTATCCACTATGCGGCCTGACTGCCTTCAACTCATAGGAGATTTACATTTAAATTTTCTGAAGCAGGATCAAAGTTTTATCTCTATTGGAAGACAACAAGGAATATAGTAGAAAGGAGATCAGTCTTGGGAACCCAAAGACAAACCAGAAGCTGAGGTCCTGGAACCAAAAGCACTTACATTTACTAGGTTTCTACTCAGTACCCAGCACAAAGCAAGACAAGAAGTTCACTAAGTCCCTGACAAGGAGCTGACATTCTACTGAAGAAAAACAACATGGATGAGAAAACACAAAGTAATTTCAGGTGAAGGGGAGAGCGCCTGAAGTAGGTAGCACTTGAGAAGAAGCTTGAAACAATCAAAGATGGAGCACATTAAAAGAGTTTGTATTATGCAAAGGCACCGTATAAGGAACACTGGTGGGATGGAATACAGAGCGTTACGAGAGAAAAATATGCAACCATCCTAGAAGGATTAGATAAAGATTACAAGGGACTAATATCAATAGTAGAGGCAAGAAGGAGCCACCAAAGCTTCTTGTACAGAGAGTGACCTGGTGAGGACTTGAGCTTTAGAAAAATTGATTTGGCAGTCGTGTAGAGGTGTCAAAGGAGCCACACATGCAACAGAACCAAATTAAAATGTCACTGAGAAATGTTTAATGAAATAAGTGAAAATACAATTCAACACAGATACTGCTAATCTATGCTTTCCTAAGTCAATGTGTTGTTGGCAAGGATGTTCCTACTTCACCACTGGTACACAGAAGGGACTGGAGAGAGGAGGACAATCAAAAGTGACAAGAGTATGAACTAGAGAGGTAGCCATGTGAAGACAGAGGAATAAATAGATGTTACGGAGTCAAAAGTGAGAAGACTTGGCCATGATTAGATAGGGAAGGGGAGAGAAGAGTAAAGGGTCAGAGATGATTCCAATTGGAACAATGAGAGTGCTCTCAGGAAAGGGAGGGTCAGGTTGGAGATTACAGGTGGTTTAAGGGGGAAAGATCAGCGAGTTCCATTTTGAACATGTTGAATGTGAAATACCCATGAAACCTCCAGGTGAAGCTGTCTAGCAGGGACATGGAATTCAAAGAGATGAAGCTGAATTGAATGAAGTTGAAAGGGATGAAGAGATGAACTGCCAGTCATCTGTATAGATCTGAGAATTAAAACTAGAAGAACCAATGACATCAGCAGGAGAGAGTACAGAGAATAGAGGGCCCCTAGGGCAGAACTCTGGGATACCCAAGGCACAGAGGGCAAATATGGATGAGAAGCCTGTAAAGGGGACTGAGAAGAATGAAAAGCCACCCAACTCTTCTCCTCCTCCATACATCCTGTGATCCAGTGACAGTGGCTTCCTTCCTTTTCCTCCCCTAAGACTCCATTTCAGAACTCTGGGCACGTTCACTGGCTCTCCTCCATGCCTGGGATTCTCTACCTCTTTATCTCATCTCCTGGCTTCCATCAGATATAGAAGAAGCCTTTCCCATTATCCCTTATTCCTGATGCCTTTTCTATGTTGATTATCTCAAATGTATCCTATATATGGTTTGCATGTTGTCTTCTCCATTAGACTGTGAGGTCTTTGAGAGCAGCAACTGTTTTAGCCTCTCTTTGTTTCTTCAGTCCTTACCACTGTGCCTGGCATATAGTAGGTACTTAATAAATGCCTGACTTGACCAGGAGATAGACTTGTCATGAAAACCCAGAAAGGAGAAAGCGTTCAGGAAGAAGGAAAGGTCAATGCTCTTGGGAAGTCAAGAAGGTCAAGGACTGAGAAAGGGCCATGGAATGTAATAATTAATGCAATATTAGGGACCTTGAAGAAAGTAGTTTCAGCCAAGTAGTGTAGTTAGAAGGTAGTGGGATATTAGAAGTGAGGGATATGACAAGTAGAGGCAAAGTATAGGGAAAAAATTGTTTCCTTCTAGATTTTTCATTTAGCTAAAGCCAAGAAAGGCCATCCAAAGAGCTGTGTGAGGTAGTTAAAAAAAAAAAAAAAGACCTGGGTTCTTGTCCAGCTCTGTTTGTAACTCACTGTGTGATTTCAGACAAGTTACCTCAGATAAGGAAGTTATTTTCTTGGACCTCAATGTCCTCATCTATAAAATGATGGGGCTATAGTAAATAAAATTGTTTCTTTTTAAAATACTATATGGTCTCTTTCAATGTACTCAGACACTATAATTGATAGCTTGGTCATCAATGTTAAGATTTATACTGAAGGAATATCAGCAAAATTTCTGTGGGACAGCTCTGGGTAAGGGGCTCTGAGTAAGTGCCTGGAGCTAGGTTACCAAAGTAAAGTCTGGAATGGAAAATGTATTCCCTGGGGAGAGAGGTAGAAACAGGAGGGCATCTAAGACACTAGGGCCTCATCAACTACTAAAAAGCTAGAAAAGAAAGTTTAGTGCCAAGATACACATATACATATGTCATATGCTGTCACATAGGATAGGGCTTTCACCAATTGAAAGATGCATTTCCATCTGTCTGGCCACTGCAATCTAAAGAGCACGGAGTACTTCCAATTGACCCACAGCTGAAATCTCTAACAGATGTTGTCGCCTGCCTCCCCTCATTGGCTCTTCTCTCTGGATCCTGTGTGCAGTGGTGTGTACCCAGTAGGCATATCATAAAGGCTATCTACTGCTCTCAGATTACACTGTTTCTCCTACATTGATCCTTCCTACTTCTGAGGACTCACCAATATTGGTGGCATCTCACCATCATCGAGGGTCCTTTGCTCTTTTTGCTTTTAATACCTCCAGAAGCTGAGGGGATGTTGAGGCTGGGGTTTTATTCCTCCTTTTTTCATATATATGTTGATTTTTTTTTCCAAAACAAACAAACAAAAAAAAAAACCCCTTGATTCAAGGCTGTCCTGGATGTGTGAGGCTGACTTTCAGATAACTAAGGCTATAAAATGTAATACTGAACTAAAATTATAATCACTGACCTGTGCAGACACATGCTAATCTTATGATCAGTAAGTAGTAGAGGGGCTGGTTAACAGGTAGCAGAGCCCTAGGATGGAGTGCTCCTCAGTTCAGTATATAACCCACTTCAGGAGAGAGGCAAGAACAGAAGATCAGCCTTATAATGAATTTTGTAGAAGGGTATTATATAGCAGTATTCCCACTTATTTTCAATTGTTGCCGTTACTAAGGGGAAAAAACTGTTATCATGTGAATTTAAATAAGAAAAAAAATATAAAATATTTTGACTTTACTGATTAATTTGTATAATCTATACATTTGGAAAACTATAGGTAAGTCATTCCTCATTGATCCAAACAGAGAGCTGGATATAGTTACTTTTCTTCCCTAAGTGGGCCAACTCTAACTTCATCTTGCTCATTACTGGTAATTTATCTGAATCATTATATTTATTTTAATTTTAACATAAGACAAATCAAAATATTAGGCATTTTGATTGCAACTGAAAAACTGCTGAATGAATACTGTCAATTTGCTTTCAAATAAACAGACACTGAAGATTTAAGACTACAATGCTTACTTCCTCTGGATGGAAGGAGTGGGGCAAGGTTGGTGAAGGTGCAAAAGGAGGTGGCGAGATCACTTTTCTCTCTTCTAGTTGGGCCATGATTTCCTTCCGTCGTCGATGTAGCTCATCTAGACTAGGGTGGGCCTGTGCGGGAGGCGGTAGTCTGCTGTAAGGCTCCTAGAAATGAAATGAAAAATACAGAAATGACTTTAAAAACCCACTGTATGTATTTAATGTATATTTAAATAGTTAACAGCTTTGGTACATCCACTTTTTAACATTTGTTTTAAATGTTCCCTCCCAGCTTTAAATATATGATCTAATAAATTTGATGTTCAAAATTTAAAGCCAACAAAAAAATCTGTCAAAGTTCTCAAGGGAAGCAGGCTAGATTTCTTATTGTCTATCAGGTAGCTGTCAACCTTCAATTACGTTGAAAATTTTTTATCTTTTAAATAAAAGTTGAGAAATTAAGAAAATAAATAAATAACAAATTAATCAAATTATTAAAAGGATAAAAAAAAAACCTGGTCATCGAGAAATAGAACCTTTGCACATATTTCAAAAGCTAGATTAGATAACTAGGTGGTAGTGCTAGCTACCCATTCCAAAGGTCAAAGAATCATTTTAAGAGATTAATTCATTAAATAGTAATTTTTAAAAAAGGCATACTCTGATATATGGAGGTCTTATCTGACTTGGATGTGGACCCACTGGATAATAACTCTCTATTTGCTGGTATCTCTCTCTGGACTCTGGTACATAAGGTGAAACAGCTGCCGGTGGAATCTCAATGGCTACAGGGCTTTCCTGGAAAATCTCCTCTCGCGCATAAGACTGAGGAGGGTACACACGACGGCCATCATAATGTGGTGGGTACATCGGTGGGTACTGTTGTGGCTGAGTCCCATATTGGGAGTTTACTACACGATCCTGGAGGTAGGGTGGGTAATGATCCAAGTATGGAGGACCAGGTTCAGGAGCAGATGGTGGCGGTCGGACAAAGCGGGAGACACATTGCGGGGTTGGAGTATAATACATCCCTATAGTATAAAACAAGCACCAAAAACAGTATTTGTAAGCAAATCTTCTAGTGAGAAATGGACTTTTTTACCTCTTTAACCAATGAGAAGAGTCATTAATCTACTCTTTGCATTATAAAACAAACCAACAGCAAGACAATCCAGTAAAATGTGAGAAAATGTTAAACTTGAAAACAGTGGCAGAGCTTCAGAGCATGCTCCCTCTGGCCATTTGCCACTGCTCTTTCCCCTAACTTGCTTAGTATGGGCTGTGCCAGACAGTCAGGCTGGTGATACTACCAAAATGCTCCTTTCTCCCCTATTCCTGCCTCACATTTTAGCCCAAACAAAAAGGTTTACTATATAATTAATAAATAAAATTACTGCTTATTTCATATTTACCCATCTTTTTATTTTCTATTTTTTATACATAATTAAAATAATAGATTATTATAGAGCACACACATATATATGCATGTATATATGGTTTATGAATAAACTATATGGGGGGGGTCTGTGTTCCAAAAAAATTTTTATCGATAGTGGTATATGATCAAATAAGTTTGGAAATAATTTCAAGGCCAGAGGCTCACTGTATAACACTATTAAATTATGATCTTAGCACCAGGGGATAGGGAGGATGTCCTGTGCTAAAGAATCAACAGGCTGACAGTATGTGACGACCACTGGCTCACAGATCTGTAACCCAACCTTACATGTGCACAGAGATGGAAGAGCAACAACAATGACCTAGTTCTAAGCTCCACATAGGTTACTTTAACAATAATGAGATTGGTTCTTCGCACAAATAGCCAAAAAGTTATACATACACTGAAGTAAAAGGAGCTAAAAAGCATCAAAACTACTATTTTAAAAGCAGAGAAAAAGGATGTATGTAGTCAATGCTAGCAACAGTAGCCTGTAAAAATACCTGTAGTCTATTCTGATTTAAGGATGGTCCATTTTCACTGTTCCACAGGTGTCATTTTATATTCAAAGGCATTAAGCTTTAGTGACATTTTAGGCTTCTCTCTCCATAGTACCCTCAAACCCTCAGAATCATTTTAAGAGACTTATTAACTAAATTAATTCATATTTTTAAAAACAGGCACACTCTGGTAGATGGAGGTCTTATCTGACTTGGACATGGACCCACTGGATAGTAACCCTCTATTCCTTCACTAACTCAGTTCTCACTGCAGACTTGCCTATTTCTTAACAGTACCACTCTTCTACAAGTCTCTACAAGTATCTCTGGCCTCCTGTCTCTGCATTCAATCAATTCAATTCAAACATTCAATCAACTGCCAAATCTAACAGATTCAATCTCTGAAACAACAGTAACTCCCATCTGTATACATGTGTGTGTGTGTGTGAGAGGGTGTGTAAATGTGTCTGTACACACTTACACACAGGGGAACCAGGTCTGTGAAATCAGTGATACAGGGGAATTCAACTCCCTTTGTCAATGCAGATTTGCATCTGAGAGTCCTAATATTCTCTGGGCCACTGAGGCATTAAGTGCCACATGACCAGTATGGGTTGGAGGATGTTTCTGATTCTACAACAGGCTATCTATCTACTATGTCACACACATTTTTGATTAGCGTACTCATCTGTGGTCACCCAGCTAGTATCTGAAGAGAGATTAAAACCCACATCTTTTACTCCATGCCCAGCACTCTATATGATGATGATAACGACAGTGGTGACAACTACTACAGTTAAAACAGGTGCCACTTTCACAGTACTTGAAGGCGTGCCAAGCAATACACATTTTGTCATTTTATTCTTCAAAGATGTAAAATCATAGGAAGAACTGAAAAAAACACAAACTCTAGGGGCAAAGAACCTGGATTCAAATCCTACCTTTGACATTTACTACCTATGTGACTTTGGGCACGTCATCTGTATAATAAAGGAGCCCTCTAAAACTGTTTCTAAGCAATTCTAAATCCATCATCCTATGATACTCACCACAAATCTGGGAGGCAAATATTGCTTATAAAGGAAAAATCTAAGGGAGAGGAAAGTCAAGTGATTTGCCCAGAGTCAAACAGCAATTATGTGTTTTTGAAGATGGTTTTGGAATTTGAGTCTTTCTAACTCAAATTTAGTGCCCTACCACTAAACCAGACACCCCTTCCCCCTCCTCTTGTGAACTAGTTTCTGCCTTCAAGCATGAAAAGCTGAAATGATTAGTTAGCTGACACAATGAAAGATAAAGTCAGAATTTAAAAAGATCTTGATTGACTAGGACACTGGGCTGAATCTATTACGAAGTGACTTAATAGGGATAAACGAAAGATTTCACACATGGGTTTCAAAAGTAAACTTCACAAGTAATAAAAGGAAATTCATCTAAAAAAAAAAAAGACCTAAGGGTCTCAGTAGACTGACTGCAGAGTCAATAAAAATCAACAGGTACTAATGGCAACCTATAAAGCCACAGTGATGAATGACCACATTCAAAAGAGGTACAGGGTTCAGGCCTGGGAAGATGTGATTTCTACTGTCAGATCACACCTACAATACCTCCTCTATTCAGGTTTAAGTACTATATTTTAGCAGAGACAGGAATAAGCAGGAGAAACTTCCCAATAATTAGAGCTGTCTAAGAGTAAATGAGACCATCTTGGGAGATAGTGGGTTCTGCCTCAGAACATTCTGAGCAAAGGCTAGATGACCTAGTAGCCATTTGTTGTAAAGGGGAATATTGTTCAGATCAGGTTGGACCTTTAATGAGTTTTCACTGACTGACGAATTGAGCTCAAACTCCTCAGCTGATTGATCATTTCAGCTATTCCTCAGTAAGGTTACAACCTCATTTTTCAGCCTGAACTCCCTAACAGCACTACACACATCCCATCCTTAGAGCCAAAATGAACTAACTTCTCTCAGAAAAGGATCTACAATTTCCCCCTTCCATGTTTTTGCTCTTGTCATTCTTTCAGCATGAAATCACAGGATCCCAGAGCTAGAGATGGAACAAGCTTCAAAGATCATGGAATTTAACCCCCAGTTTTTGTAAATGAGGAAACAGTCCCAGAAAAGCCCAGTGACTTGCCTAGTGTTTCAGCACTGTCAAATGACATAGCTCCATTCTGCGTTCAGGAGCACAGGCATCACTTGTCTACAATGAGGGGGCTGAGGTCAGAACAAATGCAGCAAACCTCTACCTCATGTGAACACTCACACCTGCTACCCTGAGACCTGAGTGGGAATGTACTCCCCTACCCAAAAGAGATGGGTTGAACTCCCAGCCCACCTGGAACTTTACCGGTGCACATCAAGCCTGATGGGTGACTGAGAGAATCTGCTGACAGTAGACTGTGCAGGCTAGAATGAACATTCTAGCTAGAGGACCAAGGGCTGGTGCACCCTGGATAGTTGATATCAAATGGAGTTGTCTCCAGAACTGGAACCTTTATAAAGCTTATCCATTCTCTTGTACCCATCTCAAAAATCACTTGAGAAAATTTTTCTTGATTCCTTTAAAAGGATGAGATTTCTGGTTTTCTGCATGACCTTAGACAAATTATTTAACCTCAGGGCATCTAACAGTCTCCTAATCTATAAAATGAAGGAGCTGGATTAGATGAACACAGTGGTCCCTTTCAGGTCTAGACTGATGATTCTATGATTCCTGAAATACACACACAGTGTCAACTTAGAATACTTGGTTGACTGAGGGGGAAAATATGCTATACTTGCCCAGAACATTGTCTAATACGTTATTAATTTTTTAGGCTAAAAGACTGAGTCCAAAATATAAAAACCTAGCAAACATCCTGTTATCTATTGAGCAGATTTGCCTTACCCTCTTGCTGTGACTTGTCATTTCTGTGACTACACGAACACTCTAGATAACAGATAACAGCACAATATTACTTAGTAGATTATCCTGGGTTTTAACTCCAACTCTGTCAACTTAATATAGCTCACTGTATCCATGCTATTAATCGTATTATCTAACTTGTTAAAAAATTTTGTCATATACCTATCTCACAAAAGATATGTCAATAATGAACAAAGTACTACTTTACTACTCTAATAGAAAATGGGTCACACAATTCAAAGGTGTGTTATTACCTGGGGGATAAGGTGCTGGCTCAAAAGGTGGAGCAGCTCCTCGAGGATCCTGATAAAATACATCTGCTTGCTGTGCTGAGTATAGCTGGGAACCTCGTGGTACCATGGGAAGAGGTTTGGTAACCGGCATGGAAGGCAGGTCTGTCGGTCCCCTAGGGGGTACAGGGTGGGGAGTCACAGGTAAGGCAGAAATGTTCTTGGGTCCAGGTTCCAGTCTAAAAGGAAAAGGGAAAAGTGTTAATGATCATTAAGTTGTCTGAAGAAGTTCCCTCTGAGTCAACAAGCTATATAACAAAGTAGATTTGCATATTTTAGGAAATAGCTTATAATTTCTGTTGTCCCTCTAATAAAAAAACAAAGTTGCTTATTTCCCCTATCCTGGTTTCTTTTTTAATCATTAGCTCATAGAAATGCAAGCCACCAGAAAAAAAGGAAACTAGTGAAAGAGATTAGAAAATATTTACTGTTGCTTAACCACATGTTTCACACACAGAAAACCTCAATCAATAGTTAGGAAGCCGTACAGGTCAGGAGGGGATCCAGGAGCGCTGCTGCTCAGGTGGTCAATCTTTCCTGGCTTCAGACCAGAGTCGTAGCTGGAGTCTGTCCCTCGGGGGATCAGCTGTGTCACTGTGTTCCCTGCTGACACAATTCCATTCGGCAGGGCAGTAGGTTTTCTGCTTGGCAGGTCCACTGTCCCTTCTTCTGAAAGGATAGCTGCTGAGGGTAGGCCCACCTCATTGAGCTGGCCTAAGGAGGCACTCAGGGGTCTTCTGGGAACCAGACGTTTGTTCATTTTACGAAATCTTCAGAAAAACAAAATTACACACCAAAAAAAATTTTTTAATTAAAATTTAAAAAAAAAGAAAAGAAAAAGAAAAAAGAAACCACCAAAAGGGACAGTTTTGCATAGGCACAATAGTGAAAATTTCCAATTCTTATAAATTTTCCAGCAATCAAATTTCTTAAAACAAATACCTGATTACCAGCCCCCCCCCCCAAAATTACTGTAAGAAATTCTAACAGAAATTATCTTTTATCTATAAGAATGTATGAGCAGGAAAATAAGCCAAAAAATATGTACATACTTCATTCAATCTTGCATATTTATTCAACAAATAAAAGGTTTGTTGATTGAATGAAACGTTTTTCATTAGGGACATTTTGATTAAAGTAAGAAACTCCTTAAAGCTGAAACATTTTGAATATGTATATGGTCACTGCATTCTACTTTTTTATCATGAGTAGTCCACTGTATCACTCTTACATCATTCTTTTTATTATGAAGCATTTTGTTGAACCCCCTACAGAATATGTTGGAGGAATGGAAGGGAAAAAAGGAAAACAAAACCTAGAGTGTGAAATAACACTTTTGCTCTATTGTAGTTCAATGACTGAACCAGGAACTCACTTTTATTAAATTCTCTGAGGAAAACTATCATAAAGTCACAAAATATTACCAATCAACTCAATAATGATCAAGTTTGACTAATTGGAAGCAGTAAAATATAACTGTTACAATAATGGGAATTATGACACCTATGTACTTAAGATTAGCTTTTTTTTTTTTGTTACTGTTAAATAAGGAATGCTCCAATGGTAATAAGAAAACACAATGGGTTAATTTACAGAGACTTATGAAATGAGATATACACATGGGGAAAAAAAGAAGGAAATTCCTTTTTGTTACAGCATGCCAGAAAAAAAACTAGATGTGAGATTAAAGGGTCTACACTTTACTGTAGTTAAAAATTTAATTCCCATACTATAGCACCCTTCATCCAACCATGAAGGGAAGTTTGTTTTAAAACAGGGATTCTTTTGATACACATTTAAATTTAGAAATAAACTTACACACAAATAACATGTAATTATCCCAAATGGTTTCCATTTGTGAATACTTGCTATTTTTATCTAAAGTCTATTCTTTCATTTAGCCTGTGAGGAGAGAAAGCCCTCATTTTTCAGGTATAATACAGCTGTTTTCCAAGATAGTGTCACTATTTTGAGGGTTAGAATTACTCATTTAAGACAGATACACGGGCCAGCTAGGTGGCACAGTGGATAGAGCACTGGCCCTGAATCCAAATCCGGACTCAGACACTTAACACTTACTAGCTGTGTGACCCTGGGCAAGTCACTTAATCCCAATGCCTAGCCAAAAAAACAAAACAAACAAAAAAACAAAACAAGAGAGATACATAAATACAAAGTTGCCCCTTTCTTAGCTCTCCCTAACAACACCCTCCCCCAATTTGGTTGCTATTTTGTTGCTCTTAATATTTAGCAGGATTCTTTTAAGGTATTATATGAACATAAAAAATTGCATTGGTATAATTTATTATTGTAGCCTCTGCTAACTTTCTGAGTTTCAAAGGCAAGCAAGGCTTCCAAAGAAACTCTTACGCTGTTATAACAGGGATACAACAAAAGTCTGAAATAATTTCTACAAGATGGATACCTACTTTTCCAATTCATCCTGTGAGTGTGCAAACGTGCAGCTAGCTCCCCGGGGGCACCCTCCTCTCTGTTTCATGTCTCGGCACATGTAAGTTTTATACTTGCTGTGCTGAGGAGGCTAAGGAGCAAAAATAAATCAATTAATCAGTGAAGCATTTAAACAGATGATCCTACAGTTACTGTACACAGTTTAAAGGGCTTTAAGAAGAATTTCTGTCTTTGAAGCAACAGAAAACAATAAATAGTGTCATGCTTTCCTTACACTTTAGTATCAAAACACAGCAATATTTTTTCGATGTATGACCTCAATCTGTGCAACCCAAAATTTTTCCCCAGATTATTAATGGCAGTGAAGCCATTGTAGTATAGGATTATAAGCATGGTTTTTAAATTAGTTTATAATATCCAATGCTGAACAATGTGAAACCTTAATAAATACTATTTAACAATAATGATGACCTTCTCTTAAACCATACATGCTTTATTTGATATACACTTTAAAGCGTATTTGACACCAATTAGAACATTAAAGTTTTATCAGATAATGCTTCATCAAATTACCAATGTGAAAAAACCCCATTACAGTAGTTCTCTATGGAGAAGAGGGAGGTTTAAAGGTAGGAGATTAAAGACAGTCTATAGAACTTACAAGTGCAATTACTCTATGATGCAAAGCTAAAATAAATTGGATGCATTTCATTATTTATTACCAGATTTGGGGATTCTACTCCAGCATTCAAGAAAGCTGTAAGATTTGCTTTTCTTCTTAAAGGGAAAGAAGCAAAGCTCAAATTTTAGGCGTGAGAGTCCTTACCTCCATATTATTCTATACGGCAGACCTTTACGACAAGCTATCAGGAGGGCAATCTTTATTTCAATTTTTCCAGATGACCACATGAACCAAGTTTACAAGGATAATCATACAAAAAATGAATTTTTATTTTTTGTCAGCCTCTCAAGAAAAGATACTCTTTCAAAAGTATTGCTGATTCAGGTTTGGGAAATATTGACCTACTTTTCTTTCTTATGACTGTGACTTTAGTGACTTTACTTCTTAATACAATATACCTGTATTACCTGTTGCTGGTCTGTTCCTTTCTTACTGTGATTTTGAATATAATCAACCAGTCCATGTACCACTGTGCGCACAGCGACCAACCCATTTTCTAGCTGTTCCCAGGATGGAGGAGGGGCATCTGTGTAGCATACAAGGAAAAGGAGCAAGAACTTTTCACAAGGCTACATAAACAATAACAAAATTGAATTATAAAAAAGGGCAAAACTATTTTTAACTATGAAAATGATGCTCAGGCATCCAAGAAAAATAACGCCTTTTCCTTACAGTATATCATGTAACTTGCCATCCAATGCAGAATGATGGAGTGGATGGAGTAAGCTTTTTTCCTTCTATTTTTAGTAAAATCATTTGCTTGGAAAAAATGCAGAGCTTTTACAATAAAAACAAGTATCCTGGTATCCCCTGCAGTTACAGTATTGTTAGAAGTACTTTGTGAATCAAATTGCTCTATTTTTAAAAACTTCTTACAAGAAATGCTTTTTTACATAAAAAAATGCATTTAACTAGTTATCTTCTTACATCACCCACATTTCCCAACATATCTGCCCAAAGAGACGCTATTTAAAGGAACCCTAAAGTAAAATCTTTTGTTCTTTTTCAATGAAAATAAGAAATTCATTTCTTTGGTGAACTTGGATAACCATATACAGAAAAGGCTTTGTCATTTAGCAGGAAAAGAAATCTGGTTAATAAAAAAAAATTCCATGTAAATAAGTTAAATGTTGTATTTTATAGAATCATAGATTTATCAGCTAGACGGGAATTCAACTCACACCTGAACAGAACCCCTGTGGATGACACTTCCAATTTCAAGGCAGGTTGTTAAACATGGAACAGCTTTAATTGCTGCAAAGCTTACCATGAATCAAGCTGAAACTTGCCTCTCAAATGTCTGCCAAGTGCTTCTTGTCGTGCTTAAGCAGAACAAGCCCAAACCCTCCTTTCACAACCAGCCATTCATGCATGAGAAGAGCTTTTACATCTTCTCTTTCCTACTCTACTCTAAACAACCTCAGTTACTTTAAATGATTCTCATTGTATGCATGGGTGGGTGCATGGAACAAGCATTTATTAAGTGCCTACCCTGTACTAATGAGCTTTTTACAAATATTATCTCATTTGATTCTCCCAACAGCTCTGAGAGGTAGGTGCTGTTATGATTCCCATTTTACAGCTAAGGAAACTAAAGCAGACAGACTGACTTGCCAGAGTGACACAACTTCCAAATGTCTGAATTTGGATCTGAATTCAGGTCTTCCTGACTCCAGGGTCAGTACTCTCTCCACTGTCCCACCCAGCTGCTTCTAAGTGTGGTGTGCACCTCAACCAAAATACTGGGCCACACACTGGTCTGTGTAAGAAGGCTAGAATAAACAAGTTAGATAGGACAATGACATATGTAAAAATCTGAAAAGAGAGTTCAGTCTCAGACGAAGAGTCACTGACACAACATGGATGGCTTTAGAAAGAGGACAAAGAATAGATTAAATGTTAGCACCAATTCCTGATCTTTTCCAGAATAAGAACCCACTTTAACAAAAAATGATTACATAGACCAACCCCCCTCCCCGCCACACACACGACAGCAAACAGGTCAAATACTTAAAATTCACTTGCAGTTTATCCATCACAACAGCGTTATGAGGCTTCAGACAACCTACCAAAGGTGTGTTTATTTATTACACTGATTCACAATGTGTATGTGGTTGGTGCTAATGCAGTAAAATAGGTTCATGGACCCAGGGCATTATCATAGAAAGCCTCCAGGAATTTTTGGCACACAGGCTGGCAACCACTCCCCTGGAACAGTGAATCTCCTTTATGCTGGTCATTTTCCAAGAGTTTCAAAAGTTTTTCATTTCTAATTGCTTTAAGTTTGGGAAAGAGTTCATTTTTCTCTTCAGACTAACTCTGCTTCGCTAAAGCAACAATTAAAGGAGTGTGGAATAATGGACAGAGTATTGACCTTGAAAGAACAAGCATTTATTAAACATTTATGGGGCAGCTAGGTGGCACAGTGGATAGAGCACTGGTCCTGTAGTTAGGAGGACCCAAGTTCAAATCCAGCCTCAGAAACTTGACACTTACTAGCTGTGTGACCTTGGGCAAGTCACTTAACCCCAGATTGCCTCACCAAAAAGCAAAAACAAACAAACAAAAACCCACTTA
This sequence comes from Vombatus ursinus, assembly GCF_900497805.2. Taxonomy (NCBI): domain Eukaryota; kingdom Metazoa; phylum Chordata; class Mammalia; order Diprotodontia; family Vombatidae; genus Vombatus; species Vombatus ursinus. The sequence goes on from NW_020954567.1 coordinate 12,901,677, forward strand.
TTAGATGCTAGGCACTGGGCTAAGAGCTGCAAACACAAAGATAACATGTAGTTTGTCTCAGATTCAAAATCACAGAGAAGGGCTGACCTGTCCTAATAAAGGTAGTTCCCAATGATAAGATCACACCTCTACCCTCTATTCCATTTTGTTTTTTTTGCTTTTTTGGTTAGGTAATGGGGGTTAAGTGACTTGCCCAGGGTCACACAACTACTAAGTGTCAAGTGTCTGAGGTCACATTTGAACTCAGGTCCTCCTGAGCCCAAGGCCGGACTCTATCTACTGGGCTACCTAGCTGCCCCTCTACCCTCTATTCCTAAAACAAAGACAACTTACTGTGCTGTTACTATAACTGAGGAAACTCAGTGTTAACAAAACGGTTTCTAGTTAAGAATAATGAAATATTAAGAATTTTAATGCTGATAACACACCACAAACATAGTTCTTTTGTATTATGTTTTTACAAGCTAGTCATCAATTTATTGCTTACTATGTGCCAGGCACAAGAAATTTAAAGATAAAAAGCAAACAGCCCTTGCCCCAAAGCAATATATTTAAAACAAATACCAGATGAATACAAGGCAATTTGGGGAGGGGTTATGAGAAAAGAAATGACTTCAAGAATTAGATAAGTAGGCTAAGTCTAGTAGGAGACCAGATTTCAAGAGAGAGAGATGGGAGGAAGGGTCCTTTCAGGAGGAGAGGGGAGATGGAAAAATCTATCATGACAGAGTTCTGAGATGAAGAAATTAAAGCCATCTATAGTGATATGAAAAAATGCTCTAAATCACTATTGATTAGAGAAATGCAAATCAAAACAACTCTGAGGTACCATATCACATCTACCAGAATGACCAACATGACAAAACAGGAAAATGATAAATGTTGGAGAAGATGTGGGAAAATTGGAACACTAATGCATTGATGGTGGAGTTGTGAAATGATCCAACCATTTTGGAGAGCAATTTGGAACTATGCCCAAAGGGCTATAAAAATGTGCATACCCTTTGACCCAGCAACAGCACTTCTAGGTCTATATCCTAAAGAGATCATACAAACAGGAAAAGGACCTACATGTACAAAAATATTTATAGCAGCTCTTCTTTGGCAAAGAACTGGAAATTGAGAGGATGCCCATCAACTGGGGAATGGCTGAGCAAGTTGTGGTATATGAATGTGATGGAATACTATGGTGCTATAAGAAATGATGAACAGGCTGACTTCAGAAAAACCTGGAAAGACTTGTATGGTTTGATGCTGAGTGAAGTGAGCAGAACTAAGAGAACATTGTACACAGTAACAGCCACGCTGTTCGACGACTAATGTTGATAAACTTAACCCTTCCTGGCAATACAAGGATCTAAGACATCTCCAGAGGCCTTGTGATGGAAAATGCTATCCACATCCAAAGAAAGAACTATGGAAGTTGAACTGCTATTTTTTTTCTCTTCTGTTGAGTTTTGTTTCCTCTTTCTGATGGTTCCTCCTATTGGTTTTAATTTTTACTTACAACATCACTAATGTGAAAATATGTTTAATATGAATGTAAATGTATAGCCTTCATCAGATTGTGTGCCGTCTTCGAGAGGATGGTGGGGAGGAAGGGGGAGAAGAAAAATTTTAAACACAAAAGCATATGGAAGTGATTACTGATAAATCAAAATAAATTAATAAAAAAAAAATTTTTTAAAAATCTATCATGACCAACTGCTAAGAGGCTAGTATGGTTCAATTATGGGAGGGGAGTCATTTGTAAGAAGATTGAAAAAGTAAGGCATTAGACTTACAAATGAAAAAGTTTATATTTGATCTTAGAAGCATTAAGGAGTCATTAAGAATTTATTCAAGTACAGAGTGATATGGTCTGACAAATATGAGAGATGTTGTGGAGGTACAAGTATCCTTTGGTACAAAGCAAAGTGAGACGTCAAGGATAACTGCCAAAGTTCTGAACCCAAGTAACTTGAAAAGAATTTTAAGAAAAGTGGGTTTTGGGACAAAGATAAGGAGTTTAAACATGCTGAGTCTGAAACAACTACGGGACATCCAGTTTGGAATATCCACTAAGTGAGAGGTTTCCAAAGTGAGCAATACCACTCCCTGGGGGCGCTAGAATGATGGGGATGGGGTGGTAGTAGTGTCAGGTACAACTGGGAGGTACTGAATAAAAATGGAAGTGGAAGCATAAGGAAAGAGAAGAAAATTTTGAAAAACCATTCACACATGTTTCATCTGTTGTGTAACACAAAAAGTCGTAGTGATTATATTACTTTCCAAATAAACACACAAAATACAAGTATAACTGATCAGTGGTCAAGTCTGCCAACAGGCCTCAACAAGTGTTGGCAGATGAAGGTGTCACTCAATGTTGGGAAGTCCAGCATGCAGTTGGCAGGAAATGTGCATGTTATGACTTGTTCACAATATGATACTATACTGTTACATGATGCAATATTGCATCATCAAAATTTCAATGCAGGAAAAACTCCACAAATTCACAATAAATTATTAAATTTAAGAGGTATCATTTAAAAAAAACTTATAACTTTTTTAAATGATGCAAATTTTTTAAAAAAACTGTTAAAGGGTTAAAGAAAGTAGATTTCGAGGGGGTCACAGAGTAATTTTTTTTTTTTGAAAAGGGGGGCAGTAGGCCTAATAAATTCGGGAACCTCTGGGCTGGGCTGCTGAAGATGCAAGAATGAAGAGCTCAGGAGCATAAATATATATAGACGCTGTACATTTAAGAGGCTGAATATATAGATCTGGAAGTCTTCTGTACAAAGATGATAACTGAACTCATGAGAGATGAAGTCATCAATGGAGAGTGGAGAAAAAAGAACAGAAGATGGCTAAGGATAGAGCCTTGAAGTATACCCAAAATTAGGGGGGACACAGAGGGAATTCTAGTTTATGTATGAGTTTAACTAGATGGCATCTGAAATCCCTTCTATTCTCAGGCTCTGTAAATGTTTAAAAACAAACAAAAAAAACCCCAAAAAACAAAAAAACAAACCAAAAAAACCAACTGTGAGCTCCTTGAGGGCAGAGACTTCTGCTTCTTTTTGTATCCTCAAGAGTATAGAAGAGAGCCTGAAAAATACTAGGTGCTTAATAATTGTTGATTGACTGAATGACTCTTCCATTAGAATGGCCTCCCTTCTCACCTTTACATCTTACAATTTCTCATTTCTTTCAACACTCAACTCAGGTTAACACTTCCCATAGCAAGCTTTTTCTAAAGCTCCCTAAGATCTTAGTACTCTCCCGTTCCCAAATTTGCCAAAAATTTTTTATTTCCCCAGTAGAATGTAAGGTCACAGAAAGCAGTGACTATTTAATTTTTGTCTCTATCCTCAGAGTTTAGCCCAATGCTACTAGACACTTAATCAATCAACACTTAAGCACCTACACTATGTGCCAGGCGCTGAAGGGACAAAAGACAGTCCCTGCCCTCCAGGAGCTTCCAATATAATGAAGGAGACAATATGCAAACAAATATATACACAAAGCAAGCTATATACAGGGTAAATAGCAAATAATTAACAGAGGGAAGGCACTGGAATTAAGAGAGATTGGGGAAGGCTCCCTGTGGAAGGTAGAACTTAAAGGAAGCAAAGGAAGTCAGTAATTGGAGTGGAGATTGGAAGAATGAGAGGGCTGATATGGAAGGGACTTCTGAGGTAGTCTCGCTCTATACCTAGGCTCCCATAAATAACAAAAGTCTAATCCAACTCAGAGTGCCATTAAGCAGTTACTTCTGTGTATGGCCTGAGGGACTGTCAGAACTCTGCTTTCTGCAAGCCAGTTTACCTGAACTGTCATACTGCCACTTAATTTAAGAAATACTGGTTATACTGCCTACATGGTTGAGACTTGCATATTAATAGTATTACCATACTCCTTCCTCGTGTGAACTTTGTAAAATTATGTATGGAATTATAATCAACTTTTCATCTTTCTAATAAAGGCATTGAAAAGTGCGCCGCCCCCCCACCCCCAAAAAAAGAATGCTCAGAGCTGAGAGATATCTTGATGGTGGAACAACCAAGAGGCCAATGTCATTGAATCAAAGAATATGTGTGGGGAAGTAGGGTATAAGAAGACTGGAAAGTTGGGAAGAAGCTAAGTTATAAAGGACTTTGAATGCCAAACAAAAGAGCATTTTGTATTTGATCCTAGAGGCAAAAGGAAGCTCTGATAGAATTTACTCAGTGTGTGTGTATGGGGAGAATCAGACCGAAGCTTTTGAAAAAAATCACTTTAGCAGATGGAGGATGGATTGGAGTGGAGACTTGAGGTAGGCAAACTGACCAGCAGTTTATTGTATTAGTTCAAGTATGAGGCAATGAGGGCCTGCACTAGAGTGGTGGTTGTATCAGAGGAGAGAAAGTGACATATGGGAAAGATGCTGCAAAGGCCTTGGCAACAACTTGGATATGAGGGTGGGAGAATAGTGAGGAGTCAAGGATGACACGTATGTTGAGCCTGGAAGACCTGGAAGATGGTGTTACCCTTTACTAACAGAGAAGGCAGGAGGAGGGGAGGGTTTAGAAAGAAAGATGTCTACTGAGCATTCATTCAGTTTGGAGGTCAGAAGAGAGGCTAAGGAAGGATATGTATATTTAAGAATCATCAGCATACAATGGATAGAGCTCTGGTCTTGGAGTCAGGAGGACCTGAGTTCAAATCCTGCCTCAGACACATAATACTTACTAGTTGTATGACCCTGGGCAAGTCACTTAACCCTACTTCCTAACAAAAACAAAAACAAAAAAAGAATCATCAGCACAGAGACGGTAATTAAATCTATGGGAGCTAATGAGAACACCAAGTCAAGCAGTATAGCATATAAAGGTTAGCTCTTGTTATTATTAATTCCAAGAGAATTTACCTGGACTAGGGTCAATATTAGCTAAAAGTTCCAGATGGGGTCGCAGGCGGTTCAAGTTTGCAGGGTCACCAGTCCTCTGAAGAGCAATTGTGAGTTCCTGAACGCTCTGTGCAAATGAGGCTGGGGTCTGCAACTTAAAAAAAGATAAATATTAACTTTCCCAGAGGTCAGACAACCTTTCTCATTTCCAAAGGAAAATATTTTAGCACTCATTTTTGTGGCTTACTGCATTTCATTTTTTACCTCAGGGAAAGATTCACTTTGTCACAATTTTAATCCACCAAACTCCTTGTAACAACAGAAGTTAATCTGAATATACAGTCTACCATTCCCCAAATAGTCAAAAGATATAAACAGGTAGACCACAAAAAGAAAAATTATCAATAACTACCTGAAAAATTATTTAAACTCTAATAATTAGAGAAATCTTCATTACAAACAACTTCTGAGGGGGCAGCTAGGTGGCACAGTAAATAGAGCACCAACCCTGAAGCCAGGAGGACCTGAGTTCAAATCTGGCCTCAGATCAAACGCTTGACACTTATTAGCTGTGTGACCCTAGGCAAGTCACTTAACCCCAATTGCCTAAAAAAAAATAAATAAAAATAGTAAAAAACAACTTTGGAGACATATTACATATCCATGTAACTGGCAGATAGTTAAAATTTTTTAAATTCAACACTGGTTGGGCTGTAGAGAAATAGGCATGTCATGTTATTGGAGGAGTTGTGAACTGATGGCAATCTGTATGGAAAAGCAATATGGCATTATGCAGTAAGAAATGAACAAAAAAAAATTATTAAACACCTACTATGTGCTGGGCACTGGGGACATAAAAGGAAAAAAGTGGAACAAGTTCTGCCTTCAGCAAGCTTCCTATGCATATATACAAAATATCTATAATATAAAATACAAGTAATTTAGAAGGAACTAGCAGCTTATGTGAGAGTGGTGTTTGAAATGCCCTTTGAAAGAAAGCAGAGATTTTAGAAGGCCTTCTCCTTCTAAGCATGGGGGTAGCCTCTACAAAGGTGCAGAGAAGAACAAGGCCAGTTTGGCTGAACTATACAGTAAATTTAGGGAAATAATATCTGATAAGGTTTGAAAAGAGTTTGGTGGATATACTTTAAATGCCAAACAAGAGTTTACATTTTATCCTACAGTTAACAAGAAGCCACCTGAGTTTATTGAGCAGGCATATGTATGTGTGCTTCAGAACTACCTTCACCCTTTCTGATCCACTAGATCTCACTACTAGGACTAGACTATAAGGATTTTTTTTAAAGAAAAAAGAACTCTATAAAAATATCAAATAGCCACATTATTAGTATTATTAGCAAATTACTGGAAGACTGTGTTCAGATAAAAAAAAATTGTGACATATTAATATAAAGAAATATGAAGACATGTAATAAGACCTATGTGAAGTATAGTTCAGAATCAAGAGAAAACAATTCACACAAAGGAAAAATGACAGAAATGATATAGAAGAAAATGACAAAATTCAGAAAAATACACATAAGAAAAGGTAGTTCTAAGAGGGCACAAATGAGCATGATCTTAATTAAAGTTAACATACAATTTTTCAAACTGTAATACAAGTTTATAATTGCATACATTTTAAAATCTGTATTTGAATGTTTTTGTTTTTAATCATCCAATCACTATATCACTATCCACACGCATGCGTGGAGACTAAAAGGAGATTTATACCACTTCTTCCTTTAAAGTGGTGACACACTCTACTGTTATTAGAGAAAAGATTTGATCTTGAGAAAGTGACAGGATCTTCTTATTTAACAGCATCAAGCAATCATAATTCAAATCTTCTTAATCATAAAAGAATCTCAATGAAGAAATAAGTGATAAGAACAAATTATAACCCTCAAAGTCTCACAGCATATGTAAGAATGACCACTTTACTCACTAATACAAAAGTGACCTTTTCTTTCTTCAATTAATGTGAAAAGGTCTCTCTGCCTAAAACCCAAGAGATAATAAATAACAGCCAGAAACAAATCCACATCTGATAGATTGTCTATTTAGATTTAAAAGTTAATTATAAAACCAGAAAGCAAAACAACAAAAGCCTCTTTTCTGGGTTTCACAGGTTCCATAAGAGTTTACTTGATGCACCAAGAAAATAACTCCAGAACTGGGACATCTTTGTTAGAGTTGTTAGGGGGATCCAGGGAGAATAATTTGAAAGAAGTAGTTATGTCCATATGCCAATTACAGAGCTCCTTCAGATTAGGTTTTTTACTAAATCTCTAGGGTTAGTAATTGTACCTATGGTTACAGTCTATAGTTATTTAATATGTTTGGATAACTGAATAATTAAACTTAAAAAGTAAAAGAGAGATTAAAACAAAGTGAGCTCAGTAGACAATGGACCCTAAGGAACAAACACTGACATTGATCAAATTTTCTGTCCATAAAACTAAATGTTTACCTTAGAGAACCATTAGAAAATGAAACTTAGCTGTACAAAATGTGAGTTGTTTGCTTTCCAAGTACTGAAAGTTTAAAGACAAATCAGAAATAAGGAACCAAAAAAAAAAAAGAAAGAAATAATAAGGAACAAAAAGAGACTTTACCTTGTCAATAATGGACTGCATGTGAGATTTGTGTGATTGGTCTCCATAAAGAAGAGAAGACCATTGGTCTGGGGCAATGCGCAAGCCTGCCTCCATTGCAATCTGAACTATCTGGGAGTCATGTTCCCGACGAAGAGCTTCATATGTCCTAAACTCCTCCTTCAATTGCATTAAGGAGGAATCCTCATCACGTTTTGTCACCTGAGAAGAGACATACAACAACACCACACACACACACACACACACACACACACACACACACACACACACACACACACACACACAAAATCACACAGAATGAGACAAAAATCAAAGCTGAATTATGGTTATAAACACATATGCACAAACATATGTAAAAACCAAAATTCTGCTTATGACCACCATACTACAAAACATACACATTAAATTCATCTTTCTGCCTTCAAGAAATTTATATTTTCAAATGCCATGGTTTCATAAAAATTTACAACAGGAAGAATGAATAAATATAGCCAAAGGAATTTATCGGTGCCAAGGAAACACTATTTGAAGGTGGGTTAGTAATGTGAAGGCAAGAGAATTGTCATTATTATTTGTTACAAAGGCTTTGTTTTTGTTTTTCATCTTTTTTTTTTTTGAGTAGAAGCAGGATAAAACAAATGCTTGTTAAATGAAAAATCAAGCATTTATAAAGCATTTTTAAGATTGGCAAAGTGCTATATCACTTGATTTTGTTTTAAAAGAAAACTCATGTTGACATTTTTATTTCTTAATAAATTGATCATATTAATTCATTTCAAATCTTAAAACTGTAATATCCTCTTTACCAACTGAATTAGATGTCAAAGCTCTGACATCTCAAACACAAATCCCAAATTCCAGCACCTCCTGTATTAAACAAATCTTCTGTTTTGCAATTTCATATGCAAAGAACACTTTTAAATAGATAAAAGTAAATGTAGAACTGTAATAGATAATATGAAAAACAAGTGTTTCTTTTCTATCAGGATAAATCCCATTTTAACAAGTATCTCCAAGATAGAAACTTCTATATAGCAAAAAATTGTAAGGCCCATTTTGGTCAATTTTGAGCAATATTTAACATACTGCCCTATAATCAAACAAACAGTGAAGACTTTCAAAGATCATTCAGGCAGTTTTGATTCATTTAACATTTCCACAGGCAGGAAGAAAACGTTTCTTAAAACTCGGCACCCAATCTATAGCAGTTCTGTACCTTGAAACAGGAGGCTCTGTACAATAGCTGAACAACATGTCCAATGCTGGTTTTTGAGGCCTGAGGAAATCGTGGCTCCAATCTTTGCACCACAAATAGAACCAAGACTTTCCGAGACAAAGCAGATCCATCTTCTAAGGCCAGCAGGACCAGCTTCAGGGCTTCCTCCTGCATTGCTGGGAAGTCAGGTAAAAATCAAATTTATTCTCTGTTGTCATAGGAAAATTCTTGCAGGCTCTGAGGTTTGACGCTGAGGACAGCTATCACATTCCCTCTCTATTTGGACAAGGTTCTTCACAAGACAGGAAGTCCCAAGATCTTAAGATCAGAAAAGGACATTAGACATTAACAAAACTCCTTACCAGAAAAATTTAATTCTTCTGTCTATAAATAAACCAGAGGAAACAAAAAAGAACACAAAGACCAGCAACAGCGGTGGGGCATGGCAGATTTATTCACACAATCATCACCTTTACAGAATCATATCTGGCATTCTCACTAAAATTAAGATGGGACAAACAGTGACAGAACTATGATCAAAGGAAAAAGAAAAAACAAATTAGTACATGCCTAATCCAATTCCACCCTATGCAGCCATGTTGAATTTTATGTTGTACTTGCAACTTTCATTTCTACTTTTCTGGACCAGGTTTAGTAGCAATCACCTAGTTCCATGTTCTTGTCTAGGCAACTGCTTCTCAGGGCTAAGTTCACATACTCTCATTACCTCAGGGTTCCTATCTTGCTGTATCATAATAACAGCTATGTTTTCTGGAATTTGCACTGCAGAAAATGAAATTAAAATAACTTCTCCAACCAACCTAATTAATTTGCAACCCAGAGGTTGCCTAAAATAAAAGACACAAATTACTCTTTTTTTTTTTTTGCCTTCATGGTCCAGTAGCTACTCAAAAAGAATTTTTGATAAGAAAAGAGATTGGGGCAGCTAGGTGGCACAGCGGATAGAGCACTGGCCTTGGAGGACCTGAGTTCAAATCCAGCCTCAGATACTTGTCACTTACTAGTTGTGTGACTCTGGACAAGTCACTTAACCCCACTGCCTAGACAAAAAAAAAAAAAAGAAAGAAAGAAAAAGAAAGAAAAGAGATTATCATCTTATTTTTAATTACTTATCAATCAAATGTTTTGTTGGTGACAAGGAAACGAGCTGTATGGATAGCTAAGCAAACAAAGCCCAAAGACTTTTCTCCTCTTTGTAGTCAGTCTTTCACCAAAACTTCACTAACAAAGACAACCGGTATAGTAATTCTCCATCTTAGAGTTACATAGGGTGGTAGTGACAGTAGTGGTGCTGTCCATGGAGCCTTTGGATTATGTTAAAGACTCCATCTTTCTCAAGGGAAAATTTAAAACAAAATTCATTCACACCTAAATTTAACATGCTGTTAAATTGTTGTTGTTCAGTCACTCAGTTGTGTCTGACTCTTTGTGATCCCAGGGACCATAGCAAGTCAGGCCCATCTGTCCTCCACTCTGTCCCAAAGTCTGTCCAAGTTCATGTTCATTGCTTTCATGACACTATTTATCTACCTCATCCTCTGCTGGCCCCCTCTCCTTTTGCCTTCAATCTTTCCCAGTATCACAGTCTTTTCCAAAAAGTCCCATCTTTTCATTATGTGGTCAAAGTATTTAAGCTTCTGCTTCATTATTTGTCCTTCCAATGAATAGTCAGAGTTAATTCATTTAAGTACTGATTGATTTGATCTCCTTGCTATCCCAGGAACTCTCAATGGTCTTCTCCAGCACTACAATTTGAAAGCATGGATTCTGCAGCGCTCAGCTTTCCTTATAATCTACCTCTCACAGTCATACATTACTACTAGAAAAACCACAGCTTTGACTATACAGGCTTTTCTTGGCAAATTGAGGTCTCTGCTCTTTAGTATGCCGTCCAGATTTGCCATAGCTTTCCTTCCAAGGACTGTTGTCTTTTAATTTTATAGCTGCAGTGATCTTTGAGCCCAAGAATATAAAATCTGACACTTTCTATTTCTTCTCCTTCTAACTGCAGGAAGTGATGGGACAAGATGCCATGATCTTAGTTTTGTTCTTTTTTGTTTTTTTTAAATTATGTTAAGTTTCAAGCCAGTCTTTTCACTGTCTTCTTTCACCATCCTCAAGAAGCTTCTTAATTCTTCTTCACTTTCTGCCATCAGAGTGGTATCATCTACATATCTGAGATTGTTGATATTTCTACCAGCACCCTTAATTACAGATTTTAAATGACACTCCACATATATTTTGAACAATTAAGTACAACTAGTAAGTAACTCAGAAAAAAACTGCTGCTGCTGCTGTTCTGAACAGTAAATACCTCTCAGAAAAGCTAAAGCATTCTGTTTCTACGAAGAGGAGAAGCCACTGGGGTGATACAAAGACAAATGGATATTCTGAAAAGACAGTAGATAAGCAAGAGTAGTGAGAAGTACTGAGAGGTATCAAAAGAACTGTATTTCCACAGCAATGTGGAGTCTGCTTACAGAGACAAACAGCTTTAAATACCTACGTACCTTCAGTATTATAACACAGTACAGTAAATGTTACTGAGTAACTGAAGAAAGATTAAATCATGGCAATATTCGGTAAATTTTAAGAAAACAAAGAAGTACCTAACAGCAAATAAAATCCATCCAAGTTGAATAAAAAATTTGAGAAAAGTTTTAGTATTTGGTAGGGTTAAACTCCAGTTTTTTGCAAAATTCAAATGGGTTGAATAACTCTCTCTGTAAAACATTAAAATAAGAGCCTCTGGAAATTTATCTATCTCTGGAACTTCTAGACAAGATTTTAAGAACTAGTAAAGATAAATGATATCTACATAATATCTCTCTACATCATTTACCTGGCCCAAGGAACTGGCAGCCCCTGGCCCTGACTGCTGCCCAAAGATTTGAAGAAAGTTGTTGAGGATTCTGGTGCTGGAGGATTAGTTCCGTTACAGTCCGTTCACCTAAAGATCGAGCTGCCCTCATGGCACGAATCCGACCTTCTTCTTCCACTAGCTGGCAGTGGACTAACGTCACCAATTTTCTCTGCATCGGGCGGCTCAGAACACTCTGAGTGGTGCTGTTCAGACCTACTCCTTTAAAAGACAATATAAAAATTAGTCTAAACTTTAAATTGGAGAGTAATCTAGCAAACACAAAACTGATCCTAACTTTGATTAAGCAATAACACAGTTGGATAATTCTAATATATATAATTCTAAATTATATAAACCACTGAAAGAAAGATGATGGACTCAACATGCAAAATAAGAAATAAATTTTTGGATATGGCCAAAGCGGGAATTTGTTTTACCTAAGTTGTTTTTATATTCTTTTATTTTAAAAAGGCTCTTTGTAAGCTTTATTTTTCCTATTTTTCCCCAAAAATAGGAGGAGGAAGGAGGAGGAGGTACAAGAGAAAGAGGGTCCCTGGAGCATCTTTTTAAAAATTCACAAGACTGGGGCAGCTAGGTGGACACTTACTAGCTGTGTGACCCTGGGCAAGTCACTTGACCCCATTGCCTAGCAAAAAAACTAAACTAAACAAAACAAACAGTAAAAAAAAAAAACAAAAAAACAAAAAAAACCCCACAAAATAAAAACGAGAGAACAGAAGGCCAGAATAATTTATAGACAAGTAGACTGGATTTGAAATTTAAGTGTTTAATTTACTATGCATATAGTGTGCATATAATACTATATACATAATAGAGACTCACAATTTCATGTAGGTATATGAAAACACCCATTTTATTGGTAGATAAGTTTGGAATAAAAAAAAAAAGAACCCACCTGTATCCTAAGGATGTTATAGAAAGAGTGACTTAATTACATAAAAATATTCTTGGAGCTTTTGCAAAATATCTTTGTTGCTACTATACACCGTGTTAAAAATAACTGAAAACACAGTAGATGCCCACTGACTTGGGGATGGCTATGTAAATTATGGTACATGAATACAATGTTTTGGTATAGTAATAAGGGAGTATTACTGAGCCATAAAGAAAAATAGGAAGAATTTAAAGAAATATAGAAAGACTTACAAGACTATAGTATTGTTAATGGAAAAAAATAAACAAACACACACATACACACACAAAATGTGTTATAACCCTGTGTAATTATTATTGCCAAGCTTGGTCCTGAAGAAGAGATAAGAAAATGTTCCTCAATACCCATGCATTGGGTATTGACTGTGGAATACTGCCTATAACTGTCAGTTATCAGTCTTCCCAAATTTCCTTGCATTCTTCACATTCATCTTTTCTTACGGTTCAGTTTAGCCATTCCCCGATCATTTTGCAATAACCCCAAAGTCCACGGATTAGGAAGCGGCTGAATAAATTGTGAAATAGTGTAAAGTAATAAACAATAATACCTTTTAGAGATAATAAATCTGATCAATTAAAAAAAACAAACCTGCAAAGACTTGTGAATGGTATAGAACAAGGAGAGCAGAATCAAAACAAATGCAATGACTGCCACTACATACAAAATAACAGCAAGACTTAATGGCACGCCCACACAAAGGGGATAAAAGACTGTCGTTTTCCTTTTCTTTTCTTTCTTTTTTTTTTTTAATGTAAACACTTTGGCTTTTATGGTTTATTCTCACTGCAGAAGTAACAATGTATACAGCACTGGATAGAGGGCCAGCCTCAGATCCAGGAAGACCTGGGGCTCAATGCCTACCTGTGACACATAACCTAGGTAACTGTGGACTTATCACTTCATTTCTCAGGGTTCTAGGCAACTAATAAGTGACAAAAATAAAAATAAAGGAATGTAGGGACCACTTTTGCTTTTCTCTTTGTACACTCAGCACCTTATGCATTCTCTGGCACATAGTAAGTGCTTAATAAATACCTGATATTTGGGAGAGGAAAAAAGGTAAAGAGACTGCACAGGAGCTCATCAAAAAATCGTAATTTAAAAATGTACAGAAAATGGAAGCAAGATCAGATATAAGTGAGGTATAGGCCTGTGATGATGACGATAATGATGATAATGATGATGATTCTAACAAGAGCAGTGCTGCTGAAGCTCAGAATGACAAGGCTGACATGGAATACCAAAGACAAAAGTAGCTGTTCTTTTCAAGCTATAGAAAAAAAAAGTAGGATCAATGAATTCCACAAATATTTATTAAGTGATTATTCTATGCCAACTGCTGAGCTAGGTATTTGCGGATCACAGATGTAAATGTGTTCCATGAGGGAGGGCACATCCCTAGAGTCAGAATCTTTCATTCTCAACGTATTCTGCTTTTTTCATAAAGGAGAATGACACGTCAACAAGAAAAGTGAGAACAAAAATGCCTAATGGAAGTCAAACACAAAATAAGTAGCAGTACCTCACTGACCTTGATTAATTTACATGTATAGGACTAAAGGAAATATACCGCCAAAACTTGAAAAACCAGAAAACTCTGACTAGCGAACCAGCTAGAGATTTTTGCAGAATTAGAAAAGAACTACTGTTCTGATTTTCAATAAAAAGGATGACAATAGAGTCTACAAAAACAAGAAAGAAAGGAAGAAAGGAAGAAAGGAAGAAAGGAAGAAAGGAAGGAAGGAAGGAAGGAAGGAAGGAAGAAAAGAAAGAAAGAAAGGAAGAAAGAAAGAAAGAAAGAAAGAAAGAAAGAAAGGAAGGAAGGAAGGAAGGAAGGAAGGAAGGAAGGAAGGAAAAGAAACTAAGCTAGTGAGGTTAAATCCTGACAAACTTTTAGAAAACATTATTAAAGGGATGATTACTGGACACCCAGAAAAGTACGACAATAAAAGTGAATCTGGTAAGCCCATCCAGAAAATATATCAAACCTGACCAAACCTCTTTCCTTTCTTTTTTGGACAGGGAATGACTGCAGCATGGACAGTGACTGTGAAGTCAGATGACCAAGGTACCACCCCTGCCTCGTGGGAGAGCCACTTAATCTCCCTGGGTTTCTAAATCCCTTACAGCAGATGTACAACAACAACATTTGACAAAGTCCAACATTTTAATCTCAGAAACAAGATAAGAGAGACGGCTGACTGCAAAAGTAGTCCTTACTGCTTGATATCAATTTGGACCAAGTTCTTTGTTTAACACCATAGGTCACAAGCTTAATAAATCTAGAGATGACATAAAGTTAAGAAGAGCTGGCTCACACATTAGGTGACTGAACTGCAATCCAAAACACAAGATTTCTACAGGCCAGATCACTGAGCCAAATTCAATAACATGAAATTTAAAGAGAATAATAAGCCTAGGATCTTATAGTTAGGTTAAAAAATTTAACTTTCTAAGATGAGAGAGGCATTGCTACATAGCAGACAGTCTGAAAAAGAACCTAGAATTTTAATTAGGATACTATACAAGCTGAAACAAAACAAAACACTTAAGTGTTATACTAAGGATAATATGGAGGTTGCAATAAGAGATACTAAGGGCATTAAATCTTATTCTACTCTGGCCTGGCCAATACTGTGTCCAGTTCTGGTTGACACATTTCAGGAAGGAATTAGTAGCTGGAAAGTAACAAAAGGAGAAAAACCAGCAAATGACTGAGGATTAGATGACTGAATGGCGATGCTTAGCTCATAACAGAAAAGACTTAAGAGGGTAACATAAAAGCTGTCTTCAAGGGAAAGAAAGAAACATTTATTAACCATCTACTATGTGCCAGGCACCATTCCAGGGCCTTTACAAATATAATCACATTTGATCTTCACAACAACCCTGTGAGTTAGGTGCTGGTATTATTCCTGTTTTAGTTGAGGAAGCTGAGGTAAACAGAGATTAAGTGCCCGGTGCCACACAGCTCACAAGGATCTGCTCATAAACTCCAGGCCTAGCATTCTATGTATTATATGGTGTCACCTATCTATCTCAAGCGCCTAGCTGAAAGGGCTGTAACTATCCAAGAAGAATCTGAATTGTTCTGGTCTCACAGTGCAAAAAAAAAAAAAAAAAAAAAAGAATGGATAGATTCTACAGAGAAGTAGCTTTCAAGTTTGGTAGCAAGAAAGACTTCCAAATAATGAGACTTATCCAAAAGTGTAATGGATTGCCTCATACAAAGCTAGAGGGTTAGCCAACACACTGGCTGAAGGGGGAAAAAAAAAAAAAAGGTCTCCACGGTCTTTAATGTTAAAATTCATTGTTACTAGTGTTTTCTAAAAATTGTGTTGTGCTATGGGTTTAGGTTTATAAAAATAGGTAGGTCAATAATAGAACATTATCTTTAAGACTTCTACTAAAATAATTTGGAAAATGAAGACAGTTACCATTCTTTCTAATACTCATCATAAGAGGAATTTGATGAACTGTGGAAGACTTACCTCTCGCACTGCTGAGTGGTTTCAAATACAATGCTAATTCCTCTACACATTTCTTCGCTTCCTCATAATGTTTTGTATCTTCTACCCCACTACACAAAGTAATGGGCTGCTGCTCAGGGACCTGCACATCAAACAAGACAGGTTACCTAACATATTCCCGTGCCACCAACACCTATCAGCATATCACCAGTCTTCTTAAAAGTGGGGATATACTACTAATAGCTCCGAAATGAATTTATCAATCAACTGCCTCCTTGTTATATTCACCAACCCTGTGACTTGCTAGACAAAAGCAATATTCCCTGGCCACCACCTCTATCTCCCCCATTAGACTCTATACCCTTTGAGAGCAGGGATTGTCTCACTTTTGTATTTCTAACCCCAGTACTTTTCATAGTGTTCAATGTGTATTAAGTGGCTAAAAGACACTTTCCATTTATCTCTCTAAATATGAAAAGATAAGGAAGAAAGTCCAGAGAGGTTTAAAGTCTGTAGAAATTCTATTCACATATGGAATAAGACTGTCTAAACAGCACTTCGATGTCCAAACATTACACCCACAAAGAAATTCTAATGTGACAAATAACAAAACTTTTATACAATAGCTCTATTTTAGTATAGCACTATTTTTCCTTGAGATTTTGCTACTCCTTTTTACTGCATCATAATTCATACGGCCTTCCACATTAATAATGTTAGGATTATCGTAGACTCTTCACATCTTTCTTGTCTCTTAATAAAATTACCCAATTTTTCTTTCATTTCAAGTCAACAGGCAATAATAGAGACTCAAAATGGTCTAAGAGTTCAGAACTTGGAGAAAGAAAGGGCTGGAGACATCAAAGAAAATTTCATAAAGGAGATCTGAACCTTGAATGCTTGTTACAAACAAAAAAAGTTGATTTAAAGGAAAGGTTATTTCATAAAGAAAGAACATGGTAAACCAGAAGACAGGCAGAGAAAAGCAGAGGGCTTATTTGGAGAAGGTAAAAGTTTCAAAGAAACTTTTTTAAAGCTATTAACTTATTTACAACACATTCTGTCAAGTAACTGTGATACAAAGGCAAACACAGTAATTGTTATCCTTATGGATATACAAGTTGGAGAGGAGGAAGAGTTACCATAGAAAGAGAAATAAAAACAAGGTATATCTAACTACAGGGAGTAGCTTTGGAAAGAATCATTAAAAAATGAAAAGATTTTCATGACTAGTGTTTCATTAGAAAGATTACACTTGAAAAATTAGTCTAAAATAACAGAACCTCCATAAAGGACAAATACTAGTACTAAAATAGGAAGAAAACCCTAAAAACATATTATTATCTCAAGAACATAAGAGAACCAATTCAACATATTCAAAAAGTTACGGTTAAGGTTTTAAAGTACAGTAATTAATTATAGTAATTTATTGTTTGATAAACTCAAAGATCCAAGCTTTTGGGATAGAAACTCACCATTTCACCAAAACTGCTGGGAAAAATGATAAACAGTATGGTAGTAACTAGGTAGAGACCAACATCTCACACTGTGTACCAAGGTAAGGTCAAAATGAATACATGATTTAGACACAGGGTGATACCATAAGCAAATTGTGTGGAATAGTTCACCTGTGAGATCTATGGGTAAGTGAAGAATTTAGGACCAAACAAGAGACAGGGAACATCATGAAATGTAAAAATGAATAATTTTCATCATAATAAATTAAAAAGGTTTTGCACAAACAAAACCAATGCAACCAAAATTAGAAGAAAACAGAAAATTTAGAAAAAATTTTTTTACAGTAAGTACCTCTGATAAAGGCCTAATTTCTCAAATATATAGAGAACTGAGTCAAATTTATAAGAATACAAGTAATTCTCCAATTAATAAATGGTCAAAGGATATGAACAGGCAGTTTTCAGACAAAGAAATCAAAGCTATCTATAGTCATATGAAAAAATGCTCTAAATCACTCTGATTAGAGAAATGCAAATTAAAATGACTCTGAGGTACCACCTCACAACAGGTCAGATTAGCTACAGAAAAAGAAAAATGAAAAATGTTGAAGGGAATGTGGGAAAACTGGAACGGACATTAATACACTGTTGGAGTTCTGAACAGATCCAACCACACTGGAAAGCGATTTGGAACTGTGCCCAAAGAGCTATCAAACTGTGCATACCCTTTGACTGAGGAATACCACTAGTAGGTCGGTATTCCAAAGAAATTTTTTAAAAAGAGGGTGAAGGGGAAGAACCTATTTGTACAAAAAATAGCAACTCTTTTTATGGTGGCAAAGAACTGGAAATTGAGAGGCTGCCCATCAACTGGGGAATGGTTGAACAAGCTGTGGTATGTGACTGTAATGGAATATTACTGAATTATAAGAAATGACAGGAAGTATAATTTCAGAAAAACCTGGAAAGGTTTACTGAACTGATACAGAGTGAAGTGAGGAGAACAATGTAAACAGGAATAGCAATACCATACGACGAACTACTATGACTTAGCTATTCTCAGCAATACAATGATCCAAAAAGACTCTGTCCGCCTCCAAATAAAGAACTGACAGATTCTTGAATACAGACCAAAGCATACTATTTTTCACTTTCTTTCTCTCTCTCTCTCTTTTTTGGTTCAAGTCTTTTCCCATATTATTCTACGTAGAAACTATTCCTGCTAGCTTTATTCAAACTAGAAAATCATGCCACCTGTTTCTTCATCCTAATTACTGATAAAAATTTTGAACAGGGGCGGCTAGGTGGCGCAGTGGATAGAGCACCAGCCCTGAAGTCAGGAGGACCTGAGTTCAAATCCAGCCTCAGATCAAACGCTTGACACTTACTAGCCGTGTGACCCTGGGCAAGTCACTTAACCCCAAGTGCCTTAACTAAAATAAAATAAAAATTTTTTGAACAGATTAAAGCAAGGGACACAGACCTAGAGAATGCCATTAGAGACCTCCATCCTGCCTGGCATTGATCAATTCATGGATTAACAATCTGTGAGTTAAATTGTTCAACAACTAAAACCACTTAACTATGTTATCTTACAGCTAATACCCCTTCATCTTATTCATAAATATATATATAGTGAGACAGTTTATTCAGTCACCTTGCTGAAATCCAGACACAAAAGCCAAATAACAATAAAGAAATGAGTTAAATCTGGCATGATTTGTCCTTTAGATCTTCTAGGAGGGCAGCAAGGACAATGAAAAGCCTTCAGTACAAACTATATAAGGTTCGCAGAAATCAAATGGAGTCATAGAAGACACAACAGTTTTAGAAATGTTGTTTTACCCAGATAGCAGAACTAGGAGGAACAGGAAGGAGCAAATAGGCAAATTTAGGATTTATGTCAGGAAAAACTTTCTAAAAACTAGGGCTCTCCAAAAATAGAATGGGCTACCATGGAAGGTCGTTAAGTTCTCTCTCATTACAAGTCCTCCAAAATTAAAAAAAAAAAAAGCTAGTTGACCACTTGTCGTCTATGTCATTGTATGAATCCCTTTTGAGGTATAGGTTGAACTAAATGGCCACAGAAATATCTTCCAACTATAAAAATCCGCTACTCCATGATAACCCCTACTGGCTCCTACTGTTTGGAGAGGATGGAGGTCGAACACTGGAGAGCTCCTCCTAGACCCTGTTTAAGGAGGGGACCCAGGGAATATGCCTCATCATTACTCATTTGGACTTCACCTCTATCTCCAGAAATGTAATTTCCTGCACAATCAATTTAAGTCTGAAACTCATGCTTCAGCAGCACTCTTTGCCCCTAGGCTCCTCCTTCCGATTTGAGAAGATAGAGGGTAGACATCAGAGAGATCCTTCCAGATCCTCAACTTATGGGGAACATCAGAGCATTCAAGACTTCATCATGTTCCCACACTGGGTACCCTATCTATTCCATCTCCTTTCTAGTTTCTTTTTAAAATGTGCTGTCATCTTGCAGTAGACTGTGAGCTCCTTGAAGGCAGGGATTGTCTTTTGTCTTTATATCAATTTCTCTGCATGGTTTTTTCCTGATGACACTTTATCTCTTGGCTTCTTCTCCAGGGCTGCCTTCTTCTTAAATACCCCGACTCTCAGAGCCAGAAGAAAAAGCAGGCCTATTCCGTGATCCCTACTAAGGTAACTAGATGGTGCAGTGGATAGAGCACTAGGTCTAGAGTTAGATCTGAGTTCAAATCCTAACTGAGACACTTATCAGCTGTGTAACCCTGAGCAAGTCACTTTCATCTGTTTGCCTCAGTTTCCTCAACTATAAAATGAGAATAATAATAGCACCCACCTTCAAGGGTAGGTGTGAAAACCAGATGAGATAGATAATACTTATAAAACTTAGCACAATGCCTGCAACACAGCAGGCACTTAAATTTATATTTTAGTTTATTAACTGTCTACTAATCTAGTTGTTTAGATGTTTTATAAAAGGTTCTATTTATGCATTTTGTTTTGCTTTCTTTTTCTAACACTGTACTTTCCTATATACTTCCCCCTCACTGAACCTTCAGTTGTCACCAAGAAAAAGAATTAAGCAAGACAAACTCAAAAAATGATCAATTCTAAGAGCACATAAAATATTCTATGCCCACTACCTTGGGGCACTGCTTTAATCTGAACTTTGCTCACTGCCAAAAAATATTTTATTTCCCTCAACAGTCATTCCTTAATGACTAACTAAACAGAACCACCTGCTATAACAAGAGCCCAAGTCAACTGGATTCCTATTACTAACGTCTGTATTTACATTAATTAAAAAATTTTTTTCCTGGTTCCATTTCATTCTGTCAGTTTATTCAAATCTACCCATGCTTCTCTGAATTTCAGACTGGCCATCTGAGGCCCACTAATATGCTACTCAATGGCATAATTTATCCACTATGTCCGCCATCTACTTTATTCCCAACTGTTGTTTTGTTAATATAGAATTATGCTGTGGATATTTTTGTTTTAGAGAAACTTTCATTCTGTCTTGGAATTCTTCTTTTAAGGCAATTGGGGTTAAGTGACTTGCCCAGGGTCACACAGCTAGTAAGTGTCAAGTGTTTGGTCTGAGGCTGGATTTGAACTCAGGTCCTCCTGACTTCAGGGCCAATGCTCTATCCACTGTGCCACCTAGCTACCCCTGTCTTGGAATTCTTTGGGGGTATATTCTAAGTCATGATATTACTGGGTCAAAAGGTATCCAGTGTTTGCTTTTCTTTTCTCTCTGTGAATTCACACTGTTTTCTACAACAGTTGAACCTAAGAGCTTTACCAAGAGTGCACTTGTGGGCCTGCCCTCCCACAGCCCATCCAACATCACCTTTGCTGCTCAACAGGATTGTTGGAAAGTAGGTATTCTTCATCCACTTGTTTTTTTCTCGTGTAGGTGGGCTACCTTTCTTAGACTGATTATGGATCCCATTTAGGAGGCTCTGCAGATCAGTTCCTATCCTTTTCTTACCATTTCTATTGATTATAATGGGTGTGAGGTAAAACCTCGGTTATTTTAATTAATTTTTTTTTGTTATAAATGATATAGGTCATTTTAATATAGTTCTTGATATTTGCATTTCATCTTTTATACTTACAAAGATAATAGTCAGTATTTATATAGTGCTCAAATGTTTATAAAGTACTTTACCTCTATCTCACTTTATCCTCACAACAACCTGGAAGTTTGGTGCTTTTATTATCTCCATTTTACAGATGAAGGAACTGAGGCAGACAAGGTTAAGTGACTTGCCCAGGGTCACAAAGTTGTTAAGTGCCTGAGGCAGGTTTCAAAGTCAGGTCTTTCTGATTCCAAATCTAGCACTCTGGCCACCGAGCCACCTAGTTGCCTGTGTTTATTATATTATGTTTATTAATTCTTTTAAACACATACTCAGCATATTAAAAATACTAGGATACTTTAACCAATAATATCAAAGAGTAATCCTTCAAATGAGAGCATATGCACAGTACATACTTTGGGCCTGTTCAAACATTTTCATCAGACTTTCCTTAAACACACAGGGCTTGTCTTACCTGAGCACCCACTAACTGCAACAAGGCCGAGTTCACAGGCAGGAGCTCTATGTCGGTGTTAATAGTGGTCTGGTCGAAGGGGCAGGCCTTGCGGTGAAGCTTGTTCAGGCACATCTTGCAGACAGTGTGGCCACAGCCGAGGCTGATGGGCTTTCGGATGGTTTCGTCGAACGTCTGAGTGCAAATTGGGCAGGAGAGGAAATCCGTCCATTGTGGAGCCTGTACAGGCATTGCTTAAGGAATTGTAATTCACAACACAAAAATCTAAAGCACAGATTCCACTGGAATCAAAATCTTTCAAAAAAAAGTTTGTTTGTTTTTTAAATATCTTCTGTAAATACAGTCAGCACATAGTGTGAAATATAACCTGGAAAAAGAAAGAAAAAAGGCTGGATTAAGTTTGAGAATTTTTTTCAGTTCTATATTTTAAAATTCTAACAACAAATTCCATTCTCCCTTAAAATCCAGATTTTGCCTACGTATTTTATACCATGTTTACACATGTCAGAACTTGATATATTTGTAACTTCATAAAATCTCAGAATATTAAAGAAGAAACATTAACAGATCTTCCTTTTTAACCACCTCATTTAAGGAAATAGATGCAAGGACAGTAGCAAATTAGTTAATGGTAAAGTTTAGACTAGAACAAAATCTCCTAATCTTTCTATTATACTATCCACTCAAACAGTTAAGGTTTTTTATATTTTAAGATGAATCATGAAACCAAGGATTAAAACTAAAATGAAGGGAGCTTTATTTTTATTTTTCAGAGTTCTACATTTTTTCTGCTTTACAGACCTGAAAATGGACACCATCCAACAACACATGGGCTACTATAACTAAAACAATCAATAGAAATCTACAGAAATTTAGGTTAGAATGCAATAGAATAAGTAGGAGGCAATGAAGATATATATATACACAATGACAACGGGAAACAATAAGGTCAGATTTAGAAGGTATTAATAATACAAAACTACCAAGAAGTTAATGACCACCAAAACTATGTTAGTTAAAAAAACCCCAGCAAAACAGAAAAGTTGATCAATGGAAGAGACTAGGTAAACAAGTGCCAAGAGTAACTGGATACAACTATTGAGGTAAAGTTCTTAATTCAAGTCACTTAACCTCAATTGCCTCAAAAAAAAACAAACAAAAAAAAAAACCAACAACAAAAAACCACCACCACCAAAAAAAAAAAACCACACCTCTCATAGACTGATCCCCCCCACAGCAGCAGCAAATAGATATGTGACCTAAAAAATAAAAGGTTATATAATTCATAAGATAATACCTTGGCACAAGGAGTACTTAACAAGAAATAGAGCTGATCACAGAAGATAAAATAGATAATTTTGATTACATAATATTGAAAAATTCTTAAACTTTACAAAGAAAATACATCTTTAAAAAGAGGATGAAAAATTACAAAGTACAGAGAAGCAGTGGAGGAAAAAAGTAGTCTACAGAAAGCTTGACAAGATATCCCAACTAAGCAATGTCATTCTAAGGATACTGAGTGATGAAAAGAGGGTTACAAACTAGAAAAAAACCAAAAAAGACTTGTAACAATTATTGCAACAAGCTAGTCTCACCATTAAGGATAATGGAACCACCACACTTGGACAACAACTGACACGAATCTCTGGGGTGCTTTCAGAGGAAAAAGACAAAACAAAAACCCCCAGCTAAATTAGATCAAGTACATGAAGAAGAGGTTCATGCTGGTGGTGCTTTAATTGTGAGAGCACTGAGGCAGTAATTGACGAGGTATCTAAAGTAAGATGTTCTATCAAAGGAACAGAAGTGCTTGACTTTATTAACAGCAAATAAAAAGGGAGGGGTGACAAGAGAACATCAACAACTATCAACCTATATGCCTAACTCTTCTATCTATAAGAGTCAATGAGCATTTGTTAAGCACTTACTATGTGCGAAGAACTGTGTTAAGTACTGGGGCTACAAATACATGCAGGGAAAAAAAATGACAATCCTTGCCTTCAAAAAGTTTACATAATAATGGTAGATGACACATAAAAAGAAGCTGAAGTCAACAGGACCTGAGTTCAAATCCAGCCTCAGACACTTGACACTAGCTGTGTGATTCTGGGCAAGTCACTTAACCCTGACTGCCTCACCAAAAAGGGGGGAAAAAACTAAGCTGAAAAGGGGGGAGGGGAAAGAGATTACCTGTCCTGGAGGCATAGTACAGAATATATAGAGAGTAGCAAATGCAACCTGTAGAGAAATGAAGACATGATTGGCCTAGGCCTGTTCCTTAAAATGAAGTTCTGAGAGGAACCAGCCAAATAGAGAGAAGAGCTGCAAGGGCACTTTCAAAATGACAAGCACAGGAGTGGAGTGAGCTTCCAGGGTGAATCAGTTTCTTTGCAGTTCAGTGTTTTTTCAGTCTTGTCTGACTCTTCATGACCCCATTTGGGATTTTCTTGGCAAAGATACTGAAATGGTTTGCCATTTACTTCTCCAGTTCATTTTACAGATAAGGAACTGAGGCTTAACAAGGTTAAGTGACTTACCCAAGGTTGCACAGTTAATAAGTGTATGATGCCAGATTTGAACTTGATGAAGATAATTCTTCCTGACTCCAGGCCTGGCACTCTATCCATTGTGCCACCTGGCTGCCCTGAAAAGGTTTCTAGGGCATGGTAAAGAAGGGAGGGCTATGGCCTGGAGAGGAAAATCTTCATATGGGTCATCTTTACACGAAATGAATGCATCCTTGATGAGGGTGTTAAGAGGAAAGAAGCAGGCTTTTGTAAAAATGGGCTACATCTTTATTATCTCACAACTGACTAAAAGATGTTGAGACTTCACTGTGTTTATTTTTTGTTAACTATGACAAAAATATTCAACTTGGTAGAACATAGACAGGTTCTTCTACAACAAGGCGGCTCCAATCTATCTACAGTATCAAGATCATTCAGAATTCCTTGGAAGGTGTAACAACAAAAATAACCCAGTCCAATGATGCTCTGTTAACAAACATCAAACTGAAGCTCCCTAAAAGTACTCTCCACTATGATGGAGGAGGTAGAGATTGAGGATTCCTTCTGAGTGCTACTCTAGATGCTTGTTTATAGAGGACAATATACTGATCACCTGAAGTCTGAACACACTGAAGAGCCTCCTGGGAGAGATAGCTAGGTGGATAGAGTAGGGTCTGGAGTCAGGAAGACCTAATTTCCAATCCAGACTCAAACACTTAGTGTCTGTGAGATCCTAGACAAGTCATCTAATCTCTGTCTGCCTCAGCATCAACTACAAAATGAGTATTAGAACAGCACCTACTTTTCAGGGTTGCTGTGAGGATTAAATAAGATATTTATTTAGTTAGTATACTAGTTACTTAGTTATTTAGTTACTTAGTATACTACTGGTATATTATGTATGTGCATGTATGCACGCACATGTCCACCCACCCATACAGAATGAGACATAAGTTTTCAGACATAGCAGCAATAGCAATGTGTTGATTTCTTTTGAGGGATGACTTTTAACAAGGGAAAACCTCCAATGGGGAGGGAGGCACTCAATGGAGAGAAAATGGGTAGTAATATGTAATATGCTAAAAAAAAAAAAGGCAGAAACACTGATAAAATATTAAAAAATACACAGCTCAGAAAATGAAACAAATAAGCATGGCAATTATTACTACCATGTCAAATTTAACATATACTTTGTTTTTTAAAAAAAAAAAACTGACATCCAGTTTCAATCCTCATTTCTATCCTCATTTGAATATTGTTAACTAGTTGAACAGAATCATTCAACATTTTTTCAACAAAGATTTCAGGAAAGAGGATTCCAAACCTGGAAAACAGGATATGGCAAGATACAGAGGCAAAAGAATACAGGACACATTTGGGGATGAAATGAGTGGCAATTAGGCCAGTCTAGCTAGAGTGGGGAGTAACATGGAGGAGACTATGAAAAAAGACTGGAAAAATGAGAAAGAAGCAGACAGTGCAGGACCATGCATGCCATATGAACTTTATCTGGTAAGCAACTGGGAGCTACTGAAGGGTTCTAATCAAAAGAGCGACTAGATACATGCACAGATTAAAATGTGGGATGAGGAGGAATGATACACAACCAAAGTAAGACCTGTTGGGAGGCTATTCTAAATACATCTAGTGAGTTATAAAGAGTATTTGTACTTTGGGGTGGGAATGGGAATAGAGAACATACAAGATATAATGGAGACTATGAGTAGAGAGGGGAAAAGGATAGACCAATTCACCTGATGACAGTATCTATGCTTTAAAGGTGGAAAGGGCTTTAGAAGCCATCCCATCCAACCCTTTCATTTCACAAATGAAGAAAAATTAGGCTTAGAGACAGATGTTCATCGACTTGCTAAACGTCACAGAGGTACTAAGCAGAGCAGGGATTTGAATTGAGGTCATCTTACTCGCTCTTTCCACAGTACTGTTTAAAAGGCACAGTGAGACAAGAGAAAAGGTTCAAGGACAAAGACTTGGGGATGAATGCCTGTCTTGAGACTGAGACAGATTAGTAACTACAAAGTCCTTCCCTTGAAGAGTCAAAAGATCTAAATGGCAATTCCACTTGTGCTGTGTGTTGGCTGAAAAGGCTCTGCTTCACTGCTTTTTTTTCCCTTCCTCCTAGAAGGCTTGGTGTGCTGGGTAGGGGAAAGAAGAATGGACTCACAATGAATGAGATGTAAACATAAAAGGCATAAATTAAAAAAAATATCCTGAACTTTATACCAATGATGGTCATCTTTACCACTGATTTGGAAGTGCAAGGAACCTTAGAGATCCATCTGGTCCAATCCTATAATTTTAGAGGAGGAAACTGAGGACAGATTCTATAATTTGTTCAAGGTAGCAAACTTATAATAAGAGATGGGATTCGTATTAATGATAATAACAGCAGCATTTATGTAGTACTTTAAGGCTTACAAATTAGTTTATAGATACCATCTCATTTTTTCCTCACAAGAATCCTCAGAGGTTAAGTGCTGTTATTGTTATTTTATAGATGAGGAAACTGAAGCACAAGAGACTGAGTGACTTGCCCAGGGTAACTGTTTTTGAGCTGACATTTGAACACAAGCCTTCCTGATTCTCTGTACTTTACCCACAGCACCACTTAGCTACCAAATGGAAGACAGATAACATTTGTTCAAGTTACTAAATTTGAACAAAGCTTCTCTGGGGAGGCTGAGCTAAGATTTAAAAGTTTAACCTTTAGGTCTCAATTTGTTTCCACAGAGACTTAAACACATTGGTAAGAAGTATGGAGAGAATTCAGAAGTAATCTTTGAGTTGCCTAATATAATTACCTACCTAATTTTGAAGGAATTTACAAACTTTTTACTAAATATACAAAGCCTTGTACTAGAAAGTTCATAAGAAAATCAATACATAATCCTTGCATAGGAAGGACAAAAAAAAATTCTCTTGATAAGCTTCCAGGCAAGTTGAGAAGACAAATAATGAGACAGGTTTAGAATATCCATTCATCCAAACATTTATTGAGCACCTACTATGTGACAAGGCACAATTACAAAACTTCATCACTCCCCCCCCACAATTAACCCATTATTCAATAAGTCAGAACTGAAAGATCAAATTGAATAAACTTATTTCAAACAAATAATGGCAGATTTGTTGAGGTACCAAAGGCCCTCCTTCATACACACATTTTATATACATCAATATACAACATGTCTAAGACAGACAGACAGACAGACACAGACACAGAGACACACACAGAGCAAATGGAAAATGAACAGGAGAACTAGTAGAATTATACTTGGAAAACCATTCAGTGTTTTCATTACCTCAAACTTCTTCCTGAAATGAAAGCTTTTTAAGAAACAAAAATATTCTTCTGCTGATGCTATATCACTAGGAATAACACTATGCCACGATCTCCAGAGTATTTAAATTGAGGGCCACCCAAAGGGTAACTAAAGAGACATACTGAAAACTGAATAAACATATTACTTAAAAAAAAAAGTGAAAAGAGTAAAATATCATCAGAGATGCGTGACCTGAGAAGGTGGTGCAGGAATTATAGATTTAGAACTAGAAGAGCTGTAGGAATGATCTAGCCCAACTTTCTCTGACTGGCCAGTCGTTCCTCCCAGAACTTCATTTTAAGAAGGATGTGCTGGTCAATCTCTTCATTCCTCTTTAGGCTGAACCTGGCTCTCCACAGGCTTTTCTCTACCAGGCCCCAACCTGGGTAATCCCTCCCACATCAGTATTTAGCACAATACATGGCAGAGTAATTAAGCACTCAATACTGTCTACTGTTAGAAAGAAATGGAGAATTACTACTGTCACTCTACCTACCCTGCTCTTTTCCTGGGGTCAGAGTCCCACACACACACAGTTTGCCTCTAAACTTGTTACCAGCTCAGTACACAGCCTAGGTACCACAGGTCCCCCTCCTCAGTTCACCCTGGCTCTATGATCTGAAACTGGATAGCAGAAAGGGCCTCAAGTTGGCACCTGTTCCAGTACCATACACAAGGTCAGGGTCCTCTCACATGGATATGGGACCTATTCTCAGGCCTCTCCAGTTCCTGAATATTGGAATATTCTGTGCCTGTGCCTTGGAGCCAAATATCATTTTCCAGTATCCACTGACCCCTCTGTCTCCCAAGCTAACCTGGACTAGAAATGACTCACTTTAATTTTTTTTCTTGGATTTCCCAATCAGGACTCAATCTGGTGAGTTTTCTACATTTTTGTGAAGGACTTGTGTTGGGAAACTAAGTTATATTTCACTTGCTTCTTTAGAATCTTGGTTCTGACTCCAGTGTCCATTAACTTTAAAAAATATTTCTTTTACAACTTGATCTTCAATGATTGGTTTTTTTTGGAGTCTTACATATATTTTTCTTTTAGCATTTAAAAACATTTCTGAAAGGGGGTTCATAGACTTCACCAGACTGCAAAAGGGGTCCATGACACACAAACAAGATTAAGAACCCTTGCCTAGAGGGAAAAAGCAATGATGCCTTCATAATTCTAATTTTCTCACTGCATTACTTCTACCAAATATGTTCTTTACAGAAGACCTATCTCACAATTTATAACAACCTTCTACCACCAATTGTCATTAAATATGTTTCAGGAAATTTACAAAAATGAAACAAATTAAGATGCCTATGTCCCAGACACAGAATGAAGAGGGCTCAGAATCCAATAGCAGGAAAATAAGACAAGGCCAGACTTAAGTTGAGAAATGCCACCATGCTGTCAATTACCCAAATTGCTCACTGCTGTGAGTCCATCTCAACGCTAAAAGGACCATTTAATGCTACCATTTCTAAAAGACTAAAAATTACAAGATCCATGATAAGCTCAATCCCATATTCAGCTAGCTAAGCCACCAGCGTGGTAACTTAAGTGGCATAAAAGTGGTATAAAAAGGCACCTAAGTGGAAAAAGAGAAGCCTTTGAGGCCCTTTACACCCCAGCCATCTGTTTCAGGCTCATTATACAAACGCTATCCCAAATGGACTTCCCTCTGTTCCTCACACAGACCACTCCACCTTCCACTTCTGGCTATTCCTCAGGCCTCCTCACCAGGAGGGAGCTCTCTATACCAATGAAATCACAGGTCCAGTTTTAAAAAAAGAAAATTTTCTGTATGTAACTTGGGCATGGGCATGGGCTCCCAACTCTCCCTATACCGTGTCCCTTCCAGGGCTTGGAGCTGCTGTTTACTTCATCTATACCCAGTTTGTCAAGGTCTGGGTAGTTCCCTGGCAGGGGGTGGGAGAGAAGATGGCCAAAGAGCTACTATTCTAACTCTCAAAGTCCTGGGGGGTAAGGATCTTTGTGAGTGACTACTCACACCAACACTATAACTCATGAGGTCCCATTTGTATATTTCCCATTTATAAATCAACCATTAATTCTCAATTAAATCTAACAAATTAGTTTACTGAAAATGCAAAGTAAATGCAAAGTAATTATATAAAATTCCACCAATAACTCTTAATTACAGTCTCCCACCAATGAACAGTGTTAGTGGGGAGAGTGGGCATATACTCAAAGTTCCAAGTTAGTAAATACACATACAGGGAACACATGGCCAGAGCAACCTCTAACTCTTGAACAACAGCCTTCAGTGCCCTCTCCCTGTTGCAGAAAACAATTGGCCCTTACTGAGCACAGCTTCAGTGTCAGATATATACTTGTACCGCTAGGCTAATGTGACCCTCACTGGACACACCATCTCAGCCAGACTCCTCCATCTGGGGACAGCTCCTCCCATTCTCTGCACAGCAGGACTTAACTCCATCTCTTTCAGCTTCAGGCCTTCACTTGAAGTAGCAGTATGCTCTTTTAGGAAAAAATAACAGCTTTTAGCCTAGAGCTGGCAAAAGGCTCTGCAACTCTGCCCCTTTGAGGGGCCCTCCTCCCCTTCTGGCTTCTTGATTCCTTATTCTTCTCCGCAGCCAATCAGGAGAGCCCCCTTTCTATTTCTCCTTATTCTTTCCAGCAGCAGGTGGCAATAGAGAGCAGTCCAGCCTCTGGCAGGTCAACCATTCTGCCCAGAAAGTGACAGCAGAGACAGTGTTACAGGCTCCCTTTGACACACTTCTGAAATCCGGTTTTTTTTTCTGTTCTTTCTCTTCTGTCTTGTTCCAAACCTTTTTTTGGTTCAACAACATTGCAAACAACCTGACCTTACATTACGTTAGTAACTAAATTTTTCATCTTTCTGTAATCAGGTCAATTACACTTGCCCCAAAATGACAGAAGAGCTAATTCCCCAGTTATTAACCTAACAGTTCTCCAAATATTTAAATGCAAATTATTGAAGCATCCTTATCTCCATTCCCTCTGATGTTCTACTCATCAGACACCAATAAACAACTGCTATCTCAGAGCAGAACTTTGAGCCAAATCTATTTTATGAGCACATGCATTGACTGAACTATGGCTATTTCCAGAAAGAGAGCTTTGGTGGAAAATTAAAAAGTTGTTGTTGTTGTTGAGTTGTTTCAGTTGTTTCCAACTCTTCATGACCCCATTTGGGGTGTTTTTGGCAAAGATACTGCCATTTCCTCCTCCAGCTCATTTTACAGGTGAGGACACTAGGGCAAACAGGGTTAACTGACTTGCTCAGGGTCACACAGCTAGTATCTGAGGATGGATTTAAACTCAGGTCTTCCTGACTTCAGGTTCAACTCTCTATCCACTTCACCACCTGGCTGCCTCTGAGATCCCTTCCAACTCGAGATTGGGAATCTTCAAGATTTATACTAATTTAATTGAGTGATCCTCCTTAAGAATCCACTGTGCCATCTAGTTGTCCCTTAAAAAGTTATACTCTATAGCTAATAAAAATAAGAAAGTAAATCACCATTGCTTGCACCATTGCATTGAGAGCACTCTTTGAAGGGTTTATTGGTTGCTCTTATTTGTGGCAAATTGGTTTGGAAACAGATAATTAGTAGATATATTACTTTTTTTTCCACAACAAAATTAGGATTTTGAAGTAGGTCACTTGAAGTCTAACTTTTAATTGTCTTATCTGCTGTTAGGGGGGATTTTTTAGCTTTAATTAATTAGGGATACGAGGCAGCAACATGCCTATATAGAGTACTGCTTAAGAGAATAGATGTTCAAGGGACTATGTTAGGCACTGGAACATAAAGATCAAAGTGAAACAGGCCTTTGGTACTTTGGAAGAAGTGAGAGAACAGCATGTATACAGTAAACACAGAGCAATTTAATGAGGAAGAGTGTATTAATAATTGGGGAGGAATCATGCAAGAGATGGGGGGCAGCTATATGGCTCAATGGATAGAGCAGCAGGCCTGGTGTCAGGAAGACCTGAGTTCAAATCTGCCCTCAGAAACTTACTAGCTCTGTGACCCTGGGCAAGTCACTTAATCCTGTTTGCCTCAGTTCTTCATCATGAGCTGGAGAAGGAAATGGCAAACCACTCCAGAATCTTTGCAAGAACATCCCAAATGAGGTCATGAACGAAACAACTCAACAACAGCACTAACTTTAATTTTCCATTTCAGTTTCAAGCACCAAAGCTCTCTGGAAATAGCCATAGTTTAGTCAATGCATGTGCTCATAAAAGTCTTCTGCTATCTAAATAAACTTTGGAGCAAAGATAATGATTCAACTGAGAAGCTCTCATAGAACCTGCATTGTCTCTAACTTAACCATGTGTATGTTTATGGTGCTTTAGACAGTAAGAGCTGTAGTTATTTCTTTCAAAATTACTTTAATATATTTGTTCTTTAAAATTTTAATTCCCAATTCTCTCCCTCCAATCCCTCCCCCATCAAGAGGTAAGCAATATATTGATAGACTTAACCCTTCTCAGCAACACAAGGATCTAAGACATCTCCAAAGGCCTCATGATGGAAAATGCTATCCACATCCAAAGAAAGAACTATGGAGTTTGAATGCAGATCGAAGCATACTATTTGCTATTTTTTTTCTTTTGTTGTATTTTGTTTCCTCTTTCTGGAGGTTCCTCCTATTGGTTCTAATTCTTACCTACAACATCACTAATATGAAAATATGTTTAATAGGAAAATATATGTACAGCCTATATCAGATTGTGCACCATCTTGGGAAGGGAGGTAGGAAGGAAGGGGGAGAAAAATTTAAAACTCAAAAGCTTATGGAAGTGATTGTTAATAATTCAAAATAAACTAATTTTTTAAAAAAGTAAGCAATATGCCAATTACACTTGGGAAGTCATACAAAACATGTTTCCATATTAGCCATATTGCCCTCCCCCCCCAAAAAAGGCAAGAAAAATAAGT
Organism: Vombatus ursinus; assembly: GCF_900497805.2. NCBI lineage: Eukaryota > Metazoa > Chordata > Mammalia > Diprotodontia > Vombatidae > Vombatus > Vombatus ursinus. The sequence continues at coordinate 12,934,520 of NW_020954567.1, forward strand.
ATGCTTCAACCTGCACTCAGTTCATCCAGTTCTCTCTCTGAACATAGATAGCATTTTTCTACGTGAGTCCTTTAGAATTGTCTTGGATTATTGTACTGATTAGAGTAGCTAAAGTCAACTGTAGTTACTTCTAAGACTGAAAATTTGCAAGGAATTCCGACTTTCTGATTTAATGCAGATTAATATCAACATTTTCCTGTGTTCTGATGACATACTCTTTTCATGAGCCCCATAACTAAGCAAATATTAATGAACCCAAAATGCTTAAGAAAACCAGGATTCCCATTTATCCAAGGTTTGTTCCACTGAATGAAATATTTCATATGGTTCCACCAATATTTCAACTGTACCACAGGAGTTGGGGCTAGAAAGGACCTTAGATAGCATGTAGATCAATCCCCTTATTAAGGGTTATTGAAGACTATAAAAGATAAAACAAACTTTTTTAATTATATAAAATTGAAAAGTTTTTATTGAAACAAAACCAATGCAGCTAAAGAAAGAAGAGAAAACTGTTAGAGAGTAAAAAAAAACTTTAAACAACTGATAAAAGGTCTGATATTTTAGGAATACAAACACATAAAAAATGAGCTATTCCCCAAAAGATAAGTGGGCAAAAATCCAAACAGGTAGCTTTCAAAATAAAAAGCAAATTTGCAATAACCAAACAAAAGAACATTCCAAATCATCAATAATAATTAGTGACTAATAGTAAGAAAAATATAAATTAAAAACAATTCTTCAGTTTCACCTATATGCACCAGGTAAAGATGACAAAAGACAAAAATGTTAAATGATGGATGGGCTATGAGAAAAAAGGCCTATTAATGCACTGTTAATGGAGTTGTAAATTGGTCCTGCTGTTCAAAGAAAATAAGTTGGAATGATACTTAAAAGTCACCAGGACTTCCAGCCAAGACACCTGAATGAACAGAAGCAGACAGTCCAGTTCTCCTACATCTACTCAAGTAAAAACCTGAAAATTCACACCAGACAAAATTTGTTGTTCAGTTGTGTTTGGACTCTTCGTGACCCTATGGACTACAAAGCACATCAGAGAGAATGATCAGGAAATTCAACACAAACTACATTAAGTAAAACAGAAAAGAAGGCCACAAGCAAAGCCAGCACAAATTCAGTCTCCCCAAAAACCCAGAGTTGTCAGAAACTGGCCTATCGAAGCGCCAGAAATCAGCAACAACCAGTTAGGAGGGTCAGTATTCACACTGAGAAAACTCAGGTGCCCAGAAGCTCTCAGGTCCCTGGTACCTTGTCCTGAGATGCCAGTAAAGGAAGATCTGCTCTGTGAATCTCAAAGATGGGGTTTGAGAGGCTCTGTACCAGAAGTGTAAGTCAGCACAAGAACCTAGGTAACCCAAGGTGAGACCAAGCAGGGACCCTATCCAAAAGAGCCTTGCCTAGCATAAAGCCCAAATTCATGAACTAAATTTGGAGATTTGTTAATCAAAGAAAACATCAACTAGTATAAAAATTACTGCTAACCTAGAGATTCCCAGAAGAAGCAAGTAATTCTGTAATAACTGCAAATAGAGGAAAAAATCAATTTTCCACAAGGACTACCTAAATATCTAGAAGAAATGAAGCGAAAGATAAAAATGAAACAAAATCTTTAGGAAAGAACGTGGCAGCTTGAAAAAGAAAGTGGCATATGTACAAAAATATTTACAGTGGCTCTTTTTATGGTGGCAAAGAATTGGAAATTGACGAGATGCCATCAACTGGGGAATGGCTGAACAAGTTGTGTTACATGAATGTAATGGAATATTATTGTTCCATAAGAAATGGTGAGCAGGTGGATTTCAGAAAAACCTAGAAAGACTTGCAGTTCACGCAAGTAAGCAGAACCAGAACACCACAGTAACAGTAACATTGTGCAAAGACCGACTTTTTAGACTTAGCTCCTCTGAGAAATGCAATGATCCAAGACAATTCCAAAAGACTCACGATGGAAAATGCTACCCACATTAAGAGAAAGAATCATGCAGTCTAAATGCAGGTCGAAGCATACTATTTTCTCTTCCTTTTGCTTTTTTGTTTTTTCTTTTTCATGGTTTTTCCCTTTTGTTCTGATTCTTCTTTCACAACATGACTAATGTGGAAATGTTTAATATGATCATACATTCATAGCTTATATCAGATTGCATGCTGTCCTGGGGAAGGGGGAAAATTTAGAATTCAAAATTTTATAAAAGCTAGTGCTGAAAACAAAAAATTAATTAAAACTGAATAAAATAAACGTAAAATTAAAAAAATTAAAAATAAAAAGAAAGTGGTAAACCTAATTCAAGAAATGGATTCCTTGAATACTAGAACAGACCAAACAGAAATAAATAATCCCACAAGACAGCAGGAAATATTAGAACAAAACAAATTTTTTTTTCAAAAGATAAAAACGTAAGATATTTAAAATAAAAAACTAACTTGCAAAATAGGTCAAAGATAGTTTAAAATTCATGGGACTCTTTGAAAATAATGGAAACAACAATAAGAGCCTGGATACTACATTTCAAGAAATCATAAATTAAAACACTCATATATGTCAGAAGACAAATATAGAAGGAAACCATCTTCAATCCTCCAGAATGGAGTTCAAGTACCAGCTATAGCCATAGAAGAACTGGAAACTTCTACTAAAAACAAGAGATCTTGGAATACAACATACTGAAACACAAAAGAGACAGGATCACAACCAAGAATAACTCGCCCTGCAAAGCTAAGTATAATCTTATAAGGAAGGAATAAAATCAACCTTTCATAGAAGACTTTCATGCATTTCTGATGAAAAGAGTAGAGCGAAGTAGAAATACTGAAACATAAACACAAGAGGTCAAGAAACCTAGAAAGGTAAAATTATTTAAGCAATTGACAGGGACTGTATGAAGAGAGAAAAAAGAAGGGCGGGTCAAAGAACACGATAATGCACAGAGGAAGGAGATAGAACTTGCTATTTCTCATAACTGGGGTACATGAGGAAGAGGTGAGCAGAGTGGACACCAGATGAAACTCACTCTTAACTGAAAGAGACAATGGAATGGCACACCCCTACTTACACACAGTTTGGTACAGTAATATATCCAACTCACAGAAAACAGAGAATAAGGAGTAGGGAGAGGGAGATAAGTCACAAATAAAAACAAAAACACAAAACACGAAACACAACTAACCCTCCTAACCCTGAAGTAGAGTAAAAGGGTTTTGTTTTGTTTTGTTTTTTAAAACGACAAGAATCTAAGAGAATGCTTTAGACCGCCTCTTAGACAGCTGGGGAATGACTCTTTTGGCATATGAGCATAATAGAGTGTAATATTACTATACCATAAAAAAAATGAAATAAATTATTTCAGAGAATCCTGAATATTAACTGATGCAAAATTAAGTGAACATAATTAGGGAAACAATTTGTAAAAGGACAACATTATAAAGAAAAACCCCTTTGACCTCTGATCAATTAAGTAACCAACCACATCTCCTGAGGACTCATGAAAAGCCATAGTAAGTAATCCATCTCTGGATAGAGGGGTGATGGACCCAAAGTGCCAAAAGAGAGATATATTTAGTCATGGCCACTATGTGGATTACTTTTGCTTAACTATGTTTGTCACAAGGTCACTGGTTTTCCCCCCTTTCCTTCTCTAGGCTTTTTAGTCAGGAGATTGCAGGGGGAGAAGCAAGGGATGCCTAAATCTTTTTTTAAATGCACAGAAGGCTATATACACAAAGCAGGACAGTTTTTAAAGTAATGTGGGTAATTTAAACTTTTTTTTTTAAAGCAATATACAACCTATTTTGTGTTCTGCTATGTATATAAAAATATACATTTTGGGTGTTTAAATTTTATTTCTAAATTCTGAAATTAAATAAAACAAAAAAAAAATCACCAAACTATACATACTCTGATTGTAGTAATCATTTCTAGGCATAATATATGTGGATAATATATGTATCTCTCTCTCTCTGACACACGGCACATACTTTTCGACCTCAAGGAGATGACAGAGAAAAGGGGTCTCATATACACAAAAGTTTTATAGTAATACTTTTTTTTTTTATTAGAAAAGAACTGAAAGAAAAGTGGGTGTCAAATGACTGGGTGATAACTGAAAAAACTGTGGTATACACACTTCTCTACAGTGTTCAAGGCATTGGAAGCGTTTTGCTCTTTTTGGAACCTTGTGCGCCAATAGCTCAAAAGTAACAGCCTTCCAGGAACTTCCTAAGGGGTTCATGATCACAGGTTGTGAGCATAGAGCACTGGGTGGGGGACAGCTATGTCTGTAAAACCTATGTGGGTTACCTCACTGTATAAAAGGTTTGTTATTTTCAATGTAAATCTGATTATCAATAGATGTTTTCCTAAGGTTAATAAAATTATCTTTGATTCCCAAGGCAAAATTTAACAACCTCAGGTATTCTCTACAAACGTAAATGTTGAATAACATGAAATTTTGTTTCTGAAGAACAGAACCAAGTCTTGTGAAGAGCAAGGTGAATGCCTTGTTTTGTAAAACAGAGACCATAACTCTTGTACAACCTACCTCACAAAGAGCAAAGTGCTCTGTTAATGTTAAAAGGCTACAGAATAAGAAACGTTATACTATATGCAGGAAAGCCAAAGATCTGAAGTAAGAGAGCCTGAGTCTGAGCCTTTGGTCTAGTACTAGCTTATCGCTTTAAGTGACTTACATTCCCTGGGCCTTTATTTGCTCACGTATAAAAATGAGTAGGCTAGATGAACTACCAAGTCCTCTTCAGCTCTAATTCTATGACGCAAAGCCAGAAAACCCAACATTAACCAGTAATAATTAACCAATAATACTACATGATTATGAATCTTGTAATGCCACAAAGCTGCAGATGACCCAAAGGGCATGATGTACACAAGTAGGCTGATGCACAAATTTCCCATGATTACCTATGTACAAAGAGAACCATAAGAGATATCCTTCAAGAAAGATTTTATCAGAAAAGAAAGTGAATTAGTCCTACATAGTGAGAGCACATGTTGTACAGTGTGTTCTATTTCTACCACACTCTTATCTCTTCTGCCTTTATAAGATAAACTCCTTTAAGTCATTTATTACCAGGTGCCTCCATTTCCTAAATCCTCTTCAATCTGGCTTCTGACCTTACAAATCCAGGTGTTAAAAGAAACCTATACTTAAAAATTTTCAAAGAATTCCCCTTTCCTTAAATTTAACAGGAAATTCCCCTGAAAATGAAATTCCTGGTGTAGTTGCGAAGTTTATAGTTAGATATATAAACATTACAATGCCCTCACCATACTCATATGTATACTTTAGAATAGGGGTAAGGTCTGGACCTGTGATTTTACTGATACAGTGAAATTCCAGGTGAAGAAAATCCCTCTGACCAATGCTGGTCAGCACCTTATCTACAATTTCTAGTCTTAGAGAGTGGCCTAGGGCAGTGGTGTCAAAGTAAAATCAAAATGGGATCCACTAATCCATACATAAGGATCCCTGCAGGCCACATGTTGACTTAAATTTTAAAATGTAATATTATTTGTATTTTTATTTATTTTGTTAACTAGTTCAGGCTTCACTCTAGGAGTGTTAGGGACCCTTGATGGGCTGCCTATTTGATATCTCTGGCCTAAAACACTAAGAGGCTAGGCAATTTGTCCAAGAACACAACATATGTTTGAGGTCATACTTGAACCTCATCACATCTCTTTTGGTTCTGGGGTCAGCTCTTGATCCACCATGCCATGTTTACTTTCTGTAAGCACAAATCAGGACCCATAATATTGCCACTTTTAAAAAGAAGCCTAAGCACCGAAAAATATCTTGAAAAGATTTTTTAAAAGGGGGGGGGGGGGCACCTGTGTTTCAAATTTGGGAAACACTAACAAAGCAACTATTTGGAATTGAAGACAAAAATTTACACTATAACCCGAATAAAACCCAAATATAAATTGGTAAACAATGAAGCACAAAGACAAAAGAAAACTGGCATGGGTTATCAAACCACACTTTGGAGAAGATTATGTCCCACGTATTTAATGTTTTTTGTAATCAATTCAATAAAAATCTATAAAATAACTACAATGTTGAAAGGACTATACTAGGCACTGGAAAGAGAAAGATCAAACTGAAAAAGCCCTTTGGTAGTGTGATGAGATAGGGGAGAAAGTAAGAGAACAACATGTAGACAGTAAACCTAGAGCAATTTAAAGAGGGAGAGTGCACTAACAATTGGGGAGGAATTATGCAAGAGATGAGGGGCAGCCCGATAGCTCAATGGATCATGTGAGGCCTGGTGTCAGCAAGAGAGTTCAAATCTGAACTGAGACACTTACTAGCTATGTGACCCTAGGTAAATGGCTTAACCCTGTTTGCCTCAGTTCCTCACTTGTAAAATGAGCTGGAGAAGGAAATAGTAAACCACTCCAGTATCTCTGCCAAGAAAACCCCAAATGGGGTCATGAAGAGTTGAACTCAACTAAAATGACTGAACAACAACATGCAAGAGGTCGCTTCCGGGAAGAGCTTTGGAAAAAAAAAAAAGAGAAGAGGAGGAGAATGGATTCCAGCTCTGAAGGATAGTTTGAATAAACACCCAGAAGAGTGCTTAGAGCTTAGTCAGACATCAAAGACACCAAGGTCATCCACCCCATCCCAGGCCACTGCCAGCCATTCTGACTTTTGTCTTCCCCCTGGACGTCTATGACTCTGGAAGAGAGTGAGACTCATGATTTTGTGCAACTCTGATATCACTGGTCCTATCCAAAAATAAAGGTCAAATAAAAACTTTCTTTTTCTCCTAAATATAATTTGCTTTACATGTATCTTTGCATGTTGTGTCCCCCCCCTTAGACTGTAAGCTCCTTGAGGGCAGGGACTGTCTTTTGCCTCTTTTTTCATAGGGACTGCCTTTTGCCTTTTTTTGTGTGCTGCCTTTGGTCATTTAGCACAGTGCATGGCACACAGCAGGTGCTTAATAAATGTTTACTGATTCTTTGCTACTATAAAAACTGCTAATATTTACAGCAGTTCTTTTCGTGGTGTAGAAAGGCAAGAAAAATAAAGAAAGTGTGAAAACTGTATTACAATTTGCATTCAGAGTTCATCAGTTCTTTCTCTGGAAGTGGATAGCATTTTTCATCATGAGTCTTTTGGAATTTTCTTGGCTCACTGTATTGATCAGAGTAGCTAAGTTTTTCACAGTTGGCCATCATTAAAATATTGCTGCTAGCACTTTTTGTGGTGGCTAAGAACTGGAAATCCAGGGAAAGCCCATTAATTAAAGAACAGCTGAACAAGTTGTGGTATAAGACTGTGATGGAATATTACTGTGATATAAGAAATGGCAAGCAGGATGATTTCAGAAAAACCCGTAAAGACTTACATGAACTGACACAAAGTGAAGTGAGCAAAACCAGGAAAACATTGCACACAGTAACAGCAATGTTGTATGATGAACTGTGAATAACTTAGCAGCTATTATCAGCAATACAATGATCTAAGACAATCCCAAAAGATTCATGCTATGTGCTTCCAAAGAAAGAAAGGATACTATCTGAATACAAACTGAAGCATGCTATTTTTCACTTTCATTCTTTCATTCTTTTTGTTGTGGTTGTTGTGAGGATAAAATGAGATGATATTTGTAATGCACTTAGCAAATCTTAAAGTGGTATATAAATGCTAGCTAATGAATGTGAAAAATTAATTCCCTGAAGTGGTCACCTGTATTTGAAGTTATAGTCACATAAAATATGATCATTTATTCTAGCTTAGTTGTACATATGTAGTACAAATTCAAATACTGTGACCACTTCAGGGAATTAATTTTTCACATTCATTAGCTAGCATTTATATACCACTTTAAGATTTGCTAAGTGCATTACAAATATCATCTCATTTTATCCTCACAACAACCACAACAAAAATTAATTACGATCTCCAAACATCACCGTCATACAATGATGCCTCAAAAGCATGGACTTGGATAAACAAGATCTGTGTTTGAATAAGGATACTGGCTCTGCCACAGTCTAGCTCCGATTATGGGAAAATCATGACCTAGAAGTCACTTTCTATTGTAAAATAAGTATAAACATACATGCTGCCAACTTCAGTGGTACTGTGTCAGATGAAATGTGAAAGTGCTTTGTAACCATTAAGCACTCACTACACCAATAAGCTATCACTGTATACTGTTCTGGCTTCTAATCTCTTATAGGCTAGGGAACCAGATTAAAAACTTGAAGCACTGTGACAGAGATATGAGTAGTAAGTTCTGAGGAAAGACCTGTGGGGCCCTCCTATGAGTTTTAACATAAGCTTGAATTCAAGGATTTTAATAACATCTATTTTCTCTATTCAAAGGTCTTTTCTCAGAGGCAACTAGGTGGCACAGTGGATAGAGCATTGTCCCAGGAGTCAGGAGTACCTGCATTCAAATGCAACTACAGACACACAACACTCACTAGCTGCTGGGCAAGTCACTTAACCCCAACTGCCTCACCAAAAAAAAAAAAAAAAAAAAAAAAAGGCTTGTTCTCCTTATTTCCTGGTTTAAGGTTGTATTCCAGATAAGTGAAAGGTTATTGTAAACTATAAATGAAAACCCAATCACCCTGCTTTAAACCCTATTCTGTTAATTTGGCATTAGCTTTCCAATAAGTGGTCATTTATAAATACCCAATGAAGTAAAAACCAAAAAAATAAAAAAGGGAAAATAGAAAAGATATGACTGGTTTTCATTAGTGCTCTAATCCATTTTCCACAAAGCTGTCAAACTGATAATCCTACGGGTCTGAATATGTCTTTGCCTCATTCAAAAAGCTCAGTCAGCTCCTTATTGCCTCTAAGGTAAAATACAAGCCTTTCACATTCTGGTGCCAAGCTATTTTTCCAGATTTATTTTACTCTTCTGTACCTAATTCTATATATACAGTTCACCCAAACTATTTTCCCCATATACCCTTGCAGATGGTTTCCCCCCTCCCCTCCCCTTCTCTCCTCCACCTCTGTCTACCTACCTCTCAGCAGCCCTAGCTCCCTCCTTCAAGGCTCAGGTCAATGTCTTTGCTCCCGATCCCCCTCCTCACCAATTAGTGCTTTTCCTTCCCAAATCCCAGAAACCCCTTTGTATAATGCTTTGACTTTACTAATTAGCTCATATACCATTGCTTCCTGGTAAAATGGAAGTTCCTTGACAGCAGATGCTTTCGTTTTAGTCTCCTCTCCCTAGTGCCCAGAATCCACAGAGAATGCTTAATAAATGCTTCCTGAACTGAAGCCATTCAAATGACTCATCCTTTAATTACTACAATGCTTCAATAACTTGATGAGATCACAGATCTATAGACATAGATAGACTTCCTCCATTCCTGTACCACCGTACTGGATCCCAACTCATCTACAGTCTCCAAGTTCTGGGTCAAAGAACAAGTTAAAAAACAAACATGCAATAAATGAATAAACAAGATAACTTTTTATCAGTACCAAGGATTTAAAATTTTCTTTCATATAATCTTACAAATGCCGCCTGGGATGGCCTCTGAGTCAGGGGACCATGGATTCAAGTCCTAGCTCTTGACACATACAGGCTGAGTAACTCGGACAGGTTACTCAGAGGTTCGAGGCCCCCAGGCAACTCTCAAACTGTAAACTGCATAATCTGCTACAGAAATGTTTTCCTCTTTGGGAGTTTCCTACACAATGAAATCAAAGAACTAGACAAAAACAAATGATTATTCTTGGGTGTCCCTAATAAGGAAATACAAATCTAACATCAATTCAATTCAAACATTTACCAAGCACCAACCACGTATGAGACACAATAACAGAAATAGTAATGATGGTAATACAAACACGAAAAAGGCAAACAGTTCTAGCCCTCAGCAAGCTTACATATGAGGTCAGGATTGACAGGAACAAAAAGACATTCAAGCAAAATACACTAAGAATATTGGGGAAAAGAGCAAATAACTTTCAGGATGGGAATCAGGAGAGGCTTCAGGGAAGAAATGATAACTGAACTAAGTCTTAAAGCATGTGTAAAAGAAGTGAGAGTGTATTCCTACCATAGGAGCCACCTACAAGAATATATGGAAGATGAGAGGGGAGACAAGTAGTCTAGTACAGCTAGAACAAGAAGTATGTGAAGGAAAGTAATGTGAAATAAATATGAGAAGTAGCTTAGAAGTAAACCATAAAGCACAACAGAATGTCAAGATGAAGAGTTTGTAGTCTAACCTACATAATATTAACAAGAGCTGACATTTATATAACTTTAGATATTTGTAAAGTGATATAGCATGCACACTATTCCACTCAGTCATCGACACGATCTTCTGAAGGCACAGGTCTGACCCTTGTTCACTCCCCTACTCGATAAAGACTAAAAGCTCACCTACTGGAAATTCCACAATGTGGACAGAGTTATGTTGAAGTGGAGTAGGGCTGCCACTGTTCTGCCATTCTGCCCAGTAACTGTGAGCAAGTCCTTCTACTCTTCCATCAGTCCCATGCTTATTCTCCCACTACCACAACTCTAGTTCAGGGCCTCCTTATTTGATAAAAAGCCTAGCTGCTCCCCACCACCAACTAGAATCCATGCTTTATACTACCTAAACAAACTACCTAAAACAAAGGTCTAATCCCATCACTCCTATACTTCAAAGCATTCTATGACTCAATTCTTTTTTTCTTCTGTGACTTAATTCTAAAGGATAAAATACAAACTCTTTCCATAGGATATTCAACACCTTTGGCTCTGATCTACCTTTCTAGCCTTATTTCACATTACTGCCATTCATGTACTCTATTACTCCAGTCAATCTTAATTGAATTTTCCAATTTTTTCTTTCTATGAGTTGCAGTATAGCAGCAAGACTTAGGTTCAACTTGATGATCATCAGTCCTTTCATGATGAAAAATGCTCTCTACCTCCAGAGAGAGAACTGATGAACTCTACAGAGTGAAGCATGTTTTTTTCATTTTATCTTTCTTGCCCTTTTTTGGCAATATATTTTGCATCACTTCACAAGTATGATGAGTATCATATTGTTTACCTTCTCAATGGGTGGGGAAGGGGCTGGAAGAAAATCTGGAACTCAATAAAAAATGACTGTTGAAGTAAAAAAAATTTAAATAAAATTTCAGTTAAAAAAAAATCAATCTTTAAACAGGGCTCTGCTAACCAAGAAGCCTTATGGTATAAATACACTGGTTTAAAAAAAATCTGGCTATTATTCAAATAAGCAGTACATTTCTTTAGTGGTACAGTGGATAGTACTCTGGACTCAGGAGTTAGTAAGACCTGAGTTCAAATCCTGCATCAGACATTTGTACTCACTACTTCCTGGAAGGAAAGTTACTTAACTTCTCTCACAAAGTAGAATCAAATGAGATGAGGCAGCGAGGTGGTGCAGTGGACAGAGCACCATCACTGGAATCAGGAGAACCTGAGTTCAAACCCGGACTCAAACACTGAATAGCTGTGTGAACCTGGGCAAGTCATTGAACCCAGACTGCCTCAAAAACAAAAAGAATCAAATGAGATATGTGAATTACTCTGAAAACCTTGTTATTTAAATGCTAGATATTATTAATAACTATCTATGACACATTTATAGAAAACTAAGCTGCTGTGAGAGCTAAGGCACCTTGTAAAAATACCTTTAATAACAGGAAAACTATCTTTAACCAAAGTTCACTCTGCTTTTCGTTACGTGATATACAAGGTATGTGAGGCAGCTAGGCAGAGTGCTGGGCCTGGTCAGGAAGGCCTGAGTTCAAATACTGCCTCAGACACTCCTAAACTGTGTGACTCTGGACAAGTCATTTAAACTCTGTGCCTCAACTGTAAAATGGGGATAATAATAGCACCTACCACACAGGTTGCTGTGAGGATTAAATGAGAAAATATTTGTAAAGTGCTTTGGGAACTTTAAATTTCTATATAAATGCTAGTTATTATTGATATTAATAGCTGGAAGGGACCTTAGAAATCATGTCCAAGTCCTTTACAGTTGAAACATGAGGCCTTGAAATTAACCAACTTGTCCTCCTAGGTCCTCTGGATAGTGAACAAGTTTCAAATCAAGATTCACTCGATGCTTATTCATTAAGTGTAGTACTAGTGTATTTTGTAACACGCAATAGGTAAGGAAATCTTTATAAGAACACTAAACACTGCATCCTTAAAAAATGGCAAAGGGAACAACAGATTTGTTTAAGTTATCAAATATGAATTGATTCTTCAAGGAGAGCTAAAATATAATTTAAAAATCTGAAGGTTCCAACTTGTTTCCATAAGATAATTGAAAAAACAAAAATAAATGTATCCAAAAAGAATTAAAACTACAGTAGTGTCTATCTACTAAACACACTGGCAGAGAGGGGCCTTGAGAATTCTGAAGTGGTCTTTGAGATGCTTGATATAATTATATCCCATAAAGCAGCATTTTTTTCTTCAGTCTCAATTATAGTCTTTCAGTCTCTACTCTAATTTCATAATGATGGCACCTAGAGATTTTAAAATGGCTCCTTCACAAGTTCTTGTCTCAAAGATACTCATTCCACTACCACAGTGAAATGGTATTTGTTTAGCACTTTGAAAGAAACCACAGAAGTTCAAAATATTATTGTATTTATGAGGAAGATACTCTCTCAGGCAGAACTGATAAGACTGATATATTGCTAAAACGCTAACAAACATCAAAAGAATGTTACCATGTTTACTTATTTTACATTTTAATAAGTAATCCTTTAAAAATTAATGAGACAAAATGATTACTTCAACATGACAAAAATGTGACCTTCTTAATTCAAACAATGAAAATAGGATCCAATTCATTACTTGGGCCTACTGGTTATCATTTATCAATTTTTTGACCAGGTCTTAAAAAAAAAAAAAGAATGGATGAAGATACTGCTGTCAATTAACATCAAACCTAAAATGACTAGGGGCACCAAGAACACTTAAACCCTAAATCTATATATACTATAATATCCACAGCTAAATGCTAGAATTGGAGATAGGAAACTAAACATACTTTAAATCAAGTTTATTTTAACAAGTGATGATCCTTAGAAAGACTACAATTAAGAAAATCCTTGCTGATGAGTCAATTCCTGCACAGTTGCAGAGGCAAGACAAAGATTATAAAGGGTCCTAAACCCAAGGAGTGACTTGTACTCTGAGAGATTCCACAAATTGACTCAGTATGGGCTAACCGAGAGACTCAAGTCCAATTCACTGACGAGAAGTAGTATGATATTTCAGGAAATATCAGGAGTATGATGCAGTCCTAGAGCTTAAGTCTGCAAATATGGGTTCAAATCCTACCTCATACTAAACTGTGGCTCATGGGCAAGTCATCTAATCCTTTGTTTCTTCATCTGTAAAATAAGGATAACAACACTTGCAGTATCTACCTCACAGAATTATTTATTGTAAGCAAAGCACCTTGCAAACCAAACCAGAGTCCCAGGTTAGTTAAATGGCACCCTGTCCTGAGGCTTACCATTTGTCAAAGTATCATTTTGTCAGACCCCATCATTTACTTGCAAGGGACACAGAAACAGGCATAATTGGTAAAACAGTGGCTAAACCTCACGGATCTCATAAAGAACAAGACAAGCACTCCAGAACAATCCATTAGCTTAAAGAAAAAGCATATTTTGGGAGCTACACATTCCTATATTTTAGCAGGTCAAAAAAAAAAAAGCCCTGAATATTACAAAAAGTTTTTATTTTTATATTACCTTTTAAAAATCCTGTGGTATAGTAAAATACTCCTGTGGCATAAAAGTGATTATATAACAAATGAAGACTATGAAAATTTTATAGTAAATCACACAAATACATGTAATATGAATTTCACTACAAAATTCCCACTTCCTGAAAAGCTTAAAAATGTTTGTGAGTGCATGTATATGTATATATATACACATTATATATATATATATATACACACACACATATATCATTAATAAAGTAACAATCAAATCTATCAAAAGTACTTCATAGTGTACTTGTAAAGCAATAAAATAGGCACTTAGAACAGTCAAGTACTGGCAAATTTGACTTAATATATCAAATCAAACAAAATTCATTTTCAATAAAGAACATGCGTCTATGGGTAACCTTGTGTACAGATACCCTATTCCTATCTTTTCATCTATAAGTGTCTGTTTCCTGAAATATTAGCACGAAAAAAGAAAATTTGATTCAACCTATGGAGAAAACTTACTAAGTAACTAGAAGATACCAGTTGGGAAAAATCCTAAGTGAAATAACACAAATATGCATTGATATCACAGTTGCTTATTGAGGTCACATCTCTCAATTTTGTATTTCCTTGATTTTGTGTGCACGAAATTAGCCCCAAGTTAGATAGAGACCCAGACGCAGACCACAAAACTGTGGAACAAAAAAAGGAAAAGAATTTATGACAAAATGTAGTAAGAAGAATCCCTTTACGATGCCTGACTATCAATCACAACATCTGCATTACAGGTTAATAAGCTGCACAGACAGTCTTGGGAAAATCATGTAACCTTTCTGCACCTTAATTTCCTCCTCTCTTTAAAATGAGAAGATTGGACTACAGGGCCCTGAGGTTTCCTCCAGTCACGGTCTGAACACTTTAGGATATAATGCTTTCAAGGGGTAAAACCTGAACTGAAATATAGGCATATACATTTAATCGTCACCCCTCAAATAACATAGACTTGTAGAATATTGGAGGAGAGATAGCATTGAGATGGATGTATCTCTATGGCAATTAATGGACCTAAACTGATTTAGTTTAAAAAAATCATGATTTTGTATTATATATACAAATGAGTATTATTTGTATTATATATACAAATGCTTACAATGAGTGCTCTCAATATGAGAGCGCTACCAAACTTCAGGTCAAAATTACTTTGCTTATTTAAGTGCAAAAACAAAATTCCTACCACAATTGGCTAAAGTTGTTACTTATCAGGTAAATTATCCCCAGTCCAACACAATTAGATTTTATTTCCAAAAGACCCTAACCTTGTATATTTCTAAAATGGAATGTGCTGCCTACAGAGAGCCAGAGTGGGTTGCGGATAAAGAACTGTCTTTGGATGCAAGGATTCTTGGATTCAAGTTCTGCCTGATACAGACCAGTGGTGATGAGGAGGGTGAGCCATAACTTCTCATTGTCCTAAGTCACTAAGACTTGAATAGTTACAGAGGAGCTGTAATCTTCGTTGGTGGACAGAGTTTGCACACTAATTAAATCACCAGTTTCACCCCAAAAATAAATAAATAAATAAATAAATGAATGAATGAATGAATGAATGAATGAATGAATGAATGAATGAACAAACAAATGACAGCAAGATGTGGATAGCAATATCCAGTACTAGGATAGGACCTCAACTGAGATGAAATACATTATGTGAAAGATTTGAAGGGAATTTATCACTTTCTTCAAACCTCTCTCAGTTAGCCTAAACAACAATATTTAGAAATGAAAATAGAAAATACTCAATTGAAAAAAGAGGCATAGATTTGCTTTGCAAAACCATATTTACGACAGCAGGAACTAAGTACAAGTGTTCAATGAAAGAGTAAAAAAATACTCACCTTACATTTAGAGGCACAGAATGAAATATTTAGGCCAGGCCAAAACAAACAAACAAAAAAGCAATGAGCTATATTTTAAATCCCCCAAAACCACAGTAAGGAAGCTCAGTTTCAAAGCTAATACTGAATTGCTATTCCCCAAACTGATAAGAATTCTTCACTGTCAATTCTTGTAAATGGTGATTATGGATACATATGCTGGAAAACAGAATACTGATTTAACTTTAAAAAATGAAAAACACTCTTCAGACATCAATTTTCAATGACAAAAGGTCTGAGTCCCATGCGAGTTATAATGTTAGAATCCAATACATGAAAGGTGTTAGATCATAAATCTTGCTTTTAGGACAGAAATAAACCTCTCTGGGGCAGAGGAATGCTACAGCAATGTCTTCCTTTGATGTATTCAAGCTCCCTTAACATCAGTGCCTACACTTGCAAACCAAGCACAAAATATCACAGGGATCCTTTTCTTTATCTCCATAAATGGATTAAAATGGCTGAGCTCCTAAAAAAATTAGATATGGTGGAAATGGAAGCTATAAGATGGAAAGATTAGAAAGATGGCACTACAGGACAGAGCAAAAACTGTCATACTGCCATTTCTGTTCGCAAAATTCTTACTCCAAAAAAAAAAATTAATAACCTAATTGTTTCAGGAAAAAAAATAATCCACCCAAATCAAACATCCAGATTTCAAACCAACTCTGTAAGAGAAAGGATGGCATTGAATGATTCTAGGCCAAGTACTGAAAAGCAAAATCACAACACAATTATTAGGAGCCAGAAGGGCAGGAGTTGTATTCCTGGATCTGACCACATGTGTCTTGGAGAAATAGACTCATCAGAGGGCTGGGTTTTTTCTTTCTTTGACAGATTTAATGGCATTTCTTATGCCACATGGGATCATCAGTCCAAAAGAAAAAAAACCGTATTTAACGGGGGTTCGGTCCTTTTTGTTTTGCACACGTGACCGTGCTGCCGCCAGTCCTCTGTCATTTTAGGGCGTAAACACCGTAGGGATGCTCCAGGAGTGCCCCACTCCCCACGACCCCGCTCTTCGCTTACCCAGGGCCCACAGGATGGTGGGCAGCTAAGGCAGGGATGCCCCGCTCCCTGACTCTCCCCTTCCCCACCACTCGGGAACACCGCCCCCCTCCAACCCCCCACCCCCCTCCAAGCTCAAGCGGGGAGCCACCGAGGGGCAGGGGGAGAGGAAGCTTCCAGGGGACCCCCGGGGAGGGGGGCAGACCGAGGCGGCGGCTTCTGGCCGCGGCTGCGGGGTCATGGAGGGACGGGGCATTTCCAGCAGGTCCGAGCAGCCCCCAGCCCCAAACAATCAATCACCCGATCAAGGAGCCGTCGAGTCCCGGGCTCCCCACCGCGGGGTCCAAGCGCCCATCCCGGGAGGGCCCGCAGACGCCCGCCCCGCGGCCAGGGCGGAGCCCAGCCCCGACCTCCCTGGCCTTCCCAACCCCTCCGGGCGGCGGAGCACTCGAGGCCGGCGGAGGCCTGAGGCCTAGCAGCGGAGGCCCAGGCCGGGAGCGGAGCCTCCCCGAGCTCGCCGGCCGCGTCCCCCATTGTTCCCCTCGCCCGCGGCGGCCTCCTCCTCACTCACCGCGCCGGTCCGAGCGGCAGCGCCTCTCAGCTCCGGGCCCCCGCGGCCGCCGCCGCCGCCGTCACGGTCCCCGCCGCCGCCGCCCCCGCTGCCGCCGCCGCCGCTGCCTCGGACCCGGGCCGCCGGGCCACGGCCCCCGCCGCCGCCAGCGCCGCCTCCCAGCTCCCACCTGCTGCTGCCGAGGCCGCTCCGGCAGCAGGGGCCATCTTGTTAACCAGCTCTTCCTGCGCCGCCGCCGCCTCCCCGCCGCTCGGGGTCCTGGGAGCCTTCCTCTTTCCTCCTCCTCCTCCTCTTCCTCCAGCTGCAGACGCCGCCGCTGCCCCTGCCCGCCGCGGCGGCTCTGGCCCGAGACCCCGCCGCGGCTCCTCCCCTTCCGAGAGGGAGGGAGGAGGAGGAGGGAAGGGGAGGGGAGAGAGGAGGAAGGGGGAGGGGTGGGGAGCGAGAGGAGGGAGGGGCGGGGGAGGAGAGCCCAGGCGGGGAGAAGGAGGAGGGAGGAAGGAGGAGGGAGGGGAGGGGGAAGAGAGGAGAAGGAAATGAGAAGGGAGGGAGGAGAGGAGAGGAGATTAGAGGGGGAAAGATGAAATAAGGGGAGAGGAGAGGGGAGAGAGGAAGGAGGAGGGATGGAAAGGGGGAGACAGAAAAGGGGAGGGATGGAGTGGAGGGGAAGAGAGAAGAAAGAGATGAGAAGGGGAGGGAGGAGAGGAGGGGGAGGCAAGAAGGGGAAAGGGGAGAGAAGAGGAATGGGAAGGGGGAAGGAGGAAGGGAGAGAGGGAGAGAGGAAGGAGGAGGAATGGAGAGGGGGAGACAGGAAAGAGGAGGGATGGAGTGGAGGGGGAAGAGAGAAGATGAGAGGGGAAGGGAGGAAAGAGAATGGAGAGAAGGGGAAAGATAGAAGGAGATGAGAAGGGGATAGAGGAGGGAAGAAGGGGAGAGAGAAGGGAGGAGAAGAGGGGGAGATAAGAGGGAGAAAAAGGAGAGAAGGAATGGGGAGGGGGAGGGGGAGGAGGCAGGAACAGAGGAAGAGAGGAAGAGGAGGGATGGAGAGGGGGAGACAGGAAAGAGGAGGGATGGAGGGGAGGAGAAGAGAGAAGGAGGAGATGAGAAGGGGATAGAGGAGAGGAAGGGGAGGGGGAGGGAGGAGAGGGGTAGAGAGGGAAAGAGGAGAGAAGAGGAATACGGAGGGGGAGGGAGGGAGGAGGAAGAAGGGGAGAGGAAGGAGGAGGGGAGGAGGGGGGGGGGGGAGGGAGGAGAAGGGGGGGGGGGGGGGGGGGAGGGGGGGGGAGGGGGGAGGAAGGGGGGGGGGGGGGGGGGGAGGAGGAAGAAGGGGAGAGGAAGGAGGAGGGATGGAGAGGAGAGGGGGAGGCAGGAAAGAAGAGGGATGGAGGAAAGGAGAAGATGGGAAAGGGAGGAAAGGAAGGGGAAAGAGGGGAGGGGAGGAATGAGGGGGAGAAAGGAGGAAGAAAGAGGGGAGAGAAGGAAGGAGGGTTAGAAGGGAGGAAGATATGAAACAGGGATAGAGGAGGAAAGAAGGAGAGAGGGGAGGGAGGAGAGGAAAGGGAAGAGAAGAGGGGGAAGGAAGAGAAAGGAATAATAGGGAGGGTGAGGGGAGAAAAGAAGCAGGAAGGAGGAGGGGAGAGAGGAGGAGAGAATGGGAAAGAGGAGGGATGGAGGGGAGGGGGGTAGAGGAAGGGGAGAGGGAAGGGAAAGAGAGGAGGGGGAAAGAGGAGAGAGGAGTAGGGGGGAGAGGAAAGAAGGAGGAGGGATGAGGGGGAGAGGAGAAAAGGAGTGAGAAAAAAAGGAAGGCTAGAGAGGAGAGGAAAAAGGACAGGGAGTTGAGAGGAGGAAGGAGAAATGGGGAGGAAGAGAGGATAAAGGGAAGAAGAGAGGAAAGAGAAGAGGGAGAAAGGGAAGGAAAAGAGAGAGGGGAAAGGAGGGGAAGGAAGGGAGGGGGAGAGAGAAGGGGAAGGGAGAGGGATGGGGAGGGAGGAGAGAAAAAAAAAGCACTGAGTCACTTGGGATCCCGGCAACCCTCACCTGGTCACGCTCAAACACACCCGTGGCCAGGGAGCCGCCCCACCTCGACCTCCTTTGACCTAAGGGTCCAGAGCCAAGTGGAAAATTGGGACGCGTGTGTTGATGTTTTTAAAGCTCGCCCCAGTTCTGCAACCGGCTCCCCGGCCCCCCCCATGATTCTGGGGCACTCCCCCCCATGATTCTGGGGCACTCCCCACCCTGACAGCTCTCCACATGCACACTCCCCAAATCCCTGCTCCCCCCTCCTCCAAACCCTGCTCTCACTGCCCAGCCGAAGTGGAAGCCTGCGCCCCAAAACCAAAGCTGAATAGTGAAAGCTCCTTCCCCCAAGTGGCTCGCTCCCCTGATGCCTATTAAAACGGATGGGTGGGGGAGGCCGAGATTGTTGTGTCGAGCGTAAATGCGGGATGACTCACGATTGATAAGGCTGGTATGATTGAGTGTAAGAGTTTTTTGTTTTTTTTTTAAAAACTCGGGAGTTTTAACTTCTTGGCAAGAATTAAAGCAGGCAATAGAATTACTTGAAGTCTGGTCCTTTCCGGTACATGGTGTATCCTGGGTCCTAGCATAAATGGTTTCCTAACTGAGGCCCCTGTGGGGGATCGGCCCCGCCCGCCCATCCCCATTATCAAAGCCTTCAACTTTCCTACCTAGCATTCTAACCTTTTTACCTCAAGTCTTTGCCAAGAGGAAAGTGATTTGTTTTTCTCTACTTCTTGCAATGCCCCAGCACTAAAGCCAAGTGTACTAAATGCCTGTTTACCTATCCTTGAGACACAAACATCCCATCCTTCAATAAGCCCTTTTCCAGATGACTTTTTGATGCCCTCCAAAACACTCCTAAGAGGCGGCCAGAAGGCCTGTCGATGCCTTTCTCTTGAACAACTGAGCTTTTAAACTGGCTATAGAAGGATTGGGCTATATCTTTTTTCTCAGCCCATTAAACTGCCACGTTAATCCTACTGAAAACCTTCCCAGGCTACTACCGAGAGGTTAGACTAGCATGTGCTTTTTTTCCTCCTGCTTTCTCTCCTCAGGCAACTGGGCCTCTGCCCCCTGCTAGGAAAAACAGATTAATCTGTTACTCCTGCCTTTTTCCTCCTCCTCCCTCCTTCTCACTCCAAGGGAACCTTCCATAACAGAAGGCTTCAGCCGGTGTTGCTAGGCACACATGCCAACTCTCCCTATTTAGGGAAAGCAAGTCTCTCACCCAACATCTCTTTGAAGCAACCTTGATAATAAAAAATTTTAAACCAGCTAACAAAGTAGGACACCATTTCGTAGACCCACCTCACAGGCTTTTATCAAAAGTTATTTT
The DNA here is from genome assembly GCF_900497805.2 of Vombatus ursinus. Lineage (NCBI taxonomy): Eukaryota > Metazoa > Chordata > Mammalia > Diprotodontia > Vombatidae > Vombatus > Vombatus ursinus. The sequence goes on from NW_020954567.1 coordinate 12,955,114, forward strand.
AAACTTAAATTTGTTTTTCAGTTATTCCCACCCAAAACATGCCATTAAAATCCACTGAGTTTAATAATGGAGGGGTTTCCCAAATTCATTTTCGTGGTGTAGACCTGCACATAGCCTTTTGTGATACACTCCAGTTAAATGAGAAGTTTTACAGGAATGCAAGTATCATGAATAGTTCTGGTCAATCTCACCAAAAAGATTTTCTAATGTCAAAGTTTTTATGTGAAAAATTATGATTATTTTTTTTTTAAGTTTAAAACTGGGCTGCATTAGAAATCACAAAGCCAGTGATCTGATGGAATTACTTTTCATTGAGTAGGGTGCATTTTTTTTGCATACTGAATAAACTTAGCTAATTTTAAAAGGAAAGATTCAAAGCGTTGTACTATTAAGAAGATAAAGTTGACAGTTGAAACTGGTCTTTCTGTAAGGTTGATAGACTCCAATTTTGGTTGTGCTCTGTGCTTTAATCTCTCCTTCAGGCAGGTTTGGCAGGATGGATGCAAGAGCAGCTTGGGAGAAAATGATTATAGTATTTATAATAAAAAATAATCCTGTGATGCCTAGTTACATGCTCTGGGCTCTCCAAGAAGTCCAGGGTTATGAGATTCATGAGAGAATTTGTCCCTAATGATTTAGTTTATTAAGAAGAAAAATAATATGGTTAAGATGTAGATTATACTGGGTTTTATTCCCAAACTCTTTACTCAGTCTAAGAAATATAGCTGGTAATTGCAGTTCTCTTTTCTAAATTTGTTTTTTATATATTTTTCAAATTTGTCCTTTTATATTTATTATATTTTTCAAGGGATTAAGAGTTTAAATGTTATCTGGGTGAAAAAGTATATAGTTAATATAAACTTTAATAAGAATATTTATAAAATATGGAGAAATCCTAGGCTATCAGTACTTTTATCACAACTTATTAAAACTGGACTATTTTTCCTTTTGTTTGTAAATAATGAAATGTATGTGGCAGGAAATCAGAACAATGCACTCCCATTCATATCTAGAACATACAGATAGATGGATAAATAATATCAATTAGTGAATCAACAAACATGTATTAAGTGACTGGACACTATGCTAGGCACTAAGGATACAAATACAAAAGTCCCTGCTCTCAAGGAGCTTATATTCTACGGGTCAATAGGACGGGTTCACTGGATAAAGACAGTGATTGGGGGTGGGAGAGAATGAGAGGTCACCTTTAGAAGGTCTTCTTGAGTACCGGCCTTGAAGGGAGCTAGAAGGATGTGATCCACCAGAGGGATGTGAGGAAGGAGAATATTCCAACCACAGGGGGACAATCTGTGCAAAAGCAAGGAGGTGGCAGATAAAATGTCTTATATAACAAACAGTTTGGCTAGAAGTCAATAATACTGTGTAATGTGGCCAGAAAGGTAGGCTCCCAATGCCAACAAGTAGAGTTTGCATATTATCCTCAAGGCAATGAGTAACCCTCAAAGCTTCTTGAAAAGAAAAGTGACGTGATCAGACCTGTGTTTTAGGAATATCCCTTTGCTGGAATGGATTAGAGTAGGGAGAACTTGGATGCAGGAAGGCCAATTGAAATAAGGTGGCTGTGGACATGAGTGGAGAGCAGGGGAGTTTGAGATATATAATCAAAAAGACTTGGCAACTAATTGGATATGAGGGTAGGGGAGGTACAGATTCGGGAGTCATCTACATAGAGATGATAGCTGAATTCATGGAAAATGATGAGGTCACTGAGATGGTCTCAACCCTTTAATCAACCTTCTTTAGCACAGCTTCAGTTAGCTTATAGTTTTGATGAGGGCTGCTATATATTGGAGAAAGCTCTGGGACCCGGGTGCCTTGTGCCTGAACATGGGATTATACGAGGCAGGCACAGACTGGGGAGAAGATAGCAGTTGTATAGCAGGAAAAGCAGGCTTATGCAAAGGAAGAGTAAGCAATGTGCATTTGGAACAAGTCCAGTGCAGTCATATAAAGCAGTGATTAGAGACCAGCCAGCACAAATCTGGAGGAAAGCTAAAGGGAACTCAGTGGATTACACAGGGTACCCTGGTATGGCATGACGATTCTGGATCTTCAGCAAGAGGGAAGCTGGCCCCAGCGCATAATCTTTGCTCTAGACTGGTACCCCAAAACTAAAACAAGAGAAACCCAAGAGGAAGGTGCCATTGGACGGACCCTGAGTGCCATCACTGGTCCTATCAGTTTCAACCAAGTCCTAGCAAGATGGCAGAGAAGCAGAGAAATTAAAGAAGTTGATCATGACCTGCTGGAGGCATGGTCTACATCTCCATGAGAAAATATTTACCTCCCTGTTATTTGCCTTCCTATTGCATCTTCATTAAATGACCATTGATTTTGGAATCAGGTGTCTTTTATATGATTTCATATTGAGGTTGTATTATTGGTAAAGACAAGCTCTGGTGTGGAAGAGTTAATAAATAAACACACACACACACATAGAACCTGGGATCCTAGAGTCATGTGGGACCCCTAGGGGAATCAAGGTTATAGATTAACCTTTCTTAAGCCTCAGTTTCTGCATCTGTGAAATGAAGGGGTTGGACCAGATGGCCTGCAAGATCCCTTTTAGCTCTAAATCTATGGTCCTGTGTTTACATAAATGATCAATTATAAAGCCATCCAAATTATCATGTTGGTTCATATTTATAAATGGCATGTCTAATCTGAAAATAATTCTTCTTTCATATCTCTCATCCCTGTCTTGTGATCCCCTCACACACCATTCTATGGGCCCTTAGTGAAAAAGGTGGACAATTATAAAAAGTCTCAGTGTGTGAAAAAGAGATATTTTAAAGGACAAACTCTTAGTGATCATTTAGTTCCATTCAGTATTTTCATTATTTCGTTCAGATGAAGGATGTCATAGAAAAATCAGCAGGTTTTGCCTTTGTTATTGATGTTCTATGATTTTCCATTTTAAGAACCAAAACTAATTTCTTCCTTAGTAAAATAAGGATGGTTAATTATTCAGATAACTTTTCCCATGAAGATGAACAAGCTGGGGGAGTGTCCACCTGGAATTTAATTAGGTAAAGAGAGTGAATAGAGTACAAAACTTGATATTGTGAGTCCTGGGTTCACATCCTGCCACAGATGCTTAACTGGCTGTGTATTCTAGGCCGTCTTCTCCATCTCTCAGAGCCTCATCTCTGCAAAATGAGAATAACAGTCACATTACCAACCTCATGGGCTGGTTGTAAGGAAAGTACTTACAAACTATAAGGTGCTATGTAAATATGAGATATTATTAGGGAGTAATACTATTTTTAAGTTGGGTATGAACTCAGATAAAAAAATCCCTTGCTAATTTGTTTCACCCACAATTTTCTTACAAGCATGTACTCCATATTTTTTATCTTCTGATTTTTATTTTAAGAAGTGACTTCTAATATAAGTTTTTGCGTTAAGCAAAACTTACATGTGTGTTTTTTTAAATCTATAGAATACTGCAAAAATAAAATGCAATCCTTCCACCAAGGCTTCAGGGGGAACACAAAGTTCAGCTTACACAAACTGAGTTCAATCTTGGAGACAGTTCTCCTTCTATACCCTGCCCTCCCAATCGTATCACTTTAGGTCATTTTTCCCTACCCAGGGTTTCTTCTACGAACCTCAGAATATAGGTCAAACATCATTTGTTTTGAGATTTCCACAAATTTGGGTAAAAGAGCCTTAGGTCCTGTGAATGAATGAATGGGAGAGGAAACAGCATCATGCTTTAAGCACTTGCTGTTTGGCAAGCTTTGTGCTAAGTACTGGAGGCAGCTGGGTGGTTCAGTGGCTAGAGTACCAGGCCAGGAGTCAGGAAGACTTGAGTTCAGATCAAACCTCAGACATTTACTAGCTGTGTGTGACCCTGGGCAAGTCACAAAATATCTAGAGAAGGAAATGGAAAACCACTCCAGCATCTTTGCCAAGAAAACCCCAAGACTGAATGATGACCAAACAACAACGCTAAGTACTGGGGGTACAAATAGTAAAGCAAGACATTCATTGCCCTCAAATAGCTTACATTCTTGTAGGGTGAAACAATACAGTTAAGGAAGTGGTGATTAGGGAAGAATTCTTTGGTTTGGAAATAATAGCTCACATTTATATAGCACTTACTATATGCCACGCACATTACAATTATTATCACATTTGAGCCTCACAACAACCCTAGGAGGTAGATGCTATTTATGATCTCCATTTTACAGATGAGGAAACTGAGGCAGAGATCGACTGACTTGACCAGGGTCACTCAGTTCATAAGTGTCTGAGATCAAATTTGAATTCGGGTCTTCCTGCAGGGCTCTATCCACTGAGATATCTAGCTGGGACGTTGAGCAGAACCAATAAATGTGTTTTTCTCAGAATCCTTTGATACTATTGATTTGATTATTGCTCTCAGATAAGAAGATAGAAAGGGGCGAGATGAGGGGATGAGGTAAGTAATGTCCCTGCAGGATGAATGGCAAGGAGATGGCTGAATGATCAGGGCCTTGCTTCATTGTTGTTGAGTCATTTCAGTTGTGACCGCATTTGGGGTTTTCTTGGCAAAGATACTGGAGCGGTTGGTCATTTCCTTCTCCAGCTCATTTGTAGATGAGGAAAGTGAGGCAAACAGGGTTAAGTGACTTGCCCAGGGTCACACAGCTAGTGAGTGTCTGAGGCTGAATTTGAACTCAGGTCTTCCTAACTCCAGGGCTGGTGGTGCTCTTTCCCCTGTACCACCTAACTGCTGGGGCCCGCTAATTCACCAGTGATTTGGTGCCCTTAGACTCTTGTTCCAAAACTGCATGGATTAATCAATTGATCAACTAGCCAGTTTTGCTGAAAGGTTACTCTGTTTACGTTCTAATGGGAGAAGAGAGCATAAAGCATAACCATAGATCTGTAGATACCAGATGAATGTAGGGTTGATGGAAGGTATTCTTAGAAGGGAAGGCATTAGACCCAGTGGGGCCTGGGAAATGCCTCCTAGAGGAAGAAGGGCTACAGTTGAGTCCTAAAGAAAGCCAGAGATGATAGGAGTTGGTAGTGAGAAGAGTAGGTACGATAAGTAGTCCAGGCATGGCAGAAAGCCAGTGCAAAGACACAAAGATAGAAAATGGAGAGTCCTATGTTGGGAACTACATTTAGGCCAATATGATTAGACTAGAATGCATGGAGGAATGAATTTAAAAACTCAAAAGATAGTTGGTAGGCAAATAGCTTTAAATATAGAACAGAGGAGGTTAGAGAGAGAGCTACTGGAGTTTATTGATTAGAGGGTTGGCCTTGTTTCCACTTACAGTGTAGGAAAATCATTTTGGTAGCCATGGAGAGGACAGATTGGAGCAGGAACAACAACACCAATGGCAATGTTTTACCCTTAATCTAAGGTCTTTTGATCAATCAACTATAATGCATTCTCACCTAGTTAAGGTATCTTAGCCAAAATGGGGTGGAGAAGTTTCAATCTACCCTTACATATACTATTCACCCCTTTTATAGTACTAACTTAAAGGACTGGACCTACTCGGGAAGTCAAAATAAAACAAAAGATAGGCTTGCTAGACAGACAACCTCCTTCAAACAAAACCTTCATTATCAGAACTATTCATAAGAATAGAGGAGAGCTAAGTCCTCCGATGCTTCCTAAAGATACCTGCTGTGTAACTATGGACAGATCACTTAACTCCTTGGTGTCCTTGGCAGCTATCTTACGCTAAAAGTTATAGAAAGCAGCTGATCTGCATTAATGGAAGAGTTTCCACTCTGGGAGTTCCTCATGCCAGTGAAATCACACAGGAAGTCAAGACCAAATATAAACAAATAAAAACAAATAAAACCTCCTGGCTCAGTCCCTTGTTGTTTGTCCAACTGCAGGGTCATTTGCCCAATCTTTTCTGAAGATGTTGGTGGTGGTGTTGCTCAGGAAGGTTCCTAACCTCTCAAACTTGGAGTTCCTAAAGAGGTTGGCCCCTTCCAGGAACCACCTCAAACCTTCCATCCAGAAGATTCAGGAATTCTCTAATGATCCTCCAAAAATTTGGGGTTCTAGAACTCCCAACTCTCAGCATCATGGTTCTATCTATAATCGTCATCTTTCAAACTAAGGGGTGATACCATTGCCTCTTTATGGTAGGGTCAGAAACTTGGGGTCCAGGAACCCTCCTGGGGCTGAGGGGGATAATATAAGTCTAAGACAATGGAGTGGCTCTGACCTACAAAAGTCCAACTAACCAACTCATTCCCAATGAACTGGGAATGCAAAGTCCCAAATATAGCAGCAGTGAAGTAGGTTATTGAGCAAGGGTTGTTTAATCACTCCTATTCACCCTACCTTTTCCCAACCTACTATCGACTCATTACCTAGATGGGTTTCCAAATAAAACATCCTTTCTCTGCTCTGGAAAGTTGTAACAAAGGAATTTATAATTCTCTATCTTTTCAGCTCCAAGAGACAATGCTCTGGAAACTCTTCAGTTTTTAGACTCTCTTTTTCTTATCTATGGTGCCTCCCAACAATTTCCTCCTCTAAACTTAGTCTGCATTGGTACATTTAGTTTAGCAAATGTTTGTGGGTTGCTGTTTATAAAAACAAAGCAAACATTTGAAACAAAGGAAAGTAAATAGAGTTTCCATTCCCCAGCAGAAAAGAGAAAGCCCAAGGAGAGAAAGAAATGTAGGATTAACACCTTGGAGTCTGTACTCAATGTGTATTTCAGCAATACAGCATCTTTGCTGATATCCCTTGTGCTCATTTGTCCCACACTTCCTCACTCCCAGGCTGGACCAGAGTCCTAGCTCTACTTCTTATGGCAGCTACTTCCACCTTGGTACAGCTACTATGGCAGCTCAATATGGCTTCTGGTGAGCCTACCCTTCTTATATTCCTTGAGTCTTCTATGTTTTGGGGAGCTGAGTTGCTCATCAGGCCTTGCTCAAACTGACCTCCTCTTGAACTCTTCAGCTTTCTCTTAAGGATTGCCTGGGCATGGCCCATCACTGCCTCATCAAATTGGTCAGGGAGCTCTCTTGATCAGCTCCATACATAAAAATATTTTAAAATCTGTCAAGTTAAAGCAACTATTCTCAGACTTTCTAAAATAAAATTTTTGCAGCCAGAAGAAACTTTAGAAGTCATCTAAACTAACTGTTTCATTTCACAGATGAGGAAATGAGGCTTCAAAAAATGAAGTGACTTACCAGAGGTTACATAGCTGACTAGTGGCTAGTTCTCCTGACTAGAATAATGAGCTTTCTACTCCCACATACTGTTTTATAGTATCTTCTGAAATTTTGTCAGATTTTTTTTTGAGAAAAGAAATTGTTTTCTAAAATTTCTTTCCAAGATTGTAGCCAGTTGTCATTAATTAAATATGATAAAAAATATTGAATATTTGCTATGCAAAAGGCACCATGGGAAATATAAAGAATAGTAAGGAATACTTTCTGCTTTCAAGGAGTTTGTAGTCTAGGACAAAATATAAGAAAATCATTATAGTACAAGGAATATGAGATACAAAATGCTATATAGTAAGACCAACCATATGCATAAAACATTGATTATATTAAAATTATATTAAGTGTAGCAGCAAAAATTATAGCTTACTTCAGACAGTTGCTTTACAAATCATTGTCTCTCAGGCTCAGTTTTCTCATCTTCAAATTAGGGATAATAATAATAGTACCGACTTCAAAGGTTGTTGTGAGGGTCAACTAAGATAATATATGTAAAGTCTTTGTAAATCTTAAAAGGCTATGTAAATATTACCTATTGACTGATAATATGCACATAAGAAAAAGAAATTAAGAAGAAACAGAGAAATGAACAAAGTATTATGATTCTTTTAGGGGGTTAAATATATATACAGTCAAAACAAATTGTAAGTAATTCAGAGTTTATAGTTTTATGTATTATTTTGTTTTTATTTTGTTTACTTCAATGTTTCTGTTTATGAATACTAAAGGCATTTGTTCTGGTATTAAAGATGTCTCTCTATACAAGGTGTCGATGTTCCCAGGGAACATACCTTTAGGATTTTGTTCTGGCATTGCGTGTCTCATTGACCAGACACCTGATGGTCCATTAGTACTATATTAAAGAAGGGAAAAGGAAGGCAACGGGAATAAGCTTTTATATAAAACATACCATGTGCCAGACACCGTGCTAAACGCTTTTACAATTATTATCTTATTTGATCCTCACAACAACCCTGTGAGGTAGGTGCTGTTAGATTTTATGGTTGAGGAAACTGAGGCAAACAGAAGTGAAGTGACTTACCAAGGGTCACACAGTGTCTGAAGCTGGATTAGAATTCATGTTTTCCTGACTCCAGGCCCAGCACTCTATTCATTGTTCCACTAGCTGGGTCTGATAGATGGCAGCCAACGAATGACTGATTTACAGTCAGTTTCAGGGCACCTGGACCATAGTATGCATTTTGGACTAGGATTTTTAAAAAGAGTAGAAAAAACCAGAGCTGAAAGATGCAAAGAGGAGATAAAGATTCAGATTCATAAAGATTCAGACTAGATTCCCTAGAAAGGAAGCCTGTGCATTTGTGAGGCTCCTCCAGGGAACTTCATGGTCAAGATGCCAAGAAGTAGCAAGGAATCCCAGAACAAGGACAAGAGCTCTGAGACTAAAGAAAAGCCACGGATTAATGAGACAAAGCAGGAAGCCAGTCAACAAGCATTTACTAAGTGCTTAATGCCTCAGGCATTGTATTAAGCACTAGGAATACAAATATAAGCAAAAAGAAAGACAGTTCCAGTCCTCAAAGAGTTTACTTTCTAATGGAGAAAGACAATACATAAAGGAAGGGGGAGGGAGGGGTTGGAGAAGAAATCCAGAGAACTGTGAACAAAGTTGGGAGAGGTGTGAAGGAGTGAGCATGGCTGCCTTGGGCAGTTCCTCAAAACGGAAGGTCCAGAAGAAACTTAATAACAGTAGAAAGAGGTCGCAAGAGCAGGAACATGAACCAGAGTGTGGTTTATGAGAGGAACCAATAACAAGTCTGCCCCATATAAACCCAGAGTTTCAGTTAGGCCTCAGGTTACTATGTAATGGAACGGCTTTGTGAAGAACAACAAATATGGAGGGATCAAAGAACTATGGGAAGACACCAAAAGCACTGATGCAATGTGAAGAAAGCAGATCCAAAGAACAACATCCATACTACTTGCACTTTCATTGGACAAAAGTTTTATTTTTTGTCATGTCTATCAAAATAAGTGAATATTATAGTATTTTCATGTTGATTTCAAATGTGGCTTCAGATTTTTAAAAATCACCCGCCATTTTCACAGGGATGTTTTATATTTCAAAAAATGATTGCTTATTAAACAAAACTGTGCTCTTTTAACTCTCCTGAAATGTAACAGCATGTGATTTTCTGTTGTATTTTGCCAGTAAATCATCCTTTCTCCATATCCAGCAGTAGTCAGTGAGCTTGTTTGGACACTCTTTGCCCTGGTATTACTTTTTCTTGATGGAAGTGTCCTCAATGCACTTCATTAATAGCATTTAGGTTTTCTGGGAAGATGTCCAAATATGAATCCCAGAAATGGATCTTGAGTGATATTACATTTCATAAATGTATAATCCTTGAGAAGATTGTTGACAGTGTCTTGGTAATTTTGTGCCTTGTAAGAATAAGGATGGGGTTAGGGAGGGGACCTGTGATTTCATTGATATAGAGAACTCTCTGATGAGGAATTTCCCTTTACTAATGCAGATTGGCGCCATCTATGAAATTTTCAGTCTTACAGAGTTACCTAAAGCACTGAGAAGTTATATACCTTACCCAGAATCTCACACTGCTTGTAATTTTCCTGAAAGTTGGTGGCAATTTAAAAAAAGATATCCGTGCAGCAAATTCAATTTCATTTAACTATTTCTTAAAATGCTCATCCTTCATCACTTCCCTTATTTGAAGATCCACAAATATTCCCTCTTTTATTTTAGCCTCCTTGATTCTGGGAAATATTTCAAATAAGGAAAACCTATACTATTTTGATACATTGCCTTGACAAATTTTTCATTCAGGACTAACCAGTGGTTGGTTTACCACATTTTTCTTTCCAGAATTTGTACTTCTGTTTACTTTTTTTTTTAATGTAGTCTTTTTTTTTCTTCCGTCTCTATTATCCCATTGACAAATAAAACTGAAGTGAATAGTACATACAAATTGTAACTCTCATGAAAGAATATAGATTCCTATATATATGCCAAAAATAATTTTCATAATGGAAACATCTTTCCATTTTGCCAGTAATGCAGAGGGGGAGGGAGGGGTTGGAGAAGAAATCCAGAGAACTGTGAACAAAGCTGGGAGAGGTGTGAAGGAGTGAGCTTGGCTGTCTTGGGCAGTTCCTCAAAATGGAAGTTCTAGAAAGAACTTAATAATAGGAGAAAGAGGCTGCAAAAGCCGGAACATGAACCAGAGTATGGTTTATGAGGGGTGCCAATAACAAGCCTGGCCCATATAAACACAGAGCTTCAGAGTTAGGCCACAGGTTACTACGTAATGGAACTGCTTTGTGAAGAATAACAAATATGGAGGAATCATGTACTTGTATGTTCTTCCATACTTAATGCAAGCAGATATACTTAGCTATATCATTTTATCATTAGCTATACTGTCTTTTTATTAATTATATCCCAAGTCTGTAGCACAGTACCTAGTACACAGTAGGTGCTTAATAAATGTTTATTGGATTGGATTGGAAGAATATTTAACAAAGATATGCAACAAGGACAAGTTAATTCAGCTAAGCAAATCTCCTTTGCCTAAGCCTGAGAAGTCCATTTCAGTACACCAATCAAACACTAGATTACAACTGAAGCTCTCTGTGACTCTTTTGTACTTACATGACCAGGAAGCCAATAAGTTAAATCTATGGACTTCTAAGCTAATCAAATGATGAGGATGTTTTCAATACCTTTTCAGGAAAAACAAGCCTAATTTGCATGGGGGTGGGGAGTTAGGATATTATTTCCACTATTCCCCACCCCTTGGTGGTAAAGCCCTTATGGTCTTCTATACATTCACCCTTTTTCCACTTCCACATTTCCAAATGACTTTAGAGATGTTTGTGGTCAGCTGTGACCTAAGGGATGTGAAAAGCCTGACACAAGCAGTTGAAGAAGGATAAGAAATATAAAGCAGAAAGATAGGAAAAACAAAACAAATAATGTAACAGCCTCTTAGAAAAAGTGATTGAGGGAGCCAAGATGGTGGAGGGAAAGCAGTTTCTTGCTTGAACTCTCCCCCAAACCCCTCCAAATACCTGTAAAAAAATGGCTCTAAAGAAATTCTAAAGCAACAGAACCCACAAAAAGACAGAGTGAAACAAATTTGCAGCCCAAGACAACCTGGATGGTTGATCAGAAAGGTATATCACGCTAGGCAGGGAGAGGAGCACAGTGCAGTGTGGGTGTGCAGGCCACAGTGAACTTGGAGCAGGCTTCAGAGGACTGAATCTTGGGCAGTTGTGGTAGTTTCCAGACGTCTGAACCCATAAACGCCAAAGACAACTTAGAAGGTCAGTGGGAAAAGTCTGTGACTGCGGTGAGAGTTAGAAGCTAGGTTTTAGCCACAAGTCCCTAGCATGGGCCATGGCTGCCTCCTGAGCTTCTGGCCCACAGAATGAGGGGGAATCTAGTGACTGATCAGAGAGGGATTGCAGGGATCTCTTTTCCAGTGCTGAGGCAGGAATCTCTTGCTTTGCCTGTGCTTGGATCTGGGTGACAGTTCAGAGGGGCGGTCCTGGGGCAAGGAGGAGTGCTGGTGTGGTGGAGATTGTTGTGGCAGTGGAGAGGAAACACCTCACCCCTTATCATAGCACCTTGGAAGAACTGACACTTTTCAGTTAGAAGTATCTCTGAAGTACCCTAGAAGTATCTCTGAAGTATCCCGAGAAGTATCTCTGAAAACAGCTGTACAAACCCCCAAAGCTTGGGACAGTACATTCTCCACATTGGAAGCAGACTCTTACCTTACCTTAACAAAGAGTTTAAAACTCAAGTGATTGGCTGGGATCATGAGTAAGCAGTGCAAAAAGAGTCAGACTATATTATCTTACTTTGGTGACAAAGAAGATCAAAACATACAACCAGAAGAAGACAACAAAGTCAAAGCTCCTACATCCAAAGCCCCCAAGAAAAATATGAATCAGTCCCAGGCCTTGGAAGAGCTCAAAAGGGATTTTGAGGGGCAGCTAGGTGGCACAGTGGATAGAGCACCAGCCCTGGATTCAGGAAGACCTGAGTTCAAATCTGACCTCAGGCATATAACACTTACTAGCTGAGTGACCCTGGGCAAGTCACTTAACCCCATTGCCTAGCCAAAAAAAAAGGGGGATTTTGAGAAGCAAGTAAGAGAAGTAGGGGAAAAACGGGAAAGAGAAATGAGAATGATGCAAGAAAATCATGAAAAACAAGTCAACAGCTTGCTAAAGGAGACCCACAAAAATACTGAAGAAAATAACACCTTAAAAAATAGCCTAACCTAAATGGCAAAAGAGGTCCAAAAAGCCAATGAGGAGAAGAATGCCCTAAAAAGCAAAATTGGACAAATGGAAAAGGAAGTCCAAAAGATTACTGAAGAAAATACTTCCTTAAAAATTAGAATAGAGCAATTGGAAGCTAGTGACTTTACGAGAAATCAAGACACTGTAAAACAAATCCAAAAGAATGAAAAATTAGAAAACAATGTGAAATATCTCATTGGAAAAACAACTGACCTGGAAAATAGATCCAGGAGAGAGAATTTTAAAATTATTGGACTATCTGAAAGCCATCATCAAAAAAAGAGCCTAGACATCATCTTTCAAGAAGTGATCAAGGAAAACTGCCCTGATATTTTAGAACCAGAGAGTAAAATAGAAATTGAAAGAATTCACTGATCTTCTCCTGAAAGAGATCCCCAAAGGAAAACTAGGAATATTGTAGCCAAATTTCAGAGTTCCCAAGTCAAAGAGAAAATATTACAAGCAGCCAGAAAGAAGCAATTCAAGTATTGTGGAAACACAATCAGGATAGCATACGATTTAGCAGCTTCTACATTAAGGAACCGCAGGGCATGGAATATAATATTCCAGAGGGCAAAGGAGATAGTATTACAACCAAGAATTACCTACCCAGCAAAACTGAGTATAATCCTTCAGGGGGAAAAATAGTCATTCGGTGAAATAGAGGACTTTCAAGCATTCTTGATGAAAAGACCAGAGCCGAATAGAAAATTTGACTTTCCAATACAAGACTCAAGTGGAACATGAAGAGGTAAACAGGAAAGAGAAATTATAAGAGACTTATTAAGGTTGAACTGTTTACATTCCTGCATGGAAAGATGATATTTGTAACACATGAGACCTTTGTCGGTATTAGAGTAGTTGGAGGGAAAAAATTATATGTGTGTATAGATAGATAGATAGATAGATAGATAGATAGAGGGCACAGGGTGAGTTGAAGATGAAGGGGTCATATCTGGAGAACAAAATTAAGGGTTGAGAGAGGATTATTCTAGGAGAAGTAGAAAGGGAGAGGTAGAACAGGGTAAATTATCTCACAAAAACAGAAAAGAAAAGGCTCTTACAGTGGAGGGGAAACGGGGGAAGGTGAGAGGGAATGAGTGAATCTTATTCTCATAGGATTTGGCTTAAGGAGGGAATAATATACACACTCAATAGGGTATGGAAATCTGTCTTATCCTACAGGAAAATGGGGGGGAAGGGGACAAGAGAATAGGGGGATGATAGAGAGGAGGGCAGATTGGGAAAGGGGGTAATCAGAAGCAAAGACTTTTGAGGAGGGACAGGGTCGAAAGAATAGAATAAATGGGGGGTGGGATAGGATTAAGGGAAATCGAGTTAGTTTTTCACAGCATGTCTACTATGGAAGTGTTTTGCATAACTGCACATATATAACCTATATTGAGTTGCTTGCCTTTTCAATGAGGGTAGATGGGGACGGGAGAAAATTTGGAACTCAAAGATTTAAAAACACATGTTTAAAAAAAATGTTTTAACATGCAACTGGGAAATAAGAAATACAGGAAATAGGGTACAGAAATCTATCCTGCCCCCTATAGGAAAATAGAAGGGAAGGGAATAAGAGAAGGGGAGGGAGAGATAGAAGGGAAGGCAGACTGGGGAAGGGGTATTCAGAATGCATGCCACCTTGGGGTGGGGGGAGGGGTGAGATGGGGTGAAAATTTGGAACTCAAAATCTTGTGGAAGTAAATGTTGAAAACTAAAAATAAATAAATTTATTAATGAAAAAGAGAACTGCAGTCTAAGAGGGGGAGACAAAAATGGATAGACAGACAGATAGATAGATAGATAGAACATACATATGGTAATTTGAAGATAATCAACAGAGGGAAGGCACTAACATCAAGGGAGATCAGGAAAGGCTCTTTGTAGAAGGTAGGATTTTTCTCTGGGGCTTAAAGGAACCCAGGGAAGCCAGAAGGTAGGAATGACAAGGGAGAACATTCCAGGCATGGGAGATGGCTACTAGAAATGCATGGAATTGAGAAATGGAGTGTTTTCTTTGGGGAACATCAAGGAGGCAAGTGCCACTAGATCGCAGAACATGTAAGAGTAAGTAAGGGAAAGAAGACTAGAAATACAGGAGGTGGCCAGGTTATGAAGGGTTCTAAATGCCAAAGAGTGGATTCTAGATTTAATCCTGGAGGTGATAGAGAACTAGTGGAATTTATTGAACGGGGGAGTGATGGTGGTGACATGGTCAGACCTGTGCTTTAGGAAAATAAATAGGGCGGCATTCTTATGCTTCTTGGTCCACCTTTGCCATCTCCACCTACTCTCAAACTCAAATGTGCACTCAGGACCTGAATGATGATTTCTGCTACACAGTTTTCCTTCCCCTCTTAAAATATCCTGAGTCAGTCATCTTGTAATTCATTCTCTCAAGGCCTTTATTTTTAGGTGGTTGGCTAATCCATCCACCTAATAAAGTTTGATAAACCTAAAAAAAAAAAGTGACTGAATATGGGAGAACAAAGACCAGAAATCTCAGGCTTCACCCTTCTCCGCCTTTGGAAGGACCAAGTACTGGATCTAAACAATCAGGTTCATATGGTAGGTACCAAATCTTTACAGTCACAGCGGGTCTTGATTGAAAGAGGTACTTGTGAACAGGAGCGACACTAAGAACATAAGAGCTACAACAAAGATGATGAAACTTCCAGTAGAGATACTGACCCACATACAGTAATGGAAAAAAGAGAATTACCCTGTGCCATGATCTACTTGTGTTCCCTGGCTCATCAACCAACACTTTGCTCTCTCCAGGATCAATATAGGCTATATGCCAAATCTTTAACCCATTACTAGACTTATTTCCAAAAAGCAAAATACCTCCCAAGCATGCCACCTCTTCATCTTCCCTAGGGAAGAATTATCCAGGGGCCACTGGGTACTGTAATGGCAGTACTATAGAGGGGCCAATCGATTCTAGATTACAGTAAGCATAGCACTTCATTGGACCTAATTTTGCCATTACCCATGCCAGTGTCCACTCTCTTGCCACTGGGCAGTTCTGCCCTCTAGCCATTGCTGCTGGGCCCTGTGCCACTGATTGCTGTCCATAAACTACCAGAGGACTTCTCTGAGTCAGGCCTCTCCCAGAATAATTGGTATAGTCAGTAGGATATTGCTCCTACTAGTACATATATACAAAATTTATACAAAATGAATAAAAGCTAATTTATGCTAAACAAATGACAACCAGCATATAAATCAACCAGTGACTTCTCACTAATAACCCTCCTTTACTCTTTTCTCAACCAAATCACATTCTATTATATCTAGTATTGAATAATTCATATCAACATGCATGCTTCTTTATGATAGTGGGTAGGAAGTTCTATTTGCATTTCTTAATTCAGCATCAAAAAATACATAGACAACAAATAAGTCCTATGTGAGGAAATGTGTGTTGATCAGTGTTATGTAAGGGAAGATGACATTAAATGGTAACAAAATTCAGGTCAAAGACAATGGTCAACCTCTAAGCTTTTAAAAAATTAAAGCATCCTGTTGTCCTTTCTTATCTTGAAGGTAAATTTCAAGAGGGCACGGGGACATGGATGGTCAATTAGCAGCGTGCCTTTTTTTGTTTTTGGACTTTTTTTTTTTTTTTTTTTTTTTTAGGCAATTGGGGTTAAGTGACTGGCCCAGGGTCACACAGCTAGTAAGTGTCAAGTATTTGGTCTGAGGTTGAATTTGAACTCAGGTCCTCCTGATTTCAGGGTTGGTGCTCTATCCACTGTGTCCCCTAGCTGCCCCAGCATCACTTTTGATTGTTGGTTTGTTCAATTGCTTTGAAGGATTGTGGCATGTTTCTGTGTGTTTGTTTCTTTTTGTGGACAGTCTTAAAAATAATATCTATTAATTTAAAAAGTGTTGTTGGAAGCCAGAGGAAGAATATGTATTAGAAAATGAATCTTCATTCTACTAGCAAAGAATTTTCTTCTCTGGTATGACCTTTAGGGTTAACCTAGGAGAAATGAAATAGAGAAGGGAGGAAGATGTTCCAGTCAGCTGCACCAAGGAAATCTCACAAGGTGATAAATGGTCTCCAACCCAACCTTCAATCATAGATTCTAGCTCTAATCCAGACCAGTCAAGCATAGGCCTGAGTGCAGGGTGTGCCAGGTATGCCCAGGCACTAAAAGTCTAAAAAAAATTTGGCATTTTGTCTCATTTTAAAAGTTTAAAAAAAGTTTTAAATTAAAGTTTAGTTAATCTTTTTTTAAAAAAAGTTTAATTTTTAATTTAGTTTGATGAATACAAATAATGTCCTTTACGATTTTAAAATTATTTTTAAAATTTTTACTTTTTAACTTTTTTTGAGCTCCAAATTCTCTCCCTCCCTCCCCCACCTTCCCCACCCATTGAGAAGGCAAGCAATATGATACCCATTATACATATGAAGTCATGCAAAACATACTTTCATATTCGCCATGTTGCAAAAAGAAAAAAAAAAGCAAGAAAAATAAAACAAGTGAAAAAAAAGTTTTAATCCGTGCTCAGAGGTCATCAGCTCTTTCTCTGGTGTGGATGGCAATTTGCTTTCTTTTATTATTGGTTTAATATATTTTTATTTATTTTGTTAAATATTTCCCAATTACATGTAAAAATATTTTAACGTTCATTTTTAAAACGCTGATTTCCAGATTCGGTCTCTCCCCTCCACCCTCCTGAGAAGGCAAGCAATATATCAATTATATGTGTGAAGTCATGTCAAACATATTTCCATATTAGCCATGTTGCAAAAGAAAACACACAAAGGAACAAGAAAAATAAAGTAAAAAAAAAAGCATGCTTCAGTCTATACTCAATAGTTCATCAGTTCTATCTCTGGAGACAGATAGCATTTTTCATCAGGGGTCTTTTGGAATTGTCTTGATCAAAGTAGCTAAGTCTTTCACAGTTGATCTGACTGTCCTTGAAATACTGGAAGACCCTTATCTTATCTCTTCCTTCTCTATCTCAACAAATATTCTTTTCTCCAGGCTAAATATCTCTAGTTCCTTCCACTGACTTCCATATGGTATTAATTTGAAGGCCTTCACCATTCTGGTGGCCCTTCTCTGGGCTTACTTCAGCTAATCCTTGGTCCTGCCAAAATGTGGTACCGCAAACAGGACACAATTTTCCAAATGTGTTCTCAGAAGGGCAGAGTCCTACAGTCTTATCACTTTCTGATTCTTGGGAGCTCTGCCTCTCCTAATGTAGCCCTAGGCTATATGAGCTGTTTTTGTCTACCATATTATATTCATATTGAGTGTGTGGTCCTCTAAAATCCACTTAACTTTTCAGACAAACCATTGGCTAGCCATGCCTCCCCTATCTTATAGTTACTAAATGGGGTGTATGGGATGTTTAGGGACAACTCGCATCTCTTGTATGAGAGCTGCTCATCCATGTCCATCTTTGGTGTCCACCTGTCATCCAACTCTCACCTGTGGCTCCAAAAAGCTGTATCATGTGTGGTAGCCACAACCTGGTAAACTCTCTTGGCAGATGGGCTAAGCCAGGTTGAGGGTAACCAACAGACTTCAAACCTGCCAGTGAATTAGGGGGATGTCTACCCCAAGCATCTGAAGACTTTCCCTGGTGGAATGGGCAGATGAGAACAATTTATTCCAATGGCCATGAAGGTGGCTGAAGCAGGCACCGTGGAACACTTAGAACTTGGTCAAGCATTGAAGACTCCAAGGTCATCCACAGCATATTGGGTTATTGTCAGTTGTCCTTACTTTTGTCTTGCCACTGAACTTCAATGACTCAGGAAGAGAGAGTGAGGTTGAGGATTTTGTGCAACTCTGCCTCCCTTCAATCTAATTCCTTTGCAGTCAAGATATCACACCACGATGTCATTGATCCTCTTTGAAAATGAAGGATGAACAAGAAAACATCCTTACAATATTCCTGTTACTGTGTATAATGGTTTCCTGGTTCTGCTCACTTCAGTTTGCATCAGTTCATAAAAGTTTTCCCATGTTTTTCTGAAACCATCCCCCTCATCATTTTTTATAGTACAATAGTATTCCATCACAATCATATACCACAACTTGTTCAACCATTTCCCAATTGAGGGTCACCCCCTTAATTTTAAATTCTATACCCCTACAAAAGGAGCTGCTTTAAATATTTTTGTACATATTTCCGTTTTTCTTTCATCTCTTTGGGTTACTAAGTAATGGTATTGCTTAGTCAAAAGATAAGCATAGTTTTATAGCCCTTTGGGCATAGTTCCAAATTGTTCTCCAGCTATTGCTGGACCAGTTCATAACTCTACCAATAGTGCATTAGTGTCCCAATCTTTCCACATACCCTTCAGCATTTGTCATTTTCCTTTTCTGTCATGTTAGCCATGATTTTAATATCCTATAATTGTTTGATTTAAAAAGCATGATAAAATTCCCTGGGTGCAGACTCTAACGTAATGTTCTTGGAGCCTAGCTTAGAGTCAAAATAGACTAGGCCTAAAGGCTGTACTTTGATACATCACAAGTTCAAGTTGTGGGATCTCAAATCTGATAGCTCAGTTCTATACCGTGTTGATACTAGAAGTCCTACATGTAGGCTCTATCTGAAGGAAAAACCAAATCCTAAAATGACTCCCCAACCAATCATGGAACAAGCGTTTATTAAACACCTACTATGTTCCAGACACCATGCTAAGGACTTTACAAATATCTCATTTGGTCCCCACTACCCTGGAAGGTAGGTGCTGTTACTATCCCCATTTTACAGTTGAGGAAACTGAGGCAGGTAGAGGTTAAGTGACTTGCCCAGATCACACAGCTAGTAAGTATCTGAACCTGGATTTGAACTCAAGCCTTCCTTATTCTAGGCCAGGCTAACTGCAACTAGGAATTACATGAGTATCTGTCTTCATTTAAGTGATCTATTTGGGGCTTGATCCAGAGTAGATCAGAAATGTCAGGCTGAGTCAGAATAGAACCAGCTTCTGGAGCAGGCCATCAGGAGTCAGGCCCTGTCTCTCAACTCTTCTGGCAATGTTATCAGAGCAGGCATCTCTATTCTCTACCTGTCAGAACTGATAGTTCCAGAAAAACTTGGAGATTGTTTGTCTATTGTCATTATTCATAGCTAGGTGCTCATTTTACGGGTGTCAGCCTGTGTGTGTGTAACTCACGGTATTACAAATTTTAAATCAAAGATTTCTTTTCTCATCTACTTCATAGCCTTTCTCACCATAAAATGTAGGCACTTTAGTAAGATCTATAAGCAACAACACATTAAAAGGAGATTTCGGTAGTTGTTGTGTTTTGGTTTGGATTTATGATTTCATCAATGTGGAAAATTCTCACTATAGAATCTCCCTTCACTGATGTAGATCAGCTGTTTATCTATAAGGTATAGTTTTAAAACAGTTCCCTGAAAGTGATAGGTTAACATACAGCTTGTATATGTCAGAGGCGAGACCTGAACCCAGGTCCTTCTTCACTCCTTTTTTTTTTTTTTTAGCAAGGCAGTTGGGGTTAAGTGACTTGCCCAGAGTCACACAGCTAGTAAGTGTTACATGTCTGAGGCCGAATTTAAACTCAGATCCTCCTGACTCCAGGGCTGGTTCTCTATCCCCCGCACTACCTAGCCGCCCCTCTTCCTCACTCTTAAGACTAACCATCTCTTTACAACATGATGCTGTTTCTCCCAAACGAAGTATATTCTAAACACTCAGAACCATCTGTGATCTCATCCATTCCAAAGTTCCTTCCAGTGATTTAGATGGAAACCACCCTTGCCTGCCCATCCTGTGCCAGTCTTGTCTTCCCATAAAAAGCCTTGGCAGAAAGCATTGTCTTCATTTGGCAGAGGAATGAGCACAGTGATGGATACCAAACTGGAGCAGGCTGAAGATCAATACTAACGTTTCTTCAATTCAGTCCAAATTGAACAAACATTTGTTAAGCATAGAAGCTGAAAGTTCAATGAGCACCTTCATTTCAAACCAATTAAACAAACACATATTAAACAGACACAACTTAATGTAGAGGATAGAGTGCTGGACTTGGTGTCAGGAAGATCTGAGTTAGAATTCTGCCTTAGATGCTGATATGAGCCTGAGGAGTCACTTAATGTCTTTAAGCTTCAGTTTTCTTATATGTAAAGTGATCCCTCTATATTTTAAATCTTTGATCCATGTTTGTATGTAATTTTTATTGCATCATAATCTGAAAAGGATGTATTTAATATTTCTCCCTTTCTGCATTGGATTGTGAGGTTTTTATACCCTAGTACATGGTCAATTTTTCTGTATGTGCCGTGTACCACTGAGAAAAAAGTATATTCCTTTCTATCCCCATTCAGTTTTCTCCAGAGATCTACCATACCTAACTTTTCTAATATTCTATTCACCTCCTTAACTTCTTTCTTGTTTATTTTGTGGTTAGATTTATCTAGTTCAGAGAGGGGGAGGTTGAGGTCCCTCACTGGTATAGTTTTGCTGTCTATTTCTTCCTGTAACTCCCTGAACTTCTTCTCTAAGAAATTGGATGCTATTCCACTTAGTGCATATATGTTTAGTAATGATAATAGTTTGTTGTCTATGGTGCCTTTTAGCAGGATGTAGTTTCCTTCCTCATCTCTTTTGATAAGTTCTACTTCTGCTTTTGCTTTGTCTGAGATCAGGATTGCTATCCCTGCTTTTTTTTACTTCAACTGAAGCATAATATATTCTATTCCAGCCTTTTACCTTTACCTTGGGTGTGTCCCTTTGTTTCGAATGTGTTTCCTGTAAACAACATATTGTAGGATTATGGTTTTTAATTCATTCTGCTGTCCACTTCTGTTTCATGGGAGAGTTCATCCCATTCACATTCACTGTTGTGATTATTATCTGTGTCTTTCTCTCCATCCTATTCCCCCTTGTTTATGCTTTTCTTTCTCCTTTCTCCCTTTCCCTCCTCACTAGTGTTTTGCTTTTAACCCCTGCCTCCCTCAGTCCTGCCTCCCTTCTATTAACCCCCTCCCTTTTCTTCTCCTTTACCCTTACTACTTCTCCCCTCCCTTCTATCCCCCCTTCCTTTTCTTTCCCTTTTCCCTCCTACTTCCTATAGGGCAATGTACCGGCCGCACCGACCTTATGCCGGCCGCGCCGAATACTCCTCCTATAAGGAGCAGGCTGCCAGAGTCATACTCACTCACCAGTCTTCGGTCCTCATCTGGATAAACACACACAGAGACGGACCCATTGGGAGGCTGCCAACACCAGAGCTTTATTCAGAGGCCATCACAGCAAGGCCAAGCAGGAAGGCCAGAGCAACAGAGCAGGAGCAAAGAGAGCGCGTGATCTGACCACCTCGTTCCTTAAGTACCTACTTAGCCCCTCCTCCCCAGCCCGCTTACTAGCCAATGAATGTAGGGTCAGATACCGGAAGGGGCTGTCTGAGTTTAGCACGCCAAGGGAGAGGGAGTGACGCAGGAGGCTAGGACCGGATACAGGAAGGAGGTGTCTGGGATTAGTGCATAGACAGAGTACATGACCTAGGAAGTCAGGAAGGACACAGGAAGGAGGCATCTGGGGTCAGTGCTACACAAAGGGACTCAGGAAGTCAGGATGGTCACAGGAAGGAGGCGTCTGGGGTTGACGTTGCATATAGGGAGGGGACTAAGCAAAGGGAACTCATCCTCTGCCGTCCCACTCCCACGTGGCACCGCCCCTTGCCTCAGGAGCACAAGCTCTGGCTACTTCCTTGCACCCAGTTTATTTCACATAGCACTGCCCACTGCCTCATGGCTTCTCTGTACCCAGCCCATCCCAGTCCACCACGACTCCGCCTACCACAGCCCCTGCCTCGACTTCCAAATACCCAGATCTTACCCTAATCTTGCCACAGCACCCCACCTGGCAGTTGCCAACATCAGACAGTCCCTCACAGGGCAAGTTAGATTTCTATACCTAACTGATTATGTTATTCCATCCTTGAACCAAATCTGATGAGAATAAAGTTCACACAATGCTCATCTCCCTCCCTTCTTTCCCTCTACTGTAATAGGTTTTTGTGCCTTTTCCTGTAATTTACTCTTGTCTGC